>NC_141697.1:1114974835-1116174835 GCF_964263255.1 Lissotriton vulgaris
GCAGAGCTGCTCTAGAGCCTAAGAACCAGGTCAGCAGAGCTGCTCTAGAGCCAGAGAATTAGGTCAGCAGAGCTGCTTCGAAGCCAGAGAACCAGGTCGGCAGAGCTGCTCTAGAGCCAGAGAACCAGGTCAGCAGAGCTGCTTCAAAGGCAGAGACCAGTTCGGCAGAGCTGCTCTAGAGCCAGAGAACCAGGTCAGCAGAGCTGCTTCAAAGGCAGAGAACTAGGTCAGCAGAGCTGCTTCAAAGCCAGAGAACCAGGTCAGCAGAATACTTTTTGTCAGGATTGCCTCGGGGAACACGTCAAGAGTACACACGGGTAGACAGAGTCCACCCACTCCTTTCACAGGGTGCACCCCATCTAACCTACCAAGAAGTTGGGGCCCTACTGAAATATGCTGAACTCGTCCTGGTGTAAGATTTAGACACCAGGGTACATTCAGGAGCACCTGCACCTTGCATTGGTTCCAAGTCGCAACACGCAGGTGGCAAGGGGGCTATATTTTAAATTCAATCTGGGCCCAAAACAAAGCCAACATTTAAGGGGCCAATAACTCTTCTTTTGATTGAGTATCCTGTCTGGGAGCTATCTGAACACTTACACCTAGATGTAAATGCAGTGGAGGGGAAACAAATGCACCCAGCTTGTTACTTTACAAGTGCTTAAGAGAGGCATGCTTTTGATTCGTTCAGTCCCTGTATATGAGGTATGCAAGCACTTTAGGAATGACAGATGTGCTGGTCTGTTCCAGTGTTTAAACAAATAACAATTTAAATACCACAATATTTGTATTTTATAGTGCTTCTCATCCCAATACAGAATGTCAGAGCACTCTACATCACATGTACACATTATACATTAACAACAAATCATACAAGCGTGTAAATCAATGTCCAGGTTTAGTTGTGTAAGACCATGAGGGTTACAAGGTGCGGGAGCCGCATGTCATAGCTCAATGTGCTATATTACAAGGATTACAAATTATGAACTGCAAGTAACGAAAGGATCTGTACTAAAAAGTAGTAACCAACTTACCTATCTACATAAAACAAAAATCTTTCATCTGGATGATGTGCTTTGCAGGAGATGTATTAACTCTCCAGCCTGCTTTGATTCTAACCTGGAACTAGACTAAACACATCTTTCCACAAATGTGTTAACCTCCAGAGCTATCTTACCATTATTATTATTCCCTGAGATTTACTGGGTAAATACAAATCTCTGCAGCAGGTGCCTGAACCACATAAGATATTTTAAAATGCAGACTTTTGCAACCAGATAAGCATAACGGGTTTACTACCACTTTTCTCCTGGTTGCCAATTTCTTTGTAGCAGAGTTTCAAAAGAATAAGTGTATACATTGAGGCCAAGATTTTGCATCATTGCATCCCTTTTTTGGCACAACCCTGACACAAAATTCCATTTGTCAAATATTGTAACTGCAAAAATGTACTCCTGCTCGCCTATTATGCCTTAACCCCTTTGCTGCGGGGATAATTTCCCTGTGGCGCGGGGGGGCAGTGGGGGTGGAGGTCTGCGTGCGGTGCTCATGACTAGCTCGGCTCGTCATGCAGCACGGTGGAGCTGTGCTGATGACGAGCTGAGCTCGTCATGACCACACCCGTTCCAATGGAACGCCCAGCACAGCAGGGGAATTATCCCCGTGTGGGCGTTCCGTAACGGTCATGACGAGCTCAGCTCGTCATCAGCACAGCTCCACCATGCTGCATGATGAGCTGAGCTCGTCATGGGCACCCAAGAGGTTAAGATCTGATGTCACTTCTTGTGGGGCCATTGGTTTTGATGCCTCTTCTTGTAATGCCGTGTGCAATGTCACCAGACTGCTTTTATTTTTTTTTAGGACTTGTGCCCTCGATTCACTCAATTTGAAAGAGTCATACCAGAAATCAAGCATAATGCAATAGCAAGAAATGTGTTGTAACGTTACCCAGAAAAGCAAACAAAAATAATCAATCGCAGAACGTCTGTCCTGAAGGCTAACTGTCTTGGTGTGCCATCAAGTTTGCCATGTTTAAAATACTGAGTCACAGTTTTACAATGGAATTGCATAACATCTATGTGATTCCCCTGAAGATCAGATAAAGATAATAGAAATGTTCTTGTACATTCATGTATATGTTCTTATACATTCGTGTATATATTGCTCCACAAGGGGTTCGATTTGTAAACCCTCCTATGAAAGGTTAAAAAGACTATCATTTTTCTAGATAGACCTTCATGTCCCATTTCCACCACAGCATCGGCCTCTACACCGAGCTCTGTTGTATCTTAATTTCATTTTATGCCCTAGCCATGAAGTTTATAGTTTGTCTCTCTTTGCCGACGAGAGACACAAAGACTCACATTGTAGTTCTGTTCATGCTTTGCCCAAGTACAACATTAAATGAGCTCTTTTTAGGTCGAGCCTAGACAGTGCTTGCGCTGTCTGGAAGATCTGTTGTATGCACTTTGTTGGCTCTGGAGATCAGCCCCAGGCCTTGTCTGCTTCCGATTTTGCTCAGGGACTTTTTTTTCTGTTCAACTGCCTCCATTTAACTGTCTTGATAGAAAACGACCAGTAGAGGTCAGTAAAATACCAGAATTGCTTTCTGCTTAGGGACTTTCTTTTTTTAATTTTTCTAGCAAATGCCTCCTTTCAACTTTCTTGATAGAAAACGACCTACAGAGGTCAGTAAAATACCAGTATCACTTCAGCATTACCTAGATTCTAGGCCATAGAAACCTGTCTTCCACGAGCACCCGTAGACAATTTTTTTCTCCAAATCTTGTATTTTCAGTGATATGACCATCAAAGGCCCAGATTTTATATGAAAAACAGAGCTTTAGACTATACCATTTCCTGCTGATATGCAATATTTCTCTCCATGTGGTCCCATACCTGGTGTGTTTCGTAGTTTGGAGCATACTTTCCGTACATGTTAAAGAACAGTAAATGTTTCAGCACCCAGGCTAATGTGCTGCATAGCTAACTACATATAAGATCCCAAAGGCGAGACTGATTGCATTGCAAATGTTCGTTTCTTAGGGCCCCGCTCATGGAAGGAAATCCTTTAGTGAGACCAGGTTACATCCCAGTATTATAGATTCATGGCGTTCTAAAGTCAGTGGTGTTAGTAAGTCAATGCATTACTCAACACATAACGGGAGACTTGCATATTGTATTTTTAATTTGATGGATTATCCTGAAATATATGAAAGATGTGCATTATTTCCTTAGAAATAATTTGTAGAAATAATTGAGGATATAATTAGTACCTGGTGATATAGATTTCAGTATCCACTATCCTAGAGTTTTGGGCCAGCTTGCTGTCAAGTGATAACAATAATACTAATTAAAAAAACTAAGAAGTTTTGCTAAAAGTTTCAGAAGGCTGTTCTCTGAGAAACAGAGATGCTTTCAACCTATGTATCGCTGCCACTTAAGATGTGAACGTATTTACAAGATGCTGAAATAAAAAGAAAAATTCAGATGTTTAAATCCTTGTTTAAGCTAGACCCTATGCTCAGACAACGTTTTGAGTACCGCCACAATCGCTGTACCTCACCTTTCCGTGCGTCCAAGCAAAAGGTTAAGCTACCCTAAGGTGACCGTTGTTATGGACGGAGGGGGGAGGGGAGAGGGGGGGGGGCACTGCTCTCCAGTATGTACCACGCACACAATACATTGGTTCTTTATGTGAACAAACTAAGTTTCACCCTCAATGAGGAAAAAAATCACATCTCCAACCTCAATACATGCTGCATGTTTTGAGTTGCACTAGTAATCATACCAAAGCAGGAGTCTGCGTCACACGAGAGAGAGTGCGATCATTTCAGCTATCAACTCCTCACTATCAGACTGAGTCTTTGACAGTGAGGAGAGTAATGCAGTTGGTAAGAACGATGACATCACTAGTGTGAATACCTACACATGCATCCTCTACAAGAGTCTATAACAAGCCAGTTGGCTCGCGCAACTTGGTGGATGGGAAGATCTAGAGTTGACACCAAACGTAGGGTACAGGTTGCTACAGTTGTACAAGGAATCTCACTAGAGGCAGAAAATGTACAGCCCTAAAGGCACAATGAACATGCATGATTGATGCCATATGTCTGGGGTTGGGGGGCACACAAGACAAGTCTACCAGTTCAAAGCGAACCAAGTCCTGTAGAGTGACAGCAGCAATTGACAGTAATGACAAGTCTAGCAGTCCAAGGCAAACTAAGCCCTGTAGAGGGACAGCAGCAAATCACATTGACAGTAATGACAAGTCTAGCAGTCCAAGGTAAACCAAGCCCTGTAGAGGGACAGCAGCTAATCCCATTGACTGTAATGACAAGTCTAGCAGTCCAAGGTAAACCAAGCCCTGTAGAGGGACAGCAGCTAATCCCATTGACTGTAATGACAAGTCTAGCAGTCCAAGGTAAACCAAGCCCTGTAGAGGGACAGCAGCTAATCCCATTGACTGTAATGACAAGTCTAGCAGTCCAAGGTAAACCAAGCCCTGTAGAGGGACAGCAGCTAATCCCATTGACTGTAATGACAAGTCTAGCAGTCCAAGGTAAACCAAGCCCTGTAGAGGGACAGCAGCTAATCCCATTGACTGTAATGACAAGTCTAGCAGTCCAAGGTAAACCAAGCCCTGTAGAGGGACGGCAGCAAATCACATTGACAGTAATGACAAGTCTTGCAGTCCAAGGTAAACCAAGCCCTGTAGAGGGACAGCAGCAAATCACAGTGGCAGTTATGACAAGTCTAGCAGGCCAAGGCAAACCAAGCCCTGTAGAGTGACACCAGCAAATCACATTGACAGTAATGACAAGTCTAGCAGTCGAAGGCAAACCAAGCCCTGTAGAGTGACACCAGCAAATCACATTGACAGTAATGACAAGTCTAGCAGTCGAAGGCAAACCAAGCCCTGTAGAGGGACACCAGCAAATCACATTGACAGTAATGACAAGTCTAGCAGTCGAAGGCAAACCAAGCCCTGTAGAGGGACAGCAGCAAATCACATTGACAGTAATATTCATAGCAATCAAGGCACTCTAAACGCATCACAAGGGTTTAATTGTCCAGATTTGAACAAACAAAATGGCAATTATTTACTGGATACAGATGCAGTGAAAAACAAACTCACTTCTCTTAACCAAACTTGATCACAAAATGTAACCTTTGGGTCTAGCTGAACACGTTCATCTAGCACAGAAAGTACCAGGAATAACCAATGAATTTGCCTCTGCTCATTAAATTTGCTATCCAGACCTACATGAGTTGAGTTTGATACTAAAGCATGCTTCTGAAGAGGAGATGCTGGCAGAGCTTAATTTGTAACAAAATAGGTGCCAGGGCCCTAGTCAGGAAGCCGCAACAGCTTGCACCACCCATTGCCCCTGCCAGCGACAATATCAAAGACAACTACTAACCATGACACTACTACTAGTATGATATTTCAGACTATTCTCGGCCCCAGAGCTATAAGAATGGCTTGGGCGGCAGGTGTTAACCAATTTTAATGTATATTGAATTATTAAACAACTGTTGAACTCATCCTTAAATTAGACCACCAGTGCTACCATGTGTCAGACTGTCATAAGTGCAGGTGTTGACAACGGAGAGCCGGTGCTGAGCATCAGAAACCAGTAGCTCAAGTTAAGCACTGAGTGGCAGCCCCACAGATTGGCTTGTTTGCCACACGCATCTACAGAATGTCCCACCCTCAGCTGCTCCAGGTATCCGCATCCCAGTTCCTAGGAAATGCACTCTGCTTAGATTGAGTAGTACAATTGCTTACACCTGTCCTCCTCGCCCACTCATGCCGTTTGTAATGAAGATCATACAGGAATCAATGATGCTAACCTTTGGTGCTTCCAAACTGCTCAACTTCCAGTCATGTCCCTTGAACTGCCTTGCAAACTGCTGCTTCAATGCAGCTTATTAATTTAACCGGAGGTGAATTTTGTCACCCCACACATGTGAGTCTCATTCTGATGATTTAGCTCCTGAAATCGCCCAGTTCGGGTACCTGCAGTTACCTCCAGTTAATGTGAATATTTTAGAAGGCAGAACCCCAAACAACCAAAGGTTGTTATGCTGTTAAGTGCAGGAGAATTCCAAATTATTTAACTTATCTTTCCATTAAAAGATTCTCCGAGTACCATTGTAAAATAATATTTTTACAGTAAAATGATGAGCTTATTGTTCCATGAAGGTACACCTCTCGGCAATTGTTGCATATTTGCAAAACGGGCAATTCCTTCCGTGTACAAAGTGGCTTTTTTGAGAAGATTAAAAAGGGTGAAACTACAAAGGACCCTTCAACCACCAGCGTGACTTACAAATTGATCAATGGATCCACCTTTGCAACTTTTACCTAGACGTAACTTAAAGGCACTAGCCTGAAAAGTCATCTTTCAAGTAGTGATTATTTCCCAAAGAAGGGTTGGTGGCTTACAGGCACTGTCGGTGGATGAGCCACATATCCTGATGCATAATGATAGTAGTTCTGATTATGCATCCTCAATTTTGACCTAAAGTGATCTTACCTTTACACGTCTTCCCAATTCCTCTTCAAAACAACCTAGATGTTAATAAAATATATAATGTGTTTCATTGAGACGACTAATACAATAAAAAAAAACATGAGTGATTGCCTTTATTTGGTGTTGAAAAGACAACCAAACAGATTTCCAAAATCGAAATTGCATACTTTGTCTGATGCTTCAAAATATTTGTTGCGTGGGAAATGTGCACATTGGTAGCTAACCTGTGGCACCTCCTACACATATGAAAGTTGCTACCGTAGTGTCCTTATGATATATTTCCCTCCTATACAACAACAGAGAAGTAACATGGTCCTTAGAACACAAATTTACTAAGCATTTCTAGGATGATATCCATTCTAAAAAGAAGCATATGAGTCTAACTTAATAAATTACTATTTAATACTACAGCTACTGCCAACCATAGAATTGGAGGCAGGGATATTTCTTCAAGTTTACGCAGTCTGTGATCCACAACAGATGCTGCAAACGAAAATGTTACTTGTAATACTCGATTGGGCATCTGTAATGTACATCTACATGTACCAAAGAAATGAGAGATACCCTTCAAACTAAGGGGCCAGGGTTATTATTATTATTATAATTACATTTGTAAGGCGCACAGCTACTCTGAGGTTTCCCGGCGCCAGGGACAAGAGCAACAGAAGATCAAGGTTACTGGTTAAATAGCCAGGTCTTAAGGCTTTTACGGAAACTGATATGGCTGGATTTGTGACGAAGAGGGATAGACAGAGTGTTCCACAACACGGGTGCAGATAAGATAAAGAACGCCCCCCCCCCCCCCAAGCAAGCAGATTTGAATCTTGGGACTGAGTATTTGGCCTGGGAGGATGATCTAAGCAGGCACGTCAGGTGATCGGTCTGGACTAAAGAACATAAATAGCGGGGGGCTAAACCTAGTTTAATTTTATGCATAAAGCACAAAGCTTTAAATTTAGTCTGGTTCTCATTTCTTAGCCAAAGGAGGTCCTGAAGGGTGCCTGAAATAGACGATGTTTTAGGAACATGGCAGAGCATCCTAGCCGCAGAGTTCTGTACAACCTGTAATCTACGAATTACCTCTTTGTTGGCTCCTAGATAAAGGATGTTGCCATAACCCAATCTTGACATTATCAATGCTTGGATTACTGTTCTTTGGGTAGATCCCGGCAGCATCCATAGTATCTTCCGGAGCCACCTCAAGATGGTAAAGCAGATAGAAGCAGTTTTAGTGGCTTGCTGCTTCATGGAAAGTGATCATCGATCATTACACCTAAGTTGCGGGCGGATTGAACTGGGTGAGGAAATGGACCCATTTCCAGGGTCAATGACATGGGCCCCAAAGATCTTTAGCTTTCGCTATGATCAGGACCTCTGTTTTTCCCCATTTAATTTAAGCCAGTTGTTGTGCATCCAGCTGGCAATTTTAAGTAGCCCTATCTGTAAGGAGGAAACTTTATAGGTATCATTAGCAGATAGAGAAAAAATAAGATGGGTGTCCTCAGCATACGAGAGGATTGACAACCCAGCTTCCTCCGCTATGGTGGCCAGCGGGCTAACCTAGAGATTGAATAATACAGGGCTCCGAATCGAGCCCTGCGGTACTCCCACAGGGAGATACATAGATCTTTGAACTAGCTAAAGAAGAGAAAACCTGGAAGGCTCTTCCAGTTAAGAAGTCTTTAATCCAATCCAGGGCTAAGCCTGCAATTCCCCATGATTGATGAACTTTTAGAAGAGTACGGTGTGACACCGCATCAAAGGCGGCACTTAAGTCTAACAAAATAAGTGCCACCGTTTCCCCTTTATCTGCAAACCAAAGCAAGCAGACTTTCCCTGGTCAGAGCCCATTCAAAGAATCACTTACTCCTCAAACGCAGCAACATTGTACATCTAGTCCAATACCACAGGAAGATTTAAAAAATATATACAAGAGTTTCATAGAGTTCTTTTAAAATTCCTACGTTAAAAAAACGGATCAAATAAAAACACAAATGCACCAGCATAACATATACAATCTTAAACAGGAGAATTTCAAGACAGTCCAATTTGTCTTTTACATTAGATGCACTCCTACTAATGTCACTGGATCTCAATAGATAGATTCAATAACATATGGACATAATCCATGCACTGAGGGTCGTGCGATTTAAATTTCGTTGATGCATTTCGGTGGCACCAGCATGTTTGTGCCACCTTCTTCAGGACTAATTAATGTATATCTCATCCCAACAATATCTATAAAAGATAGAATAAAAATCCTTAAGTATAAAATCCAATAACAAATCCATTACATTATTTATTAAATATCACCAGTACAATTGCAAAACAATTCAATTTAGTAAGACATCCAGTAATAATAAACATCACTGTTTAAATTGAAATTAAAACCAAACCTATTTTCCCAGTGTCCCATGGTATTCTGTGTACATTCCTACAGCATTCAAATTTTCCACCTATAATACACCCATCACTTTCATGAACAACTCAAATGTCATCATTGCAAGTGGAAGGACAATCGCACATTCTCTGAGAATTCAAAATCACTCAACTCCTGCTAAAGCTGCTAAAACTGTCATTCATTCACAGCCATCTTTAGTAATCCTTTAAATTTACAATTGTTTAGGAACTAGCATGTCCCATTTTGTTACTTTCTCCTTATTCAATCTTTTCACTTGTAGTAATTAATGCATCCTTAATGTAGCTAAGGGAATAACATAGGAATACTTGAATCTTATTTATCTAATGCATATGTGACTAATCAGACGTAAAGTCCTGTGACACTAACATGGAGTGCTCCTAGACTTTTAGTCTGAATCCACCATCCAAACTATGTGAGTAAAACAACAATGATGTGAATCACAGCGATGAGTGGACCTTCACAACTGTACAGTCTTCTGTACGTGTAAAAACCCCAATAAAAGGTGCCTCTGCTCTGTAAAATTGACAATCACTTGGAGAAACTCCAGTAAGTCATCATATATTTTGCACCTGGGTTTGCGACTCAACGGCTGCTGAAATTAACCAACTTATTGTTTCTTCGATGTTGGAATTTTAGGAGATTGATCCCATGCCCATGTTAATTTCATCTATGCAGACCTACTGCCAAGTTTTCTGATTTCTTATTTGCAACATTAACATACCTTTAGTGAGTGTGTGAATGGCATTCCATTGACAAATGTGTGACACTTTATTACAAGTGACCATCCAAAATATGCACCACACCATACTCTATGTATTGCTTAGTGTGTCCTTGCGGGTTGAGATACATCGGTAGCACGATTAACCCTGTAAAGTTGTGCATATTAGAACATACGCGTGCCATCAATAACACAGATGAATCTTATCCTGTTGCCAGACATTTTAACAAACTACATGGGCACAATAGGGACCTATTGGCTTATTTTTGTCTGAATAGCGTACAACCACCCCCGAGAGGAGGAAACCGTCTGCAGAAACTAAGACGGCTAGAATCACGCTATATTATAGATTTACAGAGTAAGAGTCCTTTTGGGCTTAACACACATGACGAATTAGCAGTACACTTGGGGTAATGATTATACGAATGAAATTATGTTTATTGATTTTGGACTGATTAACTGTTTAATAGATTGTTATGTAAATGAATGAATTAACTTCATTTCTCCTCTTTTTTTTAGGAGGAATATGCTTGATGAACTGCTAAATGCATTGATGCATTGTTTTGGTTAATGTGTGCTATAACAGTATGGTGCCCATCTGTGGGCTGTAACAACAATGCTTATTGCATTGCCCATCCAGGGCGAGATAATATGATATTAATTTCAGTAGTAGTGAGGTTGATTTTCAGCCTCTTACCACATAATTAGTGAAGACTATGATTTAAGAATGTATATATTTTTTCATGTTTGAGTTGCACTTTTCAAAATGGCGATGTATTTGCAATCTCGCAGTCTTCTTTCTATGTTTGTTTGACATACTGTAACCGAAGCAATACTTTTAAAAGTAATGGCAACGTGTTCGAATTCGCAAATGACAAAGGCTAAGCGCCGAAACGCGTCTTGTCTGTGCTGGGTTGCCAATAAAGAACTGTTAGCATTTAAACAACCCCCCCCCGCCCCCCAGAGAGTGCTGTTTTCTTGTTCGTAATAGAACGCTGAGAGAATCTGGGAGCAGTCATTTTGTCGGCGGGCACACCCCCGCCAAAAAGAGCACCCGCTCGAGTGTGCAGCAGGCTGGTGGATTTTGGAGCAAGAATATATATATGTGTATATATATATATATATATATATATATATATATATATATATATATATATATGAGAGAGAAATAGAGAGAGGCACAATGTCAACGAAAGATACAGAGATAGACAACTCTTAGGTTTTATATTTCTTCTAACTAATATTACATACAAATGATGATCACATATATACATGTTGAAACAAAATATGTATGTTCATGTAGTGAAATTCTATTATGAAGTTTACTAGTTATAGGTAGATGTTTTCTAACAGATAATTTGGCAAACTAATTGAAATATATTTATTATGTAAAGAGATAGAGGGAAAGTGTGTATCTCCTGTGCTCTCTCTATCCATATATATGTAGTACATATATGGCTGTGAATTTTTTTTAAAAATATTTACATTTATATACTCACAAAATTACTTCTAAAAAATGACAATTCTGATACACTAATCATAGTTGTATAATAACATGATGGCAGAGGTTTAACATGTACATAAATCAATAGATTGCATATTTTAACCCCTTGCGTGCGGCCGCGATTCTGCGCCTGTGCGGCACTTCTAAAGAGTGGGCGGGTTCATGACTGCCCCCAGCCGTCATCAGCACATGCCCCCTGTACTGCATGACGGACGGGGGCCGTCATCCGCACGCAAGGGGTTAATATATTAGCAATTTAATGGTATCACATGTAAGATATGTTTTTTTAGTGACAATACTTACTAAGTGGGTTAGGTTTGGCGTTCTATTTTTGGGAAGTCAAATGTGAAGTTTAGTACTCCACACAGGCTGGAATGGCAGACCTGATACCTGTTTTAAAGAACTACTTAAGTGGTTGGCACAACAAGTGCTGCAGGCTAAATAGTTGCATTTAATGTACATGCCCTGGGTACATGTAGAACCACTTTACTAGAGACTTAGAAGTACATAAAATGTGCCAATTGGGTGAAAGCCAATGTTACCATGTTTAAAGTAGTGAGCAAAATCACTTTAGCACTAGTAAAAGATGCCTTATCCTAAAATCAAACATAAACCTGTTCAGATAACAGGAACAGTAAATGCAAAAAGGTTTTTGGGTGACCCTTCAGAGAGGCCAAGACCAATAGTTTTGATAAGTAGAAAACTAGCAAAGTGACCTCTGCAATATGATGATTGCATTTGTGAACATTTTCCATATGCAATATGGATTTGAAACGGCAATATAAGGTCACTATGATGTACGCATAACTGTAATTAATATTATCTGAAAGAAAAAGGTTAGTATTAGATTCCTTACCTTAGAATATCCCCAGGCGTCAGACTGGATCCGGAAACTTTTGCGTAGCAGTACCCTTGCGCGTTGGTAGGCGTCGTCTGCGGCTCCGCGTCCATCGTCGGCGCCGGGATGACGTCGCCGGAGTACTTAGACGCCGCCCTCGCGCTGACGTCGGTTCTTCTTTTTTCCGCTCCAGCAAGCGCCGATCCGGGAAAAAGTGGTACCCTTAGTACATTTTTGACTAAACTTTTTCGATCATTGTTGATCTTTCTTCGAAGTTGAACGACTCCGATGGTGCCCGGGTTCAAGCCCTGCGTCGACTGCAGCTGACTGATGTCGGCTACCGACCCCCATCGCCGGTGTCTACATTGCCTGGGGCTCGACCACGATGACAAGTCGTGCCCCGACTGCCGGGCCTTGACGTCGAAGGCTGGGCGGGAGCGGTCCCGCAAGAGACTCGAGCTCCGGCTGTCGGCCCGCACGGTTCGAGATCCCGTTCCAGAAGGAGGTAGAGGGACCGGTCGCGGGGCCGAAGTCATCACAGCTCGGAGAGTCGACACCACTCCTCGGGCTCCAAGTCCTCAGGTAAGAGGCACAAGAAGTCGAAGAAGCGATATCGCTCTTCTGACTCCCCCGACGCTTGCGCGACACGGCTGGGGGTTCGGGAGACAAGGCACACGTGGCTCCGCTGGAGCCGCAGGTGTTGCGGCCTGCTCCATACCCGCCGGTCCCTGGGCAGAACGCGACGCTGGAGGAGATTGATGCCTTCCTCACGGCCATGAGGTCCCACCCTCCTCCGTCGGGTTCCACAGCGCCTTCGGGCCCTGCGGTCCAGACTGGGAGCCCAAACGGGCCGCAGGGCCCCGCTGGATCCGGATCCGGGTTGTCGCCGGTTAACCTCACGACCCCGCCGGCGCCAGCACCTGGGGTGCCGCCCCCGATGCCTTCCCCGGACGACGTCGTCCCGGGTCCTCCCCTCGACCCGGTTCCGACGCCGGAGTGGCACCGCTCAATGCCGCATTCGACATCGAGAGAAGACTTTTTCTTCTATGATCCGGCCACATCATTTGACCCTGAGTACCAGGAGATGGGTAGCGAGGCGGATTGGGAGGGGCCTGAGGACCCTCTGGCACGTGAGTGCCAGTCTTATCAGGACTGGGCAGGTGAGCTAGGGGATGCCAGTGGTTTGGATACTTCGCCAGACACTGGTTTTGCCTACGGAGGAGGGGGCTGCCTATAGTGTGGTGTTGACGCGGGCGGCCAAGGCCCTCTCCCTTGCACTCCGCGTCGCAGCCGTGAGGACTAACCTCCTCACTAAGGTCCTTAAACCGCAAGCAAGCTCTTGGGAGCCTCTGTTTCCGTTTAATGAGGCCTTGTCTGACGTTCTTCTGGGCACTTGGTCCAGGCCCGCTACTGGTTCCCCTGTAGATAGGAACGTGGCCAGACGCTACCGCCCGGTTTTGGGTGACCCTTGCTTCCTGTCCACCCATCCCACTCCCGAGAGCCTGGCCATACAGGCCTCTAACTCCCAGACCACATTCCCGACGGGTCCCCCCGATCGGGAATCCAAGAGGTACGAACAGTATGGTAAGAAGATGTTTTCTGCACTGAGTTTGGGGTTGCGGTCAGTTAACACCACGTGCCTCTTGGGCCGTTATTCCCACTCATGGTCGAGGATGTGCTGCCACAATGTCCGGAGGAGACCCGGACTAAACTCTCCTAAGCCCTTGTGGAGGGTCGAGATGCGGCACGGTATTCCATCCGGTGTGGACTGGATACAACGGACTCGCTAGGTAGGGCGATGGCAACGACGGTGGCGATTCGTCGCCACGCCTGTCTGAGGTCTGCCAACTTTTCAGCTGATGTCCAAAACACCCTCATGGACATGCTGTTTGATGGCCGTCGCCTCTTTGGCGACAAGGCAGACAGCGCGCTTGAGCGCTTTAAGGACTCCAGGGCTACGGCCAAGACCTTTGGCCTGTCGGCCCGCGCCAGCAGCCTGCTGCCTTTTGCCCCTTTCGTGGCCAAGGAAGGGGCGCCCCCACATGTCCTGCCAGCCACGGGCCGCAGAATAACATCCAGCGTGGTGGAAGACGTGGTAACCGCTGTGGCGAGCGAGGCCAGTCCAGATCCACCCCCGCAGCATCCGCCTCAAAGCACTCCTAGTCCGAGCTTTCAGGCCCATGTGACCCCAGTGGGGGGGGTGGGGGGGGGCAGGGTTTGCCATCACCCCCTCCACTGGTGCACTGTCACGTCGGACAGGTGGGTGCTGCAAATCGTCCGAAGGGGCTACTCCCTCCCTTTCGAGGCGACCCCTCCAGCCATGCTACCGCAGAACAACCGTGTGTCGGGGGATCACTTGAATCTTCTGCGAGAGGAAGTTACGGCCCTCTTGGCCTAGAGGGGCATTGAGCGCGTTCCTGGGCCAGAAGTAGTGTGTGGTTGCTTCTCCCAATACTTTCTGGTTCCCAAGAAGGGCAAAGGGGGCCTACGCCCTATCTTGGACCTGCGGAACGTCAACGGCTTCCTCTGGAAGGAGAAGTTCAAGATGCTGACACTGGCTCAAGTCTTAGCTGCCCTGGACCCCGGAGACTGGATGGTAGCATTGCACTTGCAGGATGCTTATTTTCACATCCCTGTCCTGCCGGCGCTACCTGCGGTTCACGGTATGCCACGAGCACTTTCAGTTTACCGTGCTCCCCTTCGGCCTTACCAGCACCCCACGGGTGTTCACAAAAGTGATGGTGGTGGTCGCAGCTCATCTGCGCAGGTTAGGGGTTTCAGTCTTCCCCTACCTCGACGACTGGTTGTTGAAGGCGGGCTCGCCCCAGACAGTCGTCAGCCACCTCCAGACTACGGCCGACCTCCTGCACCTGCTGGGATTCTCCATCAATGTGCCGAAGTCACACCTGTGTCCTTCTCAGAAGCTCCTCTTCATCTGAGCGGTTCTAGACTCTGCGCAGTTTCAGGTTTATCCTCCCATACAGCGTGCTCGGGATATTCAGGCTCTGATTCCGATCTTTCAGCCGTTATCCCGAGTCTTGGTCAGGTTGACGCTGCGGCTTATGGGGCTGAAGGCCTCCTGCATCCTTCTGGTGCATCACGCCAGGTGGCGGATGCGGACTCTGCAGTGGGACCTGAAGTTTCATTGGGCCCAGCATCAGGGCAACTTGTCCGACCATGTCCTGATCTCTGAGGGCACTGCAAGACAGTTGCAGTGGTGGATCACGGACCGCGATTGGGTCAGCGGCAGATCCCTCTCCCTACCCCAACTGGAGCACGTAGTTGTGAAGGACGCATCTCCCAGGGCTGGTGGTGTCCACATGGGAGAGGCAGAGATCAGAGGCCTCTGGCCTCCTGCGGAGTCCCGGCTCCATATCAACCTTCTGGAGCTGCAGACGATCCGGCTTGCACTGAAGGCATTCCTCCCCTCCTTACGGGGGAGTGCAGTGCAGGTGTTCACAGACAACACCACCGCCATGTGGTACTGCAACAAACAGGGTGGGGTCGGGTCGGGTCGGGTCGTGGACCCTATGCCAGAAGGCTCTGCGCCTCTGCGCCTCTGGCAGTGGCTGGAACCTCAGGGCGTGACACTGTTGGTTCAACACCGGGCAGGTTCTCTGAACGCCAGGGCGGACGAACTCAGCCGACGGTGCATGATGGATCACGAATGGCGTCTGAACTCGGATGTGGCGCAAGACCTCTTCCTGCAGAGGGAAGAGCCTTGGTTAGATCTATTCGCCACAGAAGAGAATGCGCAATGTCATCAGTTTTGCGCGTTGGAATTTCCAAGACAGCACTCGCTCGGAGAAGCTTTTCGTCGCAAGTGGAGCTGCGGTCTGTTGTATGCCTTTCTGCCAATACGACTTCTGCCCAGAGTTCGGAAGAAGATCAGGCATGACCGGGCCCAAGTCATCCTTGTGGCTCCGGACTGGGCACAAAGATACTGGTAACCCGAGCTACTCAGCATGTCTGTCGATCTCCTGATTCGTCTGCCTCTTCAGGAGGATCTTCTGTTGCAGCAGCAGGGGACGGTCCTCCACCCAAACCTGTCCAGTCTCAACTTACATGCGTGGAGATTGAGTGGCGGCAGTTGAGGCCATTTGACTTGCCCCCTCAAGTCTGTAATGTGATTCTGGCAGCCAGGCGTCCCTCCACAAAATCGGTATACTCCTGCAGGTGGAACAAATTTGTGGCATGGTGCACCGCAAAGGCTGTGGATCCCATTTCTGCCCCTCTTTCAGAGGTTCTCCTCTTTCTTCTTTCTCTTGCCAAGCAGGGCTCTGCTCTGAGCACTCTGAAGGGCTACCTCTCTGCCATTTCTGCCTTCTTAAGGCTCCCTGATCAGCCCTCTTTGTTCAAGTCCCCAGTTGTAAATAGGTTTTTGAAGGGCATCACTCATGTTCCCTCCTGTTCCTTTCGTGTTGCCCCAGATGGACTTGAACCTTGTTCTGACTTATCTGATGTGGGCTCCCTTCGAGCCACTTCATAACTGTCCTCTTCGTCTTCTTACTCTCAAGACTGCATTCCTGGTTGCCATCACCTCTGCCAGGAGAGTGAGTGAGCTCCAGGCTCTTTCTTCTAAACTTAATTTCCTTTCTGTACATCCGGACAAGGTTGTGTTGCGGACGCGACTCTCTTTCCTGCCCAAGGTAGTCACAGCCTTCCACATCGGGCAGTCCATCACCTTGCCCACTTTCTTTCCGCATCCCTCGAGAGAGGAAGAGAGGCTCCACTGTTTGGACCCAAAACGTGTGCTCTCATTCTATCTGGATCGCATATGCCAGTTCCGGGTGGATGACCAACTCTTTGTTGGTTACGCAGGCGCTAAGAAGGGTCGGGCGGTGCACAAGCGGACCATTTCTCGATGGGTCGTCTTGTGCATCAAGGCTTGTTACTCTCTGGCTAGAAAGGATCCTCCTGTGGGGCTACATGCCCATTCCACTCGGGCTACAGCGGCTACCACTGCCCTGGGTCGGGGAGTCCCCTTGCAGGACATCTGTCAGGCAGCTACATGGGCCTCGCTGCACACGTTTGCAAGACACTACTGCCTGGACAGCCAAGTCCGGAGAGATGGCTTTTACGGCTGTTCCATTCTGCAGGACTTTCTGGTGTGATCATTGGTTCGCAGACCCACCACTGGGGTTGGTATTGCTGGGGTATCTGTTCTAAGTTAAGGAATCTAATACTAACCTGTTTCTTTCAGATGCACATGTTACTTACCTTCGGTAACGATATATCTTTAAGAAACAGTAGTTAGCATTAGATTCCTTACCGCCGCACCCATTCTCCCCATTCTGCGAACCGATATCTAGGGTTAAGGTCATCCCCTTTCAGGGCCCTAGTTTCATGGCACCAGTGTTAGTTTTTATCATGGCTCTGCATTTCTGGCTCGGAAAAGCCGTGTATAAGAACTGAAGTCAGCGCGTGAGGGCGGCGTCTAAGTACTCCGGCGACGTCATCCCGGTGCTGCCGATGACGGACGCGGAGCTACAGACGACGCCTACCGATGCGCAAGGGTACTGCTACGCAAAAGTTTCCGGATCCAGTCTGACACCTGGGGATATTCTAAGGTAGTTTAGGGGCTTCCTATTGACACTGGCACATGATATTCCATTAGCAGGACACTCAGGCCAAAACAAGACCTGGGTCAGACTTGTTCCTCACTTTCATTGGCTACACATGTCAGAGGACACAAAGGAGTTTTGTTGCTTCTGATTCATTTGTCAAGCCAGTGGTAAGGCAGGTGGCACTACAAAGGCCCCCATGATACCACTACCTGTGGTAGGGGTTCCCTTTGAGAGGGTGGAGATTGACATCTTTGGTCCTGTGGATCCTCAAACTGCATCTGGGCACAGATTTATACTAGTGGTTAATGTTAATGACAGTTGTAGAGCGCACTGTTGCCCAAGGGCGTCCTGGCGCTATAAGTGACGGTCACCTAAGGCGAAGATGGAATACCTAGAGCTTTATGCGTTGAATACCAGGTTTTTAGGGCCTTTCTGAAGACGAACAGCTCCGTTGTGCCTTTAAGAGAAAGTGGGAGGGCATTCCATGCCTTGGCTGCGCCCACAAAGAAGCTTCTACCATCCCAATTGGCTTTCTTCGCCAATGGAATGCGGATCAGTTTAGCTTCTGAGGAGCGCAGAGATCTCGACGGGGCATACCACTTTGTATTTTGGATCAGGTGTTTTGGACCCGTAGAATGTAGTGCTTTGAGTTATACACAGAGCCTTAAACAGAACTCGTTTCTTAACAGGCAGCCAGTGCAGCTTTTTAATTTCTGCCGAGATGGATTTATATTTTGGAATGCCTGACAGCAGTCTGGCAGCTGCATTTTGTAGGTGTTGCAGTTTCCTTAGGAGACCTTCATGTGCGTTGACATATAGGCCATTGCAATAGTCCAGCCTGGACATAGCTAAAGCTGTGACAACCGTTTTCTGACTTGCTATGGGGAGCTAGTCCAATATTTTTTTACATGATTTGAGGATGTAAGAGGTTGTGGAAACAACTGAGTTGACTTGGTCTTTGTAGTTTAGTTTGTTGTCAATAATGAACCCTAAGTTCCTCACATTTCTAACTGGTGTTGGAAGAGGTCCCAGAAAATCTGGCCACCAGGCTGGTGTCCAAAATTGAGGATTATTTCCGAAAAGGATCACCTCCGTTTTGGCCGAATTAAGTTTTAAGCAGTTTTGGGCCATCCATCCACCTACAGCTGTCATGCAGTCATGGAAACGCCTTCTTGGCTCCTGAGTTTCCTTCAGACGTATGGAGACCACTGAGTGTTGTCAGTGTATGAGGTCCGCTTGAGTCCAAAGGAGCCTATAATGGGAGCAAGCTGGGAAACATAAACATTGAAAAGAGTGGGGCTCATCGATGACCCCTGCGGCACTCCACAGGGAAGAGAAAAGGGCTTGGCAAAAAAGTTGCAGAGGGAAACTGTCTGCTCTCTATCAGTTAAGAAAGATTTGATTAGTTTCCAAGCCATGCCTGTAACACCAATCTCCTGGAGCCGGTCCATCAATAGATTATGATGGACCATATCAAACGGCGCAGAGAGGTCCATCATGATCAGAGCTCCATTACCCCCTTGATCAAGAGTGGCTCTGATTTCTTCTGTAGATTTAATTAGAGCTGATTCAGTACTGTGACTCACTCTAAAGCCGTACTACGTGGGGTCCAATTTATGCCCTTCCTCCAGAAATTGACTAAGTTGGATATGTATCAGTTTTTCAATAATTTTTGCGGGAAGTGGTAGTCTGGAGATAGGCCTAAAATTGTTGGCGTCCATGGGGTCAAGTTTTGGTTTCTTGAGCAGAGGCAAAATCGATGCAGTTTTCCAGGCTTTGGGAAAATACCCCTCTGAAAGAGTCATATTGATGATCTTTGTCAGGGTAGATATGACTGGTTCTGATACCAGTTTCAGTTCGGTGGGGGGGGGGGGGACAGGGGTCTGTTGGGGATCCTGATTTAATTTTCATCAGAATGGTGTGGACATCCACCTCTGTGGTCGGTGTGAATTTGGCATAACTGAGTTATAATATTCCTCGACTCTTCCTCTTTAGCCATCTTTGTTTGAGGAATGTAGATAGTGTCTACTGTAAATGTGCTATAGATATCATCCACTTTTTTAAGAAAGAAATTGGCTATCTTGTCGCACAGTTCTTGACTAGCAACCACAGGATTTGACAGTGGATGGGCTAGGGCTGTTACCGTTTTAAAAAATTCTTTAGTGGAGTTTTTTGCTGACTGTATTTTCTTTACAAAAAAATCTTGTTTTGTTTTATGCAGTAATTTCTTATAATCTGATAGTGGGGGTGGACCATGCCACTGGGTATCCAGAAGCAATTCCACTTAGAACTACCACAGCTCCTGTTGTGGCTAGAGCCCTTCTGGGGATATTTTCAAGAGTGGGTTTTCCTAAGGAGGTAGTATCAGATAGAGGTGCAAACTACATGTCTGGTTACGTGACTGCTATGTGTAAGGAGTGTGGAGTAAATTACAAATTTACTACCCCTTGTCATCCACAATGCAATGGGTTAGTTGAGAGATTCAACAAAACCCTCAAGGGAATGGCTAAAACAGATGAAGGGTGAAAACCCCAAACTTTTGAGGTGGTCTTTTTCTCTACAAGGGATGCACTATACAGTGGAACATAGACCTGTGAGTAACCATGCCAATGCAAATGGACTCTCAATATTTCCACTTAGAACATGAAGACACAACTGGTGAAGGTTAGTTTAATGTCCCTATGTTTGGGATGGGGTTGTGTAGGAGAGTTGGATCTGCCCCTTATGGTTACACCCACTTTTTGCTGCTGTTTCACTGTTTTCGACTTAGACTGGGATCCTGGATAGCATGATCCCTGTCAGTCTATCTGCTTTCTCCTCTAAATTGATTGCATGTACTTTAGGTACACTCCAGATGTTATACTGGGGTACCCTTATCAGTCCCTAGTATATGGTACACCATGTACCCAGGGGCTGAAACATGTATTTTACCACCCCTGAGAGACCATTCAAAATGGCACCACAGGTCTGCTACTGCAGCCTGTGTAAGGTGGTGCATGCACCCCTTACTTAGATATAGGTTACCTATATCTATTCGAAATCACTGCACATATAAACCTATCAGTCACCCCTATGGCAGGCCTTATCAATCCTGAAGTACATAGAAAGGGGTCCCAGTTGACACAGTGTGAGGAGCACAAAATCACAGTTCATACAATATAAACAATGAAGGACTTCCTGAAAAAGTTACTTTGAGAAATGTTATTTAATACACATCCTCATTTGCAAATTAATTGCCAGTGCTTTAAACAAACACAAAATTGAACGTATTCTTATTGCCCAAGAGAGGAGGGGCGTGGGATGTGTATTAAATAACATTTCTCAAAGTAACTTTCTCAGGAAGTCCTTCATTGTTTATATTGTATGAACTGTGATTTTGTGCTCCTCACACTGTGTCAACTGGGACCCCTTTCTATGTACTATTGATTACCCAGGTCCCAGTACTGTTGGGGCAACCCTTATATCATAACATTATCAATCCTGAAGGCAGGGGGCTGGGATTTGTGTGAGATAGTGCCCCTGCATGAGCAGAGCCCCTCTGCAGCCTTCGGAGCCTTTTCTCTGGCGTTGTCTGTGATGCAGCCAACCATATAGACTTAAGTGCATTATAACCTTGTGGTAAATGCTAACTTTAAAACGGCTGCTTAGAAGAATGTTCTGTTTGGTGTCAAACACCTTGGAATCATACCTCCACACAAGTAACTGGTGTGGGAGGTATACTTCCTCCCTTCTAGAACCGCTACTGTGGGTCACTGGTCTACCCGGTGCCATCTTTCTCTACCTGGGGAGCACAAAATGGATGCTGCCAGCCACATACACGAGTCTGCCCTCCTGCTGCTAAGCTGAGCTCGAGCACGGATCGCCTGACAATAGGTTTCCTGTCGCAGGAATGTCTGACCACCTCCCAGACAGGCTTTAGTGTATTGGGGCTGGGTGGGTGCACTCAGAGTGCCAGGAAGTCTGCACTGGGGGCACATTTGGTGTCCCTGTGCATAGTCCAGCTCAACCAGTTGCAGGAGCCATTTGTTCCTGCTCTGATGCAAAACTGGACAAAGGACATGGGTGTAGCCACCCTTCTGTCCTTTCCCTTCCCTAGGAGGGTCCCCAGAGTTAGTCCAACTCCTTCCTTGGGTATTAAGTAGGAAACCTGACTACAGGACTTTAGATTTTACCTGAACTAAACTCTCCAAGCAGAAACCATGCACTCCGACTGTCTACACTTTGGTGGACGACAGAAGAATCTCCCTTGGAGTAAAGGAGTTACTCCCCTACAGCAGCAGGCACCTAAACGCATCTGACCAGTTTGCATCTTCTGAGCTCCTGAGGACTCCGAAGATTTCTGTAACACAGGGGGTGGGTTCCTGAGTGTCTCTGAGGTCGATCTGCTCTCTCAGCAACCTGAGACCAGTATCCCACGTGGGGACCTTGCAACCCGAACCCCTGTGCACTGTTTTGTTTTTGCAGCAGCATATGCTTTTTGGCAACCCCTGAGGCTGTGCATTGGGCTACGTGTAGCCTGACCCCGAGCAGTATTTCAACTGAAGATTTCCGGCCTCCACTCCACGAGTGCTCCGTGGGCTGGTACTTTGTGATTCAGCTCGAGGTCCCTTTGCGATCCCTGGTCCATTGGCCTGTGGGTCCTAGCGAGGGTAACATTGATTTCCCATGGGCTTCCCTGGTTACTCCAGACATGCCTCGACTCCCTATAGCTTGGAGAGTCTCCTGGACCTTGCTGGTCCTCACCGTAACTTGTTTCCTCTGCCTGCGAGGGGTGCATTTGCCAAGGCTTGTTGGTGTTCAATCCGGACACTTACCCCTCAGCAGTCGACATCCTTTGTGGGACAGCTCACCTCTGGACTTTGATCATTGTCGACATCTCCTGGTCCCTGTGGCAGCAGAGTCAAGCATCCTATCTTCACACCTGAAGCACCTGACGTCGGTGGGCATTCGTCTACCAAGCCCCTGGACACCCTGAAGTGACCCAGACTCTGTCCCCTCTGCTTTTAAGTTCTTCTCACCTCAGATCCAGGCTTGGATTCCACCAGACACTTTTCATCAGCACTTCTTCGCATCACGCCATTGAAAACAACGAGGGATTCCAACAGCACTTGACCCCTATGTACCCGGTTACTCTGGGATAGGTAACATGGGTACCTCCATGCTCACAAGGCTGCTGGCCTTAGAACCTTCTATGTTCCAAAGGGTTTGCTTGAAGTCCTCTTTGAAGTGTCCTTAAACTGTAATTTTCCAACCGCGACGTTCCCATACAGTTGTACAGAAAATGCATTTGTGTTCTCACACTGCACCCGTCCTCTGTGAGCTCCCTGTGTCACTTCTTTGGGTGGTTCATTGGGGTCCCAGCGATTCTACGTGCTCTAGGTACTGTGTCTAGTGAAGTTGTCGTTGTTATACCATTTTCTTTTGGTATATGGTTCGGTCTTCCCCTGGAGCCCGCTGTGTATTGTGCTATTTATTGTTGTTCTATTGATTAAGTATTGTGTGCCTTGTGCTCTAATCTCATAAATGTTAATGTTAAAAAGACTTTTAAAGTGCACGAATACCTTGCGGTGTCTTGGCGCTGAACTAGAGTAAGACCTTTGGACATAAATAAGGGGAGATTATCATGAAAACAGCCAGGTCTTTAGCTTTTGGATCTTTAGCTTTTTTCTAAAGGAAAGGAGAGAATTAGCATCTCTCATGTCAGCGGGGAGGGTATTCCATAATTTAGCAGCACAATAAGAGGTACTCCGACCTCCCCAGCACACAGTTTGAATTCTGGGGATTGACATAAGTTTGGCATTTGTGGACCTTAGTTGTCTGCCTGGGTGATACCACGAAAAAAAAAGCTGTTTCAAAGGTACCTGTCCGGTCCCATTCAAAGTTTTATAGGCAAGACAGAGTACCTTGAATTGGATGCGTTGCACCACAGGCAGCCAGTGTAGCTTCCGGATTCCTTCTTTAACAGATTGATGCCTAGGTATATTCAGTAAAAGACTTGTCGCAGAATTCTGCACCATCTGAAGTTTCCTTAGGTGTTGCTTCTGTAAACCAATGTATAAGCTGTCACAGTAAAGAGGTTAGTAGAGAGTGTTTATTAATACATACATATATTTTATATAACACTTGTGTGGTTCACCTTTCAGGAGGTTCTGATCTGGTAAAACATGCTGCTTTACATTCCTTCAAGACTTAGCCTGAAGGCTGCTCCCCATAGCTACCACTAGGATAGCTTTCATAAAGGTTATCTTTAACCTAATCACCATAAGGGTTGTTTGGACTGGTACAGGGTGCCCACTTTAACTAGTGGGCAGCATATACAAGGCCAACTTCTCACAGTTCCGAACCTACCCTTCTCGGGAAAAGAGGCCCAAGTTGTAGGCATTTCAAATAAGCACATATATCATATTTCAGCTCATGTAGATATGGCCTAAATGAGATGAGCACCAATTTGTCATTTATGACTCCAGTCCCATAAATATTTTGGGGAGAGACCTCTTGTGCAAGTTCAACTGTGCCATATATTAGACACCTGATGAAGTCGAGTCAGACACCTGTGTGGCAGATGCTGAATTTAAATGAGTCACAAGAGTCTCAAGTCCTTACCACAAGAAGATTTGCCAGAGTTAAGGAGAACAGTCAAGGAAGAAGTATGGAACTTCACAGGGAAGGAAATTAGCTTAATCAAAGATGCTGCCCCATAATAGATCACTCTTAGGTCTGATGGAGCATCCCCCCAAAACACACACTTCCAAATTGATACCAGAAATCATAGCCGGCATAACGTCAATCATTGTGAGTGTGCTAAAATAGGCAATTTTGAAGGAGGCCATTGGGAGGACATGGAAGTCTCCAATAATGGCCTTGCCAAAAGCAAATAACAAATGGAGGATCGTCCAAGATTTACGAAAAATAAACCAAATATTTGTTCTATACTGTCATATGGAACCGAACCCAGTTGTGATCCTGTTCCTCCAGAAGCTGAGTGGCTCACGGTCATTGACCTATGTCAGGCATTCTTTTAAATTCCTCTTCACGAAGAGCCCCAGTATCTCTTCGCATTTTGGTTCCAAGAGAGAACTCTTATTTGGTGTTGGGCACATCAAGGGTATACAGAGAGTCCCTCATACTTCAACCAGGTTCTGAAGAAGAATCTAGAGCTGCTGCAAATATCATGCAGCTCCACGCAAGTGCAGTATATCAATGACTTGCTTGCGCACCCAAAACAAAAGAAGCTTGCAAACAACACTGCCCTGCTATGATGACCACCTTGCTGAGAACGGGCACAAGCCTTCCCCTGAGAAATAAAAGAACTGCACAAGAGAGGTCAAATTCCTGGGAGACCAGATTGACAAGTTAGCCAGCAGAGTATAACATGAGCACATTGAGGTTGTCTCAAGATGAAATTCCAGACCACATAAAGAGAGGTACACCTGTTTTAAGCATGGTTGGCTGCATTCAACAATGGATTCCCAGTTTTTCTTTTGTGATAAAGCTCCTATTGTGACTTACGCACACCAATGTCAGTGACTGTGTACCAAAGGAAGACAAGCATTGAAGCCTTCCAGGAGCTCAAATATTTACTTTGCAGTGCACTTGCTCTTGGAATGCCAGACTATACCAAAGATGTTGTGTTCTGTCATGAATGCAATCAGTGTGCATTATCTGTGTTGACACAGATTCATGGAGATAGAAAAAGGCCTATGGCCTACCTGCCAGCAACTCTTGATCTTGTAGCTGCATCTTTACCTGGTTGTAAAAAAGGCTTTTGCAGTGGTTAGCTTGATTATATATCATACTGAAGGCATTGTGATGGGTCATGTGTTACTTGTCATGGTGCCCCATTCCAGTGAGATCCTCTTGATCTGCACGCACAGACAGCGTCATACAAATAGCCGCCTAATCTGCTATCATTCTGGCTGCAGAAAATGTGTCCTTACGTGTTGTAATGTTCTCAATCCCGCACCCAAGATGAGGGAGACAAATGAGATTATGGCCACAATTGTGTAAATGTCACTGAATTGTGCACAAAACCAAGACCAAACATACTGGATGTGGCCCTTAATGAAGAAGACCAGATCTTGTGTGTTGATGGCTCATGTTTGCAGTGCACACTCACCCAGCGATCCTCCCTCTGGGATTTCCTCTTCAGCCACTCAGTACCTCTCAGAGTTCCCATTGGGTCCAGACATCGCCCCCACCGAGTCTTCCGCCACAAGCCAGTGGAGGGGGCAGCACTCACCAGGCCCCGCTAGTCCCCTAGGGCACTCTACCCCCAACAGGATGTGTGACAGAGTCTCTGTGCTCCAGATGGGTGCCTCACCCTGGTCTCCGTGGGGACCTCCGGGCCTCATCCCCAACATTCAGGTCTACTCACAGCCACTCCAGGCCTCCACTGGGCCACCAGGTGATGCAGGTCTTGCTGGGCCCTTGCAGCCCCACTGCAGTGCTCACTCCCCCTCACTCCTCACGTTGGGCTGCCACTTCCCGAATCGGCCCTTCTACCTTACGGCATGCTGAGCGTCCCCGGGGAGGGGTAGCCCCATCAAGCTCTCTCTGGGATCCCTGATGCTCTTTAGGGCCGCCATGTGTATCGCGCAGTCAGGAGTTGTGCGGGCGAGCAGTCGGACCACCGACTACACCGGTTTAAACTCCAGTGATGTGGGCTGCTGCTATTTCACATGCCTTCGGCAGGCAGGGCACGTACAGTGCCCCCACCCCCCCCACATCCCCACACAGCATTTCAGGACTATGTGGCTGGAGTGCTGTCAGTATGCCTTCACCAGCAGGATTAGTGGTCCAGGCTAAGCATCTGATGCCATTTCCGCCGTGTCCATGTCACCCACATCACTTTGCTCTTAATGTGACTCGCTTGATCTGATTCGGGGTGAACTGGCATGCCAAATCGAGGAATCAACTCCCTCAATAGTAACTTGGCAACTGTCAGACTATCACATCTCCTGGTGGCCTCGAACCAGCGAGAAAACAAGCCATTGATAACCAATAAATACCTTAACTGCTTGCATTAGGGCATCTCCACAAAGTCAATCTGGAGACAGTTGAAAGGGCCATCGGATTTACTTAGGTGTCTCATGTGGGGCATCATACAAGCTCCTGAGGGCCTAGGGATGGGCGGCGGGGATTGGCCGGCAATACTGTGCTCTAATTGGAAACTGAGTCCGCATGGCCAGCTATTTTGGACCTCTATTTGGTGACTAGACAGGATGGTAAGGAATACACAGGATGGAGAGGGCGACAGAAGCCTAACAGGTCTTTCATACTTGCAGTCTGAGAAGGCAGGGAGTGTGAGTGGTGGGACAGTTGACTGAAGTTATGGCAACAAGATTTGGAAACTGTGTAAAGTCGCTTTGGGGACAAGATGAGATGACATGGAACACTCACAGTTTTTTGTACAGATTGGTTCTCAATCATTAGATAGGGATACCGCCCTTAGGATTACCTCGTGGAACATGAATGGGCTCAGGAACGAATTAAAAAGGGGAGTGGTGCTGAGATATTTGGCACGACTGAGCTGCCTCTTCCTGTTGCCGGAAACACATCAGAGGGCCAGCAATTGAAACTTCCTAGAGCAGGGCTGGGTCAACACAGTGTTACGTGCGCACTACTCTACAGGGACCGATGGCGTGTTGGGTAGCGGTCGAGGACACCTGGCAGGGGAAACATCTAATAGTTGCCTCCTGGTACCTCCCTCCCACCCTCCAGGGGCCCTGACTGGGGTGGGGGAATGGGGAAATGAATCACTGAGTGCCAAGAGGCGTTGCTACTGGTGTTGGGGGGGGTGTTGAGGAGGGGAAGTGCCTTTGTCTGATGTACTGCATGTACAGATGGGGGGGCACCCAAAGATGACCCATAGCTCTGCTCCTTTCTGGAGGCCCTAGGATAGAGGACCGCAGGCTTTGACCTGGGCGTTCAGACAGCACTCGCACACAGCCAATGTGTCTTGCTTGTTGGCAAGACTAGATAACTTCTTGATGCCTGGTCCCAACTATACAGATATAATGCCATGACCTAACAGACAAGGGATGTTTCGGGCCACTCCCTGATCATTACGGAGCTGTAGTCACTGGGGATTCAAACCTGCTCCGGCTCCTGTTTGGAACCCTGGGTGCTGAAGGACTGGGCCACACCGAAGCCACAACCAGGATGTGTCCACCCTATATTTTCAAGAAAACAAGGGATCGATGACTTCCGCTTTGATTCTCTGGAAGGCGTATAAGACAGTAGTGTGAAGCCACCTCATAGCACATGTGGCAAGTAAGAGGATGGACAGACTCCGTACGGGGGTAGACACGGAAAGGGAACTGACAGAGAGGGAGGTTAGATATTTGTAGGTACCGCAGCAGGTGATGAGCCTCACCCACCTCAGGGAGGAATACCATTGCCTAGTTCATCAAGATGCTAGGGCACTTTACAGAGCTTGTCAAAGCTGACTCTACAAGACTGGGAACAAGGCTTGAAACATGCTAGCCTGTCTGAACAGGAAGGAGGAAAGCCAGAGATGGATTCTGGCAGTCTGCACACAGCAAGGGGAGTTGGCAGAGTCAGCCACAGACATAGTCCAGACTTTTGAATGATGCCTTAGGGATCTATATACCTCACACCTTTCCATTAGGCAAGGGAGGACATATGCAAATTTATGCATGACATCCCGGTACCACGAATAGGCAGAAAATTCCCTAGAGGGCAATCTCACAGAGAGAGAGAGAGAGAGAGATTACAGAGGCCCTTGCCCAAATCAAGAGCAGGAAGGCGCCGGATCCCAATGGCTTCCCCCCAGAATTTTTAAAATGCATCAAAAACAAAACGATGAAGCCCCTGTATGATCTGTACTGGCATGGTAGCGGGTTGAGCTCTCTCGATATCTCAGGCAGGCAACAACTGTTTTAATCCACAAACCTGGGAAACCTCCAGAGGAGTATGACTCATATAGACTGATACCTCTCTAAAACATGGAAAAAAATACTCAAGAAAGTACTGGCAACCTGTCTACTGCCGGTGATAGATGCATAGTGGCCCCCGACCAGTCTGGGTTTATGCCACAAAGATACACAAGACACAATCTCTGATGGCTTTTCTGATGTCTGGCTCGATGATTCCATGTGCAGGAACCAGTGCTACTTGTGGCGCTGAATGCTGAGAAGACCTTTGATTTCCTGGAATGGCCCTAGCTGATGGACTTCCTGGATCAGGTGGGCTCTGACCCCATATAGAGGGCATGGCTGACCTTTCTCTATCACTGGCCAGTGGCACGGGAGCGGCTAAAGGAAATGTTGTTGAAGGAATTGGAGCTGGGCAGGTGCACCCACCAGGATTGTCTCCTCTCCCCATTACTCTTCGGGTGGAGATGGAGCCTGTGGTGAATTGGGCTCAGCAGGATGCACAGTTGTGTGGCCTCTGCTCGGACGGAGATTGGGAGGACATGCTCTCTCTATACGTGGACAACCTCCTCCTATACCTTGCAGACCCAGCCCACTCTCTGCCCAGAATTCTGGAGACCCAAAGTATCTTCAGACACTTATCTGGCGGAAAAGTCAATTGGGGAAAGTCCATAGCATACCCACTGTCTCGCTCGTAACCACAGGCCTATGGCTTGTCCCACTAATTTGGTATGTCACTGTATTCACTTATCTGGGGATATACCTGCCCATGGACTGCTAATTATTCTATGACTAGACTTTGGGACAAATTTTGCAGAACTTCTGCAGAGATGTGGAACACTAGTGCTGGCTCCCACTCTCCCTACTGGGCAGGGCTGCCCTTTATGAAATTATTTGCCTCCCTAATTTCCTCTACACCTTTCAGAACTAGATATTTGAGGTCCCCAATCACTTTTCCTGAGCAGTTAAGGAAGAGGTCAGGACTCTCCTGTGGGATGGCGCACCTTCTTGTATGGCTGCTTGCAATCATGTTTCACAGATGAGCAGTGCCGCAATCGCAGAGCCCAGGTCTAGGCAGGGAAAAAGACTAATCTTAATTATGCTGCCGCACTGGGGGCACGTATGACATAGCATGCTTGGGACAGGGTCAGAAACGACTTCTGGAAATAAATAAAACGTGTATAAAATTAAGCACTGAGCGCATGTCTTTTAAACGCACCTTTAGGTGGGACTTAAAACAAAACATCAGTATGCGATACCTCATGCCCTTGAATGCCGCGAAATGCTAATTAGTGCATGACCTTCAAAAATACATTAATCTGCAAGGCACGGGTCATGCCCTAAGAGTCAATGCTGCCTATGACGCTCAGTAGCCTCTTTCCGAAACAGTGCAGCAAACAGCATGGGAGGAAGGCACACGCTGCACAACTTGTGACCCTCGGCAACCCGATACACTGCTGTGTAAGAGGTACGCTGCTCGTGCCCCCCTCTTCCAGGGTGGTCTGTTGCTTGGCCCAAGATCACAGCCTCTGCTCCCTGTGCTCTTTCAAGCAATAGATCTTTTTTTCCCCACTCTGCTCACTTTTTAAAAACAAGAGCTAGAAAAGGGGTCTCCATGATATGTGAAGTGTGTGAGCTTTGCAATGGGGTTTCCCCGCTCAGGGTTGTTACATTGCACAGGGCACTTGTACGCACCCTACAGGGAACACTAGGTGCGGTGCATAGCCTTGCCAGACCTATGGTTATACTATTGGGTAGCCCACATCTTGGTGGTTAATGGCTGACCCTATGTAGACCAGAGGGAGCCCGCCCGGTTTCACAGGGGGGCTCTACGTTACTGGAAGAGCAAGGACCCTCCGGGAGGTGATGGCCTCAGGGATTCGGACCTGGAGACCAGGGTTGGATTGGGATCACAAATCGGCCCGGGCACACCAAAAAAAAGTAACCAACATTTGCCAATTACCTTTCCTTAAAACACTACTTCAGCAAAGTTGTATGAAAAGAAAGGGGGTGGGGGCATGTTTTATTAACTTTAATACATAAAAAGCACAGATTAGTTTACACTGCTGAGCCACACATGAATGCAAGTGCCGGCACTTCTGTTGAGGCCCCCTGCCCCGCTCAATCATCATACATTATTGGGCCAGCCCAGTGAGAGAAAGGGGGTGAAACCTCCGCCTATCTGCCTCTAGAAAGGCCACTCAGGCACCCACTGAGCCGCTGTCAGCATCCTAACAGCACAGACAGTGCCAAGGCGGCCCAAAATAGCAGCCCGCAGCTGGAACTCGGATACTGGCCCTTCCGCCATTTCCTGACTGCCAGCGTTACCAATCTGACCCTGCTGGTGACGCGTGACAAAGAAACTAGGCTGGGGGGCAGATTGACGCTGGAGATACCACTGTGGTACTCAAGTGTGTTGGCAGAGCTATGGGCACTGCTTTAAATGGGAAAAAAGAGTGCAGGTATTCATTTAAATGCGGCAAGTAGTTGGGGCTAGGGGCAGGGCTAATGGCGAGACATTCGAAGTTTATTGACTTCTATACTAGTTGAAGTACATACAGTGCCGGTACTCAGTACCTGTGAGTACTGGCCCAGTTAAAGCACTGGCTACTCATGGTGTCTGGACACTGGCAATGGAACAAGATTGGTATCTCGAAGATGGGAGACCTGTGGGGAGACAAGTGATGGCTGAAGTTTGCAGACTTGCAGAATCAATATGACATGCCACAAGGACAGTTTTTATGCTCATGCAGATCATGTCTATCCCCACACGACATCACCCAGGCTCAAGACCTGGAAGATGAGAACCCACTGGAAGACTGGGTGTGAGGTGTTACTCTATATAAACATGCAGTGTCTCAACTGTACGCCATGCTCCTCACCAATAGGCAGGTCCTGCTGCAGAAGCTGCGAGACAAATAGAAGGGAATTGCCATTTGGGCAGGGTTCAGGCTGATACAACTGAGACTGTTGCACCAAGCACATTTCACATGCTTGAGACTCCATGCTAAGGAAGTGACCGTTGTCTAAGGGGATGTGGTCAGTGTGGCACGCTGCTATGTGCACTCTGGGGGTGCCCAAGAGTAAGGGCCTTCTGGATGGGGGCACAACCTAGGCTCTCAGTGGCAGTGGGAGATGTTCTAGAGCAGGGATACTCAAAGTATGGTGCGAGGGCTGCATACGGCCCTCTGACCTTTGATTGCAGCCCCCTGGTGATCAGCAGCACCGGGCTGTTGCTCACTTGACAGAGCAGGAACATTCAGAGAGCTGTGAAATGGGCATACTTTATTTGCAGGTTAAATAACTGAAGGTAAAGAAGCAAAGAATGTTTCTTAGACAACTTATCTTCAGCACGCATCTGCTTTGCGTCCCCCTAAGCCCACCTTTCAACACCCCAACCCTCCCCTCCTGGCATCTATGCGGCCCTCGAGTAGCCACAGACAGCACGTAATGGCCCCTGGGGAAATGTTTGCGAGTACCCATGTTCTAGAGCTTAACCCTTGGCTGCTCTCCATAAGTATCATCTGGGGAGAGGTGACCCTAGACAGATACCCGCTTCTTCTTTGCAATACAGCACTGAGATGTGATAAGACATTGGCTGTGTGTGCGCAGAATGCGATAGAAGGGAATGGCTAACATGGAGTGGCATAGATTGGCAGAGGAACCAATATACCAGGCAAGGGGCTGCCCCAGGAAGTTTGCGAAGATATGGAACCAATGGTTAGAAATAGAGGGGGAGTGTTGGAGGAGACTGCCGAGTGCCGCTTAATATGGAGAGAGGGCTCGGAGACTTTGGGAGCTGACAGAGGGCTGGGATGTACATGGGAGACTGGAGCCAGCAAGGAACTAAGGGAGAAACCTTTGTATTCATGGAACTGGGTCGTATTTGATTTATGCTAGTAAAAGTCACTTGGAATATTTTTTATGTCGAAATACAGCCTATTTGACTTGACTTGACTTGGAATATTCTTAACACATGAACACTGCAGCTGCCAGGGGATTGGTTTGAACATGTTTAATTTAATGTGCTTGTTTGTTATGAATGCACAAGAAAACATACTTTAAAAAAAAGAAGGAAGTGATGAAGCTGCTATGCACCACACAAGGGATTGAGCAGAGATTCCTTTGCAGCTACTGGGCAGAAGCATCAGGAGTGGTTGAGAGGAGAAACTGGACGATCAAAGCAAAACTGGCCAATGCATGTGCCTGAGTGCCTCCACGTCTCTCAAACTGCCCAAAGCCTTCCCCTGGCACTCATAAACATCCGAAGCACTCTGTGCGGGTGGACAGTACTCTCCCCCCTACAAAGTTGTGATGAGTAGAATCATGAGAATCCCTTCAGTTCCAGTGGCTGCCCTTGCGAACATTACAGATGGCTTGGAGCTTGAATATTGCAGAGGCCTGGCTGATGTGGTGTGCTCTGTCTCATTAAGTCTATGTTGGCACCCCTTCTGTGAGTGCTGTTCCATGCCATGATTTGAACCCTGGGGACTCGGTTCATGTGAGATGGCATGTCTGCAAGTCATGCTTGGAAGAATGTTGGAGGGGGCCTTACCAAGTCACCTCTACAATGAATACGGCCATGAAGTGTGCCGATCTGCCAAACTGGTTACATGCTTCCCGTCTGAAGAGGGTGAGACGAGCAGAGGAAGAGGGAGATCAGACTTCCACAGCTCCCCGGGTCCACCTCGATTTGAAGTATCTGACGCTGCTGGGGAAGAGGACGAAGGTCTATCCTGAAGCTCCGCAGCCTGCAGCAGAGCAGCAACAAACTCAAGAGCAACACGAGAGCTCAGAGTCTACAAGATCGAGACTCCAGACTAAGACTGCGTATGTATAGAAAAGAAGTAAACACGTGGAGACAGAGTCTGAGCAGGCCAGAACAAGTGTTTCAGAGTCTCATAGCGGAGTCATTGAGACAATAACGGAGGACTCTGCTTCCGAAGGCGATCCAGTAGTCCAGGAGTCTAGAAATAACCAGTACATCAGAGGAAAGTTGCATTGCGAAACAAATGCCCAAGACAGGACTCAGACTTTGTGACTCCCGGTTGCTCTTTCACTTGTCCTGATGAGGACGTAAACAACGTAACTATTGGTTGCCTGTACTGACTCTATGGGGCATATTAGCAAGAACCTCGTTAAAATTATCACTGTTTTAGCGGCAGCAAACTGCCTGGTACCTTGGCTTCTATTGGAATTCTATAACACATATTAGCAAGCCCATTATCACCGTTTTAGCGGGAGTTTCCTGCCGCTAAAACAGCGATAATTTTAATGAGGTTCTTGCTAATATGCCCCTATATCCCTAATGGGTGATCAAGAATAACTAAGTTTTGCCATACTCTATTGGGTTAAATAAAGGAACACCTTTAGGCAGCTTTTCAGAGAAAATTGTTGTATTGAATCTGGTTATTGTTTTTTAGTCGCACTATTTTACTTTTTGCACTGCACCCACACCCTGCACTTTTTGATCAGCCTACTTTATGTTTCATGCAATACTTTTGATTTGCAAACATTTGTAATACAAGTAAAATTGTAAGTTATACAGTCTTTGCGTTTTCTAATTAGAAGTTGCTTCATATGTCTCTCTATGAATGTTATTGCATCTAAGACGATAAATACCCCAAATATTTTTACCATGTGACCTGAGCGACTGTTTATCCTGTGTCATGATAAAGACTCGTAAACTGAGGGAATGATTCCATGTAGTGACCTGAGCAGAGTGTACTTTCTTAAGGCCAGGGCAAGTGTCCCAGACTGAATACCATACTATGTTACATTTCATGTTGTGAGAAAAGATGCAGTGCCCACTAGAACTCCATGTACTAGAACACTGAGAAAATCTTTGAATGCATTTCATTGCAACTGTTGCTCCTTGCTTAATTTCTATTGGTTATGAGAATGTGAACCATGTACTAATGAAGTGAATGTATAAAACATTTGTCTAAAGCCCTATAAATGAGTGTGATTTATTCATGCTAGGAAGAGACAATTTACTCAGTTCTTCGAAGGTAAATCTATGTTGAATTATTAATTCTACTGAGTTTTGCTGTATTTCCTTTTGAATATTGCTTTTTGATCTAACTTTAATGGCCCAGCTCCTGCATTTCTGTACCTTGATTGAGTAAATCTTAAACCGAAGATCCTTGTCCGTCATCATTTACCAGAAATGCTTTATTCTTGCCTTCTGTACTTTTCCCGCCTAGCTTACTAAAACAGATGGTTGCAGCGGGGAGCGCCAAAATCTGGCAGAGACTACGCCATTCACATTCCGGTGCCAGTGCACTAGAATGAAATTTAATGTATGTGTTTGCGCACTGACAATGGATATGACCAGACGTGTTTCCCTTGCTCATTGTTGTAGGAAACTAGCTGTTTGTATAGTGGACCAAAATGAGGTACACTGCGTAAAGAGTCAAGGCAAACCCTTACTGGCTGACAGAGGCAGAAATTATAACCCAAATGTTCTCTTTTGTGGTAGTGAGGGTGAGCAGTCAGGCTTATCAGAAGGTAGCACTAAGCATTTATTGCACACACAAAGGTAGTAGGTGAGACACACCCTCAATAAAGAAATCCAACACCAATTTATAAAAGTAACACAGATTTGTGTATGAATTTAGATACCCATTTACTTCAATGAGGAGCGATCCATTCAGAAAGAGGCTGGGACTGGAAGGCCAAGCCAGGTGAACCCACAGGGGTTTGGTCCTTGAGATGCTCAAGAATGTAGGGACACTGTTGACCCACTTCTCCTCTGGCTGTAGGGCTCAGGTGCCATGGTGTCTTTAGGCGACCAGTCCATGCTGCAAGAGGCACTCATGGTTAAGGGGGCATGCAGAAAGAAGCTGTAGACGGCAATTGAGAGTCCAGTCTAGGCAACCCCAAGAGTGGGCTCAGCTTTTGAAGTTCTTGGGACCCCTTTGGCACCATCACCTCCCTCGTACTCGTGCTGTCGGGGACGGGTGCAGAGGCAGTTTGAGGTGTCGGGTGGCAGTAGTTGAAGGCTCTCTCTTTGTCTTGGTTCCTGCTGAAGAGTGACAAACAGAACAGCTGGGGCCCTCATGATGTGGGTCAACACTGTCCGGGCTGGACACAACAAGCCTTAGCCGCTGTAAGCAGTCCAGAACTCCAGACATTGGTACTGTGTGGCACTGGTCGGTCCTGGCATCCCCACACATGGAGGGAGGATGGATCTAACCTTTGGGAGCATGGCAACCTCTTCCTGGGTGGCTGCAGCTTTGGTAGTCCCAGGAAGCTGCAGGGCGATGACCAGACCTTACTTTTCTGGTGCCTGCGGCTGCAGAGGTGTAACTCCTCTACTCCAAGGTAGTTCTCTGGTGATTTACGAAGCCCTGGCAGCCCTGTGGGTTTCTTGGAGTCCACACAGTGGCTGGACAAGTCAGTTTCTCCACAAGGGTTAGAGGCATCAGGCAGGCTAGCCAGGTTGGCGTCAAGTCAGCCGATCCCCTCTGTTCTTGAGTCAGCAAACTTTTTTGCCCACTCCTCCTTTGCCTCCATTAAACCTGAGGTCCTGGCATCAGGGGTGCCACCTTAATATGGTATTTGGGGGAATTGCAGGGAGTGTCAGGTAGTAGCCAACGTGCTAACTATCTTTTGGGTGATTACCCCCTCTATATGACCACTTCCTGTGGGAAGTGGGCATAACTCTAACCCGGAAGACCTAATTCCACCAAAAACCAAGATGGTGGAATTTTTCTAATTGTGTTCACTTCAGGTAGCCCACCGAACAAGTGGTACTAGCCTGAGGGTGAACATACCTCCTGACCAGCTAATTGTCCCACTTGTCTGGGGGCAAATGGGCTCTGTGCAGAAAGTGGCATTTCCGCTGGCTGGGGGAAGCCAGGGTTGCATATCACTGGCGGTGGAGGCCTTTAAAGTCTCCTGCCTTGATATGAAGATTACCAGTCATCCATCTTGGAGGAGGTGACAACACCCCCTGCCAGAGCAGGCATTGTTTCCTACCTCTGAGAGCATGGTCTCTCACCTCCAGGGTGTCAGAAATGTGTCTGTGGTGGAAGGCTGGACAGTACCAGTCAGCCAACACACTAGAGGTCGGTAGGTTTTCAGGGGGTATCTCTGAGGTACCCTCTAGGTGCATATATTAACAACTCCATGACTGGAATCAGTGTAGGTTTATTAATATGAGGTGTTTGATACCAAACGCCATAGGTTCCAGTGAAGCCATTAAATAGGTGGGAAACTCGTTTTGACCAGTGTTCAGTACATAACTTAAGATGGCTTCCCTGATCACTTTTGCTGTCAGTAATTGAACTGACCAGCACAGGCTGTATATCCGCTCATGCAGATATGTCCTCACATGTAACATAATGCACCCTGCCCTAGGGCTGCAAGGGCTGCTGTAGGAGTGGCCTACAAATATTACATGCAGTGTTAGGGGGTGTGGGGGCATTTAACACATGGTGTGTGCCAAGTCATGTGTTCACCTTTTAGGCACCTTGTCACAGCCTGTGGTGGCCGTCTACATGGGTTTGGTGCTGGACCCCTTAGAGTGGCACAATATATGCTGCAGCTCTTAGGGATCCGCTTTAGTACCTATGCCCTAGGAACCAGGACTATCAATTACTAGGGATTTACAGAAGTGCTAAAGGCCAGGTCATTTGCAATCAATTGACCAAGTAACTTGTTTTCGGGGAACGAACGCTGGCACTGGGGACCCAGTAAGCAGGAACCCAGTGCACTTCAGGCAAAGTTTCATCAAATACCAGGCAAAAAGTGGGGTGACTACTGCAACAAAAGCCCGACTTTCTACAACTGTGTCATAGGAGTCAAGCTATAGTTTGGGGTGGACTGCTCCTACTGTAGCAAGTCAAAGACTGGTTTGCAGACGATCGTTCTCTGTCTAGAGCGGCATAGTGGGGGAAAAACAAGGTGTGTACTTCCCCTCCAATCACTAATCGCAGAGGCTAATTAAAACAAATATTCCTTGAATCACCTTACGATTGGTTGTGCTAGCATAAGTTGACCTGGCCTCGTTTTAAACTTTTTACTGTATTGACTGGCGCATTTATAGCAATTCGAACCCAGGACCAGATGCCGAAGCTTAGTTGCGGAACCATAGTAGGCTACAGCATAGGGACTGATTTGTTAAGAGTGTTGAACTGTAAGGAGGTTTTTTGGTGGGTGGCATTGCCATTTTTAGTGGTCCATTCAAATTTTAAATTAAACATAAATTTCAAGAGAGAGGTTGCTGTTTTTTCTTTATACACATGCATTTGCTTCCAGAGCTTGGACGTGTCTGGTCTCTGGACACTGTATTAAGAGTTTTTATCCTAATTTTAACGAGTTTCCTGCGCCCCCTTCTGTGCTAATTCACACGATGGAGCCTGCCACAAGTGATACACTGTACACCGATGTAAATTACGTTTTTCACAATAAATGTATCTGAAAGGCTTGGGGCGAAGATTCTAAGACTAATTGGGAATTTTGCAGCTCTGCATGTTTGCATGCCAGGGAATGTATGAAAGCTGCACATTATGTCAACGGAGCTAATGCATGGGTATTCTCAAAGGCTTGATCCCAGGACTGGAGCTCAGCTGGGCGGAATGGACGTCAGTGCACATCAATCCAGGCCCTTCTCATTAGCTGCTCATTGGCGCCGAAAGCAGGCAGGGCAGAAGCGATGCCCAAGCAAAACGAGCAAGATGTGCCCTAAAAACCTTATCTGGGTTATTAACAGTCGCCATGGCTATTTTTACTGAGGATACGCAAGACCGGCCGCGGCTAACACCCATACCGGAAATGACGCAATCCGGCAACGCGTTCCCTCAATCAGGCCAGACGCCAAATTATGTGTTTGCATAGTGCTCAGTACCGTTAATTGTGGTGCGAAGTTCTTCGAGAGTGACCTCACTTGGCAGCTTCCCTTCAGGTCCGCGTTCACACTGCTGACAAGTCTTTGATGCTGCTTCCACTAATACAGGCCTTTATTTTCTGTCAGTCCCATGGCTTGTCTCCTGCTGTCCGTAGGGTTTTAATACTAGTGGCTTGCCCCTGCCCTTTCTGTCATCTCTGATTAGATATGGGGCTTGAGGACCCTTTCTTTAATGATGCATTCATGTATCATTTTTCGGGCCACTAGAATTATGTGGCAATAAAAGGCAAACTAGGTGGCGTAATGTGGCACATTTTGTGATAATATTACTTCATTATCTTGTCATTTTTACACGTTAACACTGGGCAAATATTTTTTCTTATTAATACACGTTTAATATCCAAAAACAGCGCTAAGCAATTGAAAGATGACCAGTCCACATTTGCAATGGGCCCTCCACTGCACAGGAACACGTGTTGTTGCGTTTTCAGTAACTTTTGATTTGTTTGAGCTAGAAGACTTTTTTGTTGTTGGTTCGTTTGAGCTAGAAGCATTGTTGTTGTTGTTTAAATCTGCATTGTAATCCGCAGATGATGGGTTATGTGGCAAACGCGGTAAATCCATAATTATGCAGAAAAAGTTGCAGCCCCAAAATCACAGAATTCCAGTGGCCCGATTATTATGTTGGATTATTTTGTTTTATCTCAGTTGAAGTCCTCTGTTATCTCCAGACTAGTTCATGCTATATAAAACTATAAATACATTAATAAGGTCAACACAGAACAGAGATTGCGATAGAAAGAACTTCAGATGCAACTAGTCATTTGTTCATCTAGGCTTTAATCTCTCCACCCTACAATACAAGTTTATTGTTTCACCACTCTGTAAAGCACCCCGCAGTTACCAAAATGATGCACATAGTGCTTCATAATACTGCCTAAAAATTAAATAATTAATTGCATGCATTGTGCATGTAATGCTTCATGGAATGGTAGGATGTGGATAGGTTATTGATGCTTAGCTAACATTTTCTATTAAAATACTTTGAAATAAGAATAAAGAAAATAAAAGAATAATCATCAAAGTGAAAACAGAAAGGTGTATGAAAATATCAAAATCAAAAATAATTCATATTAAAAATAATATATCATTTGTATGGGCACATATGACCCACACCATTTCACTTTCACATTTTTTGCACTATTCTGTGAGCAGGAGACACTCCCTCTACCCCCAGTCACCCCTGTTTCCCCTTGAGTACCCTGCATCCATTTGAGCCTTTTGTTCACTCCAGCTGACAGTTATTAATATGTAAAAAGAACAATTGATGGACAGTACCTGGCACAATATCATGCATTCATTCGAGCGATCCAATTCCCTGACACAGCCGCCGCACCTCATGTCTGAATTTGCAGTGATATCGGAAGCTGAATCTATGACAGAATTACTTAAATGTAAATCAGGTTCGCCAAACGATCCTTGGCCAGCCAAGGAATTAAAAAAACTGGCACCCCTACTTAACCCTTACCTAAATCACATCTGGAATGACTCCCTCCGAACAGGAAGCTTCCCCACTAAATGGAAACATGCCTCCTTAGTCCCCATCTTGAAGAAGCCCAACTTGGACCCTGACCTTCCCAGTAACTACAGGCCCATCTCCCTCCTGCCCGCCCCAGCTAAGATCTTGGAAAGGCTGGTCCACTCCCAACTGGCGAACTTTATCGAGTCCAAAGGGCTTCTCCACGACTCCCAGCATGGCTTTAGGTCGGGCCACAGCACGGAGTCGGCCTTTATTGAAATGGCCGACTCTGTGAGGTGGACGCTCGACCGAGGGTCGAGGGCGGTGTTAGTGCTGCTGGATCTTTCAGCAGCATTCGACACCGTCTCTCATAAGATCCTGCTGGTAAGGCTGGAGGACTTAGGGCTGGGCGGTTCTGTGCTGAAATGGCTGTCATCCTATCTGTCCGACCGTACACAACAAGTTTTTACCCCTCCCTTCACTTCCTCAGCCAGACCACTCAAATGGGGAGTCCCACAGGGCTCCTCTCTAAGCCCGCTTTTATTTAATGCCTATTTCACCCCCCTGGCCAAGCTGATTGCTCAGACAGGAATTAAATCCACATCCTACGCTGATGACATTCAGCTACTTTTCACGTTCGACACCCCCTCCGCCTCTGCTTTCGAACCGTTGAAATCCTGCCTCAGAGCTATCTCTCATTGGATGGATGCCAACTCCCTCCGTCTTAATGCAGGTAAAACGGAGATCCTGTTTTTTAACTCACCTTCTCCCCTGGACTCCAGCCTTTGGTGGCCAGATGATCTATGCCAAGCCCCCACGCCTAAAGACTCGGTGAGAAACCTCGGAGTTTGCTGGGACAACCATCTCAGTTTCAGCACCCAGGTACAAACAGTCGCAGCCTCCTGCTTCGCCAAAATTAGAACAATCAAACGGCTCATTAACTACCTGCCGGTGGACTGCCGTAAGACTGTGATCCAGGCACTAATCATATCCCATCTCGATTATGCCAATGCCCTTTACCTTGGCATTACGGCTGGCCTGTGTCACAAACTACAGACAGTCCAAAACGCCGCCGCACAGCTGGTGGAGAGAATCCCTGCCAGACATCACATCTCTCCTCACCTCCGTAAATTGCACTGGCTGCCCATCGTAAAGAGATGCATTTTCAAAGCAATGACGCTGGCCTTCCGTGCTTCCAAAGGCAGCGGATCAGCCCATCTGAAAAACACCTTACGTCCTTATGTTAAAACCAGGGCTCTACGCTCCAACTCCCTACTTCTCCTAGAAACTCCCCGATTTAAGCGAGCCCGGGCAGGCGGAAAAACCTTTGAGGTCTGTGCCACCCAACAATGGAACAAGCTCCCCGTAGCCCTACGCAACTGCCAAGCAGAACCTGCTTTTCGCAAATCCCTGAAAACCCATCTCTTTTCTTCCTAAGCCATCCCTACCCTGTTCAGCCGGTTGTCAGAGTCTTCAGCGCCGGGATGCCCCGTTGGGGCCGCTGCACGCTTTATAAAATACACTAATAATAATAATAATTCACCCCAGTACAGAGATCTGGGCCTAAATCCATCGGTTTTTTGCTCCCCATGCCATCCATTTCTGACCCAACCATATGCAAATCAGTCTTGACCCTGTTAACATCTTTTGCTTTCTTGCCCTAAGTGCACCAGGTATAGAAAGGTGGAAAAAGGACCCCACCCATCCCAACACTGAACATGAAACGCTCCGTCACAAGCCTCGGTTGAGCTGTGCTCATGACGGAGCGGTTCCGTCATGGCCCGCTCGGCGTGCCTGCGCGGCGCTGATTTCGCGCCTGCGCGGTGCGTTCTATCGAGCGGGCGGGGCCATGACGGAACCGCTCCGTCATGAGCACAGCTCAACCGAGGCTCGTGACGGAGCGATTCCGTCACGAGCATGTAAGCGCCGCTCCGCCCCCCCCTCCCCCCTAGCGCTGCGGCGGAATTGCCGCTGCAGCGAAGGGGTTAAAATGTCTGTGCCTTCCCGGACACACACAGAGCCTGCTTCACGAGACCGCTTTCTACCCTCCTGGAAAGACGTGCTAATGACTCTCAGGAAGGGGAACAATGAGGGACTGCAGGCCGGGGAAGTGTCACCTTCCTTTGATGGAAACCACTTGGGTGCTATTATCCCCAAATAGCAGGCTTCAAAGGTGAAGCTGCCTAGGAAGGGCAGATGTGTTGTGGTAGGCAGGCTGGCTGGCTGTGGATCGGCCATTAGCGCTTGGGAGCGCTTTATGTGTGAGTGCCGGTGCCCACCCGGCACCTTTTATTTAATTATTTTTATTCATGGGTGCCACCCCATTTATTTAATTGCCTAACGGGTGCTCACCCCGTTTCTACTTTTATTTCTACAACCGAGGGTGCCCACCCCTCGTTTTGCCCTGCGAAATCGTCCCCGTCGCCGGCCGGCCGAACCGGAAGTCAGGCAGGCTGGGGCGGGACCTTGGGACACCAGGAAGCAGCTCGCTGGCCAATCCCTGCGCGGTCTGCAGGAAGAGCTCCGGCGCGAGGGGAGAAGCTGCAGTGCCTGGGAAGGAGCATGGCGGCGCCGGTGTGAGCAGGGCTCCCGTGTTCTAGGGAGAGCCCTGCTGGTGCCCAAAGGAGACTTGGTGCTGCGGCCTGTGGCGGGGCTCACGTGTGCTGAGGGAGCCCCGAGAGAGGAAAAGGGAACATGGCGGCTGGGCGGCAGGGCTCCCATGAGCTGAGGGAGCCCTGCAGCATCTGAAGGAGAAGCCACCCGGAGAAACTGGAGATGTGCCGGTCTGTGCGGGGCTCCCGTGAGAGAGGGAGAGCCTCGCAGGCGCCACCGAGTGCTGCGGGAAGGCGGAGGGAGGCTCGAGGCACATTGCCGGTGCCTGCCCCCAACGCGTATGCTGAAGAAGGCTGGCGTCCCGCGTCGGAGTCCCGGTGAGTGGGGGCTTCTTGTTGGGTGCCTCGAGGCACCGTGCTCTGTCTTAGTCTTGAGCGGCCCCGTCTGGCAGCGGGCCGCTCCCACCTTGCCCGGCATTCTTTGTCGAGCCCCCGAGGCTCCGGGGGCATGTGCAATTCAGAGCCCAGAGAGGCTCTTGCGGGCATTTTTAGCATTCTGAGTCCCCCGAGGGGGAGTCCAACGAGGGCAGCATTTAGATAGGGCGTCGGGACACATGGTCGGTGCCCGCCGCCCTCCTGCCTGCTAGTGTTATGTTTAGAGCCCAGTGAGGCTTGGGGGACACCGGTGTTTTTAGAGCCTGTGTGGCTCCAACAGTTGTGTTAGGGCAGAGCCTGGGTAGGCTCCAACGGGGGCACGAGTGCTTCAGAGCCTGTGTGGCTCCTACAGTTGGCGCAGTTTGCACCTAAGGGTCAGTGAGGACCCTGTTGCATTTTGGATTCACAGCTGCCCAGCAGTTAGTGGGCAGCTGCACCGTTTTGGTCTTGGGATGTTCTCAGGTGCCCAGCAAGTAGTGGGCACCTGCCACGTTTAGGCTTTTACTTTTGACTGGCGCTGCCTGGCAGCGCGCCCTGACATTCTGGACACAGGGCGTCTTTGCCCCAACAAGGCCAGTTGGCCTAGGGACTGTCACAGGTGGTGGCTTATGTAAGTTTTGCGCAATTGTATGGTTATTGCACCTCTGAATGTGTTTTCTTGCATCATGTGTTATTCGTGCACCTCTGACTGTTTTTAGGCATTATGTAATTTTTGCGCTATTGTATTGTTCTGGCACCTCTGAATGTTTTTAGGCATCATGTGTCTTCCTTTTCCCTGCGCTGCACCTCTGAATGTTTTAGGCATCATGGGTCTTCTTGCGCTGCACCTCTGAATGTATTTTATTGCATCATGTGCTTTGTTCTGAACCCGCTGAATGTGTAGGTTTATGCATCATGTGTTTCCCTTGTCTCACACCTCTGAATGTTTTTAGGCATCATGTGTTTTTCCTTTACTACTCCTGAATGTGTTTCATGCATCATGGGTAATGTGTTCTTGTTTATACCCCTAAATGTATTTTATTCTTAGGTGGTTGTTCTTTTAGTACAGGTGGTCCTAGTGAGGTCCTGGTTCCTGTTACCAGTGGTTACTGGTTGTGTGCCGTAGTTGCTAATTTGTGCTACTATGATTTTTATTCTTTATTATTCTTTATTCTAGAAGTGCTATTTCTGATTCTGACAGTGGCCCACGTGGCCCTGTCTTGTGTACATAATCCCTTGTGAATATTGCCCGTGCCAGTTGGCACCATGTATTTTGTGTGATACTATCCGATGTGTTTTTACAATACAAAAGGTATTTTATAATAACCTTGTGTGGAGTTCCTTTTTTGGTGTGCCTAGTATGTTGTTGCTGTTGTGTGCTGGCGCAAATGCTTTACACATTGCCTCCGAGTTTAGCCTTACTGCTCGTGCCAAGCTACCAAGGGGGTGAGCAGGGGTTATCTTGGCGTGTGACTCCCTTGCCCTGACCAGAATAGTGGTTTCTGCCTGGCTTTCGCGTCAGCCTTAGCCTACCAGAAATAGCCAGTTCTAACACTCCCACTCCCCAAGGTGTAAGCAGTGGCATCCAGCACCTATTGGGAGGTGTAAAAAAAAAACTAGAAAAAAACGTACTTACTTGCCGTGTCTCTCCTCCGTGCCCCTCGTCATCTCTCTCAGCCAGAACAGAAAGGAGGAAGCACCAGGCTCCCCATAGCCAATCACAACGCTGCATGTTGTGATTGGTCTGAGCACTGTGGTTCAGCGCTCAGACAGGCAGTGGGAGCCTGGGTATGTTCTCCACTCAGGCTGTAATGCCGCCTGGGTGGAGGAAATGCAAAGTGTGAATGAATGCTTGGCCGGCTCGAGATAGCCAGCCAAACATTCATGCGCATTTGTAGTGGGCAAAGCACTCCTCCCCTGCTCCTGTATGCCGCTGCAGGAGAACATACAATGATAACATCAGGTTATTCTCATTTTATGTTTCCTTTATTTCACTGCTGCTTCGGAATGGGACTATGCTCCTCAGCCGTAGTGGAGGAGCTGCCACTGGGTGAAAGGGAGGTGCTATAAGGAGAAATACCTTTATTTCTTCTTGTTTTTCCTTTTTCTATGTGTGCTCCATTCTGCAGCACACATAGAAAGAGGAAAAAGCCTCTTGTGATTGTTTTTGTGCAGGAAGGTTGCTCTACCTGCACAAAAACAATCATCCTTGCAACACAGGCACCCTTGCACCATAGCGCAAAGGTGCCTGAGTTGACGCATGGCAGCCCATTGTGCGCCGGCGAAAAGGACCGGAATGCGCAGTACCTGATAGATACGGTACACTCCTACCCTTTTCTTTTGCCGTAGGGCAACGCAGTAGGAAGGCCTGTGGTGCTGCCCTACGGCAAAATCTTTTAAATGAGGCTCTACGCTCTCAGTGATTGTGATTGCATTTTCCTGGGTCACGATAACCCATTGTCACAGATAGGACAGCACTTTCAATTCAGGAATATCTTCATAATGAAGCTCCATAAACTGATAGTTCAAGTGTTTGCTGAGATCAACCTCCGCCAAATTGATATGCTGTGAGGACCAAGGATGAAAGAGAAGACCCTTGTTTTCCTAATAGGTTTGGATAAGGATTATGTGGGCTCCTACAAAGCTGAATGCTAAAGGCAGGGCAGACACATCAACAGATGCAACTTTTGGTTTTTCTTGACATGTCCCTCACTCTCAGGAGAAGCAGATGCTATCAGGTTTGCTCACCACCAGCTGGCGGCAGTCTTTCATGGTAATTGTGGGAAGCTGCCTCTCTATGTACTATACCAAAGTAAGTTATAGTGTGAACGGAGTCCAGTGCATTTCCAAAGTTTTACAGAGGTAAAAGTAGATAATATCTTACTCTATAGTTGTGGTAGCGTGGGCGAGCATTAAGGATTTCTCAGAGGGTAGTGTTAAGCATTTATTGTACCCACTCAGGCAACGAATGATGTCACACACTCAAAGACTGAACTCAGACCAATTGTTTGTATCAAAAATATTTCTTTAGTGGTAATTTATTTTTCGAAACAAGCAGAACTTGGTACAGGTAAGTAGAATTGTATTTTTCAAGACCGGTTGATCAAAACAAGCAAGCTGGATGAAATTGACTTTGTTACAGGTTTGTAAAATATTTAAAGATAGATATTTGTAATTACTTTCTGATTACTTTTCAGATTACTCTTTAGATTACTTTTTCGACTCAGTGTGGTATGCCTTTATATCACAATTCCTAGACAAAGGTAAGTAATACACTTTTGCACTAAAACACAGTTGCTTAGGTTTCCATACAAACACAACTCAACACTTAGAACTTTTTCAGAGAAAAAACAGTCAATGTAATCCTATGGAGAAAAATTAGGTTATCGGTTTGCAGGTAAGCAATCGGTCTTTGGGGTTGAGTCTTTGGGGTTAGAACAAGGGTTTCCCTAGGGTAAAGGATGCACTCAAAGAGCACCCTCCGCGGCACTAGGGTGCAGAGTTCTGAGGCCCAATGTTAGCCAATAGAGCTATGGGCTGTTGGTTGGTGGCTGCTCTCAGGCAAGCCACATGGCTGAGGGAGCAAAGCTCCTAGGGTTAAGCTCAGGGCAAAGGGAGATCCAAGTTAGCATACAAGGTGCACCCACAGCATCACAGCAGCACAGGGGCAGCCGAGAACAGGGTGCTGGGTTGACGTTGGGTGCTCTGTTTTCAATGGAAGATCTCCGATTGGAACAAACACTGCAGGTTTGGGTAGGGAGGCTTCCAGGGGGCGACCACCAGTTGGAGAGGTAAGTTGGGATGCAGGGGTTGCCTGGACATTGTTTGTTGGGCAACCCAAGGTGGTGGGGTGTCAGGTTTCCTTACCACCTCCAGTCGCGCTCGTGGGGTCCCAGATAGAGGCTGCAGGTGTCATCGAGAGGCTTGAGGTAAGTCAGTGATCACCAGATCCTAATTCAGGATCACTGGGGAGACCTTCTTGTGGTGTTGGACCACTCGAACTCCTGCTGTAGATGTTAGTTGCAGAGTGGTGTAGACTCGCGGATTCAGTCAGAGCCAGAGTGTGGTTCTTGAGGAAGTCCGGTGCTCACGGGAGACAGAGTCTTGCAGGGAAGGCAGGGCAGGTCCTCCAGGTTCTGGGGGCTGCTGGATGCAGGACATGCGGGATTCCGTGGGAGCAGGTCGAGGTCAGGACAGGCCAGTAGGGCTGGGGCCAGGGCAGTTGGTGTCCTCCTCTTCTTCCTTCAGTACGGTTCTTCAGTCCTTCTTGTTCTTCTTCTTGCTTGTCTGAGGAGGTAAGGTTCAGGGTTGCCCCTAAATACTAAATTTAGGGGTGTTTTAGGTAGGTACAGGCTGGGACCAATGGGTCCCTTTCTTGGGGTGGGTACACCCGCTATTATGCCACCCTCCGGTGGGAGGGTGAATAGGACTCTCTCTGGTTGGCTGGGTCATCCCATCTTAAAGATGGCGGGGACTGAGAGTTGTGATTTGCCTCGCCTCCTCCACCTGAGGGGTGGAGTTGGCAAAGGTGGGCACACCTCTCCTTCTATTTGGTTTTCTTGCCGATTCTCCCTCCCAAAGTGGGGGTTAGTACAGGTGGGACCAGTTGCAGTGAGCAGCAAGTGGCTAGGTCAGCTCACAAAGGGAGCAAGTCTTTGAAGCTTCCCCTTTGTAGACCCTGCCCATCCTGAGGGAGGAGGTGCGGCACCTCTGCTCAGGATGTGCTTTGTTTCAGGATCCCGAGAGCCGGAGGCTCTTGACCCATGGGTCCAGAAACATGTCTGGGGTGGCTGCTAATGAGCAGCTACTCAGCTAGGACACTAGAGTTAGGCCGCATCTCTAAGATGCCCTCTGAGTGCATTTGGCATTAAATCCCACACTGGCATCCATGTGAGTTTAATAGGCGGGGAAGTTTGATACCAAACTTCCCAGAATTCAGTAAAACCATTATGGGGCTGTGGAGTTCATAATGACAAATTCCCAGACCATATACTCTTTATGGCTTTACTGCTCTTACAATGTCTAAGAATGGACTTATGCACCTGTACCCTCGCCAGTGGTATAATGCACCCAGCTAGAGGGGTGTCTTACCTATACCACAGGCAGTGGGTTGTAGGCATGGCACACAGATATGTGTGCCATACCGACTCTTCAGTTTTCTCTGCACCAAAACACACAGCCTGCAAGGGCAGTGTGAGTGTGATAAGGTACAGGACCTCTAAGGGTGGCACAATATGTGCTGCAGTCCTAGGAGGCCTTACCTGGACACAGTGCCCTTGGTACCCATGGTACTTTTTACAAGGGACTTACATGTGGCCAGAGAGGTGCCAATCGGGGGTGCAAAGGTACTGTTTTAGGGAAAGAACACAGGCCCTGGGTACCTGGTTAGCAGGAACCCAGGGCACACTTAGTCAAACAGCATCAACATCAGGCAAAAAGTGGGTGGCAACCATGCAAAATGGGGCACTTGCCTACACCCCGCAAACAAAAGAGGATGAGACCACCCCTTCCCTAGAGAGTCTTCATTGTCTAAGTGGAAGAACCTGGAAAGTTCATCTGCATTGGCATGGGCATTACCAGGTCTGTGTTCCACTGTAAAGTCCATTCCCCGTAGGGAGATGGACCACCTCAAAAGTTTGGTATTTTCACCTTTCTTTTGCATTAGCCATTTGAGCGGTCTGTGGTCAGTTTGAACTGTAACGTGAGTACCAAACAGGTATGGTTCTCAGCTTCTTCAGAGACCAAACCACAGCAAAGGCCTCCCTCTCAATGGAACTCCAACGCTGCTATCTGGGGAGTAACCTCCTGCTTATAAAAGCAACAGGCTGGTCTTGTCCATTATCATTGGTCAGGCATAGGACTCTTCCTATCCCTAGCTCAGAGGCAATGACGTGCTAGGTGTAGTCTGGAGCTTTGAGAATGGGTGCTGAGCACATTGCCTCTTTTAGGGTATCAGGGTGTAAAGAAGATAAACTGTCCAGTTCATCTTCTTGGAGGTGAGTTCTATGAAGGGTGTCACAACGGATCCATACCTCTTCACAAACCTCCTATAATAGCCAGTCAAGGCAAGGAATGCCCTGACTTGGGTCTGGGTTGTTGGAGCCTCTCAGTCAAGAATAGCCTGGATCTTGGGTTGTAAGGGTTGCCCTTGACCTCCACCAACAAGATGGCCCAAATAAACAACTGTGCCCTGCCCTATCTGGCATTTCGATGCCTTGATAGTTAGGCATGCAGTGGCAGGGCCTGTAAAACCTTCCCCATGTGGACCAGGTGCTCCTGTCAAGTGGAGCTAAAGACAGCAAGATAATCAAGATATGCTGTACTAAAGGTCTACAGCCCAGCAAGGATTTGATTCACCAACCTTTGGAAGGTGGTAGGGGCATTCTTTAAACCAAAAGGCATAACAGTAAACTGATAATGCCCATCAGGTTCTGTGAATGCTGTTTTCTCTTTGGCTACTGGGGCCATCCCAATTGGCCAGTACCCTGCAGTTAAGTCAAAGGTACTAAAGAATTTGGCCAAACCCAATTTATCTATCAGCTCATCAGCCCTGGGTATGTGGTGTGCACCTTTCTTAGTGACAGAGGTGAGACCTCTGTAGTCCACACAAAACCTAATTTCTCTCTTTCCACCCTGGGGATGGGGTTTGGGGACTAAGACCACTGGGCTGGCCCAGGGACTCTCAGAGGGTTCAATAACCCCTAACTCCAGCATCTTGCTAACTTCAGCTTTGATGCTCTCCTTAACTTGGTTAAATTGCCGATAGATTTTGGTTTTGACAGGTGCGCTGTCTCCAGTGTCCACATGATGGGTACATCAGTGTGTTTGACCAGGGGTTAAGGAGAAGAGCCCAGCATACTGCTGTAAGATATGCCTACAGTCAGCTTGCTGTTGGGCAGTGAGGGTTTCTGAATAGACAACTCCACCCACTGTCCCCTCTTAGGGGCTGAAAGAGAGGAGGTTTACTCTCTGTCTCTTGATCCTCATCTGCTACCATCAACATGGTATTGTTAGCCCTGTCATGGGAACGTTTCAGGCGGTTCACATGGATCACCCTTTTGGGTGTCCTGCTTGTGCCCAGGTCCACCAAGTAGGTGCACTCACTTTTCTTTTCTAAGATAGGGTACGGTCCACTCCATTTGTCCTGGAGGGCCCTTGGTGCCAGAGGCTCCAAATCTCACACCGTTTGCCCTGGTTGGAATTCCACCAGTGCAGCTTTTTGGTCATACCTGTGTTTCTGGAGCACCTGGCTGGCCTCAAGATTTTTGGAAGCTTTTTCCATGTATTCTGCCATTCTGAACCCTTAGGCCTAGCACATAGTTCACAATATCTTGTTTTGGTTCTTAGAGAGGCCTCTCCCAACCCTCTTTTACAAGACAGAGTGGTCCCCCAACAGGATGGCCAAACAGCAGTTCACAGGGGAAAACCCTACTCCTTTCTGAGGCACCTTTCGCAAATAGCAAGCAAGGCAAAAGGACTTCCCACCTCTTTTGAGTTTTTCAGGGAGTCCCATGATCATGCCTTTCAATGTCATGTTGAACCTTTAAAAAAAAACATTGGTTTGTGGATGATAGGGTGTAGTAAACGTGTACTGCACTCCACATTCATTCCACATGTGTTGAGGTAGGCAGACATGAAATTGGAGCCTCTATCTGACACCACCTTCTTAGAAAACCTACACTGGTGAAGACACCAATGAGGGCCTTGGCTACTGCAGGAGCTGTAGTAGTTCCAATGGGAATTGCTTCAGGATACCTGGTGGCATGATCCACTACCACCACTATAAACTTGTTTCCTGAGGGTGTGGGAGGTTCAAGTGGATCCACGATATCCACTCCTACCCTTTCAAAGGGAACTCCAACCACTGGTAGTGGGATCAAGGGGGTCTTTGGGTGTCCACCTGTCTTGCCTCTGGCTTGACAGGTGACAATGGAGCTGACAAACTCATTTTCATTCTGAGACATATGGGGCCAGTAGAAATAGCTGACAAGCCGATCCCAAGTTTTTGTCTGGCCAAGATGCCCAGCTAGGGGTATGCCATGGGCCAATGTGACTAAAACTCTCTGTACATCTGAGGCACTACCACTCTCCTAGTGGACCTGGTTGGAACGCTCTTTTGATTTCCCATTTGGTGTTTGTAACAAATAGGCCCCAAGTGCTTGTGATATGTAGCATAACAGAAGCAATCGTCAAGGAGCCTATTCCATATGTGTACTCTGCCAAGATACAGGTACATTTCATCCCTAAGAGAATGTTTTTCAAATGTAATACATTTCAGTGATATTTAGTGAGACAGGAGTTATCCTATAAGGCAAACCAATGGAAGATTGTTCTACACTGCAACATGTGCTGCTATATTACATATGGATCCGCAATGTGTGCCTATGTTAAACATTCCAAACTCTGCAGTAACATGGGAGCCACGGTACATCTGTGCAAGGCCTAAACATGAGTGTTTTGGCACTGCAGAAAGACCTCCCCTTCCTCAAACAAGCATTTAGAGGCTGCATATAACCACTTGCTCACCTCGATATCTAGTCCAGCCTTTGTAAAGTAAGGTTAAGGTTTAATACAACAAGTTTGGCTACCCTGGGAGTTTCCACAGTCTAAAGTCATCTAAGCCACAGGGACCTCTAATGTTTCATTAAACCTCTGAAGCGGTATATTTGCCATCCTAAAACAGACCCTTGCTCATAGACCTAAAACTTCAGGGGCCTCATTTATGAAAAGTGATGCATCGCTGCGAGAAAACAGCGATGCGTCACTTTTCATTGCGACCTCCTTGCGACCCCAATGATGCGTCATATTTACAATATGACGCATCATTGCGCAAGGAATTACAGATACGTCAATATTTCTGACGTATCTGTAAGCGCAAAAGTGACGCATTGCTGGAGTGTGTCACAAAAGTGACGCAACTCCAGCAATGCATCCTTTCACATGGAGAAAGCCCCATGTGAAAGGGCTTGCGTCAGTCTTACGCCTGCTGTGAGGCAGGCGCAAGATTTTGACGCAACAGCGTCCTAAAAGTGACGCAGTGAAATCTCATAGATTTCACTGTGTCACTATTACGAGGCTTTTTGCGGGGGAACCTCCCCTCTGCATACATTATACCTGACGCAGGTATAATGTAGTGCAGGGGTTTTCAAAGTGACGCATCTGCTTAGATGCGTCACTTTGTAAATAGTGCGCAACAGGAGGCATGTTTTACGCCGCCGATGCGTCACTAAATGTGACGCACCGGCGGCGTAAAAGTGACGCACGGCCTCATAAATGAGGCCCCAGATATGTTATTCTAAGTCTGAAGCAGTCTCCATCACTATTTCTCTTGAGCCAAACAAACAGGGACAGTGAAATACATTACCCAGTACTCAAATCGTGTCCCTCATTCTGCAATAGGGTGCACATCCGCATGATGCTTGGTGCTGGTGATGTCGATGAATGGTCAGAAAACGTGCAGCAGGGTACTCAGGATGCACAACATCCAAGTTTAGGGATTGCTCCTTCAGCATTATAGGATGTAATGGGCTTTGATGAATGTGATCAGCTAGACTGCCTGCTCAAACAATGCCAAACAAAATAATTATATATTGTGATAAGTTTATGTCGGAATGTCTAACTGGATTGCATGTTCCAACAAAGCTCAAGAAAATAAATCACAGGTAGTTCAGCTTTCAGACAGGGTTTAATTAAATAAGGCTTCACTCCAATGCCACTGCTCAATGTCAATTGTCAGTAGGTCCATCCAATGATTATTCTTGTTGGTGGTGGCTCAAATATCATCACACCTTTTGCTGACACTGCAGCCGTTGCATTTTACCAGATGCCATCTTCTATACCAGCTTTAATAAAAGGGTTGTTCTCCTATCACTCACTTCACTTTTATCTGTCAAGGACTGATGGTCCGTAAATATGCCAACAGCTAGTTTTCTGCCTCCCAAGAGGCAAAATATATCAGCACTTTGTAGGACAATCAAGTACTATAATTCAGATCCAGGGGAAACAGGAAATAATGGGCAGAAGAAGGAGAAACACTAACAACCCAGAGGAAATGCCACTTTCACTCTAGGTTACAGGTACTTGTAGTGATTGCATGTTCCTTTAAATGGAATTTCATAGAATGAGCAAGGTTGGACTCCAGAGAAGTGTGGCTCACTGGTTAGAGCAGGCAGACCCTGAAGCAGAGGTCAGACCCGGGACCAGGGTTCAATTCCCGACGCGGCAGGGTCTTGAGCTCAAATGCCCATGGACTCGATAATTCTCGCTTCGGTGCCTGACCTAACCATGGGTTCACACTCTGCAACTCTGGGCATTAAGCTTGCTTAATCTCCACAACGGCCCCCCGCGGCGGGATGCCTGGCTTTCACCTTGGGGATGCTTGTAGGGGCTATCTCACAGGGAAAAGCCAGGACGGGTTCCCAAGGCAAGCGCGGAGATACCCCTTCGGGGGTCGATTCAGGCGCTATATAAGAAACATAATAATAATAATAATAAAGAGAGTAGAGTTGAGGAGATGAAGAGGAGCAACAACAAGAAGAAAGTCTTTGCACAGATATCAGCAATTGAGGACAAACACGAAGGACGCCCAATTAGAAGCAGCAAACCAATGTGTGCTCATGGGAGGAAGGCCAGCGATGGACGGAACGAATGCAAGACACACAACGAGACGCACAGCTGGGCTCTGACTTGCTGCTGCAACTGCGTGTTCTTTTTCACCTGCCTGCCACTTCTAACCCGGAAGTTCCGGTAAAGGTCGCCATATTTGTTTGGAAAGGCTGGATCTGAACACGCAGGATATATGTAATCTTGGACTAAGACCAAATGCCGCCTATGGAACGGTCCGATGCTGCCATTGGTAAACTGGACACCATAGAATCCATGCTCTTGTCGTTTGTTTCCTGTGGCCTATCTGACCTTTGAGTCCAAGATTCCCTTACATCCGGTAAGACTCTGTGACATTATCAAGCAGACGATGACTTGTCATTCATGTGCTTTCAACACAGTCATTTATTCCGACACTGAAAACAACATAATATTAAACATCGCATATTAGAAAGGTTGCAACCACACAATTCTGTCTCTTGCTAAAACAGAAGTACTTATTATCAAATTAGAAAAATCTCAATTTAAGAGTGATACACGTCAGCTCGAAATTGGAAACTGACCTTTAACGAAAGAAACATGAAAACAATAAATACTTTAATTTCAAAAACATGAACATACAATGAACTCAATTATAGGAGATTTCATGAAACAATTAACAACATATTTGAACTGATTACGAAAGCATGTTGTAATTTGTCACACTGCACAGGAGTCAGAGAAAAAAAATTATGCTATTTGAATTTATTATACTGGAGCCATATTCTGATGTATGAACACGATGCACGGATACAAACTAGTGTGGACATGCTTATCTGTAGGTATGAGAGGACAGCTGTGTAACAACTGACATGGCCGGTGGCGGGAGTGTGTGAAAAATTCCACACAAGGTAACACACACCATCATAATTGCTATTTGTGTTGGGATTGGCTGAAACGAGCAATTAAATCATGACTGATGATGGGAGTGTTAGAAAGCTCAACATTGTGGGCAGGAGCGCCACCTATTGTTTTTGGCAAGGGTATTAGGAGTAAGAAGGAACAGCTGGCAAAATGCCATTGGCTGAATTGGGATCTTGGAAGCATTTAATGCTCAATAACAACCAGTGGAAAGTGCTTCCTTCTATCGTAAGGTAGCAACAATCCAGGGGCCTCATTTATGAAAATTGACGCATCACTGCGTGAAAATAGCGATGCGTCACTTTTCACTGCGCCCTCCTTGCGACACCAATGATGCGTCATATTTACAGTATGACGCATCGTGGTGCAAGGAGTTACAGATACATCAGTATTTCTGACGTATCTGTATTGCGCAAAAGTGACGCATTGTTGGAGTGTGTCACAAAAGTGTCAACTCCAGCAATGCCTCCTTTCACATGGGGCAAGCCCCATGTGAAAGGGCCTGCGTCAGTCTTACGCCTGCTGTGAGGCAGGCGCAAGATTTTGACGCAACGGTGTCCTTTTGTAAATATGGTGCAACAAGGCACATTTTTTACGCTGCTGGTGCGTCACAAAAAGTGACGCACCGGCAGCGTAAAAGTGACGCACAGCCTCATAAATGAGGTCCCAGGGATCTTACTGAAGCTTGCTGCTAGGTGCGGGATACGGAATTTCTGTGTGCTATTCCTACGTTCCACATTGACAATTGATATTGAAATAAAGCGCCTTAAGGCCCTCACATGTAAGTAGCTGCGTTATACAAACCTCTGATCGATTGATAAATAAGTTGGACCATCTCTATGCTCAACCTGAAGTGCGGGTGCCAAGGCAAAACAATGTGAAGCCAGTGTGAATCCCAGTGCGGTTCATGGTGTACTTTCAGTCTGTGCCTTGCGTTACACGCTTTGCAGATGATCCCTCACAAATCCTGTTCTTTATCGTCATAAATCCAACACCTCCACTCGCACAGGACATGTTGTTTTCCATCAGTTTCAAGCTTCTTTTAACCATTGAGCACCTCGAGTTCCATCTGTTCCATCCGTGGCCTTAAAATTGACCTCACTTCTTTGGTGTTCTAGGGCCCGATTCACAGAACTAACTTAAGACAAAATCCTAAACGTACTACTTTTGGTATTCACAGAAGTTAGGATTTTGTCTTAAGTTTGTCTTAAGTTTGTCTTAAGACAAACTTAAGACCAAATCCTAACTTCTGTGAATACCAAAAGTAGTAAGTTTAGGATTTTGTCTTAAGTTAGTTCTGTGAATCGGCCCCCTAGATCTGAAATATTGGAGTCTATGGACCCTCTCATTACCTTATTACATTATCTTGTCGGAGTCACTTCAATCTTTCCAATCAGTCATTGGAAAAAAAATGTGTTCCATTTTCTAAAGTACATTATTTGAAAGTGCAGTTTAAGGCCTGGTGTGATCTCTCTCACACATTCTGCTTCTGGTGTTTCTCATGGTTTGAAATATTTACAATCTAAACTTCCTATCAAGATAATGGCCCAGTCATTACTGTTGTTGCTGTTAGTGTTATTTGCCACCCACATAGCATCCAATCGTCCATTAGGTGGGCATCACAGTGCATTTGAGGGTTGGGGAAAGGCTTTCCAATCGGTTCGGAGGTTGCCATCACATACCTGAGACTGGTGCACACATCACTGCAATGATTATGCTTGAATAGAAGACTGCATACAGTTCATTGTGAAGGTTTACTTCACAACAACCTCTGATACCTCAATAGTAGGCATGGGGAACAACCTTTATGAAGCAACTTTTAGCACGCAGTGCTATTACAACGCAGACCTTAAAATGAAAACCATTACAACGTATTGCACTGGGGGGCGCTCTAGGATAGGGAATAGTTTTAATTTTCTATCCAACACCTTCCCTAGTGTCCACGGGGACTGGTGTTGGAATAGTAAATGAAACTATTCACTATCCAGCACCCCCCAGTAATGCGTTGTAATGGAATGCGTTTTAAAACTTGCGTTGTTACAGCATGCGTGGTAAAAGCATGCGTTGTACCAACGTACATCCAGCAGGCATACCTGATACATTAATAAACATTTACACTGCACCATCCCCATTGTACACCATGAATGAAGGTTTTTTGAATTCTTCGTTCACAGCCTCTCCATAACTCCCTATATTCGAGAGCCCGAGTTTACCAAGCATCAGTGCATATTACAAAGAAATGATGCAACATGGCTCTGCAAGAAATTCAGTTGCGCTGCATCATTAAAAAAAATCAGGAATGCGCTGTGTTTATAAAAATACGGCGCACCCCTGTGTTTTCCCTTGTGCTGATGCTGAAAAAGCTGCCTAGCACCAGCGCAGGCACCCTTGCACCATGGTGCCACAGTGCCAGCGTGGCAAAAAAGATTTTTAATGTGCAGGAAGGGGCACCTTCCTCCACGTGAACAATCTTTAATGGCAATTTGCTCCTTCTATGTGTGCTGCAGAATGAAAAACGAGGAGAAATTAAAGTATTTTTCCTCGGTGCGCCAATTTAACACCAACCTTTCAATGTTGCTAGTTTTTGGCGCTGCCTCAGATTTACCATTTCTTGTAAATCTGGGGCAGTATCAAAAAGCAATGGGTGTTGTGTGGTTACGCCCACAGCAACACCCATTGCACGCCCCTTTGACATAGAAAAACTGCATCAAAGGGTACGATATTGCAAAGGCGGCTTTAAGCCACGCAAAGTGCTTTGGAGAAGGGCATTGCGCCACTGGTGCGTCAAAATAAGTGACACACCTGTCGCGGAATCCTCTTGTAAATATGCCCCATCATCTTTTCCTGAAGAATCTCAAAATATAGCTATTAAGATAGCGCTTTCAGTATAGGCAGTAACATCGGAGGGTAAAACTTCATACACCGCTTTCAAGACATGTATGAAAATCAAAGTACACATGGTATATACTTTTCTAAGTTTAGGGAGGTCGGGTCAGATGTTAACAAGAACAGGTCACAAAATGCTGGTCACAAATTGCGCCAATTATTCATGCTACCAGTAAAATATTTTACAAATACATAAATTGCGACTCACTATGATTGGAGGCCATACTTCACAAAAAAATGGGGTTGCAACCCGATTTTGGTTGTAAAACACTGAAACATTTACTGATTTGGTATTTGAAAGGTATGTCTACATCAGGCCCCTTTCGAATACCTATTAGGTATGGGGTAGCAATCCCATTTTAGGAGTCAGAAAAAATATACCAACCTCAAAAATAGTGATTAGTACTTTAAAAATCATTGTAATGGTACAATCACCAAATCAGAGTATTTTCCACCATTAACATACTTATTATGCCTAGCGCTATGTCTCTTAACAACAGAAGCCACATACTTACACATACACACACACTCTCTCTCTCTTCAGTGCTGAATCTTTCAATGTGCCTGACACATTTTTACAATATTTATTGGAGAAAAAACATGCAAAACTGCTTAGCCACTACCCCATTAACCAGCACTTATACGGTATAACAACTGTTTTAGGGGTTTTTGGTAAAGGAATGTCATCTGTTTTATGTTCATGGGAGCTGGTATAATTGTAGTAATGTAATAGACGGTCTGTGTCATGAGGTGGTGTTGCACATCTGAATTCCATTACATGAACAGAGTTAGAAACTGTCTTTCAGGGCAAGTGAGTTGATTCCTTCTAAGACTCAATACAAATCCACCATCTCCCCAAGAGTTTTGTAGTTTGGGGACTTTTGTGTGGTTGGGTGAGTGCCAAAAGGGCAATGCATCTCTGTTATTGTCTGGTTCTTGATATCTGTCATACAATGAAGACGGCCGTCATACAATAAGATACATATGTGGTCATCAAGCAACATTTCTTAACAAACCCCATCATGTGTTTTTCAAGGGTATTTCTTTTTTTTTAAGTTTAAGTTTATTAAGGAATGACAAAAAATTGGAGGAAAAACAGCATGTACAAAAAAGTACAATACATCAAGAGTTTAATCTTTATCAAAGAACATTCTATAAAAAGTGAAAAGGAAATGAGGAGTGAAGGCAGGGAGTGAGAAAAACAAAGGAAAGGGAAATGCATTATAATATAATAACATTAAAGAAAACAATAACACATGGAAGTAATCTCTGTAAGCATAAAAGGCATTTTAAAAGTAAAAAGCAAACTGTAATAAGAAATACAACGGAAGGAGCATTAATGAAAACTTATTTGAGGGAATAAAAAGACAACAAGTGCATCATGGAGGTTTCGGGACTGCATCATAAGTATTGACCGGTGGAGCACTAGATGAGGCAATACAGGTTAAGTATGTAGATAGAGGGAGCCATAAAAGGTCTCTTTTAATTAACCCTGTGTGTAGTTTGCTAAATAGTGCTTCGCGTAGCTACGCGAAGTGCACTTCGCACTACGCAAGCTACGGGTAGCTTTGCAAACTGCGTAGTGCACTGCCGGATGCTTGTCCGCACTGTGCAATCAGGGCAAACTGCATCTTGCACAGTACAAGCGGTCGTTTTCTGCCGATCAAGTAGATTTCTACACGAGCGGCAGTTTTTTTAACGCAGACTGGTAGTTTCTCATCGCGAGTGGTCGTGAGCATACGTGACCACGAGCAATGAGAAAACCTGACATTCCCGCGTTGAGAAGCTCGCCGGGAGGTGTATTTTACACGCTCGCGATCGGCAACTTGATGTTGCTGATCGCGAACGAGGCAAAAGTCTCGCCGGGATGTAATTTTGCTTGCTTGCGGTTGCCAACTTGACGTTGAGGACCGCGCACAAGAAAAAAATTACCGCTGCACTACACTACGCCTGTTTGCACTGTGCTATGTGCAATTCGCGTAGTGCGAAGTAGTGCAAACTTCACAAACTATGCGAGCATAGCGTAGTGCTTTGCCCAGGCTTACTTTTAATGGAAACAGATATGGGAGTAATGTAGTTAGTATCAAGTCTGTGATGAAAACAGACGGCATTCCACCATGCTCTAAAAGTGACTTTGTCGGCCTGCTTCCAATTGGAAGTTATTAAATGGAGGGCTACTGCTAATAATAAATTTACTAGTTTGAAGTTGGATGGTGATTGGGGCCAGAAAGATGATAAAGAGCCTGAGAAAACGTTATAAGGGGAGAATGATACTTTGGTTTTAAAGATTTTATTAACTTGAGACCAAACTAATTGCCAAAAGCGATATATGGGAGGACAGTCAAAAAGCATGTGTTTTAAATCAGCATATGTGCAGGGGCAAGACCAGCAAGTAGAAGAAGAGATTGTAGAAAAGGAAGCTAGTTTTGCGGGAGTGAATAAAAGGCGTTGGTAAATAAAATAAAGTGTTTAAGATGTGTTAGCAGCTCTAGAGGTTTTATGTATTTTGAGCCACAGCTTATCCCAAAAAGGGGCCGGCCAACACTCTGTTAGGTCCTTTTCCCAAGACAATTCAGCCTTCATTTTGTTCCCATCAGAGGAAAGAAATAAGCACTTATATAAAGATGAAGCTGAGGAAGAAACAGATAATAAGGGAAAGAGAATGGAACATCTGGAGGAAGGAGTGGGAGCAGACGGTAAGGCAAGAAGATTTTGGGAAATAGAGGGAGATAGTAGATCGTATTGAGCTTTACAAGAAGATGGTAAGGAAAATTTTGTTTGAAGATTCAAAAAGGATAAAGGAACATCATTGAGTAATAGTTGTAAAATCCAAAACAATTCCTTGAATCTTCAGGATTTCCAGTAAATGCTGCAATTTTGAATGCGTAATAAGTTATTGTGCCAAATGGGTTGTTGATCTAATGAGTAATAAGAAGGATATGAGGAAGGTAAAAGAGGGGCGAGAATTTTACGTGTATGAGATATGACAGGGGGTCGAAAGGAGGAAATATTGTTGGTAAAAGCAAGAGATTCTTTAAATTCAAAAGGGGACATTAAATACTTTTCTATAGACATGATAGGAGGATGTATACACTGATCAAGAGAGAGCCAACGGAAAGATTGTTTTAAAGAGAAGGCATAATTATAAGCGGACAGGGCTATTCGGGGGGATTTGTTTTTCCAAAGAAATTTTATTGAAAGAGAATCAATTTTCTTAAAGTAAAATCCAAGGATATGCACGGGAATCATAGAAAGAATAGATAGAATCAAAGGAGAAAGCATCACCTTGATGGAATCTAATCGTCCCCACCAAGAAAGAAAAAGCGGATGCCAACGATTGATAGTCATATACAGCCAGATTCATGAAGGTGCCATTCTGCGATTAGCAAATTGCGAAAAATAGCGATTCGCATTTTGAAAATCGCAGAATGGCATTCATGTAGAAATGCGATGCAAAAAAGCGAATCGCAATCGATCGCTATTGCCGATTGCGATCTTGCCACAATCGCTTAATAATCGCAGAATCAGCATTTTTCCATGTAGAAATTGTGACCTCGCAATTAGCGAGATCGCAATTTGCGATCTCGCTAACTGCGAGATCGCAAAAATGGGAAGTCGCATTTCGAGCCAACTGATGACATCAAAACCAGGAAGTAGGCTTACCCCACCCACAAACAGAACACAGAGGCTGAGAGTGGTAGCAGAATACTTTAGACTGTGCAGCACCCCAGCAGGACAAAAATCACCAAGATATCCCAGGATGCAGCAGGGAGCAGTGGGCAAGAGAGGAAGCGAAAACTCAAGTTTTCAGAACTCGAACTTGAGTATCTGATAGAGGGGTTCAATAAGGACCATGCACGCCTCTTTGGCAAAGACTTTCGCAGGGTGCCAGAGGCAGACAAGCGCAGGATCTGGCAGCGCATCCGCGCTAAAGTTAATTCAGTTGGGGTGACCCAGCGGTCAATTGATGACCTTAAAAAGCGCTGGTACGACCTGAGAGGTCCTTCTAAGGAGCGTATTGCTGAGAGGCTTGGGGAGCGACTGGCCACCAGTGGAGGGGAACCTGTAGCCACACTGAACACCCCATTGGAGGACCTGATAGAGGACACCATTGCACCAGAAGCCTGCGTGGGGGTCATGCAGCTGGACTCATCTCGAACCAGCCAACAATCTGAAGGTAAGTGCCATTCGACTGCGACCCTGTCCCCCAACAATGCCCATGACTCCTGAGCTAGCAATATGACATCCCCAACAATGCAGCCACTGCACACCCGAAATGCCCCGTTGCATTGTGGTAGTTGTAGTGAAATTATATATCCTCAGTTAGCTGAACACAGCCAGAGCTGTGAAATCAAAGTTAATCCAAAAGCCAGTCAGGGAAAGCAAGCCTGCATGCATGTATCAACATTGCTTGTGCAAGATACATAACATTAATCATGCACCCTTTCACATTACAGGTGCAGTTGAGCAACCCAGCACAGATAGCGAGGCCCTGCACATCGCCGAGACCCAGGAGGACACTGAGGGTGAGGGCCAGTCCAACCAACGACCCGGTCCATCACAGACACCAACAGTACTTCTACCACCACCACCCCGTGCAGACAGGGCCACCCCTGCAGCCACAGGTGTGCAGCCAACACCCCAACAAACAGCCACAGCAGTGGTACAGGCCTAGGAGGCAGACGAGGCGCACAGCTGGAGCCAGATCAAACACCAGCGCACTGAGGCACCAGCAGCGTCAGGGCCCAGCAGGCACGGGCAGGGCACTCCTACTACCTGATCCTGGCCTGGCCATTGAACGCCGCATGCTGGCGGTGCATCGTACACAGGCGCGTCACCTGGCAGCAATTCACACCCAGCTGCAGGCAACAGGCCAAAATATTGCCCAGATGACCGCTGCTGTCAGAGAGAACAGCCAGCTGCTGGTAGCCCAGCAGGACATGACCAGCCGCCGTCACCGCCAACTACTGGCCCGCCTATCGGCCTACACCAGATCAAATCACATAGTTGGGAATGCAACATCACAGCTGGCACGCAGGTCACTTGCCATGCAGGGCCAGATGGTGCAGTGTTGCCAGGATGTGGCCAGGTCACTAGATCTGCTTACAGCAGCAGTGCTCGGCAGCCAGTCCACTGCCCATGGAGAACCAGAGGGGCCTGACGACGCAAGCGCGGTAGCGTCAACTAACAGCAGCGCATCCTTGCCACCGGTGCCTGTACGTCGCCGCAGCAGCAGGCCAACAGCATCAACTAGGGCCAACACCGTCCCTCAGGACACAGAAAGACGACTTGGGGCGTCTTGTCGTAACCGACAGTGAGAACTCAGACACTCTCAGGGAGGCCATGCAGTACACCCCTGCTAGCCCACTACCCCAGCATGGGGAGGTATGGAGTAATACTCTCTTCATGAGACACCAAAATTATTAAAGGCCAATTTATTGTGCATGAACAATAAAGAATAATGGTCTGACTTGATTCACACTCATGTCATTATTACATTTGTCATGCATGAGTGCAGAGTGATGTGAGGGGAATGGGTGCACTAGAAACAGTTAATAGTGATGTGGTTGCGGCACCTGTGTCCTTCAGCAGGATTTTTTCCGCGTGCGTGACGCACATGTGGAGGCGGGCGGTTGTCCCCTTCCGACTCACTGCCAGATATCTCCACTGGTATCCTGCGCTTGGTAGCAATGTTGTGGAGTATTGCACACACGGCCACGATGCGGCAGCAGACCTCAGGTGTGTATCTGATGGCCCCACCAGTCTTGTGCAGTATGCGGAAACGGCTCTTCAATAGGCCAAATCTCCTCTCAATGCAATTTCTTGTTCGTATGTGTGAAGCATTGTAACGCCGTTGCTGTAGTGTGGCAGGGTTGAGGTATGGGGTGAGGAGGTGTCACGTAGACCGTAGGTGCTGTCACCTGAGGGTAAGAAGCACAGGGTGAGTGCCTGTTCTGCGCAGATACATGATCACAGTGTACTATTTTGGGACATGTGTACTTACCTAGTAGGTGTCCTTCGCCAAAGTCTCCCCTGGCCAGTCGTGTGTGTATGCTGCTGTGCCGGAAGATGAAGGAGTCATGTGTGCTGCCCGGATATTGTGCCAATATGCCCGTGATGTAATTCTTGGCGTTGCACACCATCTGTATATTGAGGGAGTGGTAGGATTTGCGGTTGCGGTACATGTATTCCGTTTGTGCTGGTGGGCAGATGTGGATGTGGGTACAGTCAATGCATCCTCGGGAATTGTGCAATGTTGTAGAATTTCAGCTTGGTGTCATTCAAGTCCTGGTGGGTGGTGGGGAATGATATGTAGTGGTGTAGCCGGGTCAGCATTGCATCCAGGAAACTCCTTAGGCAGCGGGACATGGTGGGCTGGGATATCCCCCCTGCAACAGCAACTATCCCCTGGAAGCTTCCGGAGGCCAGTAGGTGCAGGCTGCACAATACCTGCACATGGGTGGGTACGGCATTGGTCCTCCTTGTTGGGTGCTGCATCAGGGGGTCTAGGTCCCGGATCAGCTTAATGATCATTGGACCATTTAGACGGTACTTAGCTTAGATTTGCTTCCTGGTTTGGCCCAGAAGGGTGACCCGCAGACGGAATATCCGCTCCTGAATCCTACGTCTGTTCTGTGCGGCTCGCTGTAGCCTTCGCCGCCTGACCACCATGTAGAGTCCTGGCATTGTGAGAGTCCTCAGGCTCCAGCTGCATGTCCTTAAGTGTGTTTGGTCAGGCCTGCACCTGTTTGTAGTTAGCTAAAGTTAATTGTATTTATTTATTTTTTCTTTGCTGGTTACCACCTGGTTTGGGTTCTCCTTAAATTGCGCGTCGCAAATAGCGATTATCGTGTTTTTCGCAATCAGCGATTTTTCTTGAATGGCGTTTGCGATTATTTTGGCGGTTCGCTAATGATTTCGCAGAATCCATGGTTTCTCTCTATTTCTAAATCGCAAATGGGCTTGTTCCAGGATTCTGCGATTTTATTTGCAAACTCGCAATTTAGATTTTGCGATTTTGCTTTTTGCTATTTTCACTATCAAGAATTCCTTTACACAAATTGCGATCGCAATTGCTAAATTGCAGCTATTGCGATCGCAATTTGGCTTCATGAATCTGACCATGGGCCCCGATATTTTATCTTAGAAGTTTGCCAAGAAAAAACAGTAGAAATTAAGTCTTGTTTAAGGCAGAGCACATTGAGGGGAAGAACTTCACATATGTCTGAATTAAGGCGATAACCGGATAATTGAGAGAAAATTTCAACCTGATTTAGAAAAGAGGGAATGGACATAGATGAATTGGAACAATTTAGAAGAATATCATCCGCATAAACGGACATTTTGACATGAGAAGTATCAAGTTGGAAACCAGTAATCTGAGCATCTTGCCTAATTTTGGTTAGAAAGGGTTCTAATGCTATTATAAATAGGAGAGGGAAGATGGGGCAACCCTGACATACTCCCCTGAAGAGAGGAAAATAGTCCGAAGTTTTGCCATTAACAAAAATAGAAGCTCCAGGGCCTGAATACAATAGTGAAATAAGGGATGTTAATTTAGGAGGGAACCCTATCCATTTTAGCGCCTGAAACATGAAATCCTATCCAATCCTATCAAATGCTTTTTCTGCGTCTAATGCTATAGCTGCAATGGGGTAATCAAGAGAGGAAGCTTTACTAAGAAGGTTAAAAAAGACTCTGGAATTATCGGATGATAGTCGACCTTTTGCAAAGCCCGATTGTTCAGGGCCAATAAGATTAGGTAAAATAGGATCAATACGGAGAGCAAGAATTTTTGCAATTATCTTATAGTCAAGATTAACTAAGGAAATTGGGCAATAGTTTTTGCAAAGAGAGGGGTCCTTATTATCTTTAGGTATTAAACAGATCATGACCTCTTGAAAAGTTCCAGAGAAAGAGCCGAGACTGCATGTGTAATTTTAGATAGAGTGATATTGGTTTCTAAAGAAGTAAATTCAGTGTTACGAAGGGAAGGGGGTTCAATGGATTGAAAATAAGTAGAAAGATTAGTTAAGGTTGGTTGCTGTTCAGGGGTATATAGATTTTTGTAAAAGGAAACAAACTTGTTTAAAATATCATTGTCTTTAAATAAAGAGGTACCAGCAGTATTCCGCAGAGATTCTATTTTAGTCCGTTCACATCGTATTTTGAGATGGTTAGATAATAATTTCCCCATTTTATTTTGGCCCCCATAATAACGAGCACTGCTTTTTAAAAGATAAGAAGATGCAGCTTCAGTAGATAATTTATTAAAGGTACATTTGACGTCAATAACATTTTTTAACCAAGTTTCAGAATTTGAGTGATAATAAATATATTCAAGTTGCTTGATCTTGGCAAGCAACTGGGAATTTTTGGCTTCAAAAGAATTCTTCTTTTGTGAAACAAAATTTATAATAAAGCCTCTGGCAGCAGCCTTAAAGGAATCCTAGATCATTACAGGAGAAGAGTTCGGAGTAGAGTTGAAAGAAAAGAACTCAGAAACAAAGGAGGTGAATTGGCTTGAAAAATTAGGATCAGATAATAAAGTATTATTGAAGCGCCAACTACCTGCATGAGGGGTAAAAGGTAGCAACTCAAAATCAACGTAAACTGGAGCGCAATCTGATATTAGAATAGAGCCAATTTCGGAATGGGAAACCTGTTGAGGTAGGGCTTTACTAAAGAAAAGGTAATCTATTCGGGATTGTGAATGATGTGGAGGGGAATAAAAGCTATATTCTCGAATGTCTGGGTTGCAAAGCCACCAAATATCGACTAAAGATTTACAGAGTATTGTGGAAGTAAATTGTGAATGCATCTTAGTGTTAGAGAATTTAACAGAAGAGTGTCTGTCTAATATAGGGTCAATAATTTGATTACAATTGCTGCCAAAAATAATATATTCATCATCAAACAAAAAAAGTTTGTCAGATACATAAGTCCAAAAAGCATTGTAGACATTAACTGGTGCATAAATGTTAAAAAGAACTAAAGGTATTTGATTTATGAGAAGTTTGACAATTACCCAATGGCCTTCTGAATCAGATTCTTGGTGAACAACTGAGATCTGATATTTCTTATGACACAGAATAGAGACTCAATTTTTCTTACCTAGAGCTGGGGAAGAAAAAAGATTACCTACCCAATATCGTTTCAATTTAGACGCTTCGGCGTCAGATAAATGGGTCTCTTAAATCAATGCAATGTCAGTGTTTAATTTAGCCAAATGGGTTAATACCCATTGTCTTTTTATAGGATTATTTACTCCCTTAACATTCCATGCAATAACTCTAAAAATAGCCAATAAAATTTAACATGAACAGTTACTATGCAAACCGTAAGAAAACCAAATTCATTACTAAAAAAGGTAGATGAAAAAATATTTAAAAGGAATTTCAGGATTAGAAAGAGCAAAGAAAGAGGAATGAGAACGCTATCATGGAGTATAAAAAAGAGAAAAGAAAAGAGAAGGGAAAAAAGAAGAGGGAAGGAAAGAAAAAAGAAAAGGGAAGAACAAATCACGGAACAAAAATACAATACAAATCAAACATTTGATAGTAAAGAAAAATACCCAAAAGACATACCACAAAAAGACAATGAGAATGGGGATGGTGGTGCCACATAAGGGAGGTATCACACCGGACGGAAAACTCCAGGAGAAAGCGGCAAAGGGAACAGCCTCCAGGAATAAACGAAGGGAGCATAAATCAAAGGACCACAGAACCGCACCTGATGAAAAGAAAGAGAAAATATTAACAGGGGTCTCATGACATAACAAAATACAGCAGGAAAGAGGGTAAATGCAAGTAACGGCAGACATTGTTGAGATAATCAAGACAATTATAATCAAGGAATGTCTAGGGATTCATCTCTGCAGGTGTTCAAGAAGTGTTGAAGAAGCGCTGGATCCTCGTAATTTGTCGTTTTATAATTATAAGTCACCTTGAAGAGGCAAGGATGGAACAAGCCATATCGATCATTCAGGTTACGAAGAGCAAGCCTAATATCTAGAAACTTCTTCTGACGGTCCGCAGTAACTTTGGCGTAGTCCTGAGCAAATAAAAGATTAGAACCATTCCAAGTAATTTTCCCTTTCTGTTTGGCAGCTTGGATGTCTTTAAGCAGATCTGTGCATTCTGGAAAATACAAGATAACACCTCTAGGTTTCATTGAAGAGGACGAAGAGATGGGAGACCGAGAGATCTGACCTAAGTGATGGGCTAGCTGAATGTTCAATGAGGGAGAGTCAGGAAGTCCAAGAAGCGTTGGCAGAAAGGATTGAAAGAAGGATATAGGATTAGAACCTTCGAGACCTTCCGCAAGACCCTGATGCGTAGGTTATTACGCCTGTTATGGTTTTCCACATTTTCAACCTGCTGCTTAAGGTGTTGTATTTCTCTATGTAAGCATGGAACCTGGTCGGTGACTACTTGAACTGAAGCAACTCTTCTCTCAAGATCTTCAACTTTTTGCTCGGTATGAGACCAGTTATCCTCAAGGCTTTGAAGACGAGAGTTTGTTTCTGCCATATAAGGTTTGAGTGAGCCAATTTCTTCAAGTAAAAGTTCCATGGAAATGTAAGAGGAAGGGTTGGTGGGGGAAGGAGGGTTTGTCTTCACTCGTATGCCTGATGTAGAAGTAGATGTGGAAGGTATTTTAGGATTAATTTTAGAAACTGGACGAGAAGTATTAGGGGAGGAGCCCTTTGTTCCAACAGAATCATTAACAGCCTCTTCCATGTTGTCCTGCAAAACACTGAAAGGGTTATTATCCTCTAACGACGCGCAGTTAGTACTAATGTGCTGAGCACCACTGTGATTAGAGCGTGATATTGCCATTGAAGGTAAGTGAGGAGAAGAGAACTAGTAGGCGAGTCCCAGGACCTAAAATGGCGGCCAAGAATACTATATGTACTTTTGAGCAGAGCTGAAAATGTAGCTAATGTCAGCCAAAAATAAGCATACTGCCGGTAGGAGCTCAGTAGCAGAGGAAATGAGGAGGAAGTGCTGGTTTATTTCCAGTGAAGCAGAATGTCGAATGTCGAGCGGGAAACACGGGGAGCGGTGAATAAACAAAATGGTGGCCGTGACTCAGCAGCAAGCCGCGGTCAGACAATAATACTGAAAAAAATCATTTTTCGCGCTCACCCTGTTTAGCCGCGAAAGTCACAGTCAAGACAGAAGAGGTTCCGCTTCATAAAATTGCGGTTCCGAAGTTCGCGTATCAGGACTGAAAGCCTGGAAGGCTCCCGTCGCTCTACGTCCTCATGGAGCTCCCCAGAGCGGCGGACATCTCCTCTGGCTCCTAAGCCACGCCCCTTTCAAGGGTATTTCTAAAATCATAAAACCCCTCCAATCGACGATCTGTAAAGAGCCAACATAGCTTACATGTTCTTGTGGTTTCAGAGTCTTAACATAAGTCACATTAAATCTGTACACAAGTTGTGGCATTTATACTTTACCAAACCCCTTGATGGTGTATAACAAACCTTAAGCGGCTTGTCAGAGTTTATTATTTATGTATGTATGTATGTATGTATGTATGTATAGCCTATGTCTACAGTGCAAACCTAGCCAAAAGGAAGCGGAGTACTGTACATGGTTAAAGATAAGGAGTACATCAACAAGTAAAAGGAGAGGCAGCTGTGTTGAAGATGGCTAATGCACTGCGATGTAGTGTTTTTAAAAACAAGGAGTCTTCAACTCTTTCCTAAGTTGGAGCTCTGCTGGAGCGGTCCTGATGGATACAGGGATGTTGTTCCAGATCCTGGGTGCATAGATGGAAAAGACCTGTATTTTTTTTCTTATTTACACTTCTGCTTCTGCAGGCTGATGGTGTTCCAGCTGCAGGTGTGTCAAGATCCACCAGAGATGGTCAGCTTGTCTGTAAGATAATCAGGGGTGCAGGTCGGGATAGCTTTGTAAATTACTCAGCTGGCATTGAAGATGGTGCAGTCTGGCAAGAGGAGCCAATGGAGTTCCATCAGGATGGGGTGAGGTGATCATATTTCTTCAGGCCCTGGATGAGATATGCTGTGGTCTGTAGAATGCCCTAATTGAAGACTGGGAGGCCATGGAGTATGGCTTTACCACCATCCAGATGCAAGAGTACGAGAACTTGAACAGCAATTCCGAAGTCCCTTTCTGGAACAAATGATTTGTCTTTCTTTAGAAGATATAGTCAGTACCAGGCTGCCTTTGCATTTCTTGTTCCTTGAGGGGGAGGTTGGTGTCCATAGGGAATCCAAGTGACCTGGCATTGGTGAGAGTTGAGGATCAAAGCTATCAAGGTGCATGTCATTAGGCCAGGTTTGCAGAATATCATGTTTATTGTTCTTGGCAAATACCAGGAATTCTGTCTTGGTTGGATTAAGCTTCCGTTCGGCTCTGTACATCCAGGTCTTGATGATATACAAGCAGTGAATGAGGCACTGGGCATCTGGAGCAGGGGACACTTTCATGTAAAGCTGTGTGTCATCAGCATATTGGTGAATCTTCGTATTGTTGTCTGTGAGTAGAGCACCAAGTGGCAGCATGTAAAGATTGAAGGTTTAACATGACATTAGACAGTAGGGAGCCCTGGAGGACTCCACAGGTGATAGGGATCTTTTGTGACCTGGAGGTCCCCGTCTACACAAATGAGTGGCAGTTGGAAAGGTAGGAGGCGAGCCTACGAAGGACATTGCCAGTGAATCTCAAGACTCCAGAGTGTGTATAATGGTGGGATGGTCGGCTGTGTCAAAGGCAGCTCAGAGGTCCCACAATATCTAGAGTTATTGCTGCACTACGATAGTGTTTTAAATGTTGAAATGTGCTATACTGGACCAATAGCACCTGTGTTGTAATTGGTTGATGGATAGTCAATAGGATTTATCATCATTGCTCCCAAAGACCTACGCAACGTAACCCAGCTGATGGAGCCTGGTGGTTGAAACTCTATCTGAGGTCTTGACTATTCAGAAGAGATCCTCAAAGAGGTATTGTTGGATTGTGAGTCTTAAACAGAGCTGGTTAGGGAATATGTTGCTGTGCTCTGCAAACTGAGGACAAGTTTTGTTACATGTCCCAGAAACAAATTAACACATTTATTTGATGCAAACAAGGCATGTGACTTCACCATATCGATGCGCTGGATTATACATTAAGCATGCCACAAATTGTGGTCTGTCAAGGTATGTTAGTGGCCTTGTCTGTTGCCCTAACATGTATTAAAAGCAAACTCACTCACAGATCTTTTAGGAATTTCAGTACCAGCATACAACAACAGGCTGGTTTAGGAATCTCTTGCAAAACGCCTTCGAACCCATGTAAAATGGGCATATTCCTGTGCTGGATTCAAATCTCTAAGAGGCATATAAGAATCAGAGAGCACAAGCCATGAACAGGGTTTTTGAATTTGCCATTTCCTTCATATTTACCAGATGCTGTAATGTGACTTCAGTACGTAGACAGCAAACAAAACTTCACCTTTGTAGAATGCCAAGAGAACACAGTACATTTGTCAGAAACTTTCAACAGAGTGGTAAAGAAGCCACGGCTCCGTAAGCAGCGGAAAACAATAGGGAAACAAATCTCAGAATGGAGCTCATTGATAAAGGTGGAGAATGGACTTGTGAAGGCTTGGGCAGGTCAAACAGGTGGAAGGGTAAGGTCACATGCATGTGGCTGACGAATAGGAGAATGGGATTTCCAGGCTAAATTGAGTCAGTTGGATAGAAGAAGCTGCCTCGCAACTTCTTTCATTGTAGGGTTCCCCATTGCAGAAAAGCTCATTCAGTATTAGCATCAAGTTTGTTGTGTTTCCCTACCCTCTTTCCATCTTCTACTGTCTTATCCAAAGTACCATTTGATTATGATGTACCTGCGCCACATCTTTCGGAGTTATACATGTGAGTCCACATCCTGGTTCGCCCATGCCAGGTGTGGGTCTCTGGGGTTGTCAACCATGTCATTATTGTAGCATCCGGTAAGACTGCAACATTACAGAGTAATTCCCAACAAGCTTGAATATTTGCGACAATATCATCAAATATATTTTACTATTTTTTTTTGAGTCACACTTGTGAGAAGCCATAATAAAGCCAACGGGGGAGGAAATGTTTGATGTGGAATCAACTCCAGGGGTTCTTTCTATTTTCTCTGTAACCGCATTTACACCAGGGGTGAGAGTGGGTGCAGCAGTTTCCCAGCTGAGACAGGATGGTGATGGATTAGCGTCAGTGATCCTTGCTACAATTTTGCTTCAAAACAGTCAACTTATGCATATCTTCGGTACCAGCCAGAAACCTGTTAGAGCTTACACAGTGCCTGCGGCTGACTGAGTTCCAAATCAATTAAAGCACTGTGGTCTCAATTTCTTTAAATATCTCAACAGGCAATACTAATGGCAAGCTAACAAAATAATACAGGAGTCTTGGTAGTATCACAATTTTTACCAATGCTACTCTGCGGGTGAGTGCATTAGGTAAGGTGTTACAGGACACAACACTACCTTCAATGGCTGCCAGTGCTCCCAATGTTACGATCAATATCAGTGGTGCGATACATGGGCATCTCCCAGTAGCGGAATGTTTGTTGTTACCTCTTCGGCATTGGCCACACTGTCTCATCCTAGGTAGATCTGATTGGGAATGCACATGCTTTTATCCAATAACGTATAAGCCCAATAGAGATCCAAACTCATTTCAGTCATCAATGGCCCACCATAGACCATTAACAGCATTCCTTATGTACAGCAATTTGTCATCCGTTTTTGTACCCAGCCAGAAAACTTCTGTTAGGATTTAGTCCTCAGGATCGGTTTGTTGATTGGTAAGCCCACCTCTAAATCGAGCCAATGCCTGAATAATCGTAATGGCACAGAGCGTTGACAAGATTAAGTGAGGGGATAATAAATAAGATCAGGGAAGGAAAGGAAGGGGACAGCAGGGAGGGAGATCTGAAAGACATAAACAGAACATACACATAAGACTCCTATACTTTAAACATCACAATGCTCCGGAAAGTACTATAAAGGGTTATACCTGTAAAAGAAGAATAAAGCCTTGTGGATGTGTAGAGGCAACGTAGGGGTTGATACGGTGTAACTAAAGTAATATACAAAATACAAGAACACATGTGATGTACTTGGGAAAGAAGATCTAGCGTTCATATACAAAACCAACTATACATGACATATTAACATACCTAAGTATTGACTCCACTAAACCTCACAGGGGAAGAGTGTAGCCCACACCTCCAGAACCCCTGTTAATAGAAGAGTCAAATACACAGTTTACACCTAAAGCAAAGTTAAGCAAATAACCTATCCACACAGTTTATATGCCACACACAAAGCTCCACGGGAACTCCTGAAGTTCACAACACCAACTAATACATCTTAGCTGGGTCTAATGTTTCATCCAAAACACAGCAAAGAAACCAGTACAGCAAGAGATGCTATCCAATGTCTGCTAGCACCTAAAAGAACCACCACCGTTGGCCGAAAATGCCAACCGAGACAAATCCAAGTAACACCCAAAGCAATTGTTCCGGTAACACGAGAACAACGTTATCACCGAACCCCCAAAGCCAAACAGGAACCAAAAGGCAGCAAACAGCGTTCTGCTGCGAAGAACAGCGGTGCAAGCACCCTTACCGCACCAGGACCGAAGTAATCCAAATCAGAAACTTGCAACTGGACAGGAATACCCGACACCGATCCCCGGCCGCCATTCTCTTTAAGAAGTTCCTCGCGAGAATGCAGCGCGGTGCGGATGATCTTGGGAACGGTAGTTCTATCCCGGAGCATGCCGGTAATTGTAGTTCGCGAACCCGCGATCATGACAGTACATCCCTCTCTCAACAGAGGGGTCATGGGCCAGGCTTCGCGGGACATCTCCGATGAAAAGCAGACACCAACCTGGGGGCATGAACACCTAGAGCTGGTTCCCACGAGTTCTCCTCCGGCCCGTACCCCTTCCATGACACCAGATACCACAATTTACTCCTCCGATATTTGGAGTCCAGAATCTGACAAACCACATACTCTATCTCACCCTGCACCAGCACGGGGGGAGGACGATGTTGGCCCTTGGATAATGAAGGTTTCAACAAAGAGACATGAAACACCGGATGGATGCGGAGATGGGAAGGGAGTTTTAGTTTCACTGCCACTGGGTTCACACATTTCAGCACCCTATATGGCCCAATGAATCTAGGATTGAACACACTGTGTTTTCTGAAACGCATATTCCTAGTGGACAACCACACCTCATCCCCTGCACAGTACAGCGGACCTTGCCTCCGGTGTTTATCAGCAGCAGCCTTGTACTTGAGTTTCACAGCCCGCAGCTGTTCCTGCGCTTTAACCAGTGTCTCCTTAAAATGGGCCACCCTATGAGCCACCCCTGGAAGCAGGGAGTCCGGTTTCGGCTGCACAAAGGGAAGAAAACGAGGGTGTCTGCCATACAAACAATAGAACGGAATGTTCTTGGTGGAACCGTGCGTGGCATTGTTTTAAGCCACCTCTGCCAGCCACAAGTAGTCAACCCAATTCTCCTTATCATTATCCACATAGCATCTCAAATACTGCTTAAGGGTCTGGTTTAACTGTTCGGCCTGGCCATCGGTTTGCGGGTGAAAACTGGTGGAAATGGCGGAATCTATATGCAACGAAGAACACCATTTCTTCCAAAACTGAGCAGTAAACTGTGACCCTCTGTCGGATACAATGACACTTGGCAGACCATGTAACCTAATAAGTAGTACAGCCAGCTGACCCGCCGAAGGTACTTGTTTACAGGCCACAAAATGCCCCATCTTGGACAGATAATCGACCACCACCATAATGGCCGTACAACCCCTGTCAGCTGGAAGACCCACGATGAAATCCACCGATATCCGATCCCAGGGGATCGTCGGAGTAGGGAGAGGCTGCAACAACCCCTGCGGGCGGCCGTGGTCTGATTTCATTCTCGCACATTGAGCACAGGCGGACACCCATCGCCCAACATCAGGCCTCACAGAGGGCCACCAGAACTGTCTCAGTACATGCTCCAGAGTCTTGGCAACACCAAGATGTCCTGCACTAGGCGACTCATGGCACCATACATAGACCTGCTTTCTCAAGGCCCAGGTAGGCACCAGTAACCTGTTACGAAACATTGGCAGGCCACCATGCAACCTCCATTCCTGATGACAACCCAGCCAGGTCTTCCAAACGAAGGAGTCCACCCCTTTCCTGACATCCCTCAAGAAGGTATCAGGCTGCAACACACACACCACTCTATCCGGAGCCACGATGCTAGCCTCAGCCTTCTCCACACAAGGGGTACATGTCGACTGGCGGGTGAGAGCGTCTGACTTCCTGTTGTCAGCTCCAGGGCGGACTGTAATGATGAAATTGAACCCAGAGAAAAACATCATCCACCTGAGCTGTCTAGGTGACAGATGACGTGCAGCAGACATGAACTGTAAATTCCTGTGGTTGGAATAAACAGTGACCACATGCCGAGCACCCATGAGGAAGTGCAGCCATTCCTGAAAAGAGTCACGTATGGCCAGCAACTCCTTTTAAGCGATGTGATAGTTCAGTTCTGCTGGATTCAGCTTATGAGACATATACGCCACCGGGTGTAACTGACCCGTATCCGTATGGCGTTGAGATAAGATCGCCCCAATCGCCACCTCCGAGGCATCCGCCTCCACGATATAGGGCTTGTCCGGGTCAGGATGGGACAACACAGGAGCCGATACAAATGCTTCTTTGAGGGCCGTGAAAGTGGATTGCGCTTCCTCAGACCACACGAATCTCTTCCCTTTCTTAAGTAGCTGAGTGATAGGCGCTACCAACCGAGAGAACTGATTGATGAAACGCCTATAGAAATTGGCGAAGCCTATGAAACACTGTACGTCACGAACATTGTTTGGAACAGGCCAATTCCTTACTGCCGCCACCTTCCTTTCCGCCATCTCTTGACCCTCCGGACTCAGCATTACCCCCAAAAACTCCACAACATGAACATGGAAATCACACTTACTGATTTTACAGTACAGATGGTTAGCCTGTAAAATAGTAAGCACATTGGCTACATGTTGACAGTGCAAATCCTCCGATTCCGAATAGACCAAAATATCGTCTATATAGACAATCACATATCGGTCCAAGATGTCACGGAACACGTCATTTAAGAAATATTGAAAGGCCGCAGGGGCATTACAGAGACCGAAGGGCATCACTCTGTATTCAAAGAGTCCGTATCTGGTCTTGAATGCTGTCTTCCATTCATCCCCACTACGCATGCGGACCAGATGATACGCCCCCTTCAAATCAAGTTTTGTGAAAATAGTGGCCTTTTTCACCTGCTCCAGTAAAACACTAATCAAGGGCAAAGGGTACCTGTTCTTAATAGTAATGGCATTCAATGCTCGAAAGTCAACACACGCGAGCAGCTCTCCATTAGCTTTTGGAATGAAAAATAGAGGCGAGGCAGCTGGGGATTTGGATGGACGTATAAAGCCTAAATCTAACAATTTGTCCAGATACTCTCGTAGGTGCTGGTTTTCGGGTTCCGTTAAAGCATAGATCCGCCCACACGGGATAGCCGCACCCGGGACCAGATCAATTTGGCAGTCGTACTGTCTATGCGGATGTAGCCCCTCTGCTTGTTCTTCATTGAACACCTTGCCAAAAGACTGATACTCAGCAGGGAGTGCACGCATTTTTCTGCGACTGTAGCGATACAAGACCCACCTGATAAGGCTTGAGCAGGTTTCATAGCCCCCTGAAAACAATGATGCAGATAATACTCGGAGCCCATATGCACCGTTCTGGTGTCCCAATTTATTCTAGGGTTATGTTTCTCTAACCAAGGCAAACCAAAAATGATTCCATATTGAGGAGCCCTAATAACACTAAAAATAAGAAACTCAGAGTGTGTGTCCTCCAATATCACCTCAATTTCTTCTGTTTCATAACTAATGGGACCCATGCTCAGCTTCCTCCCATCCCGGCATAAACTTCTTCGGGCCTCTCTTTTTGCACCAGAGCTATTCCCATGCGTCGGGCCTCTTGTAAGTCAATGAACATGCCCGTTGCCCCCGAATCCACCATAGCTGATGTTACTACAGCTTTCCCAGCCAGCATTAATACTATGGACACAAACAGATGATTTGTCACCTGTTTTGCTCTGCCACTCAATGAAGGGACATATTTTAGACTCCAAGAAACCCCTTCCTGTTTCCCAGAGCCAATTAGTTTTCCGACGCCTTTTTTGCATCTGCAGCGGCCACTCGGTTACCCCGGAATCGGTTTGTTTAAGGTTTCACGGGGCATTCCCTCACATGGTGCCCCTTTTTTCCACAATATAAACAGAGGCCCTGTTTACGCCACGATTCCCTTTCGGCTGGTGTCAACGCTGATCTCACTGCCCCTATCTCCATAGGCTCGGACGAGGAAGCCGGATTCCCTTCCTTGGTGACATGTGTCTCAACCCCTGGTTTCCTTCGATTGTCCCCTTTCCTCTCACCCAGACGATGGTCTAAACGCAGGGCTAAATTAATCAAACCTTCACATGTGGTGGGCTGAGGATCAATTTGCGCTATTACGTCTTTGAGTTCATCGTTTAAACCTTGATGAAACAAAGATGCCTGTTTATTTTCGGGCCATGTGGTCTCTGTCACTAGACGCCTGAAAGCATTTAAGTATGTAACCAGATCCTTTTTTCCTTGCCGTAATTCCAACAATTCCCTATCAGCTGTATAGGAATCGGCCCTTCTGTCAAACACCCTCAGGAATTCAGTTTTAAATGCTTCCCAATCATGTAACAAAGGATCATTGCGGTTTACTAACGGGACCGCCCACTGTGCAGCATTGCCCGCCAGGTAAGATATCAGAAAGGCCACCTTAGCCTGATTAGTGGGGAAAGATCTAGGTTTGCAGGAATAATGTAACGCTATCTGGGTGAGGAACACCTGAACTTTATCTGAATCCCCAGAAAAACGCTCAGGTGAAGCTAATGGAACGGACACCGGCATCTCTACCACAACAGGCTGAGGCTGAGGCTGAGGCGCGCCCCCGCATCAAAAGGATTGCGTTGGACAACATCCACACGTGCCCTTAAGTCTGCAGTCTCTAGCCGAGATGCTGCTACTTCTAACTGCAACGCACCCAGAGCCTCTATCACATCCTCCAAAGTGGCCATACCAGCACAACCCGACCGGGAGGACAATAATTTGTGGGTCGGGTATTCTGTTAGGATTTAGTCCTCAGGATCGGTTTGTTGATTGGTAAGCCCACCTCTAAATCGAGCCAATGCCTGAATAACCGTAATGGCACAGAGCGTTGACAAGATTAAGTGAGGGGATAATAAATAAGATCAGGGAAGGAAAGGAAGGGGACAGCAGAGAGGGAGATCTGAAAGACATAAACAGAACATACACATAAGACTAGATTCCTATACTTTAAACATCACAATGCTCCGGAAAGTACTATAAAGGGTTATACCTGTAAAAGAAGAATAAAGCCTTGTGGATGTGTAGAGGCAACGTAGGGGTTGATACGGTGTAACTAAAGTAATGTACAAAATACAAGAACACATGTGATATACTTGGGAAAGAAGATCTAGCGTTCATATACAAAACCAACCATACATGACATATTAACATACCTAAGTATTGACTCCACTAAACCTCACAGGGGAAGAGTGTAGCCCACACCTCCAGAACCCCTGTTAATAGAAGAGTCAAATACACAGTTAACACCTAAAGCAAAGTTAAGCAAATAGCCTATCCACACAATTTATATGCCACACACAAAGCTCCACGGGAACTCCTGAAGTTCACAACACCAAATAATACATCTTAGCTGGGTCTAATGTTTCATCCAAAACACAGCAAAGAAACCAGTACAGCAAGAGATGCTATCCAATGTCTGCTAGCACCTAAAAGAACCACCACCGTTGGCCGAAAATGCCAACCGTGACAAATCCAAGTAACACCCAAAGCAATTGTTCCGGTAACACGAGAACAACGTTATCACCGAACCCCCAAAGCCAAACAGGAACCAAAAGGCAGCAGACAGCGTTCTGCTGCGAAGAACAGCGGTGCAAGCACCCTTACCGCACCAGGACCGAAGTAATCCAAATCAGAAACTTGCAACTGGACAGGAATACCCGACACCGATCCCCGGCCGCCATTCTCTTTAAGAAGTTCCTCGGGAGAATGCAGCGCGTCGCGGAGGATCTCGGGAATGGTAGTTCTATCCCGGAGCATGTCGAGAATTGTAGTTTGCGAACCCGCGATCGTGACAACTTCCCCAAGTATGAGACATTTGTTCTGTGTCTTGGAACCAATACCTGAGAGGGTCCCTATTCTTGTGGTTCTTACTTTTGTTTTGTAAAGGGCCTTTCACAATGGCAGCTGGAAATATATCTTCAAAGTTCTGCAGAGAATAGGGCACAGGGAGGGGAAGTATCTCAAAATTGTATACCACACTCACTGCTAGTGTTGGACTGGATGGGTGATATCTGACTCATACAGCACTGAAATTTAAGATTATCACCCAAACCCTCATGACCAGCAGACTAGACTATGGGAACATCATTTATGCACCCTCTATGCAGGTATAGCCAACCAGCTCATAAGAAAACTTCAGACCTTCCAGACCACAGCAGCCAGACTAGTCTTCAATCTCCCATGCCAAATCTACATCACACCACACTCAAGGGAACTCCACTGGCTCCTGATACACTCAGACTTCAAGCTCCTCACCCACAACACAACACATGGCCTGCCTGAATAGCCACATTCATTTCCACCAACCTTCCAGATGCCTCTGCTCTGTAGGATTCTCTCTGGCACACACCCCACACATACACAAAAGCAGAGCAGGGAGCTGTGCCTGTTCCATACCGGCCTCTTAAAGCCTGTTTTTTTTAGTTTAAAACGTTACATTGTCACTTGAATTTTCACCTAACCACAATGTCAGTTTAACCTTTTTTTTTTGTGAATTCCCAAGGTTTAAAAAAAATATAAAGTAAGATAGTATTACCATACCTAGTTAGATAACATCACTTTTAAAATTAGTTTTTTTCCCCCAATAAAATATAAGACCCAGTGGAGGTCGCCACTGGAAAGACATATTTAGACCAGCTTTTCCATAGGAAATTCCCTTTTTAATTTGCTTATAACTTTGGCACCGTTTGACGAATCTCCACAAAACCTTTCAAGGACGTACTCTACTCCGCCTAGTTTGTGCATGTAAAGTTTCAGGCTGATCCATCAAGCAGGGTCTGAGAAAAAAGGGGGGATACAACGCAAAACCGCGTGTATTTTCCATAGATTTCTTTAAGCAGGGTTACCGAAAAAACTGATGAACGGAATTACACCAAATTGGACAGGAAGCTAGATCTTAGTCAGCAGATCACGTTTTTTATGATTTGGTGCAAATCCGTTCCGTAGTTTTTGAGAAATGTAGGTAAAAAAATAATTGTATATTTGGACAGTTGGATTCGAGGGACTCTCGCGAGAGTCCCTCTGACATAATTTTAATAGTTTTCTGATTGGCTCAGAGAGCTTTTTTGCCTTGGGCCATTTCGCTTCCACAGGAGTCAAACTAGCGAGCACTCTAATTGGCTGACAGCAGCATGAGAAAAAATGTTGCTGGCAGCCTTTACAGGACTTGGGGACTTGCTCCCCTGTCCTGAACTTGTATAAAAAAATATATACGAGAGCAGGGTATAGATCCCCTGACCCCTAGTCCCCAAGGAAGGGCTTAGAGGAACCCCCCATGGGGCCATAATAACAAAATTCTCTCTTGTTAGCTAGCTTTTTACCCAGACACACTGTCTTTTCTCCTTCAGCCAGAGCCTTTTTTTTCGGTTTAAACACTTGTGAATATCTCTGGTCTTTAAACCTAACTGAGTATTGTGGCTATTCTCTAGCAGGTAGAGGATGTTAGCAAACAGTTTGCAACCACCTAGAGACCGCAATCATGACTCGTTTTTCATTGCACCTCCTCCTTTATAGTAGCGCATTGGTTTTGGCTTCGGATATTCCTTATTGCCACCTTTCAATTCAGCTAATTGCATCAGAAAAAAACAACACTCGCCGGTCACGCGATGACGTCAGAAACGTCTTCCGCACCTGACCGGAACAGCCACAGCATGAAGAGTCGGGCAACAGAGAGCCTCACCACCTATGCGGCGAGGATCTGGAAATATTTAGAAGCGGTGCACCCACCTTGATGTAGTAACTAGAAACGGGGGGCGGTCTTTGACCTAGTCTCATTTTAAGTTTATTTTGAGTCTATTCTCATGGTTCTACATTGATTACGAGAGCATAGGACTGGTTCTCTAGCAGGGGACTCGCTAGACTATCCAAGATGGTTTCAGCAGGATCCTTGGCTGCCGTACTTCCCCTTGCCACACGCTATCTGATATAGACCTTTTCTACTATAGACCTTTTTTACTTCCACATGACTCTGTTGCAGGTCGTATATCGGAAACAGGAATATTTCCATCCTCTTCCTGTCCTCCGATCACCGTTACCATATTTTACGGGCACCTCTGAATGTCTAGCTCGAGTGCCTAGGAGAAGATATACAATTTTTTACATCTCCCTATTATTTCCATACGATTGATAAAGTATATGTAGTGGTTATGGTGACCGCTAATGAGAGGTAGAGACTGGGTTGCAGGCAAGTCGTTTTATTCGCTATCGGGTTTAGAGAGCGCCGGGAACCGCGTCTGCTCTGTTCGCGGGCTCTGCTTGTCTCACCCAAAAAGGCGGCCACGCTCTGCGTCATTGCGTCACGCCGCAACGACTAGAGCGCGACACTACATATCTCCTCCCTTTTAACAATTAAACAAGGTATGAACGTAAGTGTCCCAAAGTCTATTTGATTACCAGTATATTAACCTCTCCCATTTCATAGTCTCTGTACATGGCCCGCCTTACCACAGTTCTGCCGGCTCGGGTATATCTCACTGGGGTACCGGAGACATTCTCACGGTCTTCTCTAGAAGTTCTCAGCCGTGGTCTGTGGCCTGCTCTTCGATGTCGCTTTACAGGTGCCTTCCTGGTGTCCCAGTATGCACTCCCGATCACCTCTTTCTACCGACACCGTCTCTCTCAGGGTTTCTCCCGAGGTTGCTTTCTCTTCCTCCGAAGGGAGGACCTCTGCGTGGTCATCGTTGAAGTATTCTGACTGAGACCCTTCTTCTTTGGTCCACTGCAGTATCTTGTTGCATTTGGACATTCGATCCTGAGACCAAACTTTCCCATCGCTTAGCAGGGCCGCTCTGTTGTAAACCTCCTTCACTTGCAGGGGTGCACTGAATTTGCTGTCGCCTTTCCTTCTCAGTTGGGCTAGTTTGACTCGGACCCACTCTCCTCTTTCCAAGTTTGTCTCCTTCACATTACGTCTTTTATTGTAGTGTTCTGTGTATACTATTTGTGCTCTTTCTAGATTGTGGTGGACCACTGCTGTGGACCATTTGCTCACTATGGCACGTTCCTTCCACGCTACATTGTCCTTGGTGAAGGGGTCCCATCCCCTGAGAATTTTAAAGGGACTGTATCCTGTGCTGGTGGTCTTTCCTGCATTGATCGCGGATTGTACCGACCCCATGACGACTCTGTTAAACCTTTCGGCTAATCCATTACCGACAGGATGGTAAACCGACGTGTGCTTGACCTTGATTCCATTCCTTCCCACGTAGGCGTTCCATTTCTCAGATGTGAACTGGGGCCCGTTGTCACTCAGGATGGAACGCGGGATACCTTCCCTTGGAATGTGGCTGTAAGAAAATTCAATACAGTCTCTATGTCCATGTTTCAGGCCATTTGGAATATCTGTCCATGAGTACCACCACGTACTTTTGGACTCCTTGTGCGTCTAGCACCGGACCCAGGATGTCTATCGACAACTCCTCCCACGGGTTTGTTGGGTTGTTGAACTTTCCTAAGGATGGCCGCATCAAGATCTGGGATTTATCAGCATTTTGGCATTGTGCACACTCCCTGATGTGCCTTTCTATCTGGCTGTCCATTGCAGGTCACCAGTACGTTTGTTTCACCCGCAGTTTCGTCTTTACTATGCCTAAGTGTCCTTCATGCAGGATAGAGAGTAGGCATGCTACCAAGGAATTTGGTGGTACTACTTTATCTCCCCTGAGCAGGCAGGTGCCCTGGTCTCCGATGGACAATTCTTCCCGCACTTCATAGAACTTCCTGTGGTCTGCACTCAGGCGTTTCTTTTCTGGCCACCCTTGTAGGATGTACTGCCTGACTGCGGTGATGTCCTTGTCATTCTCGTAGGCTTCTTCTCCACTCCAAAAGTAAATATCCAATGTAGATAGTTAATGCGAACTAAATGAACTATCTACATTGGATATTTACTTTTGAGTAATCATAGAATTTATGTATCTTTTAACAGTGACTCGTTTATATTATCGCATAAATGAAGGTACCATATAACAAGAAGACATGAAAAGATTATCATTATAAAACAGTCTTAAAAGTAAGTCTAACATAGGATATGGAAATTGAGTATGTGTCGACTCTTTGAGACACTTTTAATATGCTTTTTTATTTATTTGATTTTTTGCTTTCCAGAACCATATATATTACGTGGTTGATCCATTCATACTACGCAGCAGAGCCATCTAAGCCTTGTTGTGTCCTTTGATTCTAAGTAAGTTCATTTACTAAATAATTTTCTAGTTTATTGTTTCTGAAGATGTCCCTAGGTGTTATCGTTTTTGAAGAGGTCCCTAGGTGCTATCCTTGAATCATACCCTGATACTTTTGTAATACCCTGATAATTTTTGGCATATTCTTCAGGCTTTGCCCCGTGATCAGAAAGTGAAGTTATATATTGAATTTACAAACTTTTTGGTTAAAGTACTATTCATATAACCTATAGGTTCAACCAAGTCCTTATTTTTATCAAAAAAGAAATCTTTTTTGGAAGATTCTTCATTTATCTAATCCCCCTAGGCACATCATTCCCCCCTTTTTCCCCAGGTGATGCAATGGGTCGCTCAAAAAAGACAGGCATGTTATATGCAATTGCGCTAGCCATCGAACACTTTTGGATTTGCTCACAAAGAATAGAACTATGTGATTAATTGTATTGTGATTTAATGTATAAAATGTATAAAGTGTATATGTATTTTTTATACCCATATTTATTTTATTTCAGGTGTTGTAATTTCCTGAAGAAGGCGTTTTTGTACGCCGAAACGAGTGTCGATAATTACGACTGTAATGATTGTTATTGTATTTTGTAATTTTTAATTTTAAACCTTTTTTATTGAAGTCTTTGATGTATTGTGACAATAACTTTTTTTAACATTGTACAAGGTATATATCATATACAATAAAAAATATACTGTATTTTTTAGATATTGTGTGGTTAGTTTTTTGTGAGCCGCCCATGAAGTAGTGTGAGCTTTATTTAATAATTGCCTAGGAATTATATTTCTTACATTCTTACTTTGTGGCACACAGGCTTGGCGTCCGCTTTAAGGTCTATTTTATGTGTGAATTTCGTCAGTTTTCCTATTGTGCCTCCATACACAGTGGGATACTCCTCCTTCCATTTGGTGTCTTCTGGCTGTCGCTCTGGGCCGGTCATCAGGACCTGCGTGACGCCTCCCGGGTTCAGTTGTATGCCCAGCTTGCCCTGGTCAACCCATCCTTGGACAGAGAGCCCTTTCTTTTCTACATATAGCTTGTCGTCTGCCTTCCAGCCCTTAAACTCAAATTGCAGGACTCTGTACCCCATCATGGGGATTGGCTCACCCGTGAATGTGACTGGTCGGATATCTGGAGGTATCAAGTGTGGTCCTAGGTGCTGTCTGAAGAGTTCGTCCCACACCTTGCGTTGCCCTATAGTGTACGGGGACCCTGAGTCAGCCACCACTTTTATTTGCACTCGTCCAATGGACAGTTCACATTGTGGTTTTTTCAAGCAGGTGCAGTCGATGCCGAGTATGTGTTCTTCTATGCATAGTACATTGTCCTCTTCTTCATCCTCTTCTCCTTCCTTGTCCGATTCCTGTGCGACATACTTGACCGCTGGTCGTCTCTGTTTCTGGCGACACACTTTCTCATAGTGCCCCATGATTCCACAGAACATACACCTGGCCTGGAACGCTGGGCAGCGTTTGTCCTGGCTAGCGTGGGCTTGGCACCCACACCTGTAGCATGTGTTCTTGTCTCCATTCGTGGGTTTCTTCATGGGCAGTTGTCTGGGAACATATGTAGTCTGCATCTTCATGTTCCCAGCCTCTCCTTTGCTCCTGTCCGGGAGTTCTACTTCTGTAATTTTGTTGACCATTGGCTTCGCGGGGTTCTCCCTTTTTGCGGTTTCAGCACACCTTTTCGATAGTTCTGCCTTCTTCACCATGGCTATGACTTCTTTCAAGGACGCATCTTGATTGACCCATAGCTTGTCTTGGATTGAGGTGTGCATGACAATCTGGTCTTTAATGAACTCGTCATGTAAAGCGTCTAACTTGCAGGTGACTGCCTGTTTCTTTAGTGCCGCCACATAATCATCTATAGATTCTCCTGCTTCCTGTTTTCTTTGTTGGAAATAGTACCTGTCTATGGACGTGCACACCACCGGTCTGTAGTGGCTGTCTAGGTCTTCAATCGCGTGTTGGAACACGTCGTCGTCATCGGCCTGCCGTGTTTTAAGTTCTAGGTTTTGGAAGACTCTGATACCTTTAGTGCCCAGGTTATAGAGTAGTATCCTCTTCTTTCTTTTGCTGGTAATCTCACCACCGCTTTCATCTTCCAATGCTTCCAGGTAATTCATAAAGTATACCTTCCAATATTCCCACTTCATTGAGGGTTCTCCAGGTCTGGGTAGGAAGGGGATTGGCGTTGCGAGCGAAGATGCTTGGGCACTCATCTCTGCTCTTCCTTCTTGATGCTCTTCCGCCCCTCTGGGACTTCCTGGGGCACCAGGCCTCTGCTGGTGTGGGGGCTCCTATGAGGGTCAGCTGTCGCAAGGGTGAGGAGTGTTCGCCGCGTGCGTAGGCCTCAGTTGATGGGCCAGGTCAGGAACATGTGGTCGTCTTCTCTCTCTTCGCACCGCCCGGGCTACAGTACTCACAGTTGGTGCTTGTCCGGATGCTCGGCGCTTCTGTGGGTGGGCCGTGCGTGGTACAACTCCTAGGGGTGGTCTGATTCCTCTACGTCCTCTCGTGGTCATGCTGAGCTGCCCCCCTGCCTCACCTGTGGGTTTCACACACCGGCAACAGGCTTCTCTGCGTGTTGAGGGTCGGGGTTGTAGATGCAGGCTGTCTCCTCTGCCACGCTCTCTACCCTGCTGCCACCTGCTGTGCCTGAACGCTGCTGCCTCGTGGTCCAATGCTGCCAAGGGTTGTCTGCCAGAGTGGCAGTCACTAGCAGCGCTCGTTTTCAGCACTCCTCGTCGCCAATTTGTAGTGGTTATGATGATCGCTAATGAGAGGCAGAGACTGGGTTGCAAGTAAGTTGTTTTATTCGCTATATGGTTTAGGGAGTTCCGGGATCCGCATCTGCTCTGTTCGCGGGCTCTGCTCGTCTCACCCAAAATGGCGGCCGTGCTCTGCATCGTTGTGTCACGCCGCAATGACTAGAGCGCGACACTACAGTATATTAATGACATCATGTTTATATGTACATACATGTTTTTCTTTCTCCATCAGAGTGTGACTACAGGGGGTCGTGCCCACACCTCGCCAGTTCTAGAGAAATTATCTATGAAACTCGGTTACTCACCCTTAACTATTGTGTAACAACAGTGGTATTTGGATGTTTTTAAATGGATGATTACCAGGAACAAGTCATATGGGTATTACGGATGTGTAGATTCTGCACATTGTGTGTTTGTGTCCAAATTGGACTATGAAGCTCGCACCAAGGTCTATAATTATCCTTGGGTGCTTATAAATGTGATACATGTTGTGTGCTGGCACAATAGGGTTAGGAAGCACCTCTCCGATTAACCTTTGGACAATGGTGTCGTTGGTGTACATGAGTGATTGTATTTTCATTCTTCTTTTTGTATTTCACAGAACACGATTTGTGTATTGTTGATAGTATCTCTACATGATTAGGAGCACTCTCCACAGATACCGGAGGTAGGCTCGGTGGGGACCTCCCTTTTTGGGTCCCGAACGGTCCTGATGAATGACGAGTGACCGCTTCTTTTGGGCACATCTTCCACTACAGAAACATGTCGAAACTTTTGCAGTAAAGGAGGGGTGAAGGAATATAAATATTCTCCTTTCACCTCCATCCTTCACGTTTTGTATCTAGCCAGATGGCCCCCAGAATAAATTTGGCAGTGGGTGAAGAGTTAGTCTTCACTGACTGCACTTTTTCTTCGGTGATCCCAAAACATTTCAATGTTTGTATTGTCTTCCCTCCCTGTTGCTCCACCCCAGGTGTTGGCCTGCGCATGGGTGTCTGTAGCACGCCGTATGATGAAGCATGTCACAATTTTGTGAAGGAGGGCAGTTTTTCCACACTGTACACATGCCTTTGACTACTATGTATACACATTTCTATACATTTTTTCCTTTTCCTACTCCTTTGTGTGATATTCATTGATTTCCCTGCTTGCACTGATGCCGGCAGGGAAACAGATCAACCGATTGTTCCAATCCGGAGGGAGCAGCATATGGGGAGCCCTCAGGACACAGGGTTCGGGGGGAAGGAAGGGGGTTCCCAGGGCCTTATAAGGCTTGCGGAGGGAGGACATGAGGCCCCTCCTCCCCTTTAAAACGAGAGTTTGAGCTATTGGCATTGTAAATGACAACGCCTTTTATTTATGTGTTTGGAAACTTGCAAACTGTGTGTAAATAGTAAATACGCACTTTGTACTTATAGAAGCAAGGCTGGCAGTAAAAGAGGTGCAGTTACTGCCAGCCTTGCTTCTCGTAAGCAAGGACTATTAACTCCACTTGCATGTTTTCAAAACACCTAAATAAAAAGCATTGTCATTTACAATGCCAATAGCTCAAACTCTCACAAATGTGAGACCTATTGCATTGGAAATGCTTTTTATTTTACTCTGCACGTCCCCCCTTCCTCATTAACAATCAACACATAGAAGCAGTTTAGTGGTAAATGGGGTTCAAAGTGGGGAGATTTGCATATCAAAATAAAGTCGAGACTTGTGTGAAACCAAACAATGCAATGGACTTAAGAGGATACAAAGCGAGGCAGGATAGCCCTCGGTGTCAACGCGCCTGTTGCTGCTGTGTGCAACATTCAGCTTAGACGGACATTCTTACTGGGCCGGCTTAGTTTCATCCTTCCGAGTTTGAACCGGGCACTGTGAATTCCACAGATGCCCTGGTGCTGTATGGCCGTCCCCTGAGAATGAGTTACAATGTGAATGCCGTGACGCTCGCCTAAATCCATCTAGACTGCACTCTGCATTCAAGCCAACATCCATCAATAGGGGCATTTTAATTTAAAAATGAACGCAATGTTTACTGCACCACTGTCCCTTACGGGTACAATTAAACATACAAAAAATATACATAAAAACCAATAACTTTTTACGTTTTACAAAGTCATGCAATTGATAACTTATTAAATAAAAACATCGATTGATGTTTTTTACTTGCGTACTTTCAGTCCAGGAGTCTACCTACCCAGTGCTTTTGGATGGCATGTCACTTTACACCTTTCACAACCAATGGCAGGTCGGCACACTGCTGTGGACACTCGGGAAAAGCAAGCGTTAGGGAAAGCATTGTTCATTCTTTGCTTGGCCTCTGTGCTGGAAGCCTGCATACTGGGTGTGTCTAAGTGCTCGCTTGGAATGGGTAGAGAGTCGGGGCTGTCTGAGGGGCGGGCAGAGGATTCACACTGAGTTAATGTTTATTTTCTTTTATATGGCACGCGTGTAGTATGAGCTGACGTCAGAGCGCTTTAATAAAAGGCACAGTAGACACTGTCAACTATGTACATTTAGAGTCGAAAGAATCGAATCAGGACGCCTCATCAGGGGTAATAAGCTCTATATAAATAAATAAATGGCCTTACACTTGTGTCTTCGTCACAGAAGTGCTCTATGGATGAAGGAAGGTTGTGAGTGAAGTGTTTGGTGACCCGCAGAGCAAGGGCGGCACGGCCGGGAGAGGCACGAGATTAAAAAACAAGAGCCTGTGGGTTGTGTCGCTACATTTTCTGAGATACCTGATGTGTGTCATGCACCGGTCCCGATTCTTCACAGAATGCCTTGTGCACCCCCTATGACACCACTGAGTCGTCCCGCACCCTAAACAATTTCCAGCCCTCACCTGCTAGGAAGCCTGTGCAAGCTTGCAGTAACCCTCGAGGCCTCTGTGCATTCAGAGGAGGAAGTGAGCAAGAGGCAGGAAAACGAAAGTATTAGGCAGCATTCCCCGCCCATCCTCCACGTCAGGCGGCCTTAGCTCTGCGATATAACAGCTGTCCTCTGCTCCCGCACAGCATGCTGGGAAGTGTTGTTGTCCGACACCAGAGTATGTCAAAGGGCAGCAGGAAGGCAGAACTAGGCGGGACCTTGAGGGGGCGCTGCGGAGGGTCAGGGTCGTAGGTGATCTTCGTGGCGGACCAGGTACCCCAGAGGCAGCGGTGCGGGCTTGACGTCTTCCAAGGTACAGGGCGGCTCTCAGTGCGGCAGGGACTCGGGAGGGGAGAAACGGTACGGTGCAGTACGCCTTCACATGTACGCACCGGGCTGGGCAAATCAAAGGGCTGACTTGTAAGATGGCGGCCTACTAGCCGTATTTTCTTATTGCAGGCAGGATCCCCGGGGCGGCAGTGCAGCACGGAGCGGGCGGCTTCCCTTGTGCGGTGCGGCGCGGCCCCGGGAGGTGGGGACACAGTGCGCTGGAGTACGCTTCAGGCGTACGTGGCATACAGGCAGGCACAGTGCGATTTAGTACGCTTGTGGCGGACGGCACGTTGGTAGCAAGCACGAGCCGCACTTGGCGTACAGGCAGGCACAGTGCGATTTAGTACGCTTGTGGCGGACGGCACGTTGGTAGCAAGCACGAGCCACACTTGGAATCTTCACATGCGGTGTGGCTTCGGGGGCTGTAGAGTGCGAGCACATTTTCTTCAAGCTTTTTCCCCGTTGTTGACACCAGCCCCTTTGATGACACATAAATGAATATTTACAACAAGGGGTGGTGAGGGACAGAGTCTCTGAATTAAACAGAATACTCTCACCCAGTCAAGAGATCAGGGCTAGATCCAACACCGTTTTTTAGCTCACTGCACCATCCCAGTTTCAGAACCTGGCTGTATGCAAATTAGTCTGTTCCTGTCCCAGTGCATGATGGGAACAGGGCAAACCAAACTACAAAAGCCAATTCTTACACTGGGAAGGAAACAAGCTACCGGGGACCGGTTTCTGGCATTTCAGCCTCTTCGGCCCGGCTTGCTTGAATCCTGATGGTGCAATGAGCAAGGGACTCACATCTGAGTATACCCTTCCACGCTTAGGGTGGACAAAAATATTTACAACAAGGGGTGGTGAGGGACAGAGTCTCTGAATTAAACAGAATACTCTCACCCAGTCAAGAGATCAGGGCTAGATCCAACACCGTTTTTTAGCTCACTGCACCATCCCAGTTTCAGAACCTGGCTGTATGCAAATTAGTCTGTTCTTGTCCCAGTGCATGATGGGAACAGGGCAAACCAAACTACAAAAGCCAATTCTTACACTGGGAAGGAAACAAGCTACCGGGGACCGGTTTCTGGCATTTCAGCCTCTTCGGCCCGGCTTGCTTGAATCCTGATGGTGCAATGAGCAAGGGACTCACATCTGAGTATACCCTTCCACGCTTAGGGTGGACAAAAATATTTACAACAAGGGGTGGTGAGGGACAGAGTCTCTGAATTAAACAGAATACTCTCACCCAGTCAAGAGATCAGGGCTAGATCCAACACCGTTTTTTAGCTCACTGCACCATCCCAGTTTCAGAACCTGGCTGTATGCAAATTAGTCTGTTCCTGTCCCAGTGCATGATGGGAACAGGGCAAACCAAACTACAAAAGCCAATTCTTACACTGGGAAGGAAACAAGCTACCGGGGACCGGTTTCTGGCATTTCAGCCTCTTCGGCCCGGCTTGCTTGAATCCTGATGGTGCAATGAGCAAGGGACTCACATCTGAGTATACCCTTCCACGCTTAGGGTGGACAAAAATATTTACAACAAGGGGTGGTGAGGGACAGAGTCTCTGAATTAAACAGAATACTCTCACCCAGTCAAGAGATCAGGGCTAGATCCAACACCGTTTTTTAGCTCACTGCACCATCCCAGTTTCAGAACCTGGCTGTATGCAAATTAGTCTGTTCCTGTCCCAGTGCATGATGGGAACAGGGCAAACCAAACTACAAAAGCCAATTCTTACACTGGGAAGGAAACAAGCTACCGGGGACCGGTTTCTGGCATTTCAGCCTCTTCGGCCCGGCTTGCTTGAATCCTGATGGTGCAATGAGCAAGGGACTCACATCTGAGTATACCCTTCCACGCTTAGGGTGGACAAAAATATTTACAACAAGGGGTGGTGAGGGACAGAGTCTCTGAATTAAACAGAATACTCTCACCCAGTCAAGAGATCAGGGCTAGATCCAACACCGTTTTTTAGCTCACTGCACCATCCCAGTTTCAGAACCTGGCTGTATGCAAATTAGTCTGTTCCTGTCCCAGTGCATGATGGGAACAGGGCAAACCAAACTACAAAAGCCAATTCTTACACTGGGAAGGAAACAAGCTACCGGGGACCGGTTTCTGGCATTTCAGCCTCTTCGGCCCGGCTTGCTTGAATCCTGATGGTGCAATGAGCAAGGAACTCACATCTGAGTATACCCTTCCACGCTTAGGGTGGACAAAAATATTTACAACAAGGGGTGATCAAGCCCTGATCTTTGGACTGGGTAAGAGTGGTCTGCTCAATTCAGACACTCTGTTCATCACCACCCCCTTTTGTAAATCGATTTTGGCCACTATAGGTGTGGCAGGGTATACTCAGACATGAGTCCCTTTCTCACTGCTCCATCAGGATTCAAGCAAGCCGGGCCGAAGAGGCTGAAATGCCAGAAACCGGTCCCCGGTAGCTTGTCTCCTTTCTGGTAAAGAATTGGCTTGGTAGTTTAGTCTGCCCTGTTCCCATGATGCACTGGGCCAGGGACAGACTGATTTGCATATAGCCAGGTTCTGAGCTGGGATGGGGCAGTGAGATAAATAACGGTGATGGATCAAGCCCTGATCTTTGGACTGGGTAAGAGTGGTCTGCTCAATTCAGACACTCTGTTCATCACCACCCCCTTTTGTAAATCGATTTTGGCCACTATAGGTGTGGCAGGGTATACTCAGACATGAGTCCCTTTCTCACTGCTCCATCAGGATTCAAGCAAGCCGGGCCGAAGAGGCTGAAATGCCAGAAACCGGTCCCCGGTAGCTTGTCTCCTTTCTGGTAAAGAATTGGCTTGGTAGTTTAGTCTGCCCTGTTCCCATGATGCACTGGGCCAGGGACAGACTGATTTGCATATAGCCAGGTTCTGAGCTGGGATGGGGCAGTGAGATAAATAACGGTGATGGATCAAGCCCTGATCTTTGGACTGGGTAAGAGTGGTCTGCTCAATTCAGACACTCTGTTCATCACCACCCCCTTTTGTAAATCGATTTTGGCCACTATAGGTGTGGCAGGGTATACTCAGACATGAGTCCCTTTCTCACTGCTCCATCAGGATTCAAGCAAGCCGGGCCGAAGAGGCTGAAATGCCAGAAACCGGTCCCCGGTAGCTTGTCTCCTTTCTGGTAAAGAATTGGCTTGGTAGTTTAGTCTGCCCTGTTCCCATGATGCACTGGGCCAGGGACAGACTGATTTGCATATAGCCAGGTTCTGAGCTGGGATGGGGCAGTGAGATAAATAACGGTGATGGATCAAGCCCTGATCTTTGGACTGGGTAAGAGTGGTCTGCTCAATTCAGACACTCTGTTCATCACCACCCCCTTTTGTAAATCGATTTTGGCCACTATAGGTGTGGCAGGGTATACTCAGACATGAGTCCCTTTCTCACTGCTCCATCAGGATTCAAGCAAGCCGGGCCGAAGAGGCTGAAATGCCAGAAACCGGTCCCCGGTAGCTTGTCTCCTTTCTGGTAAAGAATTGGCTTGGTAGTTTAGTCTGCCCTGTTCCCATGATGCACTGGGCCAGGGACAGACTGATTTGCATATAGCCAGGTTCTGAGCTGGGATGGGGCAGTGAGATAAATAACGGTGATGGATCAAGCCCTGATCTTTGGACTGGGTAAGAGTGGTCTGCTCAATTCAGACACTCTGTTCATCACCACCCCCTTTTGTAAATCGATTTTGGCCACTATAGGTGTGGCAGGGTATACTCAGACATGAGTCCCTTTCTCACTGCTCCATCAGGATTCAAGCAAGCCGGGCCGAAGAGGCTGAAATGCCAGAAACCGGTTCCCGGTAGCTTGTCTCCTTTCTGGTAAAGAATTGGCTTGGTAGTTTAGTCTGCCCTGTTCCCATGATGCACTGGGCCAGGGACAGACTGATTTGCATATAGCCAGGTTCTGAGCTGGGATGGGGCAGTGAGATAAATAACGGTGATGGATCAAGCCCTGATCTTTGGACTGGGTAAGAGTGGTCTGCTCAATTCAGACACTCTGTTCATCACCACCCCCTTTTGTAAATCGATTTTGGCCACTATAGGTGTGGCAGGGTATACTCAGACATGAGTCCCTTTCTCACTGCTCCATCAGGATTCAAGCAAGCCGGGCCGAAGAGGCTGAAATGCCAGAAACCGGTCCCCGGTAGCTTGTCTCCTTTCTGGTAAAGAATTGGCTTGGTAGTTTAGTCTGCCCTGTTCCCATGATGCACTGGGCCAGGGACAGACTGATTTGCATATAGCCAGGTTCTGAGCTGGGATGGGGCAGTGAGATAAATAACGGTGATGGATCAAGCCCTGATCTTTGGACTGGGTAAGAGTGGTCTGCTCAATTCAGACACTCTGTTCATCACCACCCCCTTTTGTAAATCGATTTTGGCCACTATAGGTGTGGCAGGGTATACTCAGACATGAGTCCCTTTCTCACTGCTCCATCAGGATTCAAGCAAGCCGGGCCGAAGAGGCTGAAATGCCAGAAACCGGTCCCCGGTAGCTTGTCTCCTTTCTGGTAAAGAATTGGCTTGGTAGTTTAGTCTGCCCTGTTCCCATGATGCACTGGGCCAGGGACAGACTGATTTGCATATAGCCAGGTTCTGAGCTGGGATGGGGCAGTGAGATAAATAACGGTGATGGATCAAGCCCTGATCTTTGGACTGGGTAAGAGTGGTCTGCTCAATTCAGACACTCTGTTCATCACCACCCCCTTTTGTAAATCGATTTTGGCCACTATAGGTGTGGCAGGGTATACTCAGACATGAGTCCCTTTCTCACTGCTCCATCAGGATTCAAGCAAGCCGGGCCGAAGAGGCTGAAATGCCAGAAACCGGTCCCCGGTAGCTTGTCTCCTTTCTGGTAAAGAATTGGCTTGGTAGTTTAGTCTGCCCTGTTCCCATGATGCACTGGGCCAGGGACAGACTGATTTGCATATAGCCAGGTTCTGAGCTGGGATGGGGCAGTGAGATAAATAACGGTGATGGATCAAGCCCTGATCTTTGGACTGGGTAAGAGTGGTCTGCTCAATTCAGACACTCTGTTCATCACCACCCCCTTTTGTAAATCGATTTTGGCCACTATAGGTGTGGCAGGGTATACTCAGACATGAGTCCCTTTCTCACTGCTCCATCAGGATTCAAGCAAGCCGGGCCGAAGAGGCTGAAATGCCAGAAACCGGTCCCCGGTAGCTTGTCTCCTTTCTGGTAAAGAATTGGCTTGGTAGTTTAGTCTGCCCTGTTCCCATGATGCACTGGGCCAGGGACAGACTGATTTGCATATAGCCAGGTTCTGAGCTGGGATGGGGCAGTGAGATAAATAACGGTGATGGATCAAGCCCTGATCTTTGGACTGGGTAAGAGTGGTCTGCTCAATTCAGACACTCTGTTCATCACCACCCCCTTTTGTAAATCGATTTTGGCCACTATAGGTGTGGCAGGGTATACTCAGACATGAGTCCCTTTCTCACTGCTCCATCAGGATTCAAGCAAGCCGGGCCGAAGAGGCTGAAATGCCAGAAACCGGTCCCCGGTAGCTTGTCTCCTTTCTGGTAAAGAATTGGCTTGGTAGTTTAGTCTGCCCTGTTCCCATGATGCACTGGGCCAGGGACAGACTGATTTGCATATAGCCAGGTTCTGAGCTGGGATGGGGCAGTGAGATAAATAACGGTGATGGATCAAGCCCTGATCTTTGGACTGGGTAAGAGTGGTCTGCTCAATTCAGACACTCTGTTCATCACCACCCCCTTTTGTAAATCGACACATAAATGAAAGCGAAACTGACACGCGCACGTTACACATGAATGAAAGCGCAACAAGCAGCCAAGGCGCCAAAGCGCGCCCACGAGGTCAAATCTCCGGCAGGAGAAGCGCGTGTCAGTCTGCTGTCCACATTCCCCCCAGAGTGATAACATAAGTTGCCGAGCCCTAGACAGCAAAAGCTTCGCTTTTGCTTTCGTCTAGGCTCGACCTAAAAAATCCCTGGGGATGGGATCCCTGAGACCTAATAAGGGTCAGGGAGGGGGCTGTATGGCTCTTCCTCCTATTATATATATTTTTTGGCTCAAGGGGATGGGGTCCCTGGAGCCAACCTGATGCTGTGCATGGAAAAGGCTGGGTGCAGTGTGGGGCTGGTAGCCTGCTGGTGGCAGGCCAAGTCCTGTGCTCAGCCTCTGCTACGCACAGGCAGAGGGTTTGGCTGCCTGCAGGGAGTTGAAAGCAGGGCCAGGTTGCAACACACGCCCTGCGGCTCAACATGGGGTTGGCTTCCTCTGGGTGACTGATTGTAAGGAGTTGGAGAGACAGGCCCTGTGGTCAACCCTATGCTGCGTGTAATGAAAGGCAGTGCGTGAGGGTTGCTGCCTGGAGAGGCTCAGCTGCCTCGTGTTGGGTTGACTGTGGCAAGGCCCTGTTACCAACCCCTTGCTGTGCACGGCCAAAGACAATGCATAGCACGGTGTTGGCAGCCTGTGGGTGTTTGCTGTTTGCCGGGGGGCCTAGTTGGGAGTGATAAAAAAGATCTGTGTTTGCATTAAAAAACACATTAGAAATTCACTGAAAAAAAAGGCTAAAGTGACGTTATAGTTAGGTGAATATTTCAGTGACAATATTAATGTTTTGAACTAAAAAAAACAATAGAATTTCACCAGTTATAGTTAGCAGAGTAAAAGTTTGTAGCATATTGTAACATCCAGTTTACATAAAAATACTAAACGTGTATATCCATCCAAAACGGTTTTACCTCCTCAGGTACCCATTCTTCAAAATTGACATCTAAATGATAAAATATGATGTGTCAGATTTTTACTCATTAACTATTTCAGAATCAAATAAGTCTTATAACATTGATAATACGGCACTCATAAAATTACTTATTAATAACATGTGTTATTGGATTAAGCACATGTTGCTGTCTCTCTTTGAGCATATCTCTTACATCCTCATCAATAACTACCTCATAATTGTTACATTCATTTATTAAAGGATCCGGAAATGGAAATCAGCATGGAGGAGGAAAAAAGAAAAAAGGCAATCAACAATACTGAAAAAGTACTTGTGCTTTTAGTGCCTTATGGCCGAATAAAAAATCCAACACAGATGAAAAGATCGAAGAAATACGACTTTGTTATAACGTCTGTCAGTGCTACGGTTTCTCTAAACAATATACAGTAGTCATCAATTATATCCACTGCTGCTACAATTACTATTGGCCTTACCAGAGCCATGAACCTTTAAAACAATAAAAAGCAAGAAAAACTTTCAACTTAGTTATCGAGCAACACTACTAACCAATAGTTCTTCTGTAATACACATGCAAAGCAATGTTTGAACACATTGGTCCTTAGAACCTTTTTTCTTTTGAAGAGAGCTCTATCAACAGAGGTTTCTAGAAGAGCATTAGGGGGGATATTTACAAAAAAGTCACACAATGCAGCGCCGCCCTCTGCGAGGCTGCGCTGCATTGTGCGACAGGGAGGGAGCAGGGGAGCACCATATCTTCAAAGATATGGCTCTCTCCTCCCCTTTCCATGTTGAGAAGGGCGCAGTTTTCTCACGCTAAACTCCATCTACTGTTTTTAGTAAATTGGGTTTAGCATGAGTAACCTTTGGTGGTTGCATGGGAACGCCCATGCACCACCCTTGGCACGCCCCGATGGCGCAAAGTAATGCATAGCAGTGCAATGTGCCGCTTCGCATTACTTTTATGTTATTTCCACCACTAAACAAGTTTAGCGCTGGAAAGTTAATTAGGAAAAAAAAGATTTTGCGCCGTTTCGCATCTCCCCCTAAGTGTCTCTGTAAACTTCCATTTTACCTGCATTGTTTATCATTTGTTTTCGTATGAAACTACATTCCCCACAATACCCTATTCTGTGGAAACCGCAAGTGGATGAGGTTGACCTGCGGTTAAAACAGGAATTACTTTTCTTTTATGATTCCGTCTCTTGGCCTTTGGGAGGTGCCATGCATGGACCAGCAGCATGCTGGAAACTATCACCAGAACTCATCAAATCTCGATTGCATGCCCCTTCAATCTTGGATTGATGTAACAATCTACACTTGTTTCAATGGACTGCAGATTCCGCACACAAAGCTGACTGTTCATGGAATCCTGGCAACCACTGTGCAATACTTCAATAGCCGATTGCCTCTTCCAGTCCTCTTGTGAGAATTGGATTACAAATACTCATGACTAGTTTGTACAGCCAAATCATGAGACAAGTTTCGGCTCGATGCCACCTAGAACTACTTATAAGCTGCCAGCAACTAAAAAACCTTGTTTTCTATTTTTCTACCTTGTTGCTGCCAAAGTCTTTATACTGTTTTAATGCCACTATCAGTAGATTATTCTCAGCCCTCCATCACATTTTCGTTTCAACTCTTTTTTTACCTTCAGTTTGTAGTCAACTGCAGTTCCAAGCTGACACCAACTTCCTGCTTTGTTTTACTTCCCATGCTTCTATGCTTCCATGATTCACTTCTTGTATGCCCTAAGCTTCTATGCTTCCATTTTTCATTACTGTCTGTCATGTTACTCAGTGTTTCTGATGTCTTTGTTACTCCTATTTGATGTTTGTCTTTGGTTCCTTTAATCAACTTCCCAGTCTCATTATTCTCCATATTTTGTTGTCTGTAACTCTTCTTTCAAGAATCTTTAATGGTCAGGCTTGACAGTGCAGCTTTCGCCAAACTATTATATGAGTATCACTAGAGGTTTTTTTTGTCCATATGTTGGAGTGGGAGCCAGGAGTAGTTGGTTTGATTGAACTGAAGTGGAGTACTTTCACAAAAAAAGCATCTGTAATCATGTTGTTTATCTATGCAGCTCCCTAAGCTTGAACTTTCAGGGGCACACACATGACATTGGAATGCTATTAGAGTCTCTTAAATAACTAGATCATATATGTTGTTTTCCTTTGACAGCAGCACCGATGGGAGGAGGTCAGTCATTAACCTACATGGATGTCTAGGTCTGCTTCACAGTGCAGCTGTCACCTGACCATGTATTCGACACCACTATTATTTGATTCCACACAAATACATATCAATTCCCATACTATTTATTTCACATTACCATACAACATTCGTTTAAAGCCAGACCTATTGGTATTGCCAATGATTGTTTATTTTGCAGTCCATGTTTCTTGCTGCTTACTAAGGCAGTCATTCTGTCCCCTTTGTATGGTCAGTAATAATAACATGCACAGAGACGTTTATTAGGTCTCGGCTAGTAACACGCTGAAAGCGCGTTCTCGCCAGAGAACTATTGTCGGCGTCTCAGCAGTTTGAAGGCGACGAAGTGAGACAAGACCTGGCCGCGCGCAGCGTTTTCCCATAGGGTAACGTTGTGCGCGCGGCCAGGTCTTGTATCCACGGCATTGCATGGCAGTCCGGATCGCGTCGCGCGCCTCTCTGGAATGCAGGGGGAGTCTGCAGAGAGGCGCGCGGCGCTGAGCTTGTTTTTTCACTCCAGCGCGCATTCCTTTCTCAGACCCGGTCCCTGTTCCGTCCTGCTGGAACACCCACGCCTATCCGGGGATTAGTCCACTCACTGACTGCTGAGTTTCTTGCCTGTGCATGGTCCTTCTCCCTGCTTGCTGACAGCCCACCTCAGCGCTGCTTGCTGAACGGCCACTCTGCCTCGTAAGCACCCACGCACTACACGACCTGCCTAATAAGCGTGAGCTCGCGGCTTCTTTAGCTCCCGCTCACTGCCTGATCGCCTACTCACTGCATTCTGAATGGCCACTCACTATCTGATGAGCTCGTGCACACTGCATGTTGAGCCTTCTCTCCCTGCCTGCTGTGCTGAACTCACTACCTCTTCTAAATGCTTCCTGAACATCCAGTCTGTCGGGCATGTGATTGAATCAACCCCATCCCGAAACACCTTACAGATGCATGCGCTAGTCGGCAGCTCTCTCTCCACTCATCCACGCCGGCCCATCTTTGCTGGGACATCTTACAAATAAGACCCCCAGGTGAGCCCTCTTGGCTCTTCACTCCGTGTGCGAAGAAAGCTGTTCATAGTCTCCGCTGGTCAGGGTATGCGCCTCTAGCCGTGGGCTCTCGGCTGTGACCCAGGAGCAGCTCTCCTCACTGGACTCCGCATCAGGATGCGGTTCATGGCTTTACTCGGCTGGCACAGCAGTGGTGGAGGGCCCAGTTGGCCTGGTGGTGCCTCTGCTGTGCTATAAAGCAAATTGACAACATAGCTCAGAGTTGTGCCTGACTAGTCTGCAGTGGCTGCCAGTAGTGGGGTCAGTGCATATGCGTTCGCCTCATATATCTGCACATCACAGGTCCGGATCAATGCTTCATCTTTGAGGCCAAGTAACAGAATACCATTGAGGTAGCATAATCTACTAATGGGTTACAAACGTATACAACCCTGGCAGCAAGCGCCATGAGGAATTCAAACCAGGCATATTATGAAAACAGGCCTACTGAACACAAAACGTGTAAAAAAAACACCATCATACTTCAATGGATGACAAGGCAGCTTAGCTGGTTAATGCATCTGCTACAAAGCCATGCTTGTAGCCTGTCACTGGTTACGGTTCTAGTGGAATAGACGGAGCCCTTCACCTATCTGAGGTTGATAAAATGAGTCACATGAAGATGAGGAATGGTGTACAGCAGGGTCAGACTGGGACAAAAAATAGGACTGAGCACCAGTTAGCGAACCACATAGCTGAAAAAAGTAGCCTACATTTTCAAATCAAGCCTGTTTTGAGCTTGTAAAGTCACGCTGCACGAGTATCTTGCAAGGCGTGTGAGAGAACTTCATGTATTTGTGTTTACAGTTTTTTAAAATTATTTTAGTTTACATAGTTTTATCAACAAACATAAAAACAATTACTGTTACCATAAAACATGAGTACATTGTAGGGAGGTGCATCAGTACAAGAAATCACATCAGTACAGTAAGCTGCAGGCAATGGTTATGATAATATCAGGTCTGGAAGCGGCGCATGAGCTTGTTTTTTCACTCCAGCGCGCATTCCTTTCTCAGACCCGGTCCCTGTTTTGTCCTGCTGGAGCCCCCACGCCTATCCGGGGAGTAGGTCTCCTAGGCAATCAATCATACGAGTCTGACTCTAGAGCCTACGAATCCCTAAGGGCCGCGGGAGTTGGGCAGTTAGTGCAAAGCCTATAGTTATCTGGGTTTCTAGATGCTGCCGGACAGGGTTTTAAGTGGGCCGGGTCTCACTGGGTCTGAGCACCAGCAGTTTTTAGGTCTCGCCTACGTCCACGGAAAGATGTGTTTTATGTACTGTGTATGATGTGCACAGATACAAAGCTACGCGCACATAGGTAGATAAAACTGGATTTGGTATTGTTGCCGCCACATCCCTTCTGATTTAGCATAAATGTAGTTTAAACCGCGGCCATGCCACTGAGGAACCGGTTCGGCTCTCTGGGAAACACTGGCTCTATTGGTGCTGCACGCCGTTTGGTTATTTAAACTATAGTATTTTCACCTCCTGCAATTGTGTTTTAAAATGTTTGCCATCCCGACAACATATATCTACACCCTGTGGTATAACATACGTTTTAAGTAGAGCTATGGTTGTGCATGGCGAACACGCCACTGTGATCTGCTTATTTTTACAGCAGAGACTGAAGTTTTACGTATAAAAGCTTTTTATATTTACAGGTAAAATCCATAGTACTGGTAGCGAAGTGCTATGCAATAGGATTATTTAGTTTGAAATAAGCAGTCCGTGTGCGTGATAATTAATAAAAAAGAAAACATATAAATGTAGAACACAAGTATATGCTATATAATAGTGTACTCCTTTTTCCTGTGCGTATTGCACATGTGATACGCTATGCAAAGTAGTTTGCATGGCATGCTTTCTTGAGCACAGATGCACATCTTTATTGCCCTTCCTAGAGATAAGCACAAGTTTTGTAGTATCCTTTTGGTCCACCATACAACTCATTGTGTTCTCTTTAGAAGTGAAGCTGGGGCGTGGGTTTTATCACTTTTCTCGACATTGGTTTACAAACCTGTTGCAGAGGTTAGCCGCATCTGGTGCTTTGTTATAAATGTTGTGTTAAAGATTTATTGTGTGATAAATGTAGGCCTTGTTTTCCTATGTCTTTTAATAATTGTGTATGCTTGGTATGTAGGATTATACAGCTATTTGTGGTTTATAAGGGTTTTTTAAAAGCGTGGAATTTTCCCCAAAAAATCGAGCCTCACACTCCTTTAAACCTGTAAGCAGACACTCGTTGCTTAAACGCTCCAAATGTATTTGAGTAAGTACAAAACTGGCGAAATAAAAATGCCAAAACATAAATAAAAATAATGTCATGAGCACTGCCAATGGCTCTAACTTTAACAATGCTGAGACCATTGCATTGTAAATGCTTGTCTTTTTTCTGAAGGTTAGTTCACTTTGATACATATGTGCCTTGGCTTTTCTGTTCTGTTCCTCTGCTCCTGTCCTGCACTGTATTGCTGCTCCCACTGACTCCTTGCATATACCAATACCTGCTTGTTGTCCTCTTTATTCTATTTTCCGGATCTTTAGACCAATAATATTAGACCATGTGGAGTGCTCCAATCAAGTGCCATAACATGGGGCCTTGCAGCAATCCACAAATGGCATCGTGTTTAGTGGTGAGAGACACAGTGGATAAAGAGAAGACTGGAAAGGTCATTCCAGAAACCTGGATAAAAGAGCGATGAACAGAGGTTTCATTGTTGAAGTGAGCACAGGAAGGGTTGGTTGCTTTGCCATGGATGTTGGTCGAATGTCTAATGTTGTAATGAAACAGTCGTGCTTAGTGGGCAGCAAAGGCTGGCTGGTGCAGGATGGTATGGGTGCAGCACGAAAGTATGCAAGTGAATGTCATATGATCATTATTTTGGAAGAGAGATAGAATGCAACATTGGAGTCATAAGGTTAGTGATGGTTTGGGTGCATGGAGAAATGAGGAGAAAAGTGAGCATGCTGGATAGGATAGGAGGGTGATCCATCAGCGGTTATCTAATTATGGTAATATTTTCATTTAGCCAGCTCAAATTCAGATGCTACTGCATCAATTGCCTACTTGTATGATCTGGGGTATGTCTGTAAGGCAGCAGGTTCTAACCCATGAAATACCTAGCCTAATTCACTTTTTGATCTCTAGTGTTGAGTCTCTTCTGTGACAATGGACACCCTTATAGAGTCTTACCCAATGTCAGCTTTATGTTAAAGTGGTTTTGAGCTGTAACCTCCAGGTGTCCATCTTCTAAAGTCAAATTGGCTGGTGTGCAGCTGGGTTATGAGGCTGTATGTTGGTTGCATGTAAACCCACGTGTGGACACGTGTGCAGACAGATTGTGGAAGACTGTTGTCTCACTCATCCTGGCATCTGTGCACAGGTAGCCTTGTCACGCATCAGGACCAGATAAAATGATATTATTTTATTGCATACCCAAATCAAATCGGCCATTCAATTTTGGATATAGCTTAATTTATAATACCTTTGATGGTGCTCAGTGCATCCTATTCACACAAGTAAATATTGTCATAAACGTAAGCTTATGACTGAATTGACAGTTGTACAACTGTCAAGAAAGAGGTTACTGGCAGGCATAAGCCCGTTCACACGTGCCAAGGTCTCGACCACAAGTGGAGAGTCCGCACTTGTAGCCTCACTCAGTGGGTGGGGAAGTGGGTGGTCCAGGTTGTGGCTAGCATTGGATGTTTGTGAACGCCCACAAACATGTACATTTGTAAGCTTTCATAGATTCCTCTCCTTCCTCTATCCACTCTAGAAACCGTTAGATTCCTACTCCAGCCAAGGACTTGTGGAAATCCCTTTCCCGGTTGGGAAGGGGAATGGATCATCCCAGATTTGCAGGGAATAGGGAGGAGCAGGATAAGGAATTTCTCTAAGAGGAAAGTATTTTCCCAGTGGGAAAAAAAATGGCACATTCCTCCAATGGGTCCTATACCCCTTGTACGGAGTTCTCCACTCAGAGGACTCCATATGGGGAGAAGAAGACATGCATGGAAAGTCACTTGACCTTTCAAGAAGAAGCCTGAAAACCTGCCCCTGGTGAAGTTATCCAGGTGTACTCTTGGGAGTATTTCTGACTACCAAGTTTGGAAAAGTACGTGCAAGCGGAGGCTGAGGCTGTCTGTACTTCTTCGATGTTATGGGGGAGTAGGCCCCAATATGTGTAAGTTGGATTTTGCAGTCTCCATACTGGTTTACGATACAGAGGTCAGAATTGCTGCCTTGTACCTAAATTCATTGGCCTGGAACCCAAATATGAGGTCTGTTCAAACTTATACAGGTTTATTCATGTTTTTAATAATTTGGTGTATTTCCCTAAGCCACACTTATTGAGAGTCCCTACTAAGAAAGTTCATTATTTCTGCTGCCCAGCTGGCAGATCAAACCCTCTAAACACAATGGGCTATCCTAGTGACATTAAGCCTCTCGTGGTAGAGGAGAGGGTGGGCTTAGAATCGCATTACTTGTTAGTAGCACCTCTATGTAAATTGCTTTGGCTTGCAGGATAGTCCCATATGGGACACAGGAAGAAAAGGCAGACCTCTGGCTCCAGTAAATATAGGGTGTTTCTTTGATGTTTGAGAGGAAAGAAACCAGGCCTGGTTGGGTGAAGCATGACTCAGGGGAGAAATAGGCTATGATTTCGGATGAAGTTGTCATCATGAAACCACCCTAGAGTGCAGCACTGGGGTGGTAAAGACAGAAGGCTGGGTCCTGTGAGTGATCTAAACGGGTAACGGGATGATAGGACACCCCAGATTGGGGGATGGCCCACCATTTAAAAGAAAGTCCACCCGGTAGTTTTTTAAACCTTTGCACAGTGTCAGGGGGTTGAAAAGAGGGCTGTGAAACAAAAAAAGGACCAACCCCTCTCCCAGGAGAGAGAGGAGTTGAATGTTTCATACTTGTATTCTGGACTGCTGTGCACTCTCCAGGGCTTGTTGGGCCCGTACTACCTCTGAGGACCAGTAGAGGGTGGACTTGCTAGAGAGACTGAAGACGTGGTTCCATTGGACTTCTGCTGACTGGTCCTTTTGAGAGTGCCCCTGTGATGGGCACTGAGTACGCACAGTCACACGGTGTCTGTGAAATGCAGGCAAGGAGAGAGGTCTTCCATGGAGGACCTTGGGGTATAGCAAGGAAGTCTCTCAGTCAGTAGACTATCAGGGCTGGACATGAGGCCCGCTCTAGGACCCTGTGGACAAACTGCTTTTAAGGAGGAGAACGCAGTAGCGCAAAAGGTGTAGAATAACTTCAGGACTCCTCACTTTAAAAACATGGGGAACGAAGCCCAAAGAGCATATCCCTGATGGCTAGATCACACCACCTGGAGCTAAAACAGAAAACCCCATTAAAATTGGCCCAACATGGTCTGAGATACTGGAAATGAATTCAGCTGCTTGTGTCCAGCATTTACATCCTTGCAGCAGATGCTCTAGAGCAAGGTGACCCACTGCCATCCAGGGCTGTAGCTAAGGAGGGCTGGCAGGGCCAGGCAAATCTATATTTTGTTCTGGCCCCACCCCAAATCTGAGGTCCTGTCATGAAGATCATTTAATTACTGTAATTTTTAAATGTTTCACAGTGACGGACATTTAGATCTTGGGGCAGAGTTGATCTTGCACCTCCAAGAGTATGGAATATTCTGGGTCCCCGATATAAGACTGGATAATTGGGCTGACCATAGTCAAAGAATTGCACTTTTCAAAAGGGCTGATGCTGCCCTGTCCTGTTGCCTCTGTGCACATCATTGGAAAGTGCCATCACAGTCACTCTCAGCATGCAGTTGGAGAGCTCTGCTGCATCACCTGAGCTTCTCACCCACCAACAACCCACAAGCAACCATGTATCCCCGGCAGCCTGCCTGCATGGCGCGCTGATGTTGTAATAAACAAAAGATATCCTGCAGTCAACAATTAACAAGACAAGAAAGAGACTGTGCAAAACCATATACTGAAAGGCCAAAAATACGCAAAATTTGTGCGGATTCTCATCACTCACCGAGCCCAGTGACATGCTTCATCATCTGGGTCTCCTTTTTAGGGCTACAACTCCACCCTAATGATGGAGGAGCCCAAGGATGTTTTAGGTATGGTATCTTACAGATGTGAGCGAGTATAGTAAACAACAGGTATGGGAAATGAGTGCAGTGCAAAAAGTTACGTGGTGTGAAATTAAAATTGAAGCAGAATCAGACTATGATTTTTATTCTTGTCGGATCCTGAACAAATGTTAAAAACAGTGCAGGGACGGATTTCAACAAATAATCGTCCATTAACAAGAATCGGTCGACATGTTTCAGCACCTATAGGTAAAGAAATAACCTTGTGCTTTCATCAGGACCTCTTGGATATAAAATGCTACTGCAATAAAGTGATGTGATCAAAATGAAAAGTGAAAGGATGCACTGCGAGCTTGATTTCTCACAGATTCCGTTCCTCACGCCTCTTGGACAAATCTAAAAGAGATATAAGAGGTGCATACAAACAGTTTAGGCGCACAGTCTATAATTGTCTAGAACCAATACATGTAGCGTAAATTAGCCATCGTATGTGTGCAGAAAATCTGCAACCCACTCCAATGAGTCTTACCTCAAAAGATTGGAGGAAAAACCTCACCCCACCTTGCAACAGCTCAGGACAGAAGGAGGCACCACTCTAAAAGAGACAAAACAACCAATCCTAGTTTAAGTCTGGTGTATAGGCTCTTCTACACGTTAAAAACACAACCAATGCCCATTTGCAAAGTGAAACCCTATCCTTTCTTTAACAAAAACCTCTCATTCCTAAAGCAATGAATCGACCACTTCAAATAATGTGGTCATATATCATTCATTGTAAAACGATACTGTAAAACAAATTACTCCTTGCCAAGAATTTTGTAGTCACCTGTTAGATGGTTAACATACACATGCTTCAAAACAGATAAATCTGTGTTCTACATTTGTTGTCATTAACTGGTATGACAAAACGCCAGGATGTCCTATAGTCCATTGGTACAAATGTCCAAATACTATTCCATTATATATTCGTAATTGTAAATGAATATATAATCTGCCCCATGTATATTACCATGCAGTGGTGCTCACCTCACGATGTCCCAATGCCGTAATACTCTTTGTCATCAAAACGGCTCGCAAGGCAAAGCCCCTACAGAAATAAGCAAAAGCGCGCCTTTCTACTCACCTAACTGTCGGTACCTCAGGCGTGCATCTCAGCCGTCGGGGAGGTACCGATCGGAGGTGTCTCTGCTGTATTTAAGGAGCCTCGGGTTGTCACCGGGTCTTAAAGCTACTTCCGCGTAAGTTTGCCAATCTCGTGAGACTATGATCGTAGTCACACGGGAACGTGTCAAAAACTACAAAATTATCCCGGATTCCAGGGATTTGTAGTTTAATTGTAATTTCCTCGCCTTGGATAAACTTAAATCAACCCACGGAGACAATAACTAAGTGTAAATGTGTAACAACGGCCACTCGTTAATAGTTTGTATTTTACGAAGCCGAACTGCGCCTAATGTTCTACATTCTGGTAAAATACGATCGCACAGTTATTAAAAGCAAATGGGAGGCTAGGGAATGTGGTTAGACACGCAGTGGACAAGGCATACTGGCGCCTATCTACAGATATTAACAAGTCATATGTGACCTAAAGACTTGAACTAACTCAGAGGTCATACATAGTTAATTCGAACAAGTGCTGTGTACTATAAAGGCAGGGGTGAATGTAAAGTCAGGATTTCCCAACCCGCACAGGGGTGTCAATCCCAGTCAGATCTAATACAAAATGTGTTATTGTCCTTGGTCTATGATAAAATCATAAACCATAAACCGTGGAGATAGAGTCGACCAGGGAATGGCATCATTTAGTCCTAGTTGGTCACTTTTAAGTCTAAATACCCATTTCTGTTCTTTCAACAAGAGAAATTTAGAAATGTCTGAGACATGTTGTGGAATGAATGGTAGTTCCAAAATGGTCCAAGCCATCTCATCAGGACGGTGATTCAGTTCGAGATAATGGGTTGTCAGGCGCGAAGCTTGTTTTTTGCACCTAACAGTGCTCATATGCTCCATTATCCGAAGTTTGATCTTTCGGGTAGTCATCCCTACATATTTTTAATTGCAGGGATAGATGATTAAGTAGACTACTCTCTCACTGTTGCAGTTGGTAAAAAATGTTTGAATGCACGGGCGACCAGTCCCTATGTCTACTGTCTAGCCACTTTTGAGACTCAGGTCTTATCTGACCACACACCCATCACTTTGACGCTCTTTGCCAAACTCCCAAGATCCCAGTCATGCAGGTTTTGGAAGATGAATGAGACCACTTTCTTTGACCCAGTTTTACTGACATTATAAGCGAGAAGCTTTCCTGGACTACGATCTGGGATGCGGCCCTAGCGGTTATGAGAGGAACTTTATAGCCCACACTACCACTTTTTTTAGATTAACAAACTTCAGCAAATAGAACCAGAGGAAACAATAATCAAGTTGGAAAAGGAACATAAACACACAACCTCTAGGTCCACATATAGACGGCTTCGCAAAGTGAGGGGGAGCTGGAATCCTTGCTGAATAAAGACAAGGCTTACAAATTAGTAGAAACAAAACAACTTTATTACGAGAAAGAAAACAAAGCTGATAAACTGTTGGCATATAAAATCTGGCAGGTCCGAGCCAGGAATTACATTCGGGGGATCTGACTGCCGAGGGGACATACTTGGCCTCCGATAAGTACTACTTATGTATCAGTGCTACCTTCGCTTTGTTTTTTACACAGTGGTGTATCGAAGGGAACCCCTGGATTCATTGAAACGTGATGAATGCTTGTCAGAGGTTCATCTCCCAGATATCCTGGAGGATTTCAGGGAGGAACTGGATTCTCTTATCACAGACGAGGAAGTGAGGGCCTCTATTAAATCCATTCCGAACAGTAAAGTTCAAGGACCGGATGGGCCAATTCCTTCTACAAGTACTTCTGAGAATTGCTGGTCCCCCACTTAACAAACGTTTTCAATTCTTTCCTGGACACTGTCTCGGTGATGCATATGATGATGGAGTCCACCCTCTCCTTGATACTGAAGCATTCTGACCGTCCTTATAAATGTGGGTATTTATGAAAATTCTGGTGAATCGTTTAGCAGGGTTATGGACCATGCTTATCTCCCCGCATCAAAGTGGCTTTATTGGACATAGGCAATAGGGGGACAATGTTGGGCTGGCGGTCAATGCTATTCAATGAGCCACAACTGTCGGTGCCAGTCCTCGGATGCAGAGAAAGCATTCGACTTGATAAACTGAACATTTTTGACCAAGGTTCTATCCCAGACAAATTTGGGCTCACGTTGGCAATCACATATCTTGGCTAATTTCATAACACCTACCGCAAAGACCAAAACTCGTGATCTTCTGTCGGACCCGGTTATACTATCCAGGGGCATATATCAAGGATGCCCCTTATCCCCACTGTTGTTCGCCTTGTGCGCTGAAAAGCCCAATTGAATCCTTATATATGGGGTCTCCAAATGGGTGATAAGCAACTAAAAATCATGATGATTGCAGACTATACAATTTGTTTTTCCACCTCTCCCACTGATTCTCTAGACTCCCTTCATGCCATGCTAAGAGAATTCAGGAGCATATTATCAACAACTAGCGATATTTATCGCTAAATAAGCTTAGGGAAATTTTTTCTATCGCCGCGCATCGCCCGATTTTATCGCAGAGATAACGTGCTATTAGTAATGTTTATCTCTAAAGTGATAACATTTCCGGCGATAGCGGCGAAATGCGTGAATACCGCTGGAAATCCAGCGATATTCAGGCATTATCGCTAATAGGGACTTAGCCTGAATATGCACCTCCCGTTGGATGTACAGGCTAAGAACTGGTCTGAGCAGGCATTAGGTTTTGGAGATATTCGTGCTTCGCGCGAATATTTCCATATCTACGCCTGCGTTGATAATAGGCGATAGCGATGTTAGTGACTGTTTTCAGTCGCTAACAGGTTGGGTACGCCCACTTTGCATGTCATTAGCGATAAATATCGCTGACATGCAAAGTGGGCCCCAAACCGCTCGCTATCGCCCACAAGCTGTCGCTAACTGCTGTTAGCGACAGCTTGCTAATAGGGCGATAACATTATCGCCGCTTAGCGGCTGAAAATGGCCGCTAAAGCGGCAATAATCTCTTATCCCCCGCCTTGGTAATATGCCCCTCAGGGAGGTGTACAGCTTCCAAATAAACTACAACAATCGGTGGGAATAGGGGTCGGCCCCTGACGTCTAGCTTTCAACAGTTGCTCAAGACTAGGGGATTTTCATGGGCTCAAAGCAGCTTCCAATGCTTAGAGGTATGCATCCCTATAAGTAAGGACTCTCTTGATACATATTGCCTCTCCTCAATGTACTTATTAAGGATCTCTATAGATAGTACGCCTTAAGGTTTCCTGAATGTGTAAGCAATTTCTTACTGCAGCTATTACTCACTGTTGGAGTTCTTCCACTCCAAATCCTGAAAATGGTGATCTCCTTCATCAAGAAGAAAATATGACCCTTCATATGGAACAATAAACCTCCTACGAGTGCTAGAAGAAGCTATTTATCATTCCTCGTGGGAGGGAGCGAAGTGGGTGTTCTGAATGTTACTACTTATATATTTTGGCTGTCCAGATTACTCCAGCCTTAGATTGGGTCTCTGAACCTACTTAATCATGGGTTCATTTGGAACAGCTTTCTTGCAAAATTCCACTTAAATTTATACCATGGCTTCATCAGCTCAGTCTTACCTCTACTGGTTGCCAGTTGCCCTCTACCCTGACCACCCTGTATTATTGGAGGAAAGCAGCCTGTTTTCAATAGATGAAGTTATATCTGTCCCCATATACCCCTATTATAGATAACCCAGACTTTCTTCCGGGTACATTGAATAGGAAGTTTCAACAGTGGCGTAGGAGGCGCAGACCTTACCCTTATGGATTCGTATGTAGATAGGGTCTCTAAAACCAAAGATCAATGTGCAACCGAGTTCTCTCTACACCACACTGATTTATACAGAGTAACACAGCTAGCAGCACAATGCGATAACAGTCGTTAGAGGCTTACTAGCTATAAAATCCATAAGGCAACTATCAGACATACAGTCCTAAAATTAGAAAGGTATACAAAATTACCATTGGCTGAGCAAATTACTATGTCTCCTAAGAGGGCCTAGCGATGATTATCAGAGAGCAAGTCTTCTATGCCCATTGTTTGTCACAGGGGGTAACCAAAACCAAAAACCCTTGACTACTATAGGAATCTGTGAGATTCCATATAACAACATATCTATCTGTAGGCTTTAATATAGAGAAATAACAAGAGCCCCTTAATAGCTTATTGACCTTAACATATGCTTTTTATAACACATGTTTTTGGTCAACAAGGGTGGGTCTTTGCTTGGACATCAACCATGAAGCAGCTGCTATCCCTCTCTTGCCCCCTGTGCCCATAGCACTGCCCTTATGGACCTTCAGCTCAATAGTAACCTGGGCAGTATGCCATAAACAGAAAGACAACAGGGTTCTCAGAGTCATGTTTACTTTGTGAAGGTTCCACCACTACCAGAGAGCAGCTGAAAAGGAAATGATTGAGCATCGATAACTCATTAACAAGTTAGATGGGACCCTGTCACCCAGACCTCAGCACTTTACCCTGACGAGGATTCACTCTCACAGTGATGTGTATAAGGCCAGTTTGGCAGGTTGGAGGGGGCAGTGTTGAGGTGTTCTTTGAATTGAGGGCGGCTGGATCCCAACTACGGGGTGTTTTATGGAACTATTCTGTTTAATTATTGATCTATATCTCATACACAGCTGTGTGCCTACAACCCTGGGGCCAGCAGCGATGGTCAGTAATGGTTGCAAACACAGCTATATGCCTACTACCCAGGGGCCGGCAGTGTTGAGAGATTGTTTTGCAAAACAAGAAAAATATCAAATAACAACAAAAGAAACAACTCGAAGACTTTTACCACCCCCTCCCAACCCTCCCTCATCTACGGGATGCTTTGAACGTAAGTAGGACACAATGTATGATAAGGCGACCAGACATTCAAAATGAAAAACTGAGGCAGGCCACAGCAGGGCTTAAAGAGGGCCATTTCCCTGCGGGTCTCAGACCTGGTAGTATTTTAGAAGTGACATTGAAACGGATGCCTATGGGAGCCTATATTAAGGTCCTTAACCTTATTTGGAAAACACTGACATTTCTGAACAATTAATATAATAAATGTTAAGATAATCCTTGTAAGTGATTTAGTTCACGTTTATATTTCACATGTTCTACTGAATCTTGCACTCCATTAGAGTGTTAGTAATTATCAGGTTGTTGTATTTTTTTTTTTGTGTGCAGCAATTACTCTTGTACAGCGCATGCTATGAACTCATTTGCTTTCAGGTGTTTATAACGGTTATATTTGAGAGCTCTGAATTTGAGGCTGAAGGTAGTGTGAGCTTCTCACAGTTCCTGTCAGTGGGTCAAAAAGGGTGCCATTTTGGACATGATTGACGGCCCAGCCTTTCTTTCTCTGTGTCGCATAAGCCCATGTGTAATGAGGGCCCACTGCTGGACTGACTTGGTGATCTGTGGCAGATTATACTGCCCAGGACATGCTACCTGCCTGCTGGGGGTGCGTTACGTAGACCTGTATGGCAGCGGCCTGTCGCATGTGCATGAGGAAGCTGGCTCCGCTGCAGGGCAGGCCTGCCATTCCCCTTGGGCTGCTCTGGAAGACTTGCGTGTAGTGCGGCGAGGCAAAATTCTGGAGGCGCGGGTGAAATGCGTACGGCAATGACAGGGTCACAGAGACTCGCTCTGGTAAGTGTAGCCTCAAAACAACAGATTAAAGCCTTAGGATGAGTTTTCCTTATTTGTGGTCACTGCCCCCAGGTGTTGGTCACCGTACTACTGTTTGGGGGTGGCCCTATGAGCAATGCATGACCGGCTGAAGAGCGGTGGGCTCACAGTGAGTCAACAGTAATTGTGAGGGTGCAGTTGGTCCATTTGGTGCTTCTCCTTGACAACAAAGTGGTGGGGGGGGGGGGCTCCTGAACTCCCTGCCCCGCTGTTTACCCCTACCCTGGCTCTTTGTTGATGCTGTAGACTGCCACCAGAATAGTTTGCGACATCCGGCAAGGGCCGCATATCAGACACCAATGTCACCATTGTGATGTTCTAATAGAATTGGGGACCCTTCTGATTGTCATTTACGCCTTTCAATACTGGTAATTACCTGTCACACCAAGACAAAAACAATGTAGCAGCTCAGCCTCACACTCTCCCTCCCTACCCCATCAAACAGCTCCTACATGTTGGCGATAGAGGACTGTATACCCCCATGAAGGCTGACCCACCACTGGACAAACTAGGCATTATCCTGAAGGAAATTACCTCCCCAAAAACGGGTCATTCGGGTCACACAGGACCATCTCTATGCCTTCCCAATAATAAAGAGTCAGTCAGACAGAGGAGAATACAAACCACTCATTTATTAGTAATCGTGTTGCAACGTAGCCCAGTCTGAACTGTCTCCTGGGAGGACAGCTGAGGGACTAACTCCCTCCAACTCAGGAATAACAATTACAACAAACTTGCAACTTCAAGGGTCCACCCAGGCTGGAAAATTCCAGTTCAGGCCAGGATAAACAAAGGAGGCACACAAAGATAAGTCATGTTACAGAGCCGCATGCAGGCTATCTCGACCCCAAGGCCGCTCGGCTGGGGCCTACCATTCTAAGATATGGGAACGAACATATCCAACGGCAAAGGTATGCAAAGCAGATAGTACATTCACTAGGGCAGCAAGATTTCAGCATTGGAATAAGGAGGTGGAGGGGTGCGCAGGAGCAGCGGCTCAGCTGAGGCAAGCACCCGGAGACAGAAAGCTTGATCGTCTGTCATAGTACAATGTGGCACAAATAAAAATGGGCGCCATCAATGCTAACATAAGGAAGTACACAGCTTACAAGTACCAGGGGGGAGCATTTCGGGCCTAAACAACATAGAAATGAAATATAAAATCTAACAGACCCTCCTTTTAGCATTGGATGCTAAGTGTTTTTTATGTGCCATCAGGTAGGGTCTTTACAATTCTAAAACATCAAAACTAAACACTCGTATATATCATCTGTTAATAAGGAGAAACTGTCTACTAAGGATAGCATCATAAAACATCAACATACTGAATTAATATTAAAAAATGCCCTCATCAATGTTGAAAAAATCTTGAATACCCTGCTTCATCATGACCTCTGCATTTGAGTGAGGTATCTGTGCCCTTGGACATACTTTTAGCATTGAAACACAACAGGTACAGTAAGCTGGAAGACAATGGATACATAAGCAGCACATCAGGATAATGCCCGATATAGCTATCAGAAAAATGAGAATCTTCCAACCCCACGTAGTGAACAGGCTGCAGAACTAGCCCGTAAGGTACCAGGTACCATTCTCCTGATGTATCTCTGAAGCTATCTTGTGCAATTTCTGTATGGCAGCGTACACAGTGGGGGCGTGATCATGGATGTACACACAGCAGCGACTACCAATGACACAACAAGCCCCACCCCGATCAGATAAGATAACATCTAGAACCATCCGGTTCTGAAGGTCAACCAGTCTTGTGGCCTGGACCTCTACTTTTCCACCCGAAACAGAGACGATAGACCGCGCAAAATTGCACGCCAATACCTCAGTACATACAGACAGCCGGAGATCTGTAGCCGTATTTATCTCCACTGCCGCCGTTCCACAGAACACCGGCCCGCCCGTAACCTCTGTTAAAATAGATAGCCAGCAATCCCTAACTGAGTAAACCACATTGGCGATACATCACGTGACACCGGCCCGTCTTTAAACTATCCAAACAGATAGACGGTGATCTGTAGCAGCATTTCTTCGTAGTGTCGATGTACTACGTGACACCGCCCATACCTGCAATCTGCCTAAAACAGACAGCCAACAATCGACCTCAGAGTGAACTTCGCGGGTAGGATAGCAGGTGATACTGGCGCATTTCCAAAAGATTTAAGTAAATATCCAGCATATTGTAACCTAGCAAACCCTTAACGGTTCCACGCAAAACTACATCAACCGGTTTTAATCATATACAGATTACCATCGGCCTACTTCGGACAAAATTCTACTTAGCTTTTTTACGCTCGGTAAAAAACGAACATAATCCATGGAGTTAGCTCATCGAATTTGATTGAATCTCCATGACACACAGATGAATGGAGGCCCACTTTTTTATACTCTTGTCATCATTTCAGATTATCAGAGTGAACCTAAATTACTCACGTGCATACAGATACTAAAAACCACGCGGCTTCAATTTATCAAGAAGATCTCTATACAGTATCATGATGGTAGTGTCCTGAAGAAGACACCTTCAACGTGTCGAAACGCATAGACAGGAAACCATCTCCCCATTTATTTTACTGTATATAACAATGTATTAATGTTATGTGTTTTATCATCTTTTATCAACAAGTCAATGGTTTATTCATGACATTTTTTATCAAAATTTATTAAAATGTACTTTTTCATGCTAATCTAGTGTGTTACTATTTAATTCTGACTTTGTTTATTAATTTAGTTGTGCCAGTTTATATGTTTACTTGCCTGGGTATGCTACTTTACATACACTGGACCTCTACTGTAACATTCGTCAATATTCCCGCTGGTATATTGATAACCCCTTCTACCACCCTGTCGAGCCGTCTAATATTGAGGCTGTTGGCCATAAGGCCCTAGAAGGGTAAAATGCCTTTCATTGCATCAGTAAACTGCTGCAAGGTCTTGTCTGTCTGATCTATGTCTTCTGTGCTAATCATTCTTTCAGCTCGGGGGCTGGAACACCTCTACTCTGTAGGCGATGATACTTGTGGTAGTTGGGAGAGGCTATATATACCGGGGGTAAGAGGTAGGAAAGGTAAAATTGCCCAGACCAGCCCTCAGGGAGCCACACATAGCCACCGACTCCACAAACAAAATAAACATTAGGCGGTGGAATCAAGAGTGGACTTTTGGATACCCTCAATATATGAGTGGTGTTGCATCAGCTCTCCCCCACCTCTATGTCTCCTGTCCCCTGAACACAAAAAGGGGCCATTACATCCATCAATGCCAAAGGTATGGGCTTATCTTCTGTGACATTGCAGGCTTGGAAGGATTGGTAATACTCTGATGTATTAAACGGTCAGAATATTTCCCTTTCAACCTTTGACCAATTCCCCTTCTTTCCTGATCTGATGCCTGGAGACAGGAGCTCAAGAACACCCGACTAAACTGCTCACTGCCAGGGGAAATGCCAGATAGGACTCTATGCTGAAAACGTACATTCATTGTCAGGGTGCGAAAACTAGTACTTTTACATTCCAGTGTGTCAGCTTGAGGGAACGAGCAGACCATGCTAAGCAAAGTGAAACATCCCTCACAACTGTTAACATAAGACAGAAGCATAGGCTACAAATTCTCACTTTGGTGCATTACAGAGGGTAAAAAACCACTCACCCAACATTTTGTCGTATTATAAGCAGCATTGGCTTGGTGCAAAGTTTAGATAAAACCATTGTCCTTATAAGGCTTCTGGTGTTCTTTCTTGTGGGGTGCTAAGGTGACAAAAATATGTTCAGGGGGCAGACGTGGTACTTATCCAAGTGTGCACATGGTATTTCACTTCAAGGAAATAAATCACCCAAAGTACCAATATCAGGGAAAGCAAAATTATAGCTACAAATACTCTTCGTAGACCAACAAGACGAAACAAGCCCATCTGACTGGGACGTGGAGCGGCAAAAGGCTTCTCCTCATCATGGCTAGGGCGACCAAAGGGATACATTTTTATTATGCAATGGAAAAGTCTTACACTTGGAACCAAGCTGGAATAGCCACAAAAGAGCCAAAATCTATCTAATGTTCATTGGGCGTTGGCGCTTTTGAGCACCGGCATTGGAGCTCTTCGTCCAGCTCGGATCCTGAGCCAACGTAGCAGGGCAGAAATCTTCTACTTTGAAAACACAGTCCTTTTGCCCCGATCGGTGGCACTCTGAGAGGAAAAGAAAATGAGAACGGCACCAGTCTCCTGTTTCCTAACCTATTTCACGCACCACGGCCAGGGTAAGCACAACCAAGGGCCAGATGTTGGTAAGTTAATTTTACTGATTCATAAATACCGAATTTTACCGATTCGGTATTTATGAATCGGTAAAATAGAAGGGGGGAGATGTAGAAAGATTTGGTAATTGAATTACCGATTCTGTAAGAATCGGTATTTACCGAATCGGGAAATACCGATTCGGTAATGCCCATTGATTCCTATGGGCATTGAAGCCCATAGGAATCAATGGGCATTACCGAATCGGTATTTACCGATTCGGTAAATACCGAATTTTGCAAGGGTGCAGGGGGTGTCACTTTGACACCCTCTAGCACCCCGATTTAAGGCATGTGTGACATGTGGCACACAGACATGCCCTAAGAGCATGTTCGTCTGCCACATGCCATAGGTGTGCATGTACACATGTGCATGCACACCTGGAATCGGTATTTTACCACCCAATTGGATTGGGTGGTAAAATACCGATTCGGTAAGGCCTGTGGGACTCAGAAGAGTCCCACTTACATTTCAAAATTACCGAATCAGTAAAAATACTGATTCGATATTTTACCGATTCGGTAAATTTACCGAACCGGTAAAATAGGCCACCTACATATGGAATGACCATTTACCGGTCTGTAAATGGCCACCTACATCTGGCCCCATTTGTTCAGCAATACAGTCCATCCCTAGTCTTTGGAAAATACAATCAATCCCTGTTCAGTAGACTGTCCCTACTGGTGCATTAGTCTTGTGGTGGGACGTAAATTGTACCTCAGTGTTCCAGGTATAGCAGGGTCTGGAAAAAAAGGTTTGGGTTCGAGGGGATCAAGAGGCAAGGGGTCAGATGCAGACTGATCATTGGATTAAGACTCAAATGGACGTGGCTCAACCACCCGTGGACCAACAGACGGAGACTCCTGGATGGACTTTATTTTGGGAGGCACCGCCTCATTCAGCACAGGCTGATTTTCTTCTTCCGTAGGTGCAAAGGTGAGGCGGGTGTCAGAGAAAGGGATGAACCAAGGTACTTGCTCTTCTTCACAATCCCCGATCCCGTCTACAACGTATTGGTCATAGGGCAGCGGAAGAGGAACCCTTTTTGTATGGGTACTGTGGATTCAGTTCTTCCGACCGTCGACTTTTACAGCTGTCCTGGTGGCCAGAAGGACCAGGAGAGGTCCCTTCCAGCGTGGCTCCAAGATGCTTTTCTGTGAAAAGCTCCAGACAAGAACCCAGTCGCCCAGCTGTATCTGATTGCCCGGTCCCTCTGGGTGGGGCTGCAAGACCTCCGCAACCTGTTGATGAGCAGAGATTTTTGTCAACTAGTAAAGGTAATCTATCAGCAAAGGGTATTCTATATCAGAGCATCTGTGAGGCCGCGAGGCACCACAAACATTCGCGGGTGGCCCAACACGACCTCATAAGGGGATATTCCTGTCCTAGTGTGGGCTATGACTCTCACAGACATCAATGCTAAGGGTAGGGCATCCAGCCATTGCAATCCTGTGCTCTCGTTGATCTTGGCCCTCTTTAACTTGAGGATCCCATTGTATTTCTCCATGAGCCCAGGAGATTGGGAGTGGTTCGCTGCATGGAACTTCTGTTGAATATGCAGCCCCTCACAGACCAACGGGATGACCTTGACATTGAAGTGACTGCCGTTGTCACTCCAGATCAAACAGGGCAAACCAAAGCGCGGGAAGAACTCTTTCGCGAGCACCTTTGCCGTCGCTAGGGCGGTTTTCTCTTTGGTGGGGTAAGCCTCAACCCATTTTCTGAATGCACAGACAACAACCAGCACATATTTCAAGCTGTTGACTTGTTCCATTTTGATGTAATTCATCTGGAGACCCTCGAAAGGGAAGGAAGGTGGTGCAAAACTGCCAACGGGAGTGGGGGTACCTTTTCCAGGATTGTGCATCAAACAAACCATGCAATGTTTTACTAAGTGTGGTGCAACTTTGGGAATATTATTGTTCCCCCACACGGGATCTAGTAACTTACAGATCCCCTTTGCACTAATGTGCGCGGGTCCATGTGCCATAGTAACTACAGGGACCACATACGCATCGGGCAGCATCCATCTCCTTTTGCCAGACAAATCCATCCAACATCCATCCTCATCCAACTCAGCAGTACTCTCCTGCCATATTGCTGATTCCTCCATTGTGGCCTCACTCTGAATCTCTTGCACATTGTCAAGTGTATCCTCAAATATTCCATTGTCAGGCACCCACCTTGCTGGACCTGCCACAGACATTCTCTTCATCTTAAACCGCGCGTTCTCCTTGGCTGTCTGATCTGCAAATGCATTCCCCCTACCTAGATCATCAGTTAACGACTTGTGCGCACTACACTTTATCACTGCCAATTTCCCAGGGAGTGCTAGAGATGACAAGAGTTTATGGATCAAGGGAGCATTCTGTATCTTTGAACCGTGTGATGTTAGAAACCCCCTCTCTGCCCAGAGCCGTCCGAAATTATGAGCCACTCCAAAGGCATTCTGGCGTTCACTGTAGATATTCACAGACAGTCCGCTGAACAATGCATCCTGGGACTATACCCTGGATCTAAAGGCTCTAGAGTTACGGCACTTTTTTTGATTTAACACTATTATTGCCAAAGTGCCTTCTGACAAGATGCTGGAAGTCCCCTGTGATGGTCCACGTCTCTCAGTCGCATGAGGAGGTGCTAAGTTGCAGCATGGCTGAAAGTTGCACCATACAGAGGGTGGAATAACGAGGTTTACGTAAGCACCCCATCGCTATGGAGTGGGATGCAATACTTGAATCCTTTAGGTCTCAAGAGGTGGATGATGATTACTCCTTGCCTCATTTCTTGTTAGGGGCACTCACCCTGCCCCGCATTCAAGATGTCTTGTGCCTGAATCTCCCCCATTGTTCTGTATCGCTAGCCTGTATTAAACACATGTAAACCTCTGTTGCCCCTGGTAAATTTTTGTTGTGCATCATAGGATCCGATACTAAGTCCACAGCACACCACAACACTCATACTAAGCCCCCTCGAAATAAGTGCACATGTATGCTTCACCCCTGCATGAATGCTTTCTCTCCATTGCACAGCACTCTTGAGACTCAATATTGAGATGAAAAGTTTGGCAGAGAGGGAGGGGTGTGGTGTTCACAGGGTTATGATGTTTGCTTTGTTTGCATTTTTGTGTGTCACATACATGGCGGAATGGACTTATACATTATCCCTGATGGCTGTTTTGTTGTTTATTATCATCCATGCCAAAAGAAAGGCGAGTGGAGCGGGGAACATGGCGGCTGCATGTTGAGCGGCAATGGGTGCCCTGGGGGGCTAATCTTGCTGCAGTGCTTATCTCGATCTCCCAGGCTCCCTGCTGTCAATTGTGCTTACCAGGCATGATACTGAGACAGCGGAGGCCACCAGTGTCTGCAATGGATGTCCTTGCAGGCTGTAAAGAGCTCCAGAATACGTTGGGTGAAGTTGCTGTTGCGCAGTATAATTAGCACGCTGCAGGGGCTGCATGAACAACACGACTCCAGTAATTAAGTTCTCAGCGTGGTCCCGACTGCCTGACTCGGGCCACGCCACTTTATTTTATACTAGTGCCTGACGTTATACGCCAGTGCTATTACGCGATCTCCGGGCGTGTGGTAGACTGAACTGCTACCCCACCGGAGAACATTACATTCCTTCCAGCCTTTATTAATACATAAACAAAACATCAACAAGTTGATCTGTTACCAGTTCCATTCGGGCCATCTGCACTCAGCTCCTCTCCGTCACAGGTTACAGTCCACTGTGGGACTTCGGTTCTTCACACCATGAATCCTGCCAGACGGGAGGAGGGAGCCGGATTGCTCCTCAGGCCATATCTAGAGTGTTCTCCCCATGATGAAGATTGGGACGGGCTACTTCCTGCGAGACGCTGCCCTCTGTGGATCTCCCTGGGGAGCTCGACAGTCCTCCGGCCGGAGTTCCGATCAGTGATGGTGTTCCTCGCTCCGACCTGTCCGACTCATCCATGGGGATAGTTCCTTGGTCATCTTCTGTCTCCTCAGTCATTTCCAGCTGACAGGGGCCAGTCTCTCTACTCTCCAGCATTGGAAGGTTGGGAGTTCCAGCATTGACCTTCCTGAAGAACGATTTGTTCCGTGTGAGCTCTTCTGTTCCTCTCCGGGCGGTAATCATTCCGCCTGTCCGGCGAGTCACTGTCCAAGGACGCTGCTCAAACGGGAGACAGAATTTACTCCCTGGATGTCGGTCTTTGACATAGACCATGTCCCTTTCTTGGATGGTCGACGCTCTCGTTCTTGGGTTAACACTGGCCTGGTCATTGTTACTGGTCCTTTTCGCTAGGACCCTTGTAGTGTCAATCTGGGAGGGGGCTCAGTTTGGGTGATGTGGAATAGTGTCTCGCACCACTCGACCCATGCTTGCTGGTCCCAGTGCTCTCTCTGTCTGGGGATAAGGCGTCAATCTGTACTCTCTCAGGAAGCTATAAATGGCTCGCTCCAGGGGTGCTTCTGCCGCATGCGCAATGCGAATGACCTTGTTGAAAGTGCGTATAAATCTCTCCACTTCCCCGTTTGCTTGGGGCCAGCGCTGTGTCACTTTTTGATGTTGGATGCCCCAAGATTTGAGATAGTCGGCAAACTCTTGCCCCTGAAAGGGTAGGCCATTATCCGTCTTCACCACCTCAAAGATCCCGTGAGTCGCAATGATCTTCTCTACTTTGGTGATTACTTCCGTGGCTGTCTGATCTCCCACAATTTCTATCTCAGGGTACTTCGTATAGTCATCGATGACTACGAGGGCATAACCTCCATCCGGAAGAAGATGCCCAAAATCTATACTGATGCACTCCCACAGTCGTCGGGGGTTGTTATGTTATGTTATGTTTTGTTAGGTTTATTTATAAGGCGCACAGATGCTCCAGCAAAGGAGCGTCCTGGCGCCCGACAAGGTAGCAACACAACATAACTGGTCAGAGCAGGGAAAATTCAGGGAAACAGAAAAGTTTTTAAGGCACGACGGAAAGAAAGCAGATCCCTAAGGGCACGAATCGCAGGGGGAAGAGAGTTCCACAACGTTGCGGCACAAACTTGAAATGATCGGCCGCCTGCCCTGCAGCGCTGGAAGCGTGGGACCACCGCAAGTTCTAAGTCCGACGATCTTAAAGCCCGGGTCGGAACATAGCGGACAAAAGATTGGCAAGAATCATTGCAGGGGATCCCTTGAGGATTTTATAGGCTACACAAAGGACCTTGAACTGGATCCTTTGCGCCATCGGAAGCCAGTGCAGCGTACGCAAGGTATTAGTAGTAGGGCAAAATCTGGGAAGTCCCACAACGGCTCTTGCTGCGGCGTTCTGAACACGCTGTGGGAAGGTGATTTCTGATTGATTAAGTCCCGCTAACAGGGAACTGGCGTAGTCAAGCCTTGAGATCACGGTTGCTTGAACCACAAGTTGCCTAGTGGTAGCATCAAAAAATTTGAGCACAGGCCGTAGTCCGCGTAGGATACCAAAACAGCAGGCCGTCATGCGTTTGGTATGACAGACAAAAGAAAGATTTGGGTCAAGCCAAACCCCAAGATTTTTTAGCTCGGCGACCGGGGTTGGCGTGGGTCCCAGATCCGCCGGCCACCACCTGTCTCCCCAGAGTTCCGTTTGTTTGCCAAAAACCATCACCTCCGTCTTGCTGGCGTTCAGCTGGAGACAGTTAGACGTCATCCAGCTGGCGACCGCCCGTAGTCCTTTCTGGAATCTGGAGGCATCCGCATCCCCGCTGATCGTGACCGCTAGCTGGGTGTCATCGGCATATGACACCATGGTCATACCCCATTGCCTGACCACCTCAGCCAGCGGTCTCACGTACAGATTAAAAAGCGTGGGACTCAGCGAGGAGCCCTGTGGGACCCCCAGATCCAGAGGATGGAGTTTGGACTGATTGGGCGGTACGGCCACGCAGAAGGAGCGGTTGGCAAGAAAGGAACGGAACCACTGGAGAGCAGTCCCCGTGACACCAGCTTCCTCCAGACGGAGCAGAAGGATGGGGTGGGATACGGTGTCAAAGGCAGCGCTCAGATCTAATAGCACAAGCGCCGCTGTTTGACCCGCATCCAGCACAGAGCGTAAGTGCTCCACCATATACAGTAGAGCAGTCTCCGTGCTGTGCCCAGCCCTAAACCCATTCTGCGTGCTGTCCAAGATGTTTGCTTGGAGAAGATGGTCCGAAAGGACAGCGTTGACATGCATCTCCGCCAATTTGGCAGGCCACGGGAGAAGAGAGATTGGACGATAGTTCTCAGGCTTGGCGGCGCCAACAATGGTTTCTTGAGAATGGGCATGACCATTGCCTGTTTCCCCTTCAGCGGGACCACGCCGGATGCTAATGAGATGTTGATCAAAGAGCAAACCGGTGAGAGGCCATGGGATGCTAGATCTTTAAACAAAGCTGGCCGTAAAGGATCAGCCGGAGACCCTGACTTGACCTGCTGGGCCAATTTACTAAAAGTTTCCGGAGTAAGGATAGGAAAGGATTGTAAAACCTCCAGAGTGAGGGGCTCAAGGGGTCTCCCTTGAGGAGGTGCCACCGAAGGAAAGGCTCTGTAAATGGCATGAACCTTTTCCAAGAAGAAAGCCGCCAAGGTTTCACAATGTGCGGTGGAGCTCTGATGGGTAGAATTCACCTTTTTGGCAATAAGGTCTTTTAGGGCTTTAAAAATAGTTTTGGAGGGGTTAGTGCTGGTACGAAATTGCAGGGCGTAAAAAGCCACGCGGGTTCTGCAGACTGCACGGTGGTAAAGTTTAACGGTGGCCAAATACAAAACTTTTTTGTCGCTGTTATAGGTTTTGCGCCATTCCCGCTCGGCACGCCTACAAGTGTTTTTAAGCGCCCACAAAGAATCATCGTACCATGGACTCGGATCCCTTGACCCACATTTACACAAGACAATCGGGATAAGGGAGTCAAGGGCCCGGGTAACCCACTCACAAAAACAATCATAGCCCCCTTCCACGGTCTCGATTGGACCCAGCGGGTCAGTAGACAAAAGATGGAAAAAGTCATCCAGTTTCAATTTATTCCATCGCCGTCTAGGGATAGAGCGCACCATGGGTTTAAGTTGCCGCTCCTGCAAGGGGCACTGGATGCATACCAAATAATGATCGGTCCAGGCCAGCGGAGATGGAGTAGAAATGCTGACTCTCTTAAGATTGGTAAAAAACGGATCTAGGATGTGACCCCCTACATGTGTAGGCTGCGACACCAGCTGAACCAGCTGGAGAGCCTCAAGATCAGCGAGTGAGTTGTAAACCGCTGGCATGGATAGATTGTCGTAATGAAGGTTTGGGTCACCGAGGATGGAGAAATTGGAGCAACCTGCTGCCAAGGTGCTGATAGCATCAGGAAGGGCCTTCCTAAAGGCCACATCGCTACCCGGGGGGGCGATAGATCAAAAGACCCGAGAGAGCAAAATTGGGCGTGATGGTGATCTTAAATGACGCACTTTCACAGCCAGAGATTTTTTGCCCGAGCCACACACAGTGTCTTCAGTAATAACGGGGTGAGGACAATCCGGTTGGCCTGACACCTGGCACCATCTGCATGTTTTAACCGTCTGCTCGACCATTGGGTCCATCCCCGGGAATTACATCTTCGCTCCTGTGCCCTCTGTGCGCAAGGTCCACCCCTTTTTGAGCAAGGCTTGACTGGATCACCAGTCGAGGACCTCTGAGCAGGCACCCACTGCTGTCAACAGAGAGTTTGTCCTTGATCCGCATGATCGACTCGAGTATCGCTTTCGCTTGGGGAGTCCGTCGGGTCATCGTGGTCTGAATGGGGCGCCAATCATTCGCCCGAACTGCAGTGATGGCTAGGTGCAGACACTCATCATCCTAGGTGGCTTCCGTTATGGATTCAAGGCTTATCGGAAGTGGTTGGAACCTTTCCGCTATGAAACGGACATATTTTCGGTGTCCTCTGCATCCTCTTCCTCTGCTTTAGTTGCGGCCCTTGGATGTCTCGAGAGGTAGTCAGCTGGATTGGATGACCCTGGCATGTATTTCACCCGGTAGTGATATCCCTGCAGTTGCAGGATCCATTTCTCTATCCTCGGGGGGGGGGGCTTGGATGCAGAGCCTTGAAATTAGGGAATGAGGGGCTTGTGGTCGGTGGAGAGGGTAAATGGGTGTCCATACACGTGGACGTGGAAATGCCTACAGGCCCAGTGGATGGCGATTGCCTCTCTCTATCTGGGAGTAGCGCTGTCCGTGTCTGTTAGGGAGCGGCTCGCCTATGCAATCGGAGCCCATTCATCATTGCATTGAAGCTGCATGAGCACTGCCCCTAATCCGTAGAGACTGGCATCAACGGCGACATTGGTGGGCCGGGCCGGCTCGAAGTACAACAGCGTGGTGTCAGCCGAAAGGGCTGCTTTAGTGTCTTTGAAGGCTCAGTCTTGGTCGGGCCCCACTGCCACATGGTGGTGGATTTCGTCAGCACCCTGAGGGGCTTTGTGATGTTGGATGAAACACCCACAGAAATGTACCATCCCTAGGAAACTCCCTACTTCCGAGATATTGGAGGGTGCCGGGGCTTTCTGAACGTTGCACACCTTGTCGGGGTCTGAGGCTACTCCTCTGTTCGAGAACGTGTAGTCAAAAAAACTGATCTTGTTCTTCAAGAACTGACACTTTTATTTATGCAAGGTAAGTCCGGACTCTTTGATTCGTTGGAGGACACTGCAAAGTCTTCGGTGGTGATCTTCCAGTGACGAGGCATACACCAATAGGTCATTACTCACATTCAAAACTCCAGGGAGTCAGCTGAGAACTTCTCTGATGGTGTTTTGAAACACCTCAGCGGCACTCGAGATCCCGAAGTTGAGACACCTGTATCTCCTTATGCCGACGTGGGTAGAGAATGTAGTGATGTATCGAGAGTCCGGAAGCAGGGGTAATTAGTGATATCCTGAGCGTAGGTCCATCTTCGAGAACCACATCGCACCGTTCAGTTCCCCCAGAATGTCATCGATGGTAGGGGTTAAGTGGCGTTCCCTTTTTATAGCTGCGTTTGGGAGGTGCATGTCAACGCAGATGCAGACCTGCCCTGGCTGTTTTGGCTTTCTTGCCACCAGGATCGGGGACACCCACGGAGTAGGCCCGCTGACCTTCTCTATTATCCCTTGCCTCTCCAGTGCTTCCAGCTCTTCTTCGACCTATTGCCGTGGATGGAATGCTATGTGCCTGTGCCTCAGCGCTACCGGATGGATTGACGGGTCAATATGGAGAGAGACTTCTTTCCCTTTCAGGCATCCAATGCCCTTGAAGACGTCGTCAAGTTCCTCCATGATGGCCGCTAGTTCCTCTTCTTGAACTGCGAGAGCAAACAAGATCAGCTTCAGCTCTTCTGCTGTCTGGCCACTTACCAGCATTCCACTTCCTTCTTTGGTCACGTACACTGTGGTGGGAACTTTGAGGTCCTGATGCCTGAGTTCCGTTTTGAAACATCCTAGGAGTGGGATGGGTGTCTTTTGTCCGTAGGCGAAAACTCAGATCTTTGCATCGCGCAAAGGTGGGCGTGGACTCAATTGGTTGTATACGTTGGCAGCCAACAGTTCGATCGAGGACCCTGTGTCTATGGTGGCCCGTACGTCTTGGTGGTGAATTTTGAGTCTACACTTTGGAAGCTTCCGTCTTTTCCGTTGTGGATGATCCACTGCGAATACATAATGGATGGGGTAGTCTCCTGTGTTGTTGTCCATATCTTCACTGTCTTGCGTTTCGGCTACGGTCTGCATACTGCTGCAAAATGGTTCATCCACCCGCACACTGTGCACCGCTTTCCTCTCGCTGGGCAGTCTTGCATGCGGTGGGGCGTGCCTCCACAGTAGCCACATTCCTTCTTTCTGTCTTGCGGACGCTTTTCTGGGCTTTGCCGTGACTTGGCTTTCACCACTGGCGTAACGAAAAGTGAGGGGGCCTCCCTGCACGGTACTTAGAGGGGCCCCCTCCGGGCTCAATCCAGAGCTCTTTGGCCAGAGTGCAGTGCCGTGGGGGCCCCTTTGAGCCAGAGGCCCCCCCGCACAGCAGGGGCTGCGGGGGCCTGTGTTACGCCCCTGGCTTTCACCATGTTTACCTTCTCCTCCACGTTTACCTGTTCCGTCTTGATGGGGCGGTGGAGGGCTGCCTCCATGTGGGATGCTCTGGCCTTCGATAGTTCTTTTGACCGTCCCGGGGTGAAGATATCAGCCAAGGATTTGCCGGACTCCTGGAGGATGTTCTCTCTGAGTTTAGAGGAGTAGCACCCTTGTATTATATGGCCCCTGATCTCCACTTGTTCATCCTGGAAGCCGCACGTGCTGGCAAGTTCCTTCAAGCGTCCATGGAATGCGTCCAGAGACGACTCCGCTTCCTGCCGGCCTGGCGAAAAATAAACCTTTCGTAGTCTCTGTTCATCATCAGCTCAAAGTGTGCATTAAGAGCGTTGAGCAGTGTCACGTACGTTTTGGGGATAGCCTCTACTATCGTCTTGTAGATGCAGTGTATGTCCTTGCCCCCTAGGTGGAGGAGCAGTGCCCTGCGCCTGTCGCAAGCTATGCCTGTCCCTTCAAAATATATCTGGAGACGGTCAGTCCAGTCCCTCCATCGAGGAGCAAGGAATGAGGGGGCGCTGTCCACGATAAATGGCTCGATGGACGGGATTGACGTCATCCTCGCGTAGTTGCGGTTCACCTCGCGGCACGTGCACTGCCGTTCAACTGGGGTGGCAGCTGCCTGGCTCAGATCTACAGTAGCGCAGTTGGGCCTTGACGTCGTGCTTCCTGTTCACCCAGCCTGCTGTCTTCACCCCTCCCTCCAGGGGGTGCTCTTGGCTGACCATGTGCATGGGCTCAACCGAAGAGGCTGAGAGAGCGCAAATTTGAATACAAAATATGTATGAGCCATATTTACAAGCACATCGTATAACGTAGGAATGAAATGTATATCGTAATGTGAAGTTGACACTTATAGTATAAGGTTAACCGATTTAACCAACGTAATATAGGAAATGTAACTGTATTCACCTTAGAACATGCATTAGATTTAGAAGGCCCGTATACGTAGTGGGCTAATGTAGAAATGTGTAGAAATGCTTACGAAATGTAGAACGTGCAAAGTAGAATTCATGTACGTGTGTAACTTTAAATGGAGAAACGGCGTGAAATGTAACATGGAGAAATGTGCAGAGAGCATATACGGTGATGTAACAAATGAGAATATAAAGTTATACTCTACGTAGTTTATATTCTATGTACAATATATTCACTTATATGTAAGGATTTGCTAAATGCGATTGTATATAAATGTGTGTTAGAGGTTATACTGTGTAGAAAGCTTCGTGTAAGAATGTTAGAAGGGTTTAGGTCATTTGTGGTTTTAACCTGACTGACCAAGGGTTCGCAGAAGTGTAGTCCGCTGTTTGTAATTTAGTGGGCTCACAGGAGTCGTGAATAGCCTTGCTGTGAACGTGCGAGCCAAGGAGTCTAGCGCTTGCTAGATTTAGGGTGACAACGCTGGACAAAGTTTATGGCCTGAACGTGATAAGAAGCGCTTAGAATTTGAGAGTTGTTTTGAGAAGTCCATTCACAGGACCTAGAAGGGTCAAAATCATAGTCGTAAAGTTTAAAGTTCTGCTGAGGTTGTTGACTTATGATCTGAAGGTGTCAATTGTAATATTGAATGAAGTCACCAATGAGAAGACGAAGATGACATCTGAGGAGAAAGGTCAACTTAACGGACGGCGAAAGAGACGAAGCAAGGAAAAGGCTGGAAGATTACCTCACGGGGAAAGTCCGTGGTGGGCGTCGAAGGGGCGTTCCACCCACACTGTGATTGTGTATTTTAGGGACAGCACCCCGGGGTGAAGATAGCAATTGGCAATTAGCGATTAGAGGGAGCTCAGAGAGAAGGGCGAAGGGTAGATGACTTGAGCAGATGCGCTGAGAGAGATCAGAGCGCGAGAGAGCAGTAGGCCGAGGACCCTTAGAGAGCGGATGGGTAGGCAGAGAGGGTACTGCTTCTTAAGCTTAAGTTACCTTTAGAGGCTAAGAGAGTTTGAACTTCTTTGGGAGTCAAACTGCTGACACCTTTTTAGGTTAGGAACTTGCGAAGTAGGGATGTCACTTAGTATAGAGTAGGGACAGATTTAACTTGATACTTTTCTCTTTCTGTAGATGACGCAAAGGAACCACTTCACATCAATGCTTTAAATTGCTGATTTTGGAATTGATTTTGTATTCTTTTTGTATACTTTTTGAGATTTATCCTAAGAGGATTGTATTCGCATTTAAATTTGACTTTATATAAAACTTTCAAAACTTTATCAGTTGTAAGTGGTTCTTCAGAGTGGCGTCAGTTTATGGGGTTGATCTAACCTATGCAGGGTTTGTCTTTTACTCAATGACAGGAAAAAATCGATCCAAAATTTTCGAATGAGATAAGTTATTAAATTGATCATAAATTGATATCAAAATCTCATTCCTCGCAGTTGGTAGCAGAGAAAGATGGTTTTCTTCTTGAGGAAGACAACCTAGGTCAGGTTTAGTTTACCCCAAGGTCCCTAGGCATCGACGACCAGAAGAAGAATCCCTGCCGAAGACGGTGTTGACGGTGTGTCGAGAGAAAAGCAGCAGAGTCGGTCGAGAGTGAGTATAAGGGTCATGCGTTGTAAGATTGCGGTGTTTTATGTTGTTCCTGTGTTGTAATGTCAAGCGGAGTTGAATGCCTGTAGTGTGATTGAGGGAAGGTTGTGAGCGCGCGCAACCGGATGAAATCTTAAGCTCCAGGGAAGGACTTAAGTGGTTCGGGTGTATCGAACACCCAGAGTAATTTGTCTACCATTGAAAGGGGGTCATTAGGTACCATTGATCGCCCGACAGACTGATGATAGGGGGAGCGTAAGAGTGAGTGAATGAGTAACGGACGCTGGTCGTACGTTTACTGTGTGTAAGTAACCTATCAGTTGAGGCGATCGTCCGACCGTCAGAGGGAAGACGTTTCGCCAGTTGAGGTAGCAATTACAGTTAGACTGTGGCCGTACAGTCAGAGAAAAGTGATCGCTTGGACGGAAGTAGTCATTTTTCAGTGTATGAATGAAAACGCATGCTAAATCGTGAGACGAGTTGAGAAAGAAGGAGAACTGCTGCAGAGGGAACGAGTGACGTCAGCATAGAACCGCGCTGAGATTGGTTAGTTTGTCAGACGTCAGCGAAGAGTCGCGCTGAGATTGGTCGGTCAGCGTAGAGTCGCGCTGAGATAGGCCGATTAGCGAGAGCCGCGTAGGGATTGGTTGGTTTGTTGTCGGGACATAAACAAGGAAGAGAAAGAGGAAAATAGTAGAGTAACGAAAATGAAGTGTTTTAAGAGTTTAAGAGCAATCTTTAGGAGGAATGGAAGAAACTTATATGCCGGAGAAGAAGCTCCACCAGAAGGCACACCAGCTTATCATATGGCAGTAAATGTAGGCTTACACTCGATACTATGGATCTCCGAGTGGAATAAGCTAACTGAAGGGAATAAGGAACTGACGTTTCCGAGATTCAGAACGTTTAAGCTAGACGTGTTGAACGAACTGAAAGCGGTAATGCTTGCAACAAGACCTCTACCGAGGCCAACACAGTTTGAAGCCCTTAGTGCATGGTTTAGAGCAGCACACGAAAAGAGCGTAAAGAGGCGCCAGGAAAGAGTGAGACGATCAGTAAAGGCAGTACAGGATGCTAAATGGGACGAGGAAGCTAAGAAGTGGAGGGTACAAAAGATAGAAGCAGACAAACTGTACCCGATGCTAGAAGTTACGGGAGAAAAGAAACCTCTAGAGGAAGAAGAGGAAAGCGAGACAGAAGAGGATCTGATAGAGAGGCTATTAACAGATAGACCACCTCCGTACAGCGGAGGGGCCGCAAGTCCCATTTTACCACAAGAGGACGGAGCTAGATGGGGGGAATATAAATCGATCCCAGTAACAGAGTGGGATGCCAAGAAAGATGAGGAAGTACCTCAATCTAGTTCCGAACAGAGAGTAGTGGGAAGACTAGTGGTCCAGAAGGTGCCAGAAAGGCAATATGCAAGATCGTATCAAATGCCAGATGCTCTACAAGTACCTGTTACCATAGGCCCTATTGTGTCAATCTACAACCCAGAAGGGGTCCAGCAGGAGGAACAGACACGATGGGACAGGGAAAGGGCAGAGATGGAGAATAGGAATACCATGATGAATCCTCAGAGACAGATACTAGCACCGATGAGTCGGAGTACCCCATTAGATGCCGCAACAGGTCCCTGGGTAGAACAAGGGGGTCAAAGAGGGCCAATGGACTTAAGGGGACCAAAGCCGAAATCCCATAAGGAATTAAGGGAATACCTGAAAGAATGGGATACTGCCGAAGAGATCCGGAATAAAAGTTTAGAAACAGGAGCAGAGTGGAGAGACCAGGATAACAGGATCCTCTCTCATTGTGGAGCTGGCGAAAGCAGCCCGGAGTGGGAGAGAGGGAGTCAGGAAAGAAGAGGAAATAATTGTCCTACTATCAGCGGCAATAGGCAAATGTGCGATGACAGGAGTGCAGGGTGTGGCGAAGTGCCTCGCGTCACCTTTAGTGAGGGGGAACGAAGGACGCAGGAGTATCGAAATACTTTCAGATGCACTCACCATACCCCGGGTGAAACAGTGCAACATTGGAATCACGGGAACATGGAGAGTCGTGAAGGGTCTCGCCATGCATCCGGTGACCGCGAGCGAAGTCATGAGAATATAGGGAGTCGCGAAACGTCTCGCCATACTTCTGGTGATCACGAACGAGATCGCGGGAGCATGGAGGGCCATGAAGGACCTTATCGTTTATTGAGCGACACCAGACAGCAAGCGAGTTACAGTGATTTTGAACAGAACGGTGGATCCTATCTCGTATCTGGAGAAACCGAGCCGAAAAGGCGCAATGTAGGGATGGGGGATGGAGCAATGTTCCACCACACCCCACGGGAAGATGGAAAGGCTTGGGATCTAGAGAGGTGGGAACAAAGAGATGGAAGGAAAACTCCTCATAACTCACCTGTGTTTAGGCGTAGGGCGCATAGTGGAGGTGAGAGGGGTATGAGCGAACCACCTAGGACGGACATACTGAGAGCCGAGATAAAAGCAAAACGGCTCGATGTAATGAGTTTGAAATCAGACTTAGATGAAATAATTGATGGCACAGTGGCAATAGAGAGATTAGAGTTGTACGCACCAGATGAAATATTGTTCTTATCCAAGGATGTTACTCGGAGAGCGAGGTCAGCTCATGAAAATTTATCTAATTTGGAAAATAGGTATATGATAGACCTGTCACGAACTAAAGCTTTACATGGTAACCATAGGCTAACTTGCACGGATCAGGATCTGGATGAGCGTAGAACGATCGCGCTGAAGGTACACATAAGGGAACTGATTCAGAGTATTAGATTGTGGAGGAATTTGGATAAATGGGAGGAAAGATGGTCTAAGAAGGGATCCGTCAGAAGGAGTTCACTTACAAGGTCCCCGGATACAGACCTAATGCGAATGGAAGCTTTCCCGTTGCGAGAAATCGCGAACGGAAACTACGTTCATGTACCCTGGAGTAGGGGGGATTTAGCGGCATTTACTAATTCTTTCCCCAAGCTTAGAGAGAACCCTGTAGAGTGGTACAAGCAGGTAGAGAGGTTCGTAAAGATCTCTAAGGTGCTGTGGATCGATTTAAACACATTGTTCGATATCGTAGTACCCGGAGATTTGTGGACGGCATGCAAGCTTAGTGTTGAATGGCCCGCTTGCGAGCCTCCGAGAGATATTCGGACAAATGGTCCATCAGATAGAGTCATGGAAAAATACGAAAGAGTAATAACATGGCTAAAGGAGAAAGTGCCAGTGCAAGACATAGACTGGGTTAAGATAGATCGAACGACTCAGGAGCCTAAAGAGACAGTTCACGAGTTCTATGAGAGGTTACTGAAAGCATTTAAACAATACAGTGGGTTAGACGTGATGGATCCTAAGGACATAGGACAGTTTGTGTCAAAGTTTGTTTTAGGATTGAGACCAGACATAAGCCTGATGATACAACAGCATTTGATCTGTTGGCAGAACAAACCTTTAGATGAGATTCTGAGATATGCAAGGTACTGTAGCGATGAAATAGATTCAAAGGCAAAGAAACTCAAGGAAAAATTAATGCTGGTACAAATGCAAGCAGCTGGAAAGGGTGGACAGCGGCAACAGGGAACAGGAACGCAAGCAAAGAAACAGAATAATCAGAGCAGAGATGAGGAGGAAAGACCGAGACCGAGAATGGATATTGCGACACTGAAAAAGACAACAAGGTGTCATCAGTGTAACGAAGTGGGACATTGGAGACGCGAGTGTCCTTACAATGTCGAGACAGGGGAATTAGAACAAGAGGAGGAAGAGGTACAGAATAACGTGGTTAAGGGAGCCGCGGTCCCGAAGGGAAAGTTTATCAAAGGGGGGACCCAGACTCCTCGAGCCCCGTTTCCTCAACCACCTCGCATTACAAATGGAGGGAAAACCTATAGACAAATGCCATTGTTCGTAGGAGGAGAAGAATGCTACTACGTTGATCCTCTTACAGGGCAACGAGTGAATAGGGAGGAAGACTGTACTCTAGGTGCAGCCCTGGAAGTAGATCAGAGAGGACCATACGTAGAGGCTGAAGTAGCTGGATGTCCTACAACCTTTTTGGTGGATACGGGGGCCACTCGATCCACGTTGAGATCAGCGGTAGTCCCAGGTTTGCCAATATCGGGAGAGACGATTCAGGTGGTAGGAGTCGCAAACAAGAGGATGACGAACCCTCTGACCGAACCAGTGTCAGTAAAGATAGGGAATTACAGCGACGAACATCAGTTTGTGATCTGTGATTCTAGCCCTGTGTGTTTGCTAGGAAGAGATCTGTTGTGTAAACTGAATTGCACGATACATTGCACACCTGAAGGAGTAGAAGTACAGACCAATGATGAGGATGCCGATTTTAAGGTTGTAAACTCGCAGGAGTGCGTGGAACTATATCCTACCTTAACACTGGAGGAGCTCCCACAGGATTTGAGGGAGAAAGTGTCAGCTGAGGTGTGGGATTTTACTGGAGAAGAAATAGGACTGATCAAAGGGGTAGAACCAGTAAAGATCTTGGTAAGACCCAATGCTGAGTATCCAAGAACGCCACAATACAAGTTGACACCAGAGACGATTGCAGGAATAAAGCCTGTGATCGAATACATGATTAAACAGGGAATACTGAAGGAGATCGTGGGTAGTCCATGTAACTCCCCGATTATGGGTTTGCAGAAGCCTAGTGGAAAATACAGAATAGTGCAGGATCTTCGGAAGATTAATAATATTGTTGTCTCATGTTGTCCAGTGGTACCGAATCCATCAGTGATATTATTTCAGATACCGTTCCAAGCTGAATGGTTCACCGTGATAGATTTGTGCCAGGCTTTCTTTTCGATTCCTTTAGATGAAGAGAGCCAGTATCTTTTCGCTTTTAAGCTGGAAGATCGCGTCTTAACATGGTGTCGTATCCCTCAGGGGTATACAGAAAGCCCATCGATCTTTAACCAGCTGTTAAAAAGAAATCTTGAAAGTCTAGTACTGCCCAAGAACTCGGTTCTAGTCCAGTACATAGACGACCTCCTAGTTGCGTCAGAAACTGAGGAAGCTTGCAGAGAAGACACCATAACCTTGTTAAATCACTTGGCCGAGAACGGACACAAGGTGTCTCCAAGTAAATTGCAGTATTGTAAGACTGAAGTGCAATACTTGGGCCATAGGATTGAAAAGGGAAAGCGGAAGGTGTCTCCAGTCAGAATAGAGGCGATCATGAAAATGAACGCGCCTACAACGCAAAGAGAAGTCAGGATGTTTCTAGGTATGGTCGGTTATTGTCGGCAGTGGATAGCCAACTTCTCACTGAAGGCAAAACCTTTATTACAGCTGACGCACAAAGGAGTAAGTGATCCGGTACCATGGGACAAAGATTGTTTGATGGCGTTTTTGCAGCTGAGGGAGGACTTATGTCGTGCCCCGGCTTTAGGAATGCCTGATTACACAAAACCTTTTTTGCTTTACTGCTGCGAAAGAGAGGGATGCGCGTTAGCAGTTTTGGCCCAGATACATGGAGATGCGCGTAGACCAGTGGCGTATTTTTCGGCTACATTAGATCCAGTAGCCGCAGCGTTGCCCGGATGTCTCAAATCCGTAGCTGCAACGGGTGTCAGCATTGAACGTTCTGAAAGTGTGGTAATGGGTCATCAGCTAGTAGTGTACGTACCGCATTCTGTAGAATTGTTAATGACCAGGACTAAGACTCAGCATCTGACAAATAGCAGGCTCACACGCTATGAGCAAGTCATACTGGCTGCCGAGAATGTGACCCTAAAAAGATGCTCCGTCTTGAATCCTGCAACTTTGATGCCACTTCCAAACGAGATCGATGACGAAATTTGTACAGATCATGACTGCCTTGATGTGACTGAACTATGCACCAAACCGAGACCCGATATCGTAGATGAGCCATTGACTGACCCCGATGAAATTTTCTTTGTCGATGGTTCATGTGTAAGAGACGATATTGGTCAGCTGAGAGCAGCTTATGCAATTTGCACAATTACGAGAGTAATAGAAGCCGCTTGCCTGGAAGGAGTACACTCCGCTCAGGTAGCTGAAATTGTTGCTTTGACGCGCGCTTGTTTAGCAGGCGACAAACTTCGAGTCACCATATACACCGATAGCCAGTATGGTTTCGGGGTAGTTCATGATTACGGGCAGCTATGGTCTCAAAGAGGTTATATGACCTCCTCGGGTTCTCCCATTAGGAATGGAGAATTCGTGAGACTATTGTTAGAGGCATTGCAAGGTCCCGCAGCCATTGCAGTTGTTAAATGTGCTGCGCATACAAAAAATGTCGATTTTGTGTCTCAAGGTAACCGCTATGCGGATGAAGTAGCGCGTTACTGCGCAGAGCAGGGATATTCTCACACTGATGTAAAAGTGGGGGGAATCCAAGAAAGAACTGAATTGACAATGTTGTTGGATACTGTAGATACGTGGGATGAGCTAAGGAGTGTTCAGGAAAATGCACCAGAAGATGAGAAAAAGAGTTGGGTAACAGCTGGTTGTATTAGAAGTGAGATGAATTTCTGGATATCTGCAGATGGAGAGCAGTTTTACCAAATGAACTTGTTAGTCCAATGGCAAGGAAATTGCATGGATCAGCACACATAGGTAGAGATGCTATGGTGAGAGTATTCAGACAAACGTGGTTTAACCCAAAGTTTAGAGTAGCGGCAGAAGCAGTGTGTCAGCGATGTACGATCTGTCAGCAACTAAACGTAGGAAAGAGAACACCAGTCACACTGAGTCACATTGGGAGGTCTGGGGGGCCTTTCAATAGAATGCAGCTTGACTTCATAGAAATGCCTAAATGCAATAGACTCAGATACGTTTTAGTGATTGTTTGCATATTTTCTAGATGGGTTGAGGCTTACCCTACACGTAGGTGCGATACACTTACAGTAGCAAAATTGTTACTTAGAGAGTTAATACCGAGGTTTGGGGTGCCATCCTCTTTGGAATCGGACAGAGGAACTCATTTTAACAGCGAAATAGTGAAGATGCTATGTTCAGCTTTGGGTATCGATCAGAAACTTCATTGCAGCTATCGACCAGAAGCTTCAGGGATTGTAGAGCAAATCAACAGTACGATAAAGTCCAGACTTGCCAAAGTTTGTTCAGCAACATCCCTGAGTTGGCCAGACGCACTTCCAGTGGTTCTTATGAGCATACGTAGCACACCAGATAGAAAAACAGGTCTCTCTCCACATGAAGTGCTAATGGGGAGAGCCATGAGATTGCCATCGGTTCCGACTGCAGCCCTAGTGAACATCACAGACGATTTGATCTTGGACTACTGTAAGGGACTATCTGATGCCGTTAATTCTGTGTCCCTCCAGGTCCAGGCTGCAGAGGTTCCATCAGCACAAGATTTGTGCCATGACCTGAGTCCGGGGGACTGGGTTTTGGTGAAAAAACACGTCAGGAAGAACTGCTTAGACGTGCGCTGGAGAGGACCGTTTCAAGTCATACTTGTGACGAATACTGCAGTAAAGTGTGGAGGCCTGCCAAACTGGATACATGCCTCACACACCCGAAGAGTGCCAACACCTCTAGAAGAAACAGCTCCTCTCTCGGATGAGAATCCGGCGGAAAGCGGAGAAGCCATAGAGGGGGAAAGCCAAGCTGTGGAGGTGAGCGAAGAGGCTGAGATTGAGACGGAACAGGTCGACGAAGGTCAGGACACCAGTGAGACCGAAGTCGCCTCAGGAGAAGAGAGTAATTGGGAGATTGAATCAGATACTGAACAAGCAGAGAGTGACCAAGAGACAAGTCCAAGAACAAGGAGCGGGAGGACAAGGAGTGACGAAGCTAGTTGGCCGGAGAGAAGGAGAAGGCCAAGCTTAAAAGCAGATCAAGAAAGAACTCTTGTCCCGATCGCTGAAGAGTCGGATCAGGAGGAGGAAACTACAGACTCAGGAACTGAGAGTCCAAGGAGATCGAGAAGGGTACGTGTGCCCTGCAGAAGGTACGCCACCCCAGAGTGGACTTATCTAGCAGATGTCTTGGGGACAGAAATCTGGGAGAGTGAAGAAAGTGAAAGTAATCGATCACGATCCATTTGTGGCAGTGGAGATATGGATGTTGACGCCTGGACTCGAGACTGAGGGGTTACTGACTTTCACACTTCCCATACCCCCATATTAGAGTCAAATTCAAGATCTAGTGCTAAATAGATTACAGTTTCCGACTTTTGGTCATCAAATTCCAGAAGAAGAAGAAAAAGTCATTCGTTTCGAGTTATTAGAAATTGTTGTGAAAGCTGCAGGTGCGAGAATAATTGTTGACGCATAAAAGACTTTTGTATATATGCTATAAAGAAGAAGATAACCTAGCGCCGAGTGGAAAGAAGAATAAAAAAATTAGGGATTACATTTAGAGGACGGAGAAGGGTTAGGGTTGTCTGTTGCTAAAAGAGGAAAAGACATTGTTGCAAAAAAGAGACTTTGTTGATAAAGAGCACTTTACAGACTGAGAAACCAAATAAAGCAAACAAAAACTGGAAAAGAAAAACTTTTTCGCAAAAGAAGGAGCTACGCTGGTTGATAACATGGAGAACGGCAACCCTAACCGAAAAGCTAGATGCATAGTAGGTACACTAATAGCAGTAGTCATTTCTCTCATAATTACAGTAGTGACAATATCATACATAATAGGACATGAAAGCGATAAAGAAACAGCAGATGTAAAGCCTGTAACGACTTTGAGACCTGCTCTTGTGGGGAAGAACGAGGAGAGCAATGTTATACGTGAAAAGGCGTTACTAGCAGATGAAGCTCGTAGGTTACATGTAGACGAGTCACAGGGAAACTTTAGGTCAAACGCATATGCTAAACTATTGTACGAGTATATCGATGCCATGGAGGCCAAAGATTGCTATGTTTGTATGCAATTGCCGGCTTCTGTAGACGAAGGCATTAGATATCATCATCTCCCACTGACTTATGGGATAACATGTAGTTTACTGCTTAGTATATTTTATGGTAGGGAAGGATTTGAGTACTACTTTTCAAATTATGATTCGGTACTGCCTGAAGTTCCGAATTATAAGCAAATGAATAAGTGGGACTATTACAAAAAGGAGGATAGTGAGGTTCCGTGACAATTGTAAGTGGTGTTTTTCGACTCGCGCGAATATGGTCGAGTCTGGTATCTATGAACCGCAAATGACGAGTTTAGTAAGTGTGCGCAGTTTCGCTGTGCTAACTTAAACCGGTTGTTTGTTATGTGGGTTTTTTCATCTGTACCCACGGGTTCCATCTTAGATACGGCATCCATTTTGTCTCTTGCCCTCAAGTAGCCAGCGAACGGACGTTGTCCGCTTCGCGACCCTGGGACTCCCAAGATATTTGCGGAAGACACATGTTCTTTGTAAGTGTCTTTATGACGAGGGGGATGCTACTGTAAAGCAGATGGCGCCGCTCGAGGTTCATCTTGCCGCACGGACTTATTGTCTCAGCCGTGCATCTCATTAGGCACGTCCCTTTGATGCCTGTATCTCGTGTTTCCCGATACCTCCCCTTTTACACCCTTTCCGATCTCCCCACTGTCTCCGTCTTCCTCTGCACCTGTCTTTGTTCCTATTTCGATCTGTTTTACTGCTGATTGGAATTCGCTAATGTTGGGAAGATGGGTTTTTACAGTTGGGAACCGCCAAATGTTTCCGCACTTATGTTCTGGACCTGATGTGTTTCAAAGTGACCAAAGCGACCCCTCTGGGGGATAATGGTGGGAACCGGGTTGTAAACTTTCGTGTTCAATGTAACTCAATGGGTAAAAACTGTATAAAAGGAGCGATCCACAGAACCAATTTGAAGCAGTCTCCCCAAGTTGCACGTGGTGTACTTGCCGTGACTTCTGTGTTCCCTGCAGTAAATAAACCTTGAATCTTTGACGTCGAAGGAAGTGTCCCGTGTCTCTGTGATTCGTACGCCGGAGCAGGTTACCCACGAAGGTTTCAGGTGTTGTGCCCTGGCACCGCTGGGTCTTAAAGAACCCAGTCCTTCAGTTGGCGCCCAACGTGGGGCTGCATCAGTGGTACCGGTCCAAGCCCGACGATCGTGAGGAACTTCGTGTGAAATCTCCGAGGGAAGGTGCACTCCGCTTCATCGATCCTGTTGTCGACATAAGTGGCCCGAAGACTTTTCCCGCGAAGATTCCCGCCTCCGGACGGCTGCGACGGACTGCTGCCCTGACTGTAGACCTGTTTTGGCGCCTGGCGTAGACCTTGGTATAGCGAGACGACTGACGGGCCTTCCTGGTGACGCCATCGATCTTTGAGTTAAGTATTTGTGGGTCGCTCCCAGAGTTCTTGGTTGTTGACACTTTAGCGAGTGTTTTTGTTGTTAACGCTGTGTGAGTGTTTTTGTCGGTGACACTTTGCTAGCGAACTTTGTTGTGTTGTTTGACGACTGCAGCCGCCAAAAACCGAGGGTTTTGTTCTTTGCTGGGACTTGGTAAATCCCGTAACCCTTGAAGTTTGTGAAACTCGGCTAGTGTGCAAGATGCCTGGTCGCAGTACTTTGTTTAGTTGTTTCAGGCCTTGTGGTACGGATTCCCGACTGGAGGACTCGTGTCCGATACCTCCGGTTGGAACTCCCACTTATGAGCTCTATAGTAAACATGGGCTAGGCCCAATTACCTTTAACGATTACTGGATTAAATACACAAAGAAGGACGGCGACCTTCGTTGGCCACCTCATGGTAGCTTCGAGGCCCCGATCTTAGATAATCTAGAGATTAAATTGTTTGAGAAAAAGTCAAGGCCGGCCATGTTTGATGCCTTTCGGTTGTGGCGTAAAGAAGCCCGACAGAAAGAAATCAGACAGAATAAACGTACTCAGCGAGATAATGTTGCTACCATAGTGAAGAAAGCAGAGCAATTTCAGCGAGATAAGGAGGTTAAGGATAAGGAAGTGTTTGATAGACTACAGCGTATGACCGTAGATAAATGTTATCCTGCTTTGCCTGCGGAGTCGGAAAAGAAGGAAGAGCCAGTTGAGGATTCTTTAATGTCTTATCTTATGAAGTCGCCACCTCCGTACGTACAGGGTACCGCAGCTCCTGTGGTCCCTGCCGTTCCTATTCTTCCGCCTATTCTTCCTCCGCCTGTTCCTCAACCTGCACCTGCCTTTCCGACTGTTCCTGCTCCTTTGCCTGTTGCTATCCCTACTGCTCCTCCGCTTCCACATACTCCTGCTCCCGCTACTGCTCCTGCTACTGCTACTGCTCCTGTTTTGTTAACTCCTGCTGTTGCCACTGTTTCTACCCCTTCTCTTGTTAGTCCTGTATCGTATGCTTCTCCTTCTACTCGTTCTCGCAATTCTCCTCTTGCGGCTAGTTTCTTTCATTCGCTCGGACCTGTTCATGGGTCCGCTGGTTCTGATGGTCCTCAGAGACGTAGTCAGCTTCCTGGAAACAGAGAACGCGTTGCGCTATATAATATGGCGATGGGTTGGATGGTAAATCCTCTTAGATGTCCACCCCGTGTTGTCCTTGATACATTTTGTCAATTCAATATACCAACCCAGAGATATGTGTTTAATGAAATGTGTAAGTTCCTTTATGATCAAATAGCGGCCGATTCGCCTGACGAGGTGCTCGCCGCTCTGTCTGATCTCCAGCTTCAGTTCGCAAATGGGCTGATAGTGGATACCAACGTCCGACGTGCTGTTGAGCGGTTGCTATCTCTTCGTCCCGCTCCGATACCTCATGCATTGTTCGTTGAGGATATTGAAAAACAACCAGACGAGTCTGGCCAATATCCTATGCGTGAAGTTCCGCCGGTTTGGATACCAGCTGATCCTGCTGCTAACCCTGCGACAGTGGCGCATTTCCAGAGAGTGTGGATCCATCTCCCATGGAAACGATCGGAAGTGCTACAGGTGAAGCAATCTTTGCCTGATCCACGCAAAAATCCTACAGGGTATTATAAGGAATTATCGCAGCTCGTAGATGCTACGGTAATGAATCTTGCCGATATCGATATGTTGTTCGGCAATGTCGTACCGCAACCGGTATGGGCTAAGATTCGGCAGGAGAATCATCCGAATGAATTAGGCGGTGATTGGGCTGCCATTGTAGCGGCGGATGCCGGACAAGTGGCTGCTACTAAACCCGACCAGTTGATTACTGCTCTTCCTCAACGAATAATAACATTAATGAAAACGCTTATGCCAGCTTTGAGGGTAAACTGGGACAAATTGTCAGCCTGTAAGCAGAAGAAAGATGAGAGTGTTTCCGACTTCTTTACGAGGTTCGAGGAAGCATTCATTGATCATAGTGGACAGGATATGGGTACCGAGGGTGGTCAGAGATTGTTTGTGGATAAATTTGTTTCAAACTTATTGCCCGATTTGAGCAATAAATTGAAGAATTCGGAAAGTGCATGGGCCGTTTCTACTTCGGCTCAGATATTGGCTACGGCGCAATATTATGAGAATAGGGAGAAAGAAGAGAATGACCGTGCTGACAAAAAGACGAAGGAATTGAAAACTAAAGTGTTGCTTCAGCAAGCGTATCCTCCACGTTCGAATCAGAATAATTCGCAACAGAATAGATCGCAGCCGCAATCGAACAGATCCCAACCTCGTAATGACTCCTCTTCCCAAAGATCCTCGTTAGGGTATAATCAATGTGCTTATTGTAGACAGGAGGGACACATTAAATTCAATTGCCCTGTTTTGAACGAACGTAATAATGGTAACTCATTTAGAGGAGGTCGTGGTGGTTCCCAGCAGGCATCACGTGGTAGAGGTCGTGGTGCTCAGAATGATCGCTCAGATAACTCATCTAATTCTAATAATTGTTTCGATCAACGTGGATCATCGCAAGGACGATCTGCGCAGTACAATGTAGACGATTATTACGTCGATCAGGGAACTGACGACAGTAATTACTAGGACAGCCAAAGACAAGGAGAGGGAGTGGTATCAGTTCCGGTTGATCAGAGAGGGCCTTACGTCGCAGTTGCTACATCGGGCGTCGTTGAGCCTTTTCTGTTGGACACTGGTGCAGCGAAAAGTTCTATCATGCATTCGAAACTCCCTGGCGCACCTTTGTCTGGCTTAACAAATGTTTCCGTTGGATTCTCTGGCGCCCCTGTTAGCAATCCAGTTTCACGCCCTTTGCCCCTTAAAATTGGGCCACGTGAGCTAGAAGCTCCGTTGATTTTGACTACGGGTTGTGGTGAAAATCTTTTGGGCCTGGATTTGCTTAAACGTTTGTACGCGACTTTGTATTGTTCTCCTGCGGGTGTAAAGCTTACGTTAGGAGAGAGGGTTGTCTCTCCTATGTATTTGTCTCTCGATAAGCTTCCACCGGAATTGAGTTCTCTTCCTGCGTCTTTGTGGGCAACGGGTCCGAATGACGTGGGCCTACTTGATATCTCCCCTTATGTTGTTCAGTTGAAATCTAATGTGCGTTTGCCACGTATTCCCCAATATCGTATCTCCCTCGATGGTGAACGAGCACTGTTAGCGATCATTTATGATTTGATCGAGAAAGATGTTATTGAAGAGACTCGGGGAAACGTGTGCAATAGTCCTGTGCTGCCCATTCTTAAACGTACTGATCCTTCAAAACCGCCTGTTTATCGCTTTGTTATCGATTTACGGGAGGTGAATAAAATTGTGGTTCCTCAATTCCCCGTTGTGCCTGACATCACGGCGCTACTGACTCTGATTCCAGCTTCTGCATCATGGTTTTCGGTGATTGACTTGAAAAATGCGTTTTTCAGCATCCCGATTGCCGAGGAGAGCAGGGACCTTTTTGGTTTCTCTCTTGGTGGACGCAGCTTCCGGTTCAAACGCGCTCCTCAGGGCTACTGTGAAAGTCCATCTATTTACAGTCAAGCCTTGAAGGGTCAACTGGATGCGTTTAGGTTGCCGGTCGGTGCGGCCTTGATCCAATACGTCGACGACTTATTGGTGGCTGCTGATACTCAGGACATTTGCAAAATTGCTACAGTGTCGTTGCTGCAACATCTCTGTGAGTTGAATCATAAGGTGTCCCCTTCTAAACTCCAATATTGTTGTCAAGAAGTAACCTATCTAGGTCACTTATTGTCAAAGGAGGGAAGGAGGTTGACCCCAGAGAGAATTGCAGCAATTGCGCGAATGGCTGTGCCAAAAACCCAAAGAGATGTGCGTGCCTTTCTAGGTATCACGTCGTACTGCAGGCAATGGATTCCTAATTTTTCATTGCTAGCGAAACCATTGGTGGCTCTTACGTGCAAGGATGTTTCAACTCCTTTACCATGGACGGAAGAATGTCAGAAAAGTTTTTCTGAACTGCGTGATTCATTGTGTTCGGCTCCTGTGTTAGGTACTCCTGACTACAGTAAGCCGTTTACGTTATATGTTCACGAGAGGGAAGGTTGTGCTTTGAGTGTCTTAACGCAACCTTTTGGTGGTAAGCAACGTCCATGTGCATATTTTTCCTCGACCTTGGACCCAGTAGCTAGAGCATTGCCGAGTTGTTTACGAGCAACAGCGGCAGCTGCGGTCTCCATCCGACAATCAGCAGGATTGGTCATGGATAATATGCTTACGGTGATGGTTCCGCATGCAGTTGATACTCTTTTGAATCGAACGAAAACTCAGCACTTGACGAGTGCGAGGTTGTCTGGGTACGAGTTGACGTTATTGGCAAGCCACATTCAAATAAAACGTTGTAATGTTCTGAACCCGGCAACTTTGTTACCAATTAGCACAGAGTCAGATGAAGTAGCAGAACATGATTGCTACTTGAGGACTGAAGAGGAAACAAAAGGTCGAGTGGACCTTAAAAACACCCCATTGGAAGATCCGGATGGTACATTGTATGTGGATGGGTCATGTTTTAAGTTGCCGAATGGCGATGTGACTACTGCTTATGCTGTTGTAACATTGAATACTGTTGTTGAGACTGCAAGGTTGAATCAGAATTCTGCCCAAGCTGCAGAATTGATTGCTCTCACTAGAGCATGTGTGTTAGCAAAAGGGAAACGTGTGAATGTGTTTACCGACAGCCAATACGCATTTGGCGTCGCTCACAGTTTTGGACGATTGTGGAGAGAGAGAGGTTTCTTGACGTCGCACGGTACGAAGATTCAGCATGGCCAGCTTGTGAATGACCTTTTGGATGCATTGACTTTGCCTACGCAAGTTGCGATCGTTAAATGTAGTGCGCATCGTAAGGTGACGGATGATGTTGGTCGTGGTAATGCGTTTGCGGATGAGACTGCTAAGGAGACTGCCCGGAACCTTAGCACTCGGATGTATGTGACGAGTTCGGTTAGGTGGCCTACAGAATCGAGTATGTGTGAGGACACTATTGAAAGTGTGAAAGAAATTCAGAATGAGGCCACCGAGACTGAAAAGATGAAGTGGAAAGAAAGTACGGGAAAGTTGGATGCGAATGGTTGTTGGATTGATTTGACTGATCAGAAAAGATGGATGTTGCCTGATGCGTATGTGCTGGCCATTGTGACAATGGCGCATGGGTTAGCACATATTAGCGTGAAAGGTATTTGTAAATTGTTGTCTCCGGTGTGGAAGAATGATGGCATTACGAAATGTGCTGAACGTCTGGTGAAGAATTGTATGGTGTGCATGATGTACAATCCTGGCAAAGGAACTCCAACTCCTCCTGGCAGTTTTGCTCCCCCTTCATGTCCCTTTGAGGTGATTCAATTGGACTTCATCCATATGGACCGATGCAATAATCTGAAATACGTTTTAGTTGTGGTTTGCGCATTCTCCCGATGGATCGAGGCCTATCCTCTCAAAGACAATACTGCTTTGTCTACTGCGAAAATCCTGCTGAAGGAATATTTTCCTCGGTATGGAATGCCTAGAGTCGTGTGGTCAGATAACGGAAGTGAGTTTGTGGGTAGTGTGATGAAGAGTGTGTGTAAGGGCCTTGGAATTAATCAGAAATTCCACAGCGCCAATCATCCCCAGTCAGCTGGATTGGTTGAAGGGTACAACGGCACCCTTAAACTAAAGTTAGCGAAGATTCAGGCTACGACTGGTCTTTCGTGGCCTGACGCTTTGCCTTTGGCATTACTGTCAACTAGGGCGACTGTACACTCCCGAGTAGGGCTTAGTCCCTATGAAATAGTGTTCGGCCGTCCTGCGAATGTGTGGGGGATTCCTAGGCCAGGAATGTTCTCTGATCTTGAGTACCCAATGTTGATCGATTATCTACATGACTTGACTGCTAAACTGAGGTTAATTCACCAACAGGTTTACGACGCATTGCCGACGCAGACGGAGGGTCCAGGCCACCAGCTCCAGCCCGGAGACTGGGTGGTGACGAGAAATTTTTCACGCAAGAATAACCTAGACCCGAGGTTTACCGGACCCTATCAAGTGCTCCTGGCCACGAGGACTGCCGTTCGTCTCGAGGGACGTAAGAATTGGGTGCATGCCACCCACACCAAAAGAGTCCCCATCCCTTTGCCGGCAGACCCGTGGGTAAGGAGAGGTATTGCATCATCTGAAACAGAAACATTGCCGGCGTTTGTACCTTTCAGCGACGCACAGCCTGTTGGAGAATCCTCAGCGCAGCAGAAAGACACTGTTGAACAATTAGCATCAAAAGACTCAAGACCAGAACACTCAACTGATCAGCAGGACGCTGTCTCTTCAACGGATCCTTTGTTTGACGAGCAGACACGTCCTGGGAAAACCCGATACTTTCTACGATCTCGCACTAAAGACTAATAAAAAGATCCTGCTTTTCTGTATTGACAACTGCATTATCCCGTTTTCCGTGATCAGTTTTGAATATTCATATTACTGTGATTATTTTGTACATATATTGAGCTTCATTCCTTATACTTTTGCTTTTACAGCTGAGAGACTTTGTTTTTGCATACATACATATTGTGCATAAAAGGCCGTAGGGCCGCGCGCGTACTTCCTTCTGGATAGTAGGTCTTGACGCTAGGTTAAAGGCCGTCGGCTCCTGGGAACTCCTGGGGATTGACTATTGCTACACAGAACGAAGTGCGTCAAGAAACGTTGCGGACGGTCATAGGGAATGGCATTCTCGAAGCTGAATGATTTGGAGGGAGCTCAGGTTCACAGATTCAAGCTGCAGCAACTCAGTCGTACCAAATGTTTTAGATTCCAACTGTTTGTATTGTTTTTGACTGCTTCTGCATTATTGGCTGGTGGGGTGTATTACATGATGTCTTACTTCTTACCTTCTGCGACACTTACTCCTACTCCTGACCCTAAACTTACCTCTACTGTTTCTTCCCATTCCTTTCATATGTTACCGGAACACGAACAGGCTAGACGTGTAGAATTCCGCAACAATTCCTTTATTCAGCTCCTTCATCAGCATCAGTTAGTGGTTAACACTACTAATTGTTGGGTGTGTGGGTTGATGCCACATACTACGGATAAGGGAATTCCATATCTGGTGTTACCGTATAGTTATCAAGGGTCAGCTCGAGCATTTCAAACAATGTTTCGAAGCGCACTGGGTTTCCACCCCATTCGAGAACCACGTTCCCCCTACTCTGGTCCTACCTCGTATCAAAAACCTTTGTCGATAGCAATAGAGGATTTAGATAGTGATATCTATGATCCCTCGCTTATTCCCGAAGAAGAGATACAGGCCTATAGGGTCCTAAGTAGAGGTGAATATAGTGCGTTCACTAGCGAAAAGCAGCTTAAAAGCTCGCCTCCGATATGGGTCGTACCCCACACTGGTAATTTTTGTCTCATGGGTCGTGGCCGAAGATCGCAAGCCCGACTTGGAGCAAGTGCTTGCACTGAAAATTACATTCTGCCAATGTTCTCGTCCCCTGTGTTTCTGGCTGCCAAGGGTACATACTTTATCTGCTATGATCGTGCATATGCATGGTTGCCCGCTGACTTCATGGGCTCATGCTTCATTGCAAATTTGTTGCCTCCGACGTTCACTATAGATGCCGATTATCATAAGACTAGAGTTGTACGAGGCGTAATTAGTGAAGAGGATACTGCCGGTCAAGAGGCAGGAGACTTTTTCAAGGGTTTCCTCCCGTTTTGGGGACCTATGGTTAATAGTAGGAACCTGAGACAGTTGACTCGAGTGGTAGAATCGACAGCTAATATTACTGCCAGTGCCCTTGGTAATATCACCACAGAACTTCAGGCGGATAGACTTATGACGTTACAAAACCGTATGGTTTTAGATGTCATCTTAGCAGATCGAGGTGGGGTATGTAAGGTGATCCATTCGAGCTGCTGTATTTTCATTCCAGATAACGCTCCTACTGTCTATCAAGCCATCTCGAGGTTGCATAAGATCTCCGAATCCATACACGTGGATGTAGGGGATTGGACGCTACTTGGGTGGTTTTGGGGCCTGATGTCGACTTGGGGTTGGAAGATTCTGATGATCATCGGAGTCGTTGTAGTGTTCCTGTTTACGTGTTGCCTTTGCGTGCAGTGTGGTCCTGCCTTATGTGGCCTCTGTGCTACAACGTGTATGAGACAACCACCTGTTACCAAGGGGACTCGGTTGGACAGAGCTATGCTACAGCAACATCTCGATGGTCTGATGAATATCGAATATGATTCCGACTAGTGCTTGCCTACATGAGGGCAAAAGGAGCGTCTGAGGTTCCGTGACAATTGTAAGTGGTGTTTTTCGACTCGCGCGAATATGGTCGAGTCTGGTATCTATGAACCGCAAATGACGAGTTTAGTAAGTGTGCGCAGTTTCGCTGTGCTAACTTAAACCGGTTGTTTGTTATGTGGGTTTTTTCATCTGTACCCACGGGTTCCATCTTAGATACGGCATCCATTTTGTCTCTTGCCCTCAAGTAGCCAGCGAACGGACGTTGTCCGCTTCGCGACCCTGGGACTCCCAAGATATTTGCGGAAGACACATGTTCTTTGTAAGTGTCTTTATGACGAGGGGGATGCTACTGTAAAGCAGATGGCGCCGCTCGAGGTTCATCTTGCCGCACAGACTTATTGTCTCAGCCGTGCATCTCATTAGACACGTCCCTTTGATGCCTGTATCTCGTGTTTCCCGATACCTCCCCTTTTACACCCTTTCCGATCTCCCCACTGTCTCCGTCTTCCTCTGCACCTGTCTTTGTTCCTATTTCGATCTGTTTTACTGCTGATTGGAATTCGCTAATGTTGGGAAGATGGGTTTTTACAGTTGGGAACCGCCAAATGTTTCCGCACTTATGTTCTGGACCTGATGTGTTTCAAAGTGACCAAAGCGACCCCTCTGGGGGATAATGGTGGGAACCGGGTTGTAAACTTTCGTGTTCAATGTAACTCTATGGGTAAAAACTGTATAAAAGGAGCGATCCACAGAACCAATTTGAAGCAGTCTCCCCAAGTTGCACGTGGTGTACTTGCCGTGACTTCTGTGTTCCCTGCAGTAAATAAACCTTGAATCTTTGACGTCGAAGGAAGTGTCCCGTGTCTCTGTGATTCGTACGCCGGAGCAGGTTACCCACGAAGGTTTCAGGTGTTGTGCCCTGGCACCGCTGGGTCTTAAAGAACCCAGTCCTTCAATAGACTAGCCAAATTCTTTCTTCCTTGGGATACACTAGATACTTCATATGCACGCAGAAATAACCTAACTTGCAAAGTGTCGGAGGTTGAGAAAAAGTTTATAGGACAAGTAGATGACAGATACAGAAGGCAGAAGATTCTAAAAATGTCAGGACAGTGGAAGACGGATTGGACCGAAGAAGAGAAGGCACATAAAAGGAAAGGTAGCAATGGTCCAATAGCATTGGATAGAACGCAGAAAGGAAAGTTATGTTTAACTCGAAGCAAGACGTATTATGAGAGTGTATTTGTAGGTGAAGTAAATTGCGAACATGCTTTTCGTTTAGAGTACTATACGAAAGATTTCATGAAAGGGATGCAAGCTATTCCGAATGTGTATTTTGTATGTGGAAGAAATGCCTATGTAAAACTACCTGACAATTGGTATGGTTCGTGTTACTTGGCAATTGTCTTCCCCAAAATATATCATGCAAAGGATTTAGCGATCATAGAAGGAAAGGCTTCGAGGAGAGTGAAAAGGGAAGTAGGAGATGCAGAAGTAGTAGGAGATGTATTTGGAGCAATGTTTCCTATGTTAGGTTTAATACTTAACGATGTTAAGATCAGGAGACTAGCTACAGTTGTAGATAGATTATCTGCAAGTACTGCAAGGTCATTAATGTTAGTAGAAGGCGAGATGCAGTCGATTAGAGCAATGGTTCTTCAGAACCGACTTGCTTTAGATGTACTGCTAGCAAAAGAAGGCGGAGTTTGCAAGGCTTTGAAGGTTCAGGAATGTTGTACTTATATTCCTGATAATTCAAAACCACTTGAGAAAGTCATACAGAACATTACACGGATTCATAAAGAGATCGAAGATTTATCAAAAATAAACGTTTGGGAAAAAGTAGGTCATGGAGTAGGAAAGGTTGGGAGTTGGTTTGCCAACCTTGGTAAAAGCATAGTGTGGTATATATTAAAACCTGTATTGATAGTATTAATTTGCATAATCACATTGTTAGGTTTAGTTAAATTGTATAAATGGTATAGGTCGAACCGGTTACAAAGATCCATGAGAGAGCAAGAAAGGAGATTAGCTGCTTTACAAGATCAACAGTACAAAAGCTTAAGAGCACTCGAAACGATGAAAAGAGGGAATATTGTAACTAGTTCTGTGTAGAGATGTTATTCAAATTGCATTTAGTGATGACTCCTAAAAGTCATCAAAGGGGGGACTGAGAGAGCGCAAATTTGAATAAAAAATATGTATGAGCCATATTTACAAGCACATCGTATAACGTAGGAATGAAATGTATATCGTAATGTGAAGTTGACACTTATAGTATAAGGTTAACCGATGTAACCAACGTAATATAGGAAATGTAACTGTATTCACCTTAGAACATGCATTAGATTTAGAAGGCCCATATACGTAGTGGGCTAATGTAGAAATGTGTAGAAATGCTTACGAAATGTAGAACGTGCAAAGTAGAATTCATGTACGTGTGTAACTTTAAATGGAGAAACGGCGTGAAATGTAACATGGAGAAATGTGCAGAGAGCATATACGGCGATGTAACAAATGAGAATATAAAGTTATACTCTACGTAGTTTATATTCTATGTACAATATATTCACTTATATGTAAGGATTTGCTAAATGCGATTGTATATAAATGTGTGTTAGAGGTTATACTGTGTAGAAAGCTTTGTGTAAGAATGTTAGAAGGGTTTAGGTCATTTGTGGTTTTAACCTGACTGACCAAGTGTTCGCAGAAGTGTAGTCCGCTGTTTGTAATTTAGTGGGCTCACAGGAGTCGTGAATAGCCTTGCTGTGAACGTGCGAGCCAAGGAGTCTAGCGCTTGCTAGATTTAGGGTGACAACGCTGGACAAAGTTTATGGCCTGAACGTGATAAGAAGCGCTTAGAATTTGAGAGTTGTTTTGAGAAGTCCATTCACAGGACCTAGAAGGGTCAAAATCATAGTCGTAAAGTTTAAAGTTCTGCTGAGGTTGTTGACTTATGATCTGAAGGTGTCAATTGCAATATTGAATGAAGTCACCAATGAGAAGACGAAGATGACATCTGAGGAGAAAGGTCAACTTAACGGACGGCGAAAGAGACGAAGCAAGGAAAAGGCTGGAAGATTACCTCACGGGGAAAGTCCGTGGTGGGCGTCGAAGGGGCGTTCCACCCACACTGTGATTGTGTATTTTAGGGACAGCACCCCGGGGTGAAGATAGCAATTGGCAATTAGCGATTAGAGGGAGCTCAGAGAGAAGGGCGAAGGGTAGATGACTTGAGCAGATGCGCTGAGAGAGATCAGAGCGCGAGAGAGCAGTAGGCCGAGGACCCTTAGAGAGCGGATGGGTAGGCAGAGAGGGTACTGCTTCTTAAGCTTAAGTTACCTTTAGAGGCTAAGAGAGTTTGAACTTCTTTGGGAGTCAAACTGCTGACACCTTTTTAGGTTAGGAACTTGCGAAGTAGGGATGTCACTTAGTATAGAGTAGGGACAGATTTAACTTGATACTTTTCTCTTTCTGTAGATGACGCAAAGGAACCACTTCACATCGATGCTTTAAATTGCTGATTTTGGAATTGATTTTGTATTCTTTTTGTATACTTTTTGAGATTTATCCTAAGAGGATTGTATTCGCATTTAAATTTGACTTTATATAAAACTTTCAAAACTTTATCAGTTGTAAGTGGTTCTTCAGAGTGGCGTCAGTTTATGGGGTTGATCTAACCTATGCGGGGTTTGTCTTTTACTCAATGACAGGAAAAAATCGATCCAAAATTTTCGAATGAGATAAGTTATTAAATTGATCATAAATTGATATCAAAATCTCATTCCTCGCAAGGCTGAGGGCGGACCACTTGCCCAGCGTGGGTACACACAGTGGTAGTAGTGCTTCAGTGGTGGCAGTGGGCCTGCGCTGCTTGACTGGCTATTTGCGTGGTTACAGGACTGTACTCACGGTGGTAGGTAGCAGACTTGCACTGCTGATCTGACTCAAGGTGTGGCTTCAGGGCCTCCAGGACAGGCAGTATGTAGGCTCTGGTGTGATTGCAGGGCTGTATCACCTCGCCTATGCCACTCACAGTGGCCAGCTGATTGTAAAAGCATCGTGGGAGCAACACCACCTCGTCGCCAGTGTGAAGTTGCTGGTGCGCAGTGTAATTAGCGCGCTGCAGGGGCTGCATGAACAACGTGACTCCAGTAATTAAGTTCTGAGCGTGGTCCCGACTGCCTGACTCGGGCCACGCCTCTTTATTTTATACTAGCGCCTGACGTCATAGGCCAGCGCTATTATGCGATCTCCGGGCGTGGGTAGACTGAACTGCTACCCCTCCGGAGAACATTACACGGTGCAGAAAGTGCAGGGTGTACTCAGCGGCATAGTCTCAGCTGCATGCTGGGACGAGGCTGCTAGGGGAACGGCGATGCTGCTGGTCGTCTGGAGGTGGAGGCAGAGGCAGCACAAGTCAAGCTGCAGGTTGGAGCTCACTTCAGTCCCCGCGGTTTTGGAGTTGTGGACGGTCTTCCTCATTGGGGGATCTGAGGGTGGAAGAGCGGCTCAGGGCAAGCGTGGGTAAGACTTTTCCAGCATGTGGAGAAAGGCACCTTAGCTGAGGGTAAAGCTAATGGTAAGGCTGGGGTTAAGCCCAGTGGCGGCTCCTCCGCTAAGGCGAAGAAGCGTCACCTCACTGCTCTTAGGGAAGGGCGGGGCTGAGTGGTTTAGGCACACTAAAGTGCGCATGACTGTTTGGCTGGCCGTTTTGGCTGACCAAGCAGACATGCACACTTTAATATTCCCCACCAGTCTGTGATGGACAGCCTAGTAGGGAATATGCACAGGCTCCCTGTCCGGGTGGCCTCAGACCAATCACAACACAATGCAGCGTTGTGATTGGCTCTGGGGAGCCTGTGTGCTGGGTGCTTCCTGCAGGAAGAAAAGCGGAGACGGAGGAGAGACCGGCAGGAGAAAAAGAGTGCGTTTTTATTTTATATTTTTCACGCACCACTCCTTCATGCTTCCTCTTTTCTGTACTACTGGATTTACACTGTGTTGTTATTGCCTTTTGGTACGCTGACCCTATACGATTATGACAAATCACCCCTCTTCTCGGCTGCAGCATCGCTTGCAACACATCAGGAGCCCAGGCACTCCTTAGAGAGTGCACTTAACTCCTGACCGGTAGCACCCTCGGTCCGTCCATTAACGGCCCCCTAATCAGGACTAATGTACTCTAGTCCGCACCTGTATCTCCATGACAACGTCACAGATAGGGACTATTCGGTGTTCAAGGCAAATTGGTCTTTTCTGACAGATGGAGGTGAGCACCAGGGGTAAATAAAGTTACGGATTTTTTTTTCTATTGTAATTTTCGTGAATGTCATAATTACTGATGCAGTTTGCAATGTTTTCTGCATGTGGCTTCTCAAGTCAAAATTGGGACATTAACATGCCTTTTACGTTGTTTCAGGGAAAAAAGATCTGCAAATTCCAACCCGTATTTTATTTGCGAGGAAAACAAAGTTTTTCAGTTTAGCATGCAAGAAAATGGCACATCAGCTTTCAGAGCCGCCGTGTATTCAGGTGGCGCCCTACATGCATGTAACACTTGGCTAGCTAGCTGTGCCAGAATACCTAATTTACCGCGCCATCTAATCTGGAGTTTCAGAAACGCTGTGGCCAGTAATCAATGGAGAACGGGTTTGCTTTAATAATTAACAATGACTTATGCACAGCGTTTCAGGCTAAGCGAAAGCATATATAATTACGAGAAAATACGCGACAAACCATTTTATTGCCTTGTTAAACCTTGGAGAAAGAATGTTTTACGCAATCTTTGCATTTACTTTTCTGACACAGCAGATGCCTTCACATGATGCAGTTAAACCTGGCTGCTCCTTCTGTCGCCTGTTAACACAGGCAGAACTGATGCCTATGCAATGTTTCACCACTATTTATGGATAAATTAAAGAGCACTGGTGATAAACTACGAAAACTCTGCATAAAAAGTAAAAAAATTACATATGCACTTCTATTAGTTTTCACTGTTCCTCTTTTGTGTAAAAAAAAAACCCTCTCTGAACTCGTCCGCCACTTACAGTTACACAACCTTTTGAACTTCTTGCTTCTTTCTTGATTGCATCTTTGTGTCTCACCCTTAATCTTCCTTGTTCTCCTCACATTTCATGGCCACCTCTGGCTTTCGATGCCAAAGCGCATCCAGTATAAGGTCTCCCAATTGATCTACTTGGCCCCCCGCAAGTTAGGCCCCGTTACTTTCCCTCTTGCTTCCTCTGTTACATCTGCTTGTACTACCTAAAGTTTACCAGGCTTGCTTTGGAGGCAGATAATTTTCACTTCTTGGTTAGAACAGGGGCGATTTCTTTATTGGGGCGCAGGGGCGTTGCCCCCTGTTGTTTTGTTGCTCCCATGCAGCCCCATAAATACTTCAGAATCCATTTCAGCACATTGGTGACACGGCCCTGCAGAGTTCAAGAAGTTTGCCTATTGCCTTTGTGAGTGAGGGAGGAGGTGGAGCTTATGATGATTGACATGACACAGGTGGTTCTGGTGCCCCTTGACCTTGGGGTGAAGTGCGCATGTCGGAGCTTGACATGCTCACTTGAACCCTCGACAGACTTCGCAATGTTAGAAGCCTGCGGGTTTACAGACACATTCCCCCCAAGTCTCCTAAGGAGCGTTGCCAGCACCTGACCGAGCCAATCCTCGACTTGCTCTCATGCTGTTTATTCAGGAAGGGAGCAGCATTTGACGTTGTCTCAGGGGAAGGGGTTTGGGTCTGGAGGGCCGAGCTGGTGCTCATAGAACTCACAACTTCCCCCATGCATGCCCGGGGACAAGCAGGGCCGGACTGAGAACCAAAACCGGCCCTGGCTAAGTGCTTGGCCGGCCCCCTGGGGGTGCGACCGAGCTCTTTGCTGGGGCCGGTTTCGGCCGATTTTGTTGCAGGGCCGATCAAAAACGGGCCTGTAACAAAAACGGCCCCCAGGGCCCAAAATCGGCCCCCACCCTTGTGGCGCACCGAGGGATTGCCCTGTGCCCGCAACGGCCAGCCCGGCCCTGAGGACAAGATGCAGCAATTTAGAAGTCATATGACCGGAGCGTTTACGAGTCTCTGCGACTAGTTGTCCCGGTGACTGTGAGTCACTTACCACTGATAATTGTACCTTAACTTACTTTGAGAACCAGGGCTTCCAAAGACCTTGCGACCCATAGATGTGAGATCATGCCCCCAAAACTTACCGACATTTAGGCAGTCCGCAGGGGCGTATGTCAAGAGTCGATGTGCCCCTGCGACTTCTTCGCAGCCTGTGTGGGTATTTGGGGCAGACTGGTCCTGCTGCTGCTGGGTGTTCTTTCTTCATCGTCGGACTAAAGGTTATATATCCAGGGCCAGGGCTTTAAGTGGGCCTGGTCTCAGACATGCGCGGGCAGCTTCCTAAACACAGCAGACTTTCAAGGTAAGAGGACAGAGCTGTTGGTAAATTTACATGTTTAAAAACGTTATCACATGGCAGTTTTTTATTTCACTTTTTTTTACGATGGGGGTGAGAGTATAAATAAGGTGATGCCCGGCCTTCACACGGGAGGTTTTGTTTAAAAGGAAATGTATAGATTCCTCAATCAAAGCAAACAGCGGAGTGGAACGGCATTGCACATTTTGCAATGGAATGCAATTACTTGTATTGTATTGTATTGTAATTGCATTTATATAGCGCTCACTACCCCTGACGAGGCGTCAAAGCGCTTTTTCGGCGAGTAGCACGCTACTCCGGGACCCATAGAGGATTAGTATTGAAATATTATAGTGAAACATGCAAGTACATTTTAAGTGGGGGATAGGTTAGTCAGTTATTTGGATTTGGAATGATAGCAGAAGGATAGAGGAGGACAAAGGTTTGTATTTATATACCGCTTGTTGATGCATGCTATTCAGGAAGCCTATAAAGGATTAGTGGTGAATTAATATGGTGAAATATGAAGTCATTTCAGTGGTGGATATTAGTCAGTTACTTGGAGTGAGAAGAATAGCAGAGGGATAAAAGGGGAAGAAAGATTTGCATTCATATAGCACTTGTTACCCCTGATGGGTGTTGAAGCGCTTTTCTGGCGAGTAGCACGCCACTCCGGAACCCATAAAGGATTAGTGTTGAAAATTAGTGTAGTATAAATATGAAGTAATTTGAGTAGTGGATATGTTTTTCAGTTATTTGGGTAGTGTATTAGTATAGTTGAATATGGAATTTGAAAAGTGAACATGTTAGTCTGTTAATTTTGATTGAAAAGGATAGTGGAGGGATAAAAGAGTGAATGGTTTTCTTTTAGGTGTTTGCAGTAGGAGGAGGCTTTTGGATGAGTAAAAAGGAGTTTTGGAGTCGAGGAGTCAGATGGAAGAGTTTAGAAAGGTTTGTTTTAGGGGATCGGTATAGTAAAAAGAGGTGTCAGATGATGCAAGGAGGGGTAGAGTAGGAGAGAGTCTAGAAAGGGTTATTTTGGCGATCATAGTAGTGGTATGGGGTTTGGGATAAATGAGAGAGTGGATGTAGAGGGTGTATTGATAGATGTATAGGATGAGAGGTAGGGTAGTGCATTGGCAGGAGTAGTATAAAGAAGTTTGAGATGAGTCAGAAGTTTGGGCTAGAAGAGATATTGAGCGAAGTATAGGCTGAGAAATAGGGTAGTGCATTGGAAATGCTAAATTAGAAGAAAGTGATAAATATATAGATCCATAAGTACATATAAAGTATATTGATACATAAAGGAGGTAAGTATATGTAGATTACAGATATTGATAGAGGCACGGAAATTTGCTGCAGATGTGACACCGAACATTGCTTAAAGTTAACTAAGCAATGTACATGGGCTCCTTGTCTTGATTAAAGCACTTAGATTCAAGTTCTACATCATAATCTAAATATATAAAAACAAATGTATATCTGTCTGTTTGTCCTTTAAGCATTACTACACCATTCATCCGATCGGCATGAAACTTTGGGAAGTTGTTGAGTACACTCCCGCGAAGGTTTCTGGCAAAAACAAAACATTAAAAAAAAAGAAAAAAAACATTGGTAAAAGTTGTTGAGTACACTCCCGCGAAGGTTTCTGGCAAAAAAAAAAGAAAAATGTGTTAAATATCGGCCCCCCAGCCCCCCAGGGCCCTCATAATCTTTCCTATACTGAACGTTTCCAGTTTCCGGTGCGACTCACTTTTGCAATGACCATCAACAAAGCACAAGGACAATCGCTGCAAGTGTGTGGACTAGATTTGGAGAATCCGTGCTTCTCACATGGACAACTGTATGTGGCCAGCTCACGCGTCGGAAAACCTTCTGATTTATTTGTGTACGCACCAGACGGAAAAACAAAAAATACTGTGTATCCACAAACACTGAAATAAATAAACAGAATTAAAACAACACTTTAAAATGTTTTCCATATTAAAATGAATAAGTTTCAATAAAAATGACACAATGTAAATTGAATGTTATCATAACAAGTTTCCGTAAATTTCCTTTCTTCTGAGATCGCAGCAACGCGATCCTCAGGAATATGGTGCTCATGATGACTTCAGCCTAGTAATACCGTAGTAATTTCAGGCTAAATTGTTTAAAATGTGTTGTTTTATGGTACATTTCATTTTACATTATTTTGATGTACATGATGGTATGTTGCATTATAGTCATAACATTTTGTTATGTAATATCGTTTCATTTGTTAATTTCATGTTATTTTATAAGATTTCTATTGCACTCACTACTAGCTAAATAATCTCTAGGCATATTATCTAACTTGTCTGTAGGTTTAGGGCGTGTTTCCAAAGATCTTTACACATTAGCCTCCTGGCACTTGTGATTAAGGTACCAATTAGTAGCATTGAAGAATGCTATAATGAGAAGGTATGGATCACTCTGTTGCCTAGTCCCAATAAAAGTTGCCCCCTTTATGTTTATTATGCTATGCTGTTTTTCACATTTATGTGGTGTGCATTCTGTCATTAGTTTGGGCACACAGTGCACGTAATCATGATACCAGCTGTTGTTGAGTGAGACGATGCTGTATAAAGCAGGTTGTGCATGCTCTGCAAAGTACACATAGACTCCATATGCATGTTTTGGAGAATATATGTTGTAATTGGCTGCTGAATTACATGTTGTTAGGGCCAGACTGGCCATTCTGCCACATTGGTGTTATCTCTTTATATCATACTCCCTCTGTTTCCCCAATTCTTTCCATTTGTTTCTCTTTTTCCCCTTTCCCCTTGTTTCTCTCCCAATCTAACTGTGATGTACACTCTTTCACTATCCATTCCCCAGTCTATTCCTTTGAGTCTCTGTCTCCTCTTCTTTATATTTGCCAATGAATTGCACTCTTTCTCTCAATGTCTTTGTCCACCTTCCTCTGCCTAGCTCACCTTTCTTCTTGTCATCCACTTCTGTCCACTAATTGTCCCTGCATTGCCAACATGTCTTTCTCAGTGCTGTACACTCTGGGCTATCCAATCTACCCCTGCCTCTCCCTGCATCTACAGTCTCCTTGAACCCCAGAGTGTGGGGAAGATAAGGTTAATCATTTCACTCAACACCCACATGTTCACGGATACACAAAGTCCCCAGGACTCAAGAAGCACTGACAAAGCCAATAGGCCTGGCTTGCATTCGGAGTCCTGGCTAAAATATTTTTTAATAGCCTGCTGTAGTCACAGTGAAAAAAACAAAATAAAACATATTGCTTTCTGTACATAGTGCATCTATAACAAAGAATGCAATGTGTGACTATTCCCTGTACTTTAGAGATGTAAAATGGTCTCTCATCATTTTCATATGAAATTTCTTTACTGATGTCTTGACTACACTTTCGCAATTGCCTTACTAACCTTCTTGCTTTATTAAATTTGTTTGAAAATGCACCATTTGCCCACTTTTTTTTCCAAAATGTTCTAAAGGGAGATCTCCCTCAAACCCACCATATGACGGTCGGGCTTGCTCGCTATGCTTGATCGTCACAGGTCACTCATCTTGAACTTTTACACCCCACTACTTTCAAACTTCACTACCCGCCACTGGTTAAGCCCTCAAGATACACACTGCACACCAGGATTATCGAGGCTGGCAAGGTGGGACAGGTCCCAGACTACCCCTTTGAGACCCTCAAAGGTATTGTACAAAACGTAAAGGACGTAAGGAAGGGTAGGCGTAGGCAGCACGTTGGAGGCGTGGGGGTGGGGGAGTGACCTGTGCTCAGCAAAATAAAAAATTGGGCAAATGCCCCGCTAAGAACTCCTGAAAGAGAGGTAAAAAATCAACTACTCAACAGATAAAAATAGCTCCCTCACTTAATTCCTTCTTTTGAGTATTACCTGATCTTCAGAGTGGAGAGAGTGCCGCTGGAGCAGCTCTAATCAAGAGTTCTAGAATGGAAATGCTTCTAATTTTAATGAGTTGCATATTACAGGAGCATCTCCCCAATGGAGGTCAATGAGGTGAAGCAAAGTCCAGGAAGAGTCGAAATTGATGCAGACCCTGTTCCTCTCAGTAACAGGTTTGAAGCATTGGCATTAGGAGAAGCTCAGGAAAGAGTGGAGGATCTACCTACAAAGAGTAAGGCAAACAGTAAAACTAGAGAGGCGCCCAAGGAAAATGTTGAAGACTCACTGGCAGGTATCCTATTGGGGCCAAAAAAAACCGGGCTTTAAGTGACGGGCCTTATGTGGTTAAGGGGGTTCTCTGTTATTATAAGATCCAATGTATGCAAAGCAACAGAACAGAGGCAATGGGAGATTGGCAACCGGATGGAGGACCTGAGGAAGTTGGAGGTAAAGGTGCAACTGAAATTTCCTGCAATATTCCGCATAATGTGGAACAATCAAATGTATAACTACCTGGCAGTTGAGGACGTGGAAGCACTAATAGACTCTATAAAAAGACCAAAAAAATAGAGGATGATCCTAAAATTTCCTAGCCGGTAGTTAAACTTTAGACATGCTATTGCGAGGCAAAAATGAGTTGATTAGAGTTTTGTTCTGTAACCCCCAGTAGGCAGCTTATGAGGTTTATGTATGCCTACATGGATAGGGAGCGCTCCACAGGGTAGGGCACGTGGGAGGGGTAGGGTTTGTGACAGTGGTTGGACACGGGTGGGGACCAGCTGGGTAAAAAAACAAAAAATAAGTCCTCAGTATCACCAAATAAGCTCTGTTTATTTCACTAGAAGTATGGTAGGAGGTGGGAAATAGTGCAAAGGGATAATGGCTAGAGCAGGTAAAGACATGGGCTTCCACTGGAATGTGAATGGTCTTAGGTTTCGCTGCAAGAAGAGGGTGGTCCTGAGATATCTGGAAGAAAGCCATGCCCACATTATCATTCTCCAGGAGACACATCTGGTTGCAAGGGAGAGCAAAGAGATATTCCACAGGTATAGATGGATTGAGAGTTTTGTAGTGTCAGATCAAGAGCAATGTTGTAAGGGGGTTGCGATCTTGACAAGGAGGGTTTCTGTGGTGGAGGTCAAGTATTCTAAAACGGATGGCACTGGTAGGTGACTCTTGGTTGGATTGAAATGTGTAGATTTTGAATTTATCTGTGTTGGGTTTTTTGGCCAAAAGTGGACGATCCACAGCATATTGTTAACTTGGAATCTAACTTGATGGCGGCTTCAGTTCTGGTGATCATAGGTGGTGATTTTAATATCTTGTTGGACCCTGTACTTGATCGATCGACTCGGTGAGTAGGTGCTCAGGCCCCCAGGATTAGAAGGGCTCTCAGGAATATGTTGCAGGATTTAGGGTTGATGGATGTATGGAGGCATTTAAAAGGGCAGGTGAGAGGGTGCATCTTCCACAGTAAAAAGTATGGTCACTATTCTAGTTTGGACTATCTTTTTGTGGAAAGACGTTTAGTAGTGAAGAAAAAAGAGGTTAAACACCACCTGGCACATGTCTCAGACCATTCTGCTGTTACTATGATATCCCCGAAAGTAAGGCGGACCTGAAAGCGTGTCCTTCTCTTAGATAACGAAGTGGTGCTTGCTTTAAAAAAGGCCACATCTGAGTATTTTTTTGATAATATAGGATCGGCTTCCCCAGGAGTAGTATGGGATAATTTTATAGCATATATTTTGGGGGTACTCAAAAGCTTGGCTTGTTTTAAGAACAGGGAAGAGAGGGTAGAACTGGCTGGTATGAAAAAAGATGTTGGAGCCCTTGTGGCCTCTCTACAGTTGTCCAGTGGGTGGAAAGATTAGGAAATACTACTTAAACAGCTTGAAGAGGCACAGCTAAACTACAGAATCATGCTGGACTCAAAGTGTAAGGAAAGATGGTAAGCTGGAAACTTGAGCCAGTTTGAGTATGGGGAGAAAGCGGGAGCTATACTGGCTTGGAAGGTAAGGGTGGATAGATCTAGGAATGTGATTAAGGAATTAGTAGTGGACTCCCAGGGTGAGGCTATAGATAAATTGGAAGATATGCAGAGCCATATTTTCTGCATTGTATGAGGAAGAGACTTTATTAGAACCTCACAACTTTTTAGAATGATTACATGACATAGGCCTTCCTGAACTTACAAGAGAAGGAAAGGTGTGTATGGAAGCCCCGATTACCCAGGAGCAGATTAGAAGGGCCATGTCAAATATCAAGGGAGGGAAGGCTGCTGGTCATGATGCTATTCCTGCGGAGGTGTTCAAACTCTTAATGGAGTAGATTGTCCCAGTCTGGGAGACTTTGTTTAATTTGGTGTATAAGGGGAAGACGTGTGTTTCTGGGTCGTGGAAGGAGGGCTACCATAGTCTTGGTCTTAAAAAAAACTAAAGATCCCAGGAAGGCGGATTCACAGCATCCAATATCCCTGCTAAATACAGATTATAAGGTATTTACAAGTATTTTGTTAGTGAAATTGTCCAAATTGACGCCTCAGCCTATACTTACAGACCAGAAGGGATTTGCCCCAGGGAGGCACATACATGAGCTAGCCCAGCAGTTTATCAGTAGTATAGATCTCGCTACAGCCCAGACGATCCCCTTGGCCATTGTCACATCAGACCCAGCCAAGGCTTTTCATCGTGTTTGCTGGGCTTTTCTGTGGGAAGTCCTCTTGGCTATCGGATTCGGCCCTCTTTACATTGAAACATTAATAGGGCTATACTACAGCAAGGATCCTTGTCAATGGATCGCTTACAAGGAATTTTCCTGTCACCAGGGGCACTCGGCAGGGGTGCCCCCTCTCCTCATTGCTGTTCGATATTCATATTGAGCCACTTACTCAGCTTATTTGGCAGGGTGGGCAGGCCGTTCCATTTAGTTCGGGTGGATATAAAAAAACAAATTGCATTGTATGCTGATGATCTTCTAATAGTCACCTCAGACCAAGGCCAAACTATACCCATGGTGGAAGTTCTGGTGAGAGAATTTGGGGCATTATCTGGATATTTAGTAAATGATCCGAAGTCCAGGGTAATGTGGTGGAACATAGTATATTGGAGGGGGGAAGTAAAGGATGAGATTAGGTATCTTGGAATTACTGTCTTAAAGTCAGTAGAGTCAATTCCTCTGTATAACCTGGAGAGGGTAGCAAAGGCAGTTGATGCACTACTTGCTAGATGGAAGAACCTGCCTTTGACCATATTTGGGAGAGTAAATTTGATCAAAACGGTGGGACTCCCTAAACTGATGTACTTTTTTAACTGTATTCTCTTGACATTCCCCGGAATTGTAATCGATAAGATCCAGGGGAAGGAAAATAGTCCGTTTTATTTGGGGGTTAAGGGGAGCTCGGTTGGCCTGGAAAAAATTGTGGTGTCAGCTTGAAAAAGGTGTATACTGTATGGCCTTTCAGTTTAAATATTGTAGGGTGCTCCTTGGTACACCAGAGCTCACAATATGGGGAGGTATGTTGGAAGAAATGGTAAGGGAGTGGAACACTAAAGGCTTTTATATACAAGTTTGGTGAAAGGAATTTTTTTTAAAAGGTTCGATTGAAGATCCTTATGGAAGCATTGGCTCTCTGGCTTGGAGTTAGAAGGATTCTTGGTATAAGTGCAATTTCTAAGGCCTGTCCTCTGAAGACTGCACCATATGAAACTACAGTCCTGTGGACTACCTTGCTGTAAAAGACCTAAAGAGTGGACTCCCTGCAAGCTACAGGTTAACAGAGCTCACCTGGACATCCTCACAAAGAATTCCCCGCCTGGAGTACCAGTGGATTTGTATGGGTTGTGTTGAAGTGGATTGCGGAATTGAAGTTTCACTATTTCAAGGACCCTCTTGGAGATTCCAGAACCTTGGATTGGGAGATGGATACCTTGGGACCCGCAAGCAGAACGTCAGGAAGTAGTTCTAACTGGATCCAGCCTGCTGGAGAAGGCTGCCCCGGAGTGGTGAGAAATTCTCCAGAACAATATCTAAAGGTGTGTCTCTGTCAAAGAAAACGAAATGACTGAAAGGAGCACTGTTGGCTTCTAAGCACTAGAAAGCAACTAATCTTTAAGAATTCATATCTCTGGTTAGCTACAGTGGATTTTTCTTTCGTTTTTGTGTCATTTTAAGATAAAACTATTACCTATTTTCATAAATTGGTGTTGGATTTTTATTTTGTGTTGTGTCTTAATTATTTATTGAATTGGTGTTTTTAAATGCTTTACATACCTGTCTTTGAAGTTAAGCCTGCCTGCTCGCAGCCACGTTACCTAGGGTTGAGCATGGGAATACTTTTCTAAGACCTATTCTCAGCCCTATACTGTGTTAGTGGGCTTATTGCCAGTGGCAGACCTACATTTGCCCCTACCAATAATCCACTTTCCAACAACTGGCAATTCTCTTTCCAGATTTAAGTATTTATAGCAATCATCTTGGGTTGCAGCTAATGTAAAGGAGATTGGGGGGCATGGGAATTTGAGTCAAAACTGCAGGACGGGCTCCCCTGGGAAAAGTAGGTGGCTCTTTAGTACTGGACTTTACATGATGCTGAGAACAGGACACTGAAAGCACCATACTCGGTATGGGAAGGAGATATTCAGGGGACAGAGTTACAAACAGTATGGCAATCCTTCTTCAAACTGCTGTACTCCGTGGTCAAGCCAGCCAATCTGAAACGAAATCATTTTTTACTATCAACTGACTATATTGCACGCCCCAGAGGATAGCACAGTTTGTACAAGAGCCGGTACCAAAATGCTGTAGATGCGGCTTTCTAAGAGCCGATTACCAACCTATGTTTTTTAAGTGCCCTGAATTACAGCTGTATTGGCAGGAGGTGGAGAATGTGGTTAAGAATATCTGTGAGGTCAACATAACGTTAAGTTTAACATTGGTGCTGTTGGGGGTGGAAGACCGCCCTAGTCAGCCTCCAACAAAATCAAGACGGGCCCTGCTATTTTATTTGATCTTCCTATCTAGAAGAGAGATCTGCAAGTGCTGGATGGGTTCTTCACTGCCTAAAGGGAGTGACTGGCTTCAGGCAGTCACAAACATTTGTAAAATGGACATCAGTTCCTGAACTGGGGGGGCTAATCGCAGTTGGATATGGGTCGGCTTCCAAAGATGAAGTGGAATGCCAATGGCTTAATGGTGAGTCCTACGATTACACCTGCGCAAAGCCAGTAACCAAGAAACTGGTAGGACTGGTCCGGCAGGGCGGGAGATAGTATGCAACAGGCTTACGGTTGGGATAGGTTCCGTAGAATGGTCTGGTTTTGCAGACATTGGTGATATGAGGACACATTTAAAAAAAAAAACATAATGATTATCCATGCCACCACTTGAGTTAAGCTGGTTAGCAGTTGTTCTTTTTTTTATCTGCATGTGGTATGTATGACAGGATAATGGATGTAATATTTCAGTCACATGTATATCCTAGTGCTCAACTATTGTACATCTCACCATGATATGCATGTTATGCTCATGTATCACCACAATGCAATTAGGCTTGTGTTAAAAAATATATATGTTTCCTGTCTGCCTGCTCCCTGGATGTATTATCTGCGATGCCACAAAGAACATGAGGCAATGCCTAGGCAAATTATAGTTAGAATTAGGCGCGGGCAAAGAACTCCGCTCCGCCAGCGGAGTGTGCGGAGTTTTGCCTACTCCGTGGAACGTGGTCAGCCCCCGCGTCCACCCTCCATTAAAAATTAAATAGGCACTAATTAAAACAACAAAAAAAACCACTTACCTGTATTGCGGCGTCCCCGGGCTGCCCTCCTACTCTTCCTTGCAAAAACTGTGCATGCGCTGGCGTGCGCACATGTACAGCTTTCGCAATTATCACCCAACGTAGGAGAGAGACAGCGAGGAAGAGGAGGAGGGCAGCTCGGGGACGCCGCGGTACAGGTAAGTGTTTTTTTGTTGTTTTAATTAATATCGAATTAATTTTTAATGGGGGGGTTAAGGCGGGTGGCGGAGCGGAGTTCTACTGATTTTGTTCCCAAGTCCCGCTCCGCCTGCTTCGCCCAGGGTTAGTTAGAACAAGGACTAACCAGTTTAGTCACAGATGAGCCCTAATTGGACCACAGCTCAGACGCCAGATAGAAGGACACACTGCTCATGCGAGAGTAAGAGACGAAGCACAGGTTATTGCCCTGACAGCAGAAGAGCCAATCAGCTTGCTTTGTGTTACTCTGCTGTCCTCTACGTTCCATGTGTGCCCAATACTTTTCGTGGATACCAGATACCTTTGTTCTTTTTAGTTTACATAATGAGGCATCCTCCTGACCTTCTAGAGTTTCCTCAGAGATAAACTTCTGCTTTCGTTAATAGTAGTGAATTACATTTCAGGGTAAACAAGCATTTGCAATGCAATAGGCCTCACATTAGGAAAGTTTGAGCTATTGGTCTTGTAAATGACAATTTTTTTATTTATGTGTTGGTTTTGAAAATAGCTAAATTAATAGCATTGTCATTTACAATGCCAATAGTTATAACTTTCACAAATGTGACACCTATAACCTGGGGTTGCGCTGAGTGATCCTGTGGTGGTGCTGAGTGATGCTGTGGTGGTGCTGAGTGATGCTGTGGTGGTGCTGAGTGGTGCTGTGGTGGTGCTGAGTGTTGCTGTGGTGGTGCTGAGTGATAATGTGGTGGTGCTGTGGTGGTGCTGAGTGGTGCTGTTGTGATGCTGAGTGGTGCTGTGGTGGTGCTGAGTGGTGCTGAGGTGGTTCTGAGTGATAATGTGGTGGTGCTGAGTGATAATGTGGTGGTGCTGAGTGATGCTGGGGTAGCGCTGAGTGATGATGTGGTGATGCTGAGTGGTGCTGTGGTGGTGCTGAGTGATGCTGTGGTGGTGCTGAGTGGTGCTGTGGTGGTGCTGAGTGATGCTGGGGTGGTGCTGAGTGATGCTGGGGTGGTGCTGGGGTGGTGCTGAGTGATGCTGTGGTGGTGCTGAGTGATGCTGGGGTGGTGTTGAGTGGTGCTGTGGTGGTGCTGAGTGATTCTGTGGTGGTGCTGAGTGATGCTGGGGTGGCGCTGAGTGATGCTGGGGTGGCGCTGAGTGATGCTGGGGTGGCGCTGAGTGATGCTGGGGTGGCGCTGAGTGATGCTGGGGTGGCGCAGAGTGATGCTGTGGTGGCGCTAAGTGGTGCTGTAGTGGTGCTGAGTGGTGCTGTGGTGGTGCTGAGTGGTGCTGTGGTGGTGCTGAGTGATGCTGGGGTGGCGCTGAGTGATGCTGGGGTGGCGCTGAGTGATGCTGGGGTGGTGCTGTGGTGGTGCTGAGTGATGCTGTGGTGGTGCTGAGTGATGCTGTGGTGGTGCTGAGTGGTGCTGTGGGGGTGCTGAGTGATGCTGGGGTGGTGCTGAGTGATGCTGTGGTGGCACTGAGTGATGCTGGGGTGGCGCTGAGTGATGCTGGAGTGGCGCTGAGTGATGCTGTGGTGGCACTGAGTGGTGGTGTGGTGGTGCTGACTGGTGCTGTGGTGGTGCTGGGTGGTGCTGTGGTGGTGCTGAGTGATAATGTGGTGGTGCTGAGTGATGCTGTGGTGGCGCTGAGTGATGCTGGGGTGGCGCTGAGTGATGCTGGGGTGGTGCTGAGTGATGCTGAGGTGGCGCTGAGTGGTGCTGTGGTGGTGCTGAGTGGTGCTGTAGTGGTGCTGAGTGATGCTGGGGTGGCGCTGAGTGATGCTGGGGTGGCGCTGAGTGATGCTGGGGTGGCGCAGAGTGATGCTGTGGTGGCGCTAAGTGGTGCTGTAGTGGTGCTGAGTGGTGCTGTGGTGGTGCTGAGTGGTGCTGTGGTGGTGCTGAGTGATGCTGGGGTGGCACTGAGTGATGCTGGGGTGGCGCTGAGTGATGCTGGGGTGGTGCTGTGGTGGTGCTGAGTGATGCTGTGGTGGTGCTGAGTGATGCTGTGGTGGTGCTGAGTGGTGCTGTGGGGGTGCTGAGTGATGCTGGGGTGGTGCTGAGTGATGCTGTGGTCGCACTGAGTGATGCTGGGGTGGCGCTGAGTGATGCTGGAGTGGCGCTGAGTGATGCTGTGGAGGCACTGAGTGGTGGTGTGGTGGTGCTGACTGGTGCTGTGGTGGTGCTGGGTGGTGCTGTGGTGGTGCTGAGTGATAATGTGGTGGTGCTGAGTGATGCTGTGGTGGCGCTGAGTGATGCTGGGGTGGCGCTGAGTGATGCTGGGGTGGTGCTGAGTGATGCTGAGGTGGCGCTGAGTGGTGCTGTGGTGGTGCTGAGTGGTGCTGTAGTGGTGCTGAGTGGTGCTGTGGTGGTGCTGAGGGATGCTGGGGTGGTGCTGAGTGATAATGTGGTGGTGATGAGTGATGCTGTGGTGGCGCTGAGTGATGCTGGGGTGGCGCTGAGTGATGCTGGGGTGGCGCTGAGTGATGCTGTGGTGGCACTGAGTGGTGCTGTGGTGGTGCTGAGTGATACTGTGGTGGTGCTGAGTGGTGCTGTGGTGGTGCTGAGATGCTGTGGTGGTGCTGAGTGGTGCTGTGGTGGTGCTGAGTGATAATGTGGTGGTGCTGAGTGATGCTGGGGTGGCGCTGAGTGATGCTGGGGTGGTGCTGAGTGGTGCTGTGTTGGTGCTGAGTGATGCTGTGGTGGTGCTGAGATGCTGTGGTGGTGCTGAGTGGTGCTGTGGTGGTGCTGAGTGATAATGTGGTGGTGCTGATTGATAATGTGGTGGTGCTGAGTGGTGCTGTGGTGGTGCTGAGTGGTGCTGTGGTGGTGCTGAGTGGTGCTGTGGTGGTGCAGAGTGATGCTGGGGTAGCGCTGAGTGATGCTGGGGTGGTGCTGAGTGGTGATGTTACATTAGTTACAAGTCAACGAGTAATTTAAGTCTTTATGCTTCGTCCATAAAACAATTTATGGCACCAAATTTACACCTCTTTGCAGTGTTCCAAGTGGTATACACCAACTCGTGCTCAGGGATTCTCATGCCACACTCTTTAAGAGGTTCAAATGAAAAGTTTTGGGGGGGTCAGGCTATCTCGGTGGCTGGACTAGTGCTATAGAGTTTGTTGCCTCAATCTTTGTGTCAAAAGTAGGGGTGGGCGTAACGCGCATAGCTTGAAAGAGCAGAATTACGTGACATTACAGCACATTATGCGACATTATGTGAAGAACTTAACCCAGATTTTAACCCTAATTCCATAGTGCAATACAGATCCTCCATCCGAAACACAAGAGGATGTGCCTTGATGATCTGCTGTTACAGGGCCAGAGGCTCTCCTTGCGTTTTACAAATGGGAAGTTTCCCTGCGGAGTGAGTGGTGCGCACTCGCAACTCTTGCACCAGGGTGGTTTTTGAACTGCTAATTTGGCCACGTGTTGTTCGCGAAATCAAAGCAGCATCAACACTGCCGCCCACAAAATAATTTCCCAAAACAGAAATAAGCAGTACGCAAGCGGCACATCGCTGCAGGTAAGACTGCACTTAAATTAAATTAAATGGTTTCTAATCTATGTGAGGATGTGCCGGGGATGTATAAATATGCATGGGAGCTAAATATCACGTTTTAGAGCTCACGCTGCCTGTGCTCATGATGAACAGCCGAGGAAGGAAGGGAAACCCGCTTGCCATTAAATGCAGCACTTACATTAACCGGGAGCAAAATATATGGAGCACGAGGAAGGGTGCTGTAAAAATATGAAATGTGCAGACACAACTGTACCAGAGTGAGCCACTGAACAGGCGGCTTGATTTGCAAGGACAATGGTATTTTTTGTTTTCCCCGTGGGAAGATTTTCTTGACACAGGAACACAGCTTCAAGGCAAGGCGTGTCTGGCCACGCAATGCTTCAGAAATTCAGAATGTGTGGGGAAGGGACAATGGTGTTTGCTTACAAGTGGGTCACATTGAAGTTGTATTAGGAGAGGGTAGTGCATTCCAAAGGACGCGGGGAGAGAAGGGAGGGGGAAGTGCAATTAGAGGAGCCTCCAGGAAGCCGAGGTTAAGGGAGGAGTTAGTGCAATCTGAATGACGATAAGAGCGGGGAGAAAAGGGAGGGAGGGGGTAATGCGAGCTGAGGGGCTGATGCAGGTTTGCTGAAGCACAGATTCAAAATTTTCTAAAAATGCTGAAAGGAGCCTACTTTTTTTTTAAGCAGCAGTGATGGTAGGGATGGGTGTGGGGTGGGGGCAGCAAGACAGAGACATGCTAGGTGAGAGGAGAAAGGGAGCGAGTAAAAGCACGAGTGCCACAAGAAAAACAAGTCTTTGGAGGAGGGCTGATTAATGCGATGATGCGAGGCGGCTCGGGGAGCAAACGGCAAGCGCGTGCACGGGCACATGCACTCGGCGTAATCCGCAATGGTTTCAGACCTTGGGTTGGCCTCTATACTCTCGTCCTATTATCCCTTGTGGGATTAATAGGCGAGACCTAAAAAGAGACCATGCAGTTGTACGGCTCCAATCTGGTAGTTCAAAATTTGCTTAATCTTATAGAGCCCGGAGCCACCAGCATATCCCCGGCCCCAACCTCATGCAATCCCACAGACAACTAGCAGTTTAAGAATGTGGGTAAAAACGGCCATGTTTAATCTTTCAAAACTTTCATAAACATGACAAGATCGTTATTAAAATTCACATTTCAGAATTCAATTTTTTTTTACATTTTTAATATGTACAACTATGATAACTGTTCATAACCACCGGTTATGCAATAACTACTTCCTCCAGCACCAAGGGGCTCTCTGGCTCGCATCTCCAAACTGAGAACCACGCAAGGCGCACCCCACCTGCGTCCTTGAGCGGTGAGCCCCATCCCACGATCCTTGTCCGTCATATCCAGGGGCCCACCCCTCTACCACCAGGCTGCCAAGGAGGCTCGTGTGACCTGGCGCCCTTGCCTCCCCAGCCGGTGTCCCCATTCTCCCTGCGCAGAGCTTACCGTCTCTCTCCTCTGTGCTGGCCTCAGGAGTATGTAAGTGGGCCTCCAGTCACCCCCCCCCCCCACAAATCAATGTTCTGTGGCCTCCTTTCCGCCAATTGCCCTCTTAACCTATCCTCTATCCTAGAACCACTAATTTCAGGGACGGGTGGGTGGGAGATCCAAATAATAGCCCAGGTCAGGTGTCCAGCGCAGGAGAGAGAGGGCGAGCAGTGGTGCATCTGGAGCTAAATAGCCCATTTCGCTCCGCCCTCAACTACTGTGGCTTCCGCTGGAAGCGCGTCATTGATGACCCGGAAGGACTTTCGGTCCAGTAGCCAACCGGGCTACTCGACTGACTATGGGGGTGTGGTGGAGATCCGGGAAGCCGGGCCCTAAGGGCGCGCTTGTCGAGATCTCGCACTTTTCATAGAGCCCGGACCCCCCAGCATGTCCCCCGCCCCAACCTCATACAATCCCACAAACAACTAGCCAGTCTAAGAGTGTGGGTAAAAATGGCCTTGTTTAATCTTTCCTAACATTCATAAACATGACAAGATCGTTATTAAAATTCACATTTCAGAATTCAATTTTTTTAAACATTTTTAATATGTACAAGTATGATAACTGTTCATAACCACCGGTTATGCAATAACTACTTCCTCCAGCACCAAGGCGCCCTCTGGCTCGTATCTCCAAACTGATAACCACGCAAGGCGCAACCCACCTGCGTCCTTGAGCTGTGAGCCCCCATCCCACGATCCTTGTCCATCATATCCAGGGGCCCACTCCTCTACCACCAGGCTGCCAAGGAGGCTCGTGTGACCTGGCGCCTGTCCTTGCCTCCCCAGCCGGTGTCCCCATTCTACCTGTGGAGAGCTTACCGTATCTCCCCTCAGTGCTTGCCTCGGGACCCCCCCTGCAAATCAATGTTCTGTGGCCTCTTTTCCACCACTAGGGTGGCCAGGTCCCACAGGTCCTTCACCCTCCTCACCCGCAAACAAGTTCTGCACCAATGACCAAATCCCTTTGATCCACACATCTGCGCCAATGTCCGACAGATGTACGCCGTCATGATGAAACATCAAGTCCCCTGAGATCAGTCTATGTGGAATGTGACACAAGTGGCCCGGGCCTGAGCACACTGGGCCAATTCCCTGTTGAGGCGCCTCACCGATACGTTCAAAGCCGGGGATCTGACTCCAGCGGCCCATGTCCGGCGAGGTATTATACATGATCAATCACTGCGAGCGTTAGGAAAAGCTCTCCCTATCCAGGCAAACTCTGTCAGTAAGGCTTCTCCACCATGTCGTTACCGCCGAAATGCAGAATCACCAAATCCGGGGACTGATGTCCCTCGCGTTCTCTTGTCTCCTCGATCAGCCCCCTCAACTACCGAATTTGCAGGCCGCACACGCCACGCCATAGGAACGATGTCCCTTTCAAACCCGGTGGTTTTGACACCCGCTTCTGCCGTAGCCGCACTGTGGCCCGCCACACGAACGAGTGCCCCAACACCCACACCACGTTCGAGGACATACTATTAGTAGGAAGAGAAATGTAAACGTCAGCATTGTCATGTAAAATACATTATTCCGTTGTCTCAAAGTAATTCAGGCCGTACATAGCGCTTAAAACAGGCCGACGACCAGCGCACTATGCTCTTGACCGCTTCCGCCGGTAAGCCGGCGCCTGTTGCCAATGTTGCCGCCCCAATTCTGAATGAGTGTGAGCAATACCCGCTAGGATCCAGGCCCAGATGTACCAGCGCGCGCTTAAAGATTGCCCTGAATTGCAACAGAGACAAGCATTAGCCATATTCATGTATGAACAGTGCCTGACCACGCCCTGGCGGCCGAATTGCCATGTATGACTCCAACCTGGCCACCGGGCAAATGCCTGCCCCAGGTGCGGGGGACAAGTGAATTGTGGTCCCCTTCCCCAGAGGGTCTGTCTTGAATCTCCTTAGAACCACCACCAAGCCCCCGTGACTAGGTTTGTATCCTGCCACAGGAGCCCCCCAGTGTGGTCTGATTTAGAGGCCCCCACCAGCTCCCCTAGCCGAAATGCACCATAAAATGCTAAGGTAAAAGCAGCACCACACAGGATGCCCTCATAGTAAGACGAGCACACCGACTGTAGTACTCCCAGAATGTCCCCTAAGGTTTTTAGATCTAAAGGCCTTCTTCAATCTTTCTTAACACCTTCCAGCCTAGCCCATCCTGACAGCGGTCTCCTTACCACGAAAGCTGCGCCAGGGTCGCGCTGACCTGCCAGTATGGCAAAGTAGCCTATCGCTGTCACGTGCGCCCTAGAGTAAGAAGCTGGACTCCTCTGTTCTCTCAGAGCTAGCAAGAATTCGCAGAGCGCCCCTGTTGAATAAAGTGCCGCCTGGCTTGTGTGTTTAGAAAATGTCCTGTACACTTGAAAGTGTTGGTAGTAAGTCCTCCAAGTGCACTCGCTCAATGAGGCTCCCACAAGCCCAGCTAGGCCAGGGCTCCAATCCTCCACAGAGATGTCGGGAAAACAGTCATCTGCTCCGCTGCCTGCGGGTGATACCTTCGGAAATCCTGTAACTTGGAGCGAGACAAAGCATCAGCAGCCAGATTCTCCACACCTGGAATATGTGCTGCTCTGAAGAGCAGATTGAGCTTTAAACAAGCCAAGACTAAATTTCAACCGAATGTCATTTAGGAGAGATCTAAAAACCTACCTGTTTACGAAAGCGTACTAAGTTACCCGGTAGCCCGACACAGTAATCAGTCTAAAGCGCTGCGAGGCCTCCGGGTGGTTATGCGCTATATAAGTGCAATTTTTCATTTCATTTCATTTAAATGCTTTAACAACCTCAAAACATATTTGCAAGTAGCTCTCTGCCTATTATTAGCTTCCACCACAGCCATGTTGTCTGACCAAAAGATGACTGACTTGTTCTTAAAGAATTCTGCCCAGACTTCTACTGCCACTATAATCAGGAATAGCTCCTAAAAGGCTATGTTTTTTTCAGGACCCTCTCATGCCAAGATGCTGGCCAATCACCCCTGCACCAGTGAGACCCCAATATGGCTCCAAAACCAATGCTTCCTGCTGAATCAGTGAGCAGGCCCAAATCTGTGCTAGATATAGCGGGCTCAGGCCAAATCACCTTACCATTGAATTCACTTAGGAAGCTACGCCAAATCCTCAAGTCCTCCCTCACCTCAGCTTTTAGCCGGATGTGATGGTGTTTCTGCGTCAAGCCTACCATAGCGCGCGAGATTGACCTTGAAAATGGGCGCCCCATTGGAATAATCCTCAGGGCAAAATATAACTGGCCCACAAAACCCTGCAGCTGAGGCAGCGTGACTTTGGGACCTGCCAGAGTAGAATCTATTGCTTGTGAGAAGGCCTGCACTTTGTCTGCTGGCAACCTGCATTCTCCCTCTACTGTGTCTATCTCAATGCCCAAGAAAGACATGCTAGTCGCTGGACCCACCGTCTTACCGGGGGCCAACGGTACCCTCAGTTCCTCAACCATCTCAACTAGCTTGCTCAAGGCCTGACCACACTTACTTGACGCTGGGGGACCCATAATCATGAAATCATCTAGGTAGTGTACCATGTCCTTATGCCCAGTTCTGAAGATAAAGATCCACTGTAGCATGGAGCTGAACAACTCAAAGTACTTACATGAGACCGCACAGCCCATTGGCATTCACCTGTCATAATAAAACTAGGAGTTCAGCTGAAAACCTAGTAAATGGTAGTCCTCGGAGTGTACCGGCAAGAAGGAAAGCTGATTCAATGTTGTCTTAGCCATAAAGGCCTTGGGCCCTAAGTCGCGCTGCCTCTGGAGTGCTGAGTCAAAGGAAGAATATGTAACTGAGCACAGGGCTGGATCAATAGCATCATTTGCTGATGCCCCCCTTGGCGCTGACAAGTTGTGAATCATCCTGAACGGGCCAGGCTCCTTCTTAGGAACAACGCCCAGAGTGGAACAGACAAATCCTGGCAATGGGGGAGCGGAGAATGGGCCAGCCACCAGCCCCAGAGCCCTTTATTTCTCTACCTTTTGTGAAACTACTGAGGGGTGCCTATGTGCTGACAAAAGATTGTTGCAATAGTCCACTGGGGGTACCCCTTGAGCTGCAATGCAAAAACCTGTGGAAAACCCTTCAAACAAAGTACTGGCTGCCTTTCTGTCAGGGTACTGATTTAACCAGAAAATCAGCCTCCCCAAATCCACTGGCGTGGATAACTTATTGCTGAGGCGGGGGCTTGGGCTCTCTCCCTTTCTCTTTGGATTTCTTAATGCATTTGAACTCGAGATGGGAAGGGTGGCCACAGTATGCACATGTGTGTTTGAACATACATGCACCTGGGGGCCAGGTGCACGTCTTCCGGTTAAAGGCCCAGCATGTCACCCTTTTGTCCCCCCTTTTACGTCCGTCTGGTCCCAACCCATGTCCGGATCGTCAACCTTGGCCCATCTGAAGTCCCTATCGTAATCCAACCGAGCCTCCCCACCATACATTGTTTGTGCTTTCAAAATCTTATTGGCATAACATATCAAAGGTATAGTCAATTCCGGCTTCTTCTCTAACATTACAATGGAAAATACATTGAAACCAAACAACCAATTAGTGATGGATTTCTCTACCCTTGGGTTCCTATCTCTAAAGGAGTCTTCCTTGCCATCCTTCTCTTTAGACTCTACCTCTCTTCTCTTCTAAGGAGAATATATCCACAAATTCCCCCTTCCAAATTTTTTCCTTTGTTTCCGGCCCGGCGTAACATGCGCCGCCAACTTACCACGCTTGGATAACACGGACTCATGACCACCAATTGGGGCACACCCTTTATCTATCTTTTTGCCTCCGCACTCCACTGCCTTACCTGCAGAGGACCCTGCTGTCGCTGGTTGCGCGGGGGCCGCTTGAACCACCGCCTGGGGAGGCAGGTTCAAATCCTTTTTGTGCGCTTTGCCCAAAAGGGCCACCTGTTTATTCAATTCGCCCAGCACTCCACCAGTGCCTGCAGATGCGGCCCATGGCGCTACCGTTACGCTGATTCTGGGCGCGCCTAATTGTGCCAAAAGTGTCGCTACTGTGGTCAATATGGTAGCTGTGGCAGCGTGCCCTCCCTCCAATGTTGACCCAGACTGTCCAGAGGAGGCCGGAACTACCCCCCCCCTTGTGCCGCCCCCTGTGTGATTGGTGTTACCAATGGGACCACCTCTGTTACTATAGGGGTAGGAGGATTGGGAGCAGGCGTCAATGCCTTTAAAACACCTCAAATCTCTGCCAATATCGTGCCCACGCCATCCCACCCTTCTGCTGGTGGCACGCTGACTGGCTGCTGGGGAATCAGAATAGGTTGGGGGGTATGCTGGGCACCGGCACTGCCAGAACCACAGGTATGGGCACCACCGAGACTGTACTGGGCACTGGCGCTGCCGGTACCACAGGTATGGGGACCACAGGAACTATGTTTGGGAGCACCAGTGGCGCTGGAAGCCCGGAGTCTGGCATGCTTGGGACTGGCACCCTGGGGGCACTAGGCCCGGGCAGTAAGGGCGTTACTGGGGGAATAGGTGCGGGGTGAGTCATCTGGAACCTTGCTCCCCCTCCCTTTCTTATTCACCCTGGGTTTCTTAACTAACGGAGGGAAAGCTGCTTTTGGCGGGACTATGGTTTACATGGTCGGACCACAGGTATTGGCTTGGATACCTTTTCGCTATCTGACACTGGCGCCTCACCCCCTTGTTCCTCCTCACTATCATCGTCATCCAAATGATAGCCCTGGTCAGGTGTCCAGCGCATGAGAGAAAGAGGACGAGCAGTGGTGCACCTGGAGCTAAGTATCCCCTTTGGCTCTGCCCTCAACTACTGTGGCTTCCGCCGGAAGTGCGTCATTGATGACCCGGAAGGACTTTCGGTCCAGTAGCTAACCTCGCTACTGGACCGACAATGGGGGTGTGGTGGGGATCCGGGAAGCCGGGCCCTAAGGGCGCGCTTGTCGAGATCTCGCACTTTTCAAACTAGCTCTTTTAGCACTTTATTTATATATGCCCCCACAGGTTAACTTTCCTTGCAAGCTCCTTGGCCTACTGTGCTTTTACTTCTAGCCAGGGACCTCTAAATGTAAACAATGGTAGCCAATAGGTGTCTTTTCCTGTCCTGGACATCTCTTAATTCAACCCCTCTGAAAGCTGGCTCCGGCAAGGCGAGCGTGGTGATTGAGTCTACTGGATACTGCAGCTTTAATCTGCTCTGGGGGAGCCAAGCCTTTGCCTGCCTTGTTCCTACAAGAACTTTTGTCTTGGGCCATGCCAACACATTGCCGTGAAAAGTTAGACTATCCCTTACTACTTTAAGGCTCGTCGTTATTAGAAGTGTGCGAAATTCGGGTAACCTGCTTTTGTGCAATTACGTGAAAAGCAAAGCCATCATTTCGCGATTTCTTTCAGCACGAAACCGCAAGGACGCATTTCGTGCCCAAAAAAATAAAATTAAAATCCCCCAAAAAGCTGCTGCGTTCAGTTGTTACAGTGTTTGCAATAAATTTTCACTGCAAATTTTGCATTCATTGCAAATCTTTAGCACAAATGGCAGGTCAATACGCAAAAGTATCATAATAGCAGAATTTCAGGAGTGTTGCGCAATAAGCTAAACACTAAAATCACGAAATTACGCAGACCACGCCGGTGTAACTTCAGTTTCTCCCAGACCTACTTGTTATATCTCAGGCTAGCCTTGCTGATTCCTGAGCACTTGATTCCATCTTACTGACCCTTCATTGCGGGCATATGACCCGCAATCTGTCTTCCTCAGTTTTAGAAGATGCAAGCTGAACCCTGCCAGCACGCCCTACCACCAGTGCTTCAAATGGGTCGGTACTGTCTGGTATTGAGTACCAGCACTTTTTTATTTTGCAAGGAAGAGTACCGGCACTTCTCAAAAGCAACGTAATACTTTTAATTGGAGAGTACCGGCACTTCTCAGACACAAGTAGCTACAGAGTACCTGCACTTCTATTTTTCCATTTCAAGCGCTGCCTTCCGCATTAAGGCTGGTCGTTATATCTCGGGCCAGGGGCGGATTGGCAAGGCGGGCATTCGGGAATTGGCCGAAGGGCCGGTGCCTCAGTGCCCTCTGTGGGCCGTTTTTTTTCTCCCCTGTCCCAGTCCACAGAGAGTGGACTAGTAAAGGGGAGAACAAAAAACGGCCCACAGAGGGCACAGAGAGACAGAGAAAATGAAAGCAGTCTCGCTGTGCGGCCAGACAGCGATAGTCAGCTGTGGGCTCTCCTTCACCCCTACCCTGCCAAGCAATCAAGCTGAGGCTGGGCTGGGGAGGGGTGATTGTTTGCAATAATCGGCCTCCCTGGGGGCCAGGTGTTTCTCAGGCCTTTGAGCCATTTGCATCTCGGCCCCCTGGCGCCCATGCAGCCCAGAAACGGTGTTAGTCTTAACACCTCGCCCACAGCCCTTCACATTCAGGGCATAGTGGGCGAGGAAGAATGGGTCTTGCTGTGGGGGCCTGTGATGTTTGGAATTTTTTTGTTTTATTTATTTATTTATGCGATTTTATATAGCGTGGACTTTACCCGAAGGTGTCAGATCGCTTCACACTAGGAACAGCAATAATACATGAGGAGAAAATTATAAGTGGGCAAATTACAAAAGCAAACGTTAAGTTACATGAATCAAAGTGACAATAGTGAGCAACCAAAATACAAGAGGAGCAAACGATACATTACAGGAGGAAAAAGAGATATGTGTGCAGGTTACAAAAGCATACAAAATACAAGTAGAGGTATAATACTGCAATTAATGGCAGACACTCCAGCACAAGAACAAACGTTACGTAGGCAATGGTGGCACTTGTGCAAGTATCTAAAGCAAACAAAAGTGAGAGGTAGCAAACAGTGTGTTACAAGAGAAAAGTGACTTGTGCAAGTTACAAAAGGGTACCATACACAGGTACAAGGGTAATACTACAGTAAATGATAAATACTCAAACTACCAGAACACACTGGGAAGGCACTTCCCATGCACCAGCTTCACCTCAGCCTCCCCCCTGGCTACCTGGCTACCTTGGATGACCCAGAAAGCTGTGTTTTGTGCTCCCCTGCCAGGACATTTTCTCAAGGCCTGGAGGGTTGATTAATTTACTAATTGCAGGGGCCTTACCTCTGTTCATGTGCTCCTGAGCTGAAGGTCTGGGGAGGGCTGAGTAGGTTAGTAATAGCAGGGGCTTTGCTGCTTTTCAGGTGCTCCTGTGCTGGAGGGCTGGAATAATTTTGTGACAAAAAGGGGCCTTGCTATTTTTTTTAGTTGCTCAGCATGTAGGCCATTGTCACCTTGGCCCTGTGTTGTGTGCAAGAACAGTATCCTCCCACTTTCATTCCTTGTCTGTGCAAATGGTGTTTCATGAAAGGGCACGCCCCTTGAATGTGGGCCACGCCCCTTTAAATATGGGCCACGCCTCTTGAATGTGGGCCACTTTTTTCGTCAGTGCCCGGGCCGAATTGTGATCCCAATCCAACCCTGTCTCGGGCTAGGCCTGCAGAATCTTAGGGAATCGGTCATGTGCTTTTGACCCTTTGTATTGTGAAGATATGACCCGCAATCTGCCTTTATCAGCTTTAGAAGAAGAAGGTATGGTGGTGACTGGTGAGCCCTGCTATCCTATCCCGGAGAGCGCATCAACCCCTCCCCCAAGCTGTGGTCCAGCACAGACCATGTTATTTACTACGATGCGCTCACATCAGCTGTGGCTTAATATGCCCTTCTGCAGGCATACCTGGTGTTTATATTCTGCACAGAACTTTAAAAGTGATAATTTAGCTATTTTCTAGTGAGTTAATTATACACATTGTGCTGCCTGTTGTTATAGGTGCGGCAGAATTAGAGGCGCGGAAAGGGGAAACCCTTAGAAAGACGGAAGAGTCACTATATATAGGAAACCCGTGCTATGCCCCCCATGTAATCGCGACACGGGGCGGGAAAACCAGAGTGCATGTTAAAGAAAGTGAACTGATCTACAGACTTTAGATCGTCCGCCTTCACGAGAGTCAATATTCATGTCTGACAGTTCGAAAGATGTCGAAGTGGGCGGGCCCAGGGCGTTCCCATACTTTTCATTAAAAAAAAACCGACCATTTCTGCTCAGTTAATTAATGCTGGCCTTTGGTTGAATGCAGCCGAAAGGATTTGGAGGGGGCTACACTCTGGTTCACTTACAGCACTTCGACCACCACGAACATAGATGGTGAAGGAAGGTGGGAAAGCGCGACTCGACCCTGAGCAAGCTGTGTGCTGGTTACCTTAGGTTACTTTGGCACAGGGCTTGTACAACGCAGAGCACGTTGGTGCACTTATATCCTGTAGTCGGGTGTCTATCCTGATCCTGTAGCCAAACGTCAAGCCTGTAGCCGTGCGTCCAACCTGTAGCCGTACGTCCATCCTGTAGTCTTCTTTGGACTAAGAAGTACCTGGTTACAGGGACTTGCGGGGATAGTACGTTGGGTTATAAGCCTTGTAAAGGGTGAGCTAGGTACAATAAGATCTTTTATCCGGACAGAATTATTGGGAAGTTTAAATGAGCAATCTTTAATTGTTAAAAATTTCAAAGCTGCGGTAGACTTGCTTCAACTGGATGAAACCGTACTCTTCACCCTATCTCCATATCAATTAAAAGCCACTCTGAAACAGGCTACCTGGAAATTGAGTTTTACTAGGGATAGGGTAGCCCGCATGCTAAAGAGAAGTACTGATCCATCTATTGACTCCTGGGTGATAAACAAAGCACAGGCTTATATTACTTGTTGGAACCTGCCCCATTGAGTGTGCCGTTTTTGGTTATTAATGAGGCATGGTCTACTCCCTCTAAATAATCTACTATCTAAATGGTATAACACCTCTCCAGCCTGCAAATTGTGCAATAATCCTGTCCAGGATCTTATGCATGTACTGTTTATTTGTCCTGCCCTATCATTATGTCGCCGAAATGGATAAGGCCTATCTGTTTATCTTTATCTATTTTCTCTGCCCCGGCTCTGATAGATTCCATTTATGTACAACCGAATGCAATATTTTGTCATAGAATTTTTAACTTTTTAACCGCATCGCTGCGACGGCTATTCCGCCGCAGCGATGCGGTTAAAATGTTAAAAATTCCGCTCAATAGAACGCGCTGCACAGGCGCGGCGGCAGGGCCATGACGGAACCGCTCCGTCATCAGCACAGCGCCACCGCAGCTGATGACGGAGCGGTTCCGTCATCAGCATAGAAAGGGTTAAAGTGTTTTTTAGACATATATTAAAACATTTATATGATGGGTTTTATAGCTAAAATTGTTTTTATCTGATGTCTTCTATATTTATAGCATTTGTATATTATAGTTCAATGTTTTGAAAATGTAAATTTCAATTTTATGTTGATCTCTTCGGAGTTCCAAGATCATAAATAAATAAACCTGAAACTTGATACTCTCTGTAATCTTGCGCCCATCCTGTAGTCTTGCTCCCAGCCTGTAGCCGTACGTCCATCCTGTAGTCTTGCGCCCAGCCTGTAGCCATGAGTCCAGCCTGTAGCTGTGTGTCCATCCTGTAGTTTTGCATCCAACCTGTAGCCGTACGTCCATCCTGTAGCCTTGCGTCCAGCCTGTAGCTGAACGTCCATCCTGTAGCCGTGCGTCCAGCCTGTAGCTGTGCGTCCATCCTGTAGCCTTGCATCCAGCCTGTAGCTGAACGTCCATCCTGTAGCCGTTCGTCCAGCCTGTAGCTGAACGTCCATCCTGTAGCCGTGTGTCCAGCCTGTAGCCGTACGTCCATCCTGTAGTCTTGCGTCCAACCTGTAGCCGTACGTCCATCCTGTAGTCTTGCGTCCAGCATGTAGCCATGTGTCCAGCCTGTAGCCGTGCGTCCATCCTGTAGTCTTGTGCCCATCCTGTAGTCTTACGTCCAGCCTGTAGCCGTGTGTCCAGCCTGTAGCCGTGCGTCCATCCTGTGGCCGTGCGTCCAGCCTGTAGTCTTGCGTCCAGCCTGTAGCGGTCGCGTGCAAGTTAGCTGCTGCTTCTTCAGACGTTTGCATGTGCTGCACGTGCACCGCATAGTGTGCGTCAAGTCCAGCCTTCCGTGATGGGGCTACCTTAGGGCTCCGGGCTTTGTACCTTCGATGCTTGTCATGTGTTAAGTGAGTGCCCACCCCAGTGCGATGGCACCATGTGGGCACCCAGCTTGTGGATACGAAGGACACCTGTGCATACCTGTTGTGTGTACCTCCAGCCTCCCGTGCGCAGGTTACATGGGGGTTCCGAACTTGTACCTTCGATGCATTTCATGGGTTAGGTGAGTACCCAGCCCAGTGCGATGGGGTGTACCAGGCTTATGGCTACGATGGACACCTGTGCAGACGTGTTGTGTGTACCTCCAGCCCCCCGTGCGCAGGTTACCTGGGGCTCCGAGCTTGTACCTTCGATACATGTCATGTGTTTAGTGTGTGCGCCCGGCCCACCGTGCGATGGCTAGCTGGGGGGCACCTGGCTTGTGGATACGATGCAGGCGCTGTTTGTATCTCCAGCCTCCCACGCGCAGGACGCATGGGGAGTCTGGCTGGTTGTACCTACTCTGTGGCTCAGACGTGTCATGTGTGCGCCATGCCTCCCCTGTGCAGGATACCTGTGGGCACCGTGCTCCTATGCAGAGCTGGGAAGCGCCCTGTGCGTGAGCAGAGAAAAATGTGGTAGCCTTGTTAATGGTAGCGAATTTAATGAGGTAGCAGGGGGTGCCTTTTGTGTTCTCTGGTCAGTACCTGGATGAAAAGAGACTCCCCCCGATCACAAACATCCCAACCCCCCACAGCTCACCTAAATCGCAGGACAGCTTAGCTAGCTGCCTCACGCAGAAGATGGTTTTGTTGGTGAGCCAACAGGTGTTAGGGAACGGTGAGGAAGGTGAGGAAGGGGGCTAAAGGGGTGTTTAAAAGAAACGGCGCCAGCCGTATGATGACGAAGTACTAAAACCACTTTAAACCGGCAAATCAGACAGAAACGAACGGGCAGGGAGGGACGAGGACAAGACTGGAAGATGAAAAGGACGCAGCTGTTGGCATAACCACTTAAATGTGCACAGCTCCATGGCATGAGCCCCTCAGAAACTTGGCGGCTTGGGCCCAGCTCGCCCTGCTTCTAGGTAGGCGCTCCAGCTGTGCAGAAGTGCTACGCGTGAGTCCAGCCTCCCGTGCGCGGGTTACCTGGTGCTCCAGACTCGAAGAGCGGCGCAGCGCCGGGGGGAGGCGCCCGGGGCCTGCCTCCTCCACGCCCTCTTCTCACAGTCACGCTGAGCAGAGGGACGGACCGGCTCACGGAGCAGCAGAGCCTGTCGGAAGTGCAGAGACCCGGCGCTACCTGAAGCCTCGCTTTTTGCGCAGTCCGCTGAGCTTTGCGCCAGCTGCCTCTGGATGTGACCTGCTCTCTTCCCCTTGGATGTGCGGTTCTTGCGCGGTACAGGCTGGAGTCCGGTTAAACTAACACGACGGTTGCCAACAGCGATCCGTGCCTCCGGGTGAGGGCACAGAAGCACGTCCTCCATCACATGCACCCCGGAGGAGAGGGCGGCCATGCAGCGGACAGGTAGGACAGCCACGCATGTACCCCGGCACCCAGTGCGCTGAGCTGGCAGGGCGGGGAGCGCACGCTTCAGTGCACTGCCTTTTGTATTTGTTTTCAAGTTCAAAGTCGTTCAGTTATTTCAGTGCATCAGAAAGTGGTGGCATAGGGCGCTTCCACCAGTGAACCCTCTAACTGTGACACTTCCAGAGCTGCGCGCTTCGGCTGGACGCACTCTCAGCACACACACTGCTTGCTCCGTGGGAGGGAAGTCATGTCAGCTGAGTGAGCCATAAACTGCGTGCACATGCGGCGGGAGCTTGCCAGCTCCGTGCTAGTGTTGTGTGTTGTTGATGGTAACCATACGCATCTCCGGAGGAGGGGTGCGCGGGGGCTTGGATGGAGGCCCTTGCACTATTTTGTGCACACATTCTACTTGGATGCGCCCTAGAACAGGAGGACGGGACGTCAGACATGCATATCGCTGAGAGCGACGAGTTCTGTCTGCTTAGAGGGCTCTGTGGTGTGTCTGTATCGCTCTGTGGCGTGTCTGTATCGCTCTGTGGTGTGTTTGTATCTGTGTGGAAACTGTGCCGTGATCCCGGGAAGAGGAAAGGGCGCCTCCCAGCGCGTTCCACTGTGACTCTGCGTCATACTCACTCCCGCTCTTCTTCGAGGTAGAGGAGGGAACCCCGCAGTCCCTTCTCACTGTTTGCGTGATCAGCAGTGGCGTGACGTAAAACCATGTCCCGGCCCCTCACGGCGTGAAGATGGGTTCCTGAGGCACCCCCATACCACAGAGATTCACTGACCTATGCATTGGGGGCCCTCCTCCCTGGTGATAAGACAGCCCACAGTGCTGCAGGAGAGAGGCCAAGCTTCTCACCTCCTCCTGTAGCGTCCTCACAGGGGCGCCTTCTGTGCCAGAAGAAGGGGGCGAGCTTGGCAGCTACTTCTCAAGTGATTATGTGCGCGATGTACTCCAACGGAGGAAGCTTGTCGTCTTCTTTGTGAGAATCCCACAGTGCCTGTGTAGAGGGGAAGCGCGTCCCCTTCTGTGGTATCTATGTGAGAATAATACACTGCTGTAGGGTTGTATTACCCCAGGGATGCAAGACTGGCAGATTCTTCTGTGACATTCTAAGTTCTATGTGATAATAGGAGAGATGGAGAAGCTTGGCAGATTCTGCTGTGTGATGATGCCTCAGTGTCAGAAGATGAGAGAGGAGGTTTGCCTCCTTCTAGTGTCTCTGTGAGAATAATACACTGCTGTAGGATTGTATTACCCCAGGGATGCAAGACTGGCAGATTCTTCTGTGACATTCTAAGTTCTATGTGATAATGCGAGAGATGGAGAAGCTTGGCAGATTCTGCTGTGTGATGATGCCTCAGTGTCAGAAGATGAGAGAGGAGGGTTGCCTCCTTCTACAGTGTCTCTGTGAGAATAATACACTGGCATAAGATTCTGCGTTACCCAGAGATGAAAGATTGACCGTCCCTTCTGTGACATCTATGCATGTGATAATGCAGGAGAAGACTACGCTTGGCAGCTTCTGCCAAATTGATAAGGCCTCACTGTCAGGAGACGAGAGAGGAAACTTGTCTCCTGCTGCAGTGGTCTGTGAGAATAATACACTGTTAGAAGAGTATGCATTATCCAGGAATGAAAGATTGGAAGTCCCTTCTGTGACTTCCTAATATGTGATAATGCGAGAGAAGGGGAAGCTTGGCAGGCTGCTTCTGCTATATGATAATGTCTCACTGTCAGAAGATGAGAGAGGAAACTCTATGTGAGAATAATACACTGCTAGAAGATTATGTGTTACCCAGGGATGAAGACGGGCAGTTTGTTCTGTGACTTCCTTCTAGTTGATACTGTGAGAGAAAGGGAAGCTTGGCAGCTTCTGCTGTATGAAAAGGCCTCATTGTCAGACAACTAGAGAGGAAACGTGTTGACTCCTTCTGCAGTGTCTATGTGAGAATAATACACAGCCATAAGAGTATGTGTTAACCCAGGGATGGCAGATTGGCCGGGAGCCTCTGTGACGTCCTTGCATGTGATAATGCTAGAGAAAGGCACGTTTGGCAGCTTCTCCTATATGATAATGTTTCAATGTCTAAAGAGGAGAGAGGAAGCTAGGTGGCTGCGTCTGCAGTGTTATGTCAGAATAATATACTGCTATAAGGTTATGTGTTACCCCAGGGATGACAGATTGGCCGTTCCCTTCTGTGACTTCCTTCTATGTGATAATGCGAGAGAAAGTCAAGTTTGGCAGCTTTTCCTACATGATAATGTTTCAATGTCTGAAGATGAGAGAAGAAGCTAATTGGCTACTTCTGCAGTGTTATGTCAGAATAATACACCGCTATGAAATTATGTGTTACCCCAATGATGACAGATTTGCTGTTTCTTTTGTGACGTCCTTCCATGTGATAATGCAATATAAGGGTAAGCTTGGCAGCTTCTCCTATGTAATTATTATACGTTGTTAATCATTCACTTTGTACTCATTATTTCAAAATCTTTACTTTCACAAAGTGGACAATATTTGCCTGCCTGAAAGAGTGAGACTCCATTTGTGTGTAATTTTCTTTTACTCGCTGTGAACTGATTGTCCCTTTTGTAATAAGGTTATCTGTTGGTCCCTCGGAATGACAATGACATTTTTGGCATTCTCCCTCCTTGAAACCCCAGACATCACCCCCCCCCACTTCCGATGCTCATTTGACATGAATTTTAGCACGCTTGATCCTGCTCTTAGGCCACCTCTGTACCTCTGTTCTTATTTGGTCTGCAAGCAAGCAGACATCAGGGGCCATTATTGCACAATTCTGCACTTCTGCTTCCCAGCTTTCCACTAGCTTATGGCTCTAGTGCTCTGATGCTCGCTCCACGAGCTGGGCCTTCACATTTTCTCCTGAAGTCCCATCTATCTGATGATGCCGACCTTCGAGGAGGGGAAGCTTGACAGCTTCTTCTGCAGTGTTAATGTATCTGGTAATGGTAAATAGAAGATGAGAGAGGAAGCTTGTCCGCTCCTTCCGCAGTGCCCATGTGTCTGATAATGGCACACTGCCAGTAGCGGAGAGAGGTAGCTTGACATCTCCATCTGCAGTGTCTGTCTATTTGCCAATGAACTTTCAGAATAGAAAAAAAAGCCAAAAGAGAAGAAAGGAAGCTTGACAGCTTCTTCTGAAGTGTCCTTGTATCTGATAGTTCTACCTTGAGGATAGGAAGCTTGACAGCTTCTTCTGAAGTGTCCTTATATCTGATAGTTCTACCTTGAGGATAGGAAGCTTGACAGCTTCTTCTGAAGTGTCCTTATATCTGATAGTTCTACCTTGAGTATAGGAAGCTTGACGGCTTCTTCTGAAGTGTCCTTGTATCTGAAAGTTCTACCTTGAGGATAGGAAGCTTGACAGCTTCTTCTGAAGTGTCCTTGTATCTGATGGTTCTAGCTTGAGGATAGGAAGCTTGACAGCTTCTTCTGAAGTGTCCTTGTATCTGATGGTTCTAGCTTGAGGATAGGAAGCTTGACAGCTTCTTCTGAAGTGTCCTTGTATCTGATGGTTCTACATTGAGGATAGGAAGCTTGACAGCTTCTTCTGAAGTGTCCTTGTGTCTGATAGTTCTCCCTTGAGGATCGGAAGCTTGACAGCTTCTTCTGAAGTGTCCTTGTATCTGACAGTTCCACCTTGAGGATAGGAAGCTTGACAGCTTCTTCTGAAGTGTCCTTGTATCTGACAGTTCCACCTTGAGGATAGGAAGCTTGACAGCTTCTTCTGAAGTGTCCTTGTATCTGACAGTTCTACCTTGAGAATAGGAAGCTTGACAGCTTCTTCTGAAGTGTCCTTGTATCTGACAGTTCTACCTTGAGGATAGGAAGCTTGACAGATTCTTCTGAAGTGTCCTTGTATCTGACAGTTCTACCTTGAGGATAGGAAGCTTGACAGCTTCTTCTGAAGTGTCCTTATATCTGACAGTTCTACCTCGAGGATAGGAAGCTTGACAGCTTCTTCTGAAGGGTCCTTGTATCTGACAGTTCTACCTTGAGGATAGGAAGCTTGACAGCTTCTTCTGAAGTGTTCTTATATCTGACAGTTCTACCTCGAGGATAGGAAGCTTGACAGCTTCTTCTGAAGGGTCCTTGTATCTGACAGTTCTACCTCGAGGATAGGAAGCTTGACAGCTTCTTCTGAAGTGTCCTTGTATCTGATGGTTCTACATTGAGGATAGGAAGCTTGACAGCTTCTTCTGAAGTGTCCTTGTGTCTGATAGTTCTCCCTTGAGGATCGGAAGCTTGACAGCTTCTTCTGAAGTGTCCTTGTATCTGATAGTTCCACCTTGAGGATAGGAAGCTTGACAGCTTCTTCTGAAGTGTCCTTGTATCTGACAGTTCCACCTTGAGAATAGGAAGCTTGACAGCTTCTTCTGAAGTGTCCTTGTATCTGACAGTTCTACCTTGAGAATAGGAAGCTTGACAGCTTCTTCTGAAGTGTCCTTGTATCTGACAGTTCTACCTTGAGGATAGGAAGCTTGACAGATTCTTCTGAAGTGTCCTTGTATCTGACAGTTCTACCTTGAGGATAGGAAGCTTGACAGCTTCTTCTGAAGTGTCCTTATATCTGACAGTTCTACCTCGAGGATAGGAAGCTTGACAGCTTCTTCTGAAGGGTCCTTGTATCTGACAGTTCTACCTTGAGGATAGGAAGCTTGACAGCTTCTTCTGAAGTGTCCTTATATCTGACAGTTCTACCTCGAGGATAGGAAGCTTGACAGCTTCTTCTGAAGGGTCCTTGTATCTGACAGTTCTACCTCGAGGATAGGAAGCTTGACCGCTTCTTCTGGAGGATAGGAAGCTTGACAGCTTCTTCTGAAGGGTCCTTGTATCTGACAGTTCTACCTTGAGGATAGGAAGCTTGACAGCTTCTTCTGAAGTGTCCTTGTATCTGATAGTTCTACCTTGAGGATAGGAAGCTTGACAGCTTCTTCTGAAGTGTCCTTGTATCTGATAGTTCTACCTTGAGGACAGGAAGCTTGACAGCTTCTTCTGAAGTGTCCTTATATCTGACAGTTCTACCTCGAGGATAGGAAGCTTGACAGCTTCTTCTGAAGGGTCCTTGTATCTGACAGTTCTACCTTGAGGATAGGAAGCTTGACAGCTTCTTCTGAAGTGTCCTTATATCTGACAGTTCTACCTCGAGGATAGGAAGCTTGACAGCTTCTTCTGAAGGGTCCTTGTATCTGACAGTTCTACCTCGAGGATAGGAAGCTTGACAGCTTCTTCTGGAGGATAGGAAGCTTGACAGCTTCTTCTGAAGGGTCCTTGTATCTGACAGTTCTACCTCGAGGATAGGAAGCTTGACAGCTTCTTCTGGAGGATAGGAAGCTTGACAGCTTCTCCTGAAGGGTCCTTGTATCTGATAGTTCTACCTTGAGGATACGACGCTTGATAGCTTCTTCTGCTGGGGTTCTTGTGTCTGATAGTTCTACTTTGAGGAGAGGAAGCTTGACAGCGCCTACTGCAGTGCTCTTGTATCTGATAGTTCTACCTTGAGGATAGGAAGCTTGACAGCTCCTTCTGCAGTGTCCATGTAGGTGATAACTGTATGCATTGAGGAAAGCATAGCTTCTCCTGCAGTGTTTATTTATTCGATTCTGCTACACTTCCACAAGAGGAGAAAGGAAGCTTGCAGGTGATTCTGTAGTGTCCATGTTGTTTATACTTTTATACTTTGAGGAGAGCCAGCATGACCGGTCATTCTGTAGTGTCCATTTGGTGATATTTGTATACTTTGAAGAGAGGAAGCTTGACAGCTGCTTCAGCACTGCCTATCTAGCGGATAATGTGCTACACTGCCTCCGGAGAGGGCACAGCTTGACAGCTCTTTATTTGTGTTTTTTATTTCCCTTTTGATATTTTCTAAAAGCTGCGTCATAGCGTGAGCTTGTCAACACATTTTTGCTGTTTTGTTTGTGTGGTGCAAGACTTTGTCCTGCCCCAGGGCTGTTCTTTTCTGCGTGATACATCGCCCCACACTCCTCTAGGAAGAGGGGCTGGCCTGGGAGAGTGGGACAAGACCCCTCGCGTTCCCTCACTCCGTGCGCCTATAATCCCGTCCCTGGGACGGGCAGGGCCGCGCGCCGAGGGCGGGAGGCTCGCGCAGGGAAGCAGCGCGGAAGAAAAGCCCCTCTCATGACTGCGCGTCACATGGGCTGCAGAGCGGTTACTCATTCCGAGATGAGTAACTCGGTGTGACCAGGTCAGGCAGCGGCTTTCACCGAGTCCGGCAGTCCTGAGGCGGAGCCTGAGGTCTGGGGGCGAAGCATGCGTGACCGTCCTCCGGCCCTACACACTTTATTTTTACACAGTCAGATTGCAGTGTACAAGCTCTCTCCAGCCAGCCTTTCTGTACTTTTCTAAAAAAAAATGAATTGCCCAGAAGCACACACTATTTGGTCAAGCGTGGAAGCCAGGATTACAGCCATATCTTCAGGTCGTAACATCATTAACGAAGCAATCAGGCCACACAACCACGACTATATGCATCTTGTAAACATGTGTGCACATTTCCACTGTCACTTCTAACCTCTAATCAGGACCACTTCAATCATGCCATTATGCCTCCATCGTGTTATGTGTGTAGATATGGATTTACCGCACTAGCCACACAATGTGTATTAAAACAATAGCACCACAGAACTTGCTGCATTATGTTGCGCAATGTGCCTTTTCCTGCCTTTTCCTGCTGCATAATTTAACCAACGCTGCCACACAATTTGGTCCTCCATAGCCGCATAATTCCAAAGAAATGACAAATGTGTTGGAAGCAATGGCTCCATGCTGTGTAAGGTCAGCACAGTGCTTTAAAGCCCATCCTGCCCTATGATTGCCGGACACCAGTACTTAAAACAGCAGGGGCCTCATTTATGAAAAGTGACTGCATCGCTGCGTGAAAACAGCGATGCATCACTTTTCATTGCGACACCAATGATGCGTCATATTTACAGTATGACGCATCATGTCGCAAGGAGTTACAGATACGCCAGTATTTCTCACGTATCTGTAGGCGCAAAAGTGACACATTGCTAGAGTGTGTTACAAAAGTGATGCAACTCCAGCAATGTGTCCTTTCACATGGGGCAAGCCCCATGTGAAAGGGTCTGCGTCAGGCTTACGCCTGCTGTGAGGCAGGCGTAAGATTCTGACGCATTTGAGTCCTAGAAGTGGCGCAGTGAAATCTTGTAGATTTCACTGCGTCACTTCCATGAACCTTTCTTGTGTCAATACGCTCCCCTTGCATACATAATACCTGGCGCAGGTATGATGTGGCGCAGGGGTTTACAAAGTGACGCATCTAACTAGATGCGCCACTTTGTAAATATGGCGCAACAAGGTGCATTTTTTATGCCACTGGTGCGTCACAAAAAGTGACACACCGGCGGCGTAAAAGTGACGCATGGCCTCATAAATGAGGCCCCAGGTTCGTAAAGAGGAGCACAGCTACCAGCTGGGATATATATATTTTTGTTTTTTTAAATGCCTCGCCCTGCGATTGCACCCTTGATGATTAAGCGCGCCCTCGATGTAGTGCTGATTCCAGACACGTTTTGCTGGTGTGGGGGCGGGGGGCAATTTTGATAAAGTACAGTTTTTATGAAGACACTGAAGCTAATTGTGGGTGGCCACAGGCTGACTTCTGTGAACCAGTGTCTCCTGTAAATGGAGCGGAATTGCACACCTGCTACGGATCCATCATTTCTCCTCCTCTGCTGATTTTGTTCCTCAAACAGGGGGTCAGAGGTACCCGAATTACAGTGAGGCATCTTGTTTTTCACACTCTCCCATGGTAGTTAATATATGCAGGCCCTTACCTCTGGCGTGGGCCTGGATTCTGGGCTGAAAACATGTGGCAGAGGCTGAGGGGGAGGACGTGTACTGTGTTCATGAGCTATTTATAAGAACATGAGAGAAGATAGTTTTTTTTTACAGATGCTGGAGCTGGCATGCATGCTGAGCAGAGGGGTAAATTGCCATTTCAGTAAGTTACTCCACGTAACATTGACCTGGTCTGGAACTTTGCACGTGGTCTGGAAATGTGCCTGTGCCAGGTTGGTTAAACTCTCGGAGCTCCATTTCCATGTACAGTAAACAGTCTGACAGACTCAGCGGATGAAGAGTGTAGTTTTAGAGCAGACTGGTGGTGTGATTTAGAATATAGGAGGTTTGGGGGGCTGGGGGGTGTACTCTGTTTCAAAGGCAAAGGAATACCCTCTCCTCCAAACTGAAATTCTGCCTGCCTCATGTAGAGTTGTGCGAAGCGTAAGTATGTCAGCGACAGAGACTGCTCCATGTCTACTGCTGACGTACTCCTGATGACCTGACGGAGTACGGGCTGTCGGAGAGTTGGCCATTTGTCCGCCTGTCCTATTTAGAGCAGACAGACAACTGACCAGTTTTTAGTTTCACACTCCACAATACAAAACGTGTTGGTAAGTGAAAATAAAAACATTTTATTGACCCCCACGTCTTGGGAGAAAACTCCAGTGGTAACAACAATGAAGGAGTTATTCCAAAAACAAAAGTCAAGCTAAATATCCGGATGAAAGTAAGAAAAAGAAAATTCTTTTAAAAAGAACCCTCACTCATCATACAATTTGGGAACAATAAAGATAATTTTAATTTACTTCTTGATTCCACTCACACTCACTCTTTTCACCAAAAAGACTCCGCTCCACTGTAATCAGGCGTTGAAGCACACCGAGTGGCATTCGGCTGCTTGAGTGTGAACCCTATGATGAAGCATGTCACCAACTAGGTTGGTGAGTGAGGGTTCTTTTTAAAATAATTTTTTTTTTTACTTTCATACGGGTTTTTGGTTTGACTTTTGTTATTGGAATAACTCCTTCATTGTTTTTACTATTGCTTACTAAAGGGGACCAGGAGTAGTTCCACTCTACCCTTTCTCTCTTTTTGTTTAATTGTATAAAACTCCAGTGGCCAGGGGACTACTGCTTTTTTTGTCTTCAGAAAGAAAATTCTGTTTTGGGATTCTGTAAAACAAGATATTGAAAGTGTTCCATACGGCATCGTCATGTTGATGTCGATGAAGCTGCAGAGCACACTTTCAATTTCTTGACAGGAATCACAGTGACAGAAATTCCTGTCAATAGCCAGAGATGTCCGCAGGGGGGTGGACATCTCTAAATTTGGAGTGTGGATGCTCCAAACTCGAAATCAGTCCCCAAAACACAGCGGCGGCTGGCATTTGGGGGGGGACAAAGTGCACAAAATATTTTCAAAATAAATAAATCTTACCTAACGCGACATCCTTGCTCCGGACTTCTTCTTTGCAGGAACTGGAACCGGATGCTGGAACTCCCTTGCCCAATCCCGGCACTGCTCACATGCAGCATGTGAACAGCGCCCTGATTATTATTATTATTATGTTTCTTATATAGCGCCAGAATCGACCCCCGAAGGGGTATCTCCGCGCTTGCCTTGGGAACCCGTCCTGGCTTTTCCCTGTGAGATAGCCCCTACAGGGCATCCCCAAGGTGAAAGCCAGGCATCCCGCCGCGGGGGGCTGTTGTGGAGATTAAGCAAGCTTAATGCCCAGAGTTGCAGAGTGTGAACCCATGATTAGGTCAGGCACCGAAGCGAGAATTATCGAGTCCATGGACATTTGAGCTCAAGACCCTGCCGCGTCGGGAATCGAACCCTGGTCCCGGGTCTGACCTCTGCTTCAGGGTCTGCCTGCTCTAACCAGTGAGCCACACTTCTCCATTGGAGGAAGCGACCTCACTCAGCACTCCACAGCTCACCGGAGGCCTACACTTACTCTCAACCCAGCTGTTTTTAGACAGCTGGGTTTAGAGGTTTAAAGCACTCATACGTGGCTGGTCATCACAAGACGGCAGGCCAAAAAGACATGCACACTTTAAACAGTGCATTAGACAGCCCACCCTACACACTGTTGCTGTCAGTAAGCAGCAGCCCCACCCCCTTCCTGAAGCTCGGCTCGGGACGGGGGATAAAACATAAAATGGTAATGAACTACCATTTTATTTTTCATTTCTGGGGCTTTGCATGGATTTTAAGTGGGGGCGGCGCTCTTCCGCTCCAACGAAGGAGCCCCCCCTTTCAAAACATTTACTGAAAGTGGTACATTGGCATTTTTTTGTTTTCTTTTTATAACTTTTATTTTTAGAGTGCTTTTTGTTTGTGAAGCATGTTTTTGACTCTTAATTTTGTATTTCATCTATCTAATATCTCCCTTTTTACTGAATACAAGGAAGTGGTAAAATGACTGCAGCACAATCCAAATATTTCACCCCAGACTTTCAACCCAGGATGCCAGGTATTTCCAGCGGCCTCTTCTAAACTCTTCAGAGAATGAACACACATTTTGTTTTCTTCCACAAGAGGGAATTCATAATAACTATTAATGTAGCTACTAAAGAGATGTCCAAAGCAATGTATTTTCAGGCACAAAACTCAATGGTGAATTTCATTAAGCTGTGAATGATGATGGTCTTAGTACACAAAGCGGACTTGGAATTGAGGGATCCATCTGATTCATAGATCAACCAATGAAAAGACACGCAGGGACAGTACATGATTCCAGGCAATTTGAAGGGAGCTGAAAATATTGTGCTTGTGTTTACAGTAATTATAATACTACTTACTCTAAGCTGAAGGTTCCTCTTAGGAAGGCTCTTAAAATGGTACATCTATAGGGAAGGATGAGGAAATCCTGGATACATAGAGACAATCATCGTCTTTGAGTTTCCGCCTGCACATGCTTGTAATTAAAGTTAGACTAGTTTGAACATTCCTGATGTGTAACAGCAGCTTGGGCCCTGTAAAATATGTTTATTGACTGGGTGGGAGGTGTTCCTGATTAGCATTTAAAAGTCAATGCACACTATATTATAGAACAGCATCTTAACCTGAAAGTGATGCCACTCTGCTGGACAGCCGCTCTGAAAAACTGCTGCCCTGCTGTGTTGACCTGCTGCCAACTGCCCCCTTGCCTGGGTGAGAAGGTTTAGATGTGACTCAAAGTGCTAGCTGGCTGGCCTCCTGATCTGAAGCCTCCGGGACATAACAGCCTTCCAACTACCATGTACCTGCACCTGGATCCTGCCATCTGTGAGTCTTTACTGGCAAGAGATGCAAAGCCAGTGCTAGACCCTTGGAAGTGGGCTTAAGGTGCTCTACCAGCCCCTGTAAATCGGGCAGAACCAACACATCTCTTCTGCAGCACAACCCGGATCAGAGCCAACGCATCTCTGCTGCTGCATGGATAGGACCCTTCACAAAGACCCGCATCACCTTCGCAGCCCACAATGCTCTGCAAATCAGGATTTAAGGTACTTTGTTCAGCAGGCCTCACTTGCCTAACCGAGTCTCTGTAGCCAGCTCGCACTCTATCGCAGTTTGCGCCAAGTTGGGACTTTGTCCTGGTCTGGCATGACCAGATAGACAGAGTTGCCATTTTATGACTTTTGGTGCAATTTCCAACTAAAATCTTAAAAATTGCATGCCTCCAGTTCTACTGATTGGATTTGTGTTGTTATGGTCTTGTTTTATTTTCCTAACTTGGCGTGGGACCCTTTTTGTGTGGTGTTTTTCACCTTATTACTGTTTGTAGTTTTACACAAATACTTTACACATTGCAATTGAATTAATCATGGCTGCTTGGTGCCAAACTACCAGAGGGTTGAACACAGGTGAATTTAAGGGTTGTGCCTCACCCTGACAAGGATTGTGGTTGTTGCTTTACCAGGGCTCACATCCAAGTCAACCAACAGCCCAATTTCTTATAGCTTTGTTAAGGAAAACAACTTCTTCTGTTCCTGAATCTTTGTCATGTTACCATTGCTTGTGGCACAACATGCATGACCTGTGGAAAGAAGCAGGAACGAGGGACGATCTGGTCCTATTTCCCGCTAGGCTATGGATGATAGAAAGCCCCAAGGCAGCGACATCCTATATTGAGTGTCTTGGCCATTATTTGGAAATGAACATAATTACCCAAGATGAGACAGGTGCCATGTTGGAGATACCTCTAAGCTGTTGATGTTCCCACTGGTTGGTTGTGCTTGTTTCCCTGATGGTTGAGAGACTACACTTTTAAAGGACAAAACAAAGCTTACATGCCCCCTCCATGGCACCCTCCATCTTTCATATCTCTTGCCTTACTCCTAGACATGTTCCTAAGGCCTAAATAGCTCTCCTAGTGGTATTCAACAAAACTTGTAGAAATGTCATTATCCTTTTCTTTGTAAATTTCATCATCTACACCTCGTTTGTAGCACTCATGTGGTCTTCTCCGACCCACGAGACCATCCCTCCTATAGCGTTTTCACCATCCTGGCTTATCGACTCTCTTCCTCTTTAACCTTTCCACACTTAGCTTTTTACATTCCCCTTAGAAAAGTCCTGGTATCTTTGCAGAGCCCCAGCTGGGTGCTAATAGCACCTCTCTATGTAAGGGGCGACATATCCAGTGGTATTGGGGGATTACACCCACTATCTCGAATATATAACTTTTTAAAAGGGCTGGAATAGATTGGTATTTTCCTCTTATTGTCCCCAGTGCCATTTTAAAGGAGAGGAGAGATACAGAGAGGGGAGATAGAAATAGAATGGTGAGGTGCAGAGAAAGGGTATGAGACAGGGAGAGTTGAGGTAGAAAGAGGGGCTTCAAATGTAAAGGCAGGCACAATTAGAGTGTCTGAGAGACAGACAAGATTGTGAGAGACAGGTAGAAAGAGATGTGGTGGTATAGAGAAAAGTTTAATACTAGAGCTGAGGTACAGATCAGAGATGGAGTTAGATGTAGAGAGAGATGTAGAGGTATACAGAGAAAGATACAAAAGGTAAGCTGAATTAAACATGAGGCAGAAAGATGAGCCAGAGACAGAAAGTTAGAGGTGGCAGATAGTTGTGGCCGCCACACACAAAAGGTAGTGGGGGCACGTGGGAGAGGGTGCACAAGAGGGGGAATAAAAAAAAAGTACCTTAAGTTGACGGCCGCCTTGTGCCGGGTGCTTCCTCTTTGTGTCCAAGCAGGTACTGGGCTGCATCAGACTCTCCCCGCTCTGCAGAGCAGTGCGGGGATTGACCTGAGCAGGCTAGAAAAAACCCTGCTCAGACCATGGAGTGTGTGGGGTTTCTGGCGAAACCTAACTGCGCATGTGTGTTTTGGTCAGCCTGAGATGGCCAGCCAAACACACATGAGCACTTAGAGAGAGCACAAGCACTCCTTCTACTACCCCCTCCCATGCCCCGGCCCCTCTCTGTAAACGCTGGCTAAGTCAGTTACTTGAAAATAAAACGATAATCAAATAAAAATTTATTTTTTTGCTGCTGGCTCTGCCAGTGTGGTGACGCTCCTGTGCTATTTTAGAGGATCCTCCCCTGGTGGGAGAGAGGGGTCGTCAGAGACAGTGGTAAACCAATAGGTGAGGTAGAAAAAACGATGGGTTTTAGTGATTGGTGAATCAGAGTGATACAACAACCTAGGTAGAGAGAGATTAAGTAAAAATAGACGAGGTGAATAGAGAGGGTAGAGAGAAAGAGACAGAGAAATGAAAGGTAGACAAAGGTATGAGTTAGCTAGAGGGAGGTGAACAGCAAAGCAAAGTGAGAGGTAAACTGAGAAGTAGAAAAGTAAAGACAGGTAAACAAGGTAGAAAAAGAGAGATGGTAGATCGATAGATAGGTGAGGTAGAGAACAACAGGTAAATAGAAGGGTAGAGAGTGGTAAAGCAAGGATAGGTAGGCAAAGGAAGAGACCGAGGCTGAGGTAGACTAAGAAAGGTTAACATTGGGAAAGCGACAGAGGAGAGAGAGCGATAGCGAATTTTCAAACTGTCTTGATAACTTTAGCAGGGGTCCTCATTGAAGGTGGGCCTAGGGCAATGATCCACACTGACCATGACTTACATGTCTCTGTTGACCTTCCCCCAAAATTCCATGAAGTCCAGCCTCTCATTCTGTTATTGAAAAGCACATTTATACTCCTGAATTATACCAAACCTTCAGAAAAGGTAAGCAAGCAAGTGGACAAGACGAACATCACTAGTACCAGCAGTTTTTTCACTGGACGAAAGAGAACTTCCTCTGTGTAATGGAGTAAAAACCGAGGTTCTGATATTGGGGGCAAGGGGGCAAGGGAATGGAACATACATTCTAATTTCTAACCCAATCCAGTTCAAATGGCCATCCTGTCGTGGGGTGCCACCATGCACTTAATTGAAAGTGTGTATCCTGGGAGTCATATTTCCTTCCGATAGGACCTTCGTCCCAATCATCCACAGGGTGGAGCAGGGTTCGATCTACAACCTTCCCTTTTATGGAAAATTCTACTGCTCTGCTGCACTGACCAATGGGATAGAACTAACAAGAGGGCTAGTCCTGGTGTCATTTGACTACTGCAACATCGTCTACACCGGGTTCCCAAAGAAGCTCATTGAATGGCTGCAAAGTCTTCAAAATCTGGTGGCCACTCTATTTTTTATTTATGTGCTTTTATAGCGCCTGAATAAACCCCCAAAGGGGTATCTCTGCGCTTTTGCCAGTGGGGGAGACTGTCCTGTGCACGATCGTTTCAGTGACTGAGAAAAGTGAAAAGATTAACTATTACTAAAAAGATGAGTTTTGAGGGTTTTACGGAAAAGAAGGTGATTGGTAATGGTTTTTAATGTAGGGGGGAGGGAATTCCAGAGCATGGGTCCAGTGTGTGCCAGGGCCCGGCCTCCCTGACGAGACTTTCTTATTTTAGGGACCTGTAATAGGTGAAGGCTGCTGGATCGTAAGGAGCGGCCAGGGATGTAGGATTGAAATGCTTTAGAGAGATATTTGGGGCCCTTCCCTATCAAGCATTTGTGAATCGTACACAAAATGTTAAATTTAGTGCGTTGCCGCACAGGCAACGAGTGAAGTTTCGCCAGTAGAGGTTGGGAGGGGGTCCTGGGTGGAGCATTGAGGACTAACCTCGCCGCCGTATTTTGGCCTACTTGCATTTTGTTCATTTGGCCTTCATTAGTTGAAAAAAGAAGGCCATTGCAGTAGTCCAATCTACTGGTAACTAGTGCATGGACTAGAGTCTTCCTGTGATTATCAGGTAAGTAAGGGAACACCCTTTTCAGTAGACCTGCCTGGTCTTAGATAAACCCAGTTCCAGTGCTAAAAACATCATGCTGGTTCTGTCTGGACCAGGGCCGGAGTGGGAACACAAACCGTTCCTGGCAATTGAGTTTGACTTGCCTGTGAGGGTGGGCAGGGGATGGGGTGAGGGGGTGGAGGGTATGCGTGTTGAAAACCCTGCAGCTGCTTTTGTTACAGGGGGCCGATATTACAACAATGCTTCAAAACTAGCCCTTTGGTAACAAAAACGGCCCCCAGTGGTCCAAAACCGACCCCCACCCTGGCGGCCCACCGAGGATACGCCCGGTGCCCGCTACAGCCAGTCTGGCCCCGGTCTAGATCCAGGGGTTAAGATGAAAACCGCCTGTACTGTCTACAGGGCCTTATGTGGAAAAGGACCGGCATACCTACATACATGCATCTCACTGCAGCATCAATAGGGACCTGCCCAGGGCAAAGGGAAATGGTACAATTCCGTGACCTTCAGATGGCGGAAGGTCACTGGAAGTCCAGGGCCCTTCCTGACTGTGGAACTCACCGATGCAATGCCTGTGACTGAGCCTGAAAAGAGAACTATCCAAAACTGCCTTTACCTAAACTACTAGCCAATAGGGGCAGCACGTTAAAGATATCACCTGATAGGGTGACATGTAACACGCACTGTCTACTTGATGAGAACTGGATGACGGGGTCTGCCAGACCCTCTGTATGATAAACAATATATTTGCACATAGATGCAATACTTTATTGCTTTCTACGCTTATTTCTTCCTTTTTTAGTTCAGGTTTTGGAATTGTCCTATTGTAACTGACTTATTCCTGACTGTTGCCGCTTGCACACTACAAAATGCCAATAAATTAAATGAAACAAAAGGATATCAAACTTGAGATCCTCAGTGCACGTTGGAATCAAACTTCCCCATAATTTTACAGAGACTCTTTCTCACCTGCAGTGCCCTGAAATATGTGTAAAGCGATACAAACCACTACATAAAACTACATTGTAAGTAAATATAGTGAAAAAACAGGAAATGTTTCAGTATCTGCTGGGCAGAGCCACATTCCTCACATAATATGCCATGTAAACAAATGCAGTAAGTGCTTAGCAATGCAGCTCACAGCAGTGGCATGTGGGGGAGAGCTATGTGCCTGTCACCTTTGTGAGTCCAAAACCGAGCATGACTGCCTCGGGCAAGCAGTGACACAGACTGCAGGTCTGGCTGAGGGTTTATGATGTGGCGTTATGTATTTAGAATAAGCATGTGTTTTTAATCTGGATTTGCAATATTATGTAGGGGGAAGGGGTAGTGTGCTTGCTTCAGGGTGATATTTGTTTGGTGAAAAGTTAGCCACTTGTCGCTTGTGATTTACTTGGGAACAAGTTGCATTGTATACGCTGAATGCAGCAAAGTGGGTCAGTGCGCCTGCAGCGGCTGTCATGTGTGTTGCTGAAGAGAAGTGGTGTTATATTTTTCTGGTACGAGAGTGGTATGCACTTTGTTATGAGGGTAGTACACTTGCTACGAGTGTGATCTTTAGTAAAGATGGAAGTGAACGTGCTATCAGTATGACCTTTGCTTGACAGGGAGGGTATTGCCATTGCTACAAGTACCTTTGCTTGGCAGGGAGGGTATTGCCATTGCTACAAGTACCTTTGCTTGGCAGGGAGGGTATTGCCATTGCTACAAGTACCTTTGCTTGACAGGGAGGGTATGGCCATTGCTACAAGTACCTTTGCTTGACAGGGAGGGCATTGCCATTGCTACAAGTACCTTTGCTTGGCAGGGAGGGCATTGCCATTGCTACAAGTACCTTTGCTTGACAGGGAGGGTATGGCCATTGCTACAAGTACCTTTGCTTGACAGGGAGGGTATGGCCATTGCTATAAGTACCTTTGCTTGACAGGGAGGGCATTGCCATTGCTACAAGGACCTTTGCTTGACAGGGAGGGTATTGCCATTGCTTCAATTATGTATTAGTGGAGATAGTTAGCGCACTTACTATGCTTGCGCTGCTTATTGGGTGAAGAGTAGTGCACTTGCTCGGAGTGTGGGGTTTGGACAGAGGTAAAGCACTTTCGATGCATGTAATATTTGTTTAGTGAAGATGGGTAGTGCACTTCCATTGAGTGTGGTCTTTGCTGATATAGGGTAGTATGTTTGCTATTCGTGTAATATGTGTTTAGTGAAGATAGGTAGGTAGTGCCATTGCTTTGAGTGTGGTCTTTTCTGAAGTGTTAGTGCACTTGCTATGCATGTAATATTTGTTTAGTGAAGAGGGGTAGTGGATTTGCATTGAGTGTGGTCATTAGTAAAGAGGAATAGTGGACTTGCTTTAAGTGTGGGCTTTGCTGAAGAGGGGTAGTGCTCTTGCTTTGAGTGCGGTCTTTGGTAAAGAGGGGTAGTCTACTTGCTAGTCATGTAATATTTGTTTAGAGAAGAGGGGTAGTGCACGTCCTTTGAGTGTGCTCTTTGCTGAAGAGGGGTAGAGGTTTTGCTTTAAGTGCGGGCTTTGGTAAAGAGGCGGAGTGTACTTGCTATGTATGTAATTTTTTTAGTGAAGATGGGTAGTGGACTTGCTTTGAGTGTGGTCTTTGGTAAAGAGGGGAAGAGTACTTGCTATTCAGGTAATGTTGGTTTTAGAGGAGAGGGGTAGTGGACTTGCTTTTTAGTGTGGGCTTTGGTAAAGAGGGGTAGAGTACTTGCTATTCATGTAATGTTGGTTTTAGTGGAGAGGGGTAGTGGAGTTGCTTTGAGTGTGGTCTTCGCTGAAGAGGGGTAGTGTACTTGCTATGTATGTAATTGTATGTGTTTGTTTAGTGAAGATGAGTAGTGCACTTGATTTGAGTGTGGTCTTCAATGAAGAGTGGTAGTGGATTTGCTTTGAATGTGACCTTAGGTAAAGAGGGGTAAAGTACTTGCTATTCATGTAATATTGGTTTTAGTGGAATGTGGTAGTGAACTTGCTTTTTAGTGTGGGCTTTGGTAAAGAGGGGTAGAGTACTTGCTATTCATGTAATGTTGGTTTTCGTGGAGAGGGGTAGTGGAGTTGCTTTGAGTGTGGTCTTCGCTAAAGAGGGGTAGTGCACTTACTTTGAGTGTGGTCTTTGGTAAAGAGGGGTAGAGTACTTGCTATTCATGTAATGTTGGTTTTAGTGGAGAGGGGTAGTGGAGTTGCTTTGAGTGTGGTCTTCGCTGAAGAGGGGTAGTGCTCTTACTTTGAGTGTGGTCTTTGGTAAATAGGGGTAAAGTACTTGCTATTCATGTAATGTTGGTTTTAGTGGAGAGGGGTAGTTCGCTTACTTTGAGTGTGGTCTTTGGTAAAGAGGGGAAGAGTACTTGCTATTCTGGTAATGTTGGTTTTAGTGGAGAGGGGTAGTGAACTTGCTTTTTAGTGTGGGCTTTGGTAAAGAGGGGTAGAGTACTTGCTATTCATGTAATGTTGGTTTTAGTGGAGAGGGGTAGTGGAGTTGCTTTGAGTGTGGTCTTCGCTTAAGAGGGGTAGTGCTCTTACTTTGAGTGTGGTCTTTGGTAAAGAGGGGTAGAGTACTTGCTATTTATGTAATGTTGGTTTTAGTGGAGAGGGGTAGTGGAGTTGCTTTGAGTGTGGTCTTCGCTTAAGAGGGGTAGTGCTCTTACTTTGAGTGTGGTCTTTGGTAAAGAGGGGTAGAGTACTTGCTATTTATGTAATGTTGGTTTTAGTGGAGAGGGGTAGTTCGCTTACTTTGAGTGTGGTCTTTGGTAAAGAGGGGAAGAGTACTTGCTATTCTGGTAATGTTGGTTTTAGTGGAGAGGGGTAGTTCGCTTACTTTGAGTGTGGTCTTTGGTAAAGAGGGGAAGAGTACTTGCTATTCTGGTAATGTTGGTTTTAGTGGAGAGGGGTAGTGAACTTGCTTTTTAGTGTGGGCTTTGGTAAAGAGGGGTAGAGTACTTGCTATTCATGTAATGTTGGTTTTAGTGGAGAGGGGTAGTGGAGTTGCTTTGAGTGTGGTCTTCGCTTAAGAGGGGTAGTGCTCTTACTTTGAGTGTGGTCTTTGGTAAAGAGGGGTAGAGTACTTGCTATTTATGTAATGTTGGTTTTAGTGGAGAGGGGTAGTGGAGTTGCTTTGAGTGTGGTCTTCGCTGAAGAGGGGTAGTGCTCTTACTTTGAGTGTGGTCTTTGGTAAAGAGGGGTAACGTACTTGCTATTCATGTAATGTTGGTTTTAGTGGAGAGGGGTAGTTCGCTTACTTTGAGTGTGGTCTTTGGTAAAGAGGGGAAGAGTACTTGCTATTCAGGTAATGTTGGTTTTAGTGGAGAGGGGTAGTGAACTTGCTTTTTAGTGTGCACTTTGGTAAAGAGGGGTTGAGTACTTGCTATTCATGTAATGTTGGTTTTAGTGGAGAGGGGTAGTGGAGTTGCTTTGAGTGTGGTCTTCGCTTAAGAGGGGTAGTGCACTTACTTTGAGTGTGGTCTTTGGTAAAGAGGGGAAGAGTACTTGCTATTCAGGTAATGTTGGTTTTAGAGGAGAGGGGTAGTGGAGTTGCTTTGAGTGTGGTCTTCGCTTAAGAGGGGTAGTGCGCTTACTTTGAGTGTGGTCTTTGGTAAAGAGGGGTAGAGTACTTGCTATTCATGTAATGTTGGTTTTAGTGGAGAGGGGTAGTTCGCTTACTTTGAGTGTGGTCTTTGGTAAAGAGGGGAAGAGTACTTGCTATTCAGGTAATGTTGGTTTTAGAGGAGAGGGGTAGTGGAGTTGCTTTGAGTGTGGTCTTCGCTTAAGAGGGGTAGTGCACTTACTTTGAGTGTGGTCTTTGGTAAAGAGGGGTAGAGTACTTGCTATTCATGTAATGTTGGTTTTAGTGGAGAGGGGTAGTTCGCTTACTTTGAGTGTGGTCTTTGGTAAAGAGGGGAAGAGTACTTGCTATTCAGGTAATGTTGGTTTTAGAGGAGAGGGGTAGTGGAGTTGCTTTGAGTGTGGTCTTCGCTTAAGAGGGGTAGTGCACTTACTTTGAGTGTGGTCTTTGGTAAAGAGGGGTAGAGTACTTGCTATTCATGTAATGTTGGTTTTAGTGGAGAGGGGTAGTACAATTGCTTTGAGTGTGGTCTTTAGGAAAGAGGTGGAGTGTGCTTGCTATGTATGTAATATTTGTTTAGTGAAGAGGGGTAGTTTACTTGCTTTGAGCATGGTCGTTGCTGAAAAGGGGGAGTGCACTTGCTATTCATGTAAAGTTTGTTTAGTGAAGAGGCATGGTGGACTTGCTTTCAATGTGTCCTTGTGTGGTAAACAGCTATTTGCCGCTTCTATGAGTATGATATTTGTTTAGCGAAGAAGGGTGCCACACTTGCTATAGTTGTGCTGTGTATTTGGTGAAGAAGAGAAGCACACTTCCTATGAGCCTGGTATGCGTTTGCTGACGAGGAGGAAGGCACTGACATTGCTATTTATTTGGGCAAGAGGGGTAGTGGCCTTTCTATGAATGTAGCATTTGTCAGGCAAAGAGGAGTTTACCATTGCTTGAGTGTGAACTATTTGGGGGAAGACCAAGGAATATTTGGAATTGAGGGAAAGCATCTGTGCTAAGAAGGCGCTATTTCTGTGCTGGTAGTGAAAGGAGTGATGCCGAGTTTCTTTCAGACAAGAAGAGTTAGTAAGATAGAATTTTCTTTTTCACTTCATGTAAATAATAGAACATCTAAACATGTATGTGCATAAATCATATGCACCCCAAGCTTTGAACAGCCAAACATATTTTTTCATGTCCGCTAGAACAAAGTATAGTATACAAAAAAGTGATGGATGGAATGCTTGAATTAATCTCAGCCACTGGCATTTATTCAGGGCCGCATCCCAGTTTATCATTATTTTGCTCACCATGTCACCTCAGTTCAGACGCAGCTATATGGAACCAGTCTTGACCCTGCTCCAATCGGAATAGTCCGGCCCAAACTGCCAAGTCAGGTCCCCCCTGAACCAGAGCCACAAGCAACCCAGGATCGGTTTCTCCCTAGTTAGGGCTCATCATCCAGGTATAGTTTGGTTCCCGTGACTGTGCAAGGGACCTAATTCTGAGCATAAACATCCCTCTCAGGGAAACACACGCTAAAGTATACAAAAAAGTGATGGATGGAATGCTTGAATTTATCTCAGCCACTGGCATTTATTCAGGGCCCCATCCCAGTCTATCGTTATTTTGCACACCATGCCACTTCAATTTGGACCCAGCTAAATGCAAATCAGTCTTGAGCCAGCTCCAATGGCAACAGTCCAGCCAGGCTGGGATTAATTCAAGCATTCCATCCATCAAGTGCGACGGGTATGCCCAGGCATGGGCCCTGTTCTCACTGTGTCAAAGGAACCAAGCTATACCTCACTGACGAACCCGTAAAATGGGTAAAAACAGTCCTAGGTTGCTTGTATTCCTTTTCAGATAGGACCTGGCTTGGAAGTTCAGGCTGCAGTGTTCCTGTTAGAAATTGGGTTTCTGTTTGGCAGAGGTATGCACCCAGTCCAAGGAGGAACCACAAGCATAAATAGGGTAGGTCACAACACACCCTAAATGATCCCGCACTCGAGCTCTGTAACTTGGCAACACTTCAAACAGTAACATATTGAAACCACCACAAAAAGACTCCACACCAGGTTAAAAAAGTAGATTATGATTTTATAAATAAAACCAGATCAAATTGACAATTATCCAACAAGTAGAAGTCAAGATACACATTTTTAAAGAATAAATGCAAAATAATGAGTAGAAGCATTCAGCACTTAAATGGGTTATCTGTTCTAGCTGTACCGAGGCAAAGTCAAAAGTTCAGACCAACCGCGATGGAACGCAGGTTAGATACAGGGATACACTGAGGCCCACTGAACCAAACTACCTTGATGCAGGATGCGTTGTCGCTGACCAAGATGCGAGGTGCAGCCGAAGCGATGCATCGATGTCGAGCCACGCAGTGGATGAGATGCATCGAGATTCTCCATGCAATGGTGGCGATGCATGGTTTCAAAGTGCGAGGCGCCAGTTGCGAAGGCGGTGTGCGGCTACTGGTCTCTTAGCAGGCGATTCTAAAGGTGATGTGCTGGTTCCGAGTGTGATGCGGTGGCTCCATTCTATGCATTGACGAAGGTGAGCCAGTTCTGATCCACACAAAGGTGAAGATGCACCGGTTCCAACTCATGCAAATGCGAGAATGATTGGGTTCTGGTTGTAGAAGCACTTTAGGTCTCACTTCCAAGGGCCAAGGCTTGGGTGGCACCACTTTGCAGGGCAGACTCATAGCTTAGCATGTAGAGTCCAGATGCAGATAGTTAAAGTCTTTGATATCCCTGAGATTTAGAACAGGAGGCAAGCCTGCAAGCCTTTGGAGTCACTCTTGGTTCAAGTGATGCAGGTCCAGGCCTTCACACCCAGGCAGGAGAACAGTAGGCAAAAGGGCAGCTCAGCAACGCAAGAGTACAGCAAGGAAAGAGTCTAGCGTAGCAGCAATCCAGCAGAGTGGCAATTCTTCCAGCAGCACAGAAGTTCTTCTTCCTGGCAGAGTGGCCACAGGTCCAGACATGTACTGAAGTCATGGTGTCAGAGGTCCAGTACTCCTACTCAATTATGTCTTCGAAGTGGTGGAGACTTCAAAGAAAGCTTTAAAGTACACAGTGGCGCTCCCTTTCTACCCTGGCTCCAGACTTACTACAGGGGGGTATGCAGCCCTTTGTGTGGGGACCGGACACAGCCTATTCAGGTGTAAGTGAGGCTGGGTCCAGGTCATCCCTCCCATCCTGCCAGGATTGCCCACCACGATACACCTCAGCTCCCATTGTATGTGGCTGTCTAGGGAGAAAACACAAAGCCCAGCTGCCACCCTCCCCAGACGTGTATCAGAGACAAGCAGATTTTGAGTTGTGATTTTGAATTGTGATTCCAGAGACACAAAATTTGAAAAGACTATCTTTTCACAATTGGGCATTACACTTAAACATGCAATGAGATAATCCCAATGCTAGTTACCTCAGTGAAGAGATAGGCCTTACATGGTGAAAAACTCATTTGAGAGCTTTTCACTACTAGAACATGAGCAACTTAAAAGTGCATTTCCTGCCTTTTAAATACATTTCACCCTGCCCTGTGGACCATACAGAGGATGGCACAAAGAGTGCTGCAGGCCCACTAGTAGCATTCAATGTACAGGCCCTGTGCACATGTAGTGCACTTTACCAGTGATTTATAAGCAAATTAAATATGGCAATTTGGTAGTAGCCAATGTTTAGAGGAGAGAGCATGTGCACCTTATCAATGGTTAGCAGTGGTAAAGTGCTCAGAGTTCTAAGGCCAGCAAAACCGAAGTCAGAAAAGTGGAGGATGAACGCAAAAGGTTTGGGTGTGACCCTGCAGAGAGGGCCATTTCCACCAGTTCCCATTAGAGCAGGGTCAAGACAGATTTGCATTTGGCTGTTTTTACACTGGGGTGGAATGGTGGTTGAAAAACGATGGACTGGGATGCAGCCCAAGTTATTGCTGGTGGCTGAGATTAATTCAAGCATTCAGTTCATCACCTTGTTGTTGTTGCTAGAACAAAGTGAAATTATTTCTCTCAAACACATCAAATCTCACTCATTGAGAGGAGGTCTTCACACACTGACACCCATCCTCTTGACCATTACCAATGGTCTCATATTACTGGATGGAAACTCACTCCTGGGAATCATATTCTTTCCGTTGAGCCCAAACCCTAACTTCTACTCACCTGCTCCATTGGACTTTAAAATCTCCTAAGTGTCAAGAAAAATAACAAACAAGTTTGCAAAGAAGATACTGTTGCACGCCTAAGAATTTATATTCATTTGTCAATTCAAAACCACCAAACACAGTTGAATAATAAGAAATCAAGAATATTGAAAGTATAGACTGTTTATGAAACTGCCTTTTTTTAGAGGTGCTAAAATTGAAATAGACCTTAGTGTAAATGTAAAATTAAGGTTTCACTGCTATTTCTTTGCCGTTTAAGACGGGGCAGTGGGTATTTGTGATATTTGGCAAAGTTAACCTGCTGGCAAAATACTTTTGAAAACTTCAAAAAAACAGTAGGAGGAGCTGGCCAGTGGGAGGGGTTGGCATGTCAAGATGTGGTTTGGGTACGGACATCTCCCTCCACTGCAAAACTAAATTGGCTATAAAAAGAATTCACCTGCCAAAGAACGTGAAATCTCCTAATTGGATATTACGTTCTTTGCTGATTTCTCTACTGAAATTAACACATGAACGCGCGACATGGCAAAATTGACCTGCGGCATTAGGTAGCACTGCTTCATTTTACTTTGCAAGGAGGAGCGTGTGTATCTGTCATCATTTATGTGCTTTGATGTGGTTTGTATTTTTTTCAAAATTGAAATTTTGCAGTAGGGATAGGAGAGACATATGGGTATGTCATGAACTAGTGGCGAAGCAAGGGAGTGGGGGGCGGTCCACCCTAGGAGGCATGAGTTCCGGGGCGCGGCCTGCCCCCACTCTTACCTGCAGCTGCCGTCGGGGAGCGAACGCAGGAATCGCCATCCCACTCCTCCGCTCTTACCAGTGGCTGCTTCTGCCGGGAGGCAAAAGCAGGTACCACCACGGGTGGTGAAAGGTCTAGCTACGCCAGTGTCATGAACACATGCAGATTGAAGCCTATTGATTCCACTTTATCTCCCTGGAATGCAGATCTGAGCTATAACCAGGGCTTTAAGTGGGATGAAAAAACTGGAGTCTCTCTCAAAGGGGCGTGGCCAATGTAAGGGCGTGGTTTAAAAACACTTTAACTAAAAAATCTGTGCTCAGCATAGTGTGCTGCCCGACTAGTATTTTGTGTTATTGTGTTATTGCATCTAGATATAATACAACAAGTAACATCATGCCTACAACAAGTCAGGACTATTGGCTTTGTCAAAGGTTGTTAGTTGCATTAGATAAATAAGCAGCAACTATGGCTTGTTGTATATAATATTGAAAAAGCTTCCACTTAGAGCCCAGGTGATACCAGTGTTGTAAACCATTTTAGGACACTATTGTAAATTTCCCAATTCATGCCCTTATATAGGTATAAATCACTATGTCCTTATATAGGCATAAGAATCATAACCATATTTAGACATAGCTCATGCAGTCCAAATATGGCAGGGCTACTTCCACTAATTCCGAAAATCTTCAACGATTTCTTGGAAAACTCAGCTTCAGCAGCTAGGGACTTTCCCTTGCTCGAGAACTGACTTGTCCAAGAACTCATGGCGTTTTCAAAGAACCGAGAGTCTTTAATGACGTTGTTATGTCCAACTTTACGTCAAACTTGGCACCTTCAAGGTATAAATATGCCCACACTTGCCTTACCAAGCACACAGTGGTTTGGAGCAGTTCGACTATCTACTTACCGACGCGCCCTGCCACTGCAAGTGCCGAAGGAAGCCGACCCTCCAGCAGACGCACTGAGAGAGACGCTGTCTTTTCTCCTGCCGAGAAATCCAGCTCCAGTGTTTCCAAGCTACCCTTGCGGGTTGTTGGGAAATCGAGTCCTGAGACTGACCTTCTTCATTCCAAACTAAGGTACAGAGCTGATTAGACTCTAAGAGAAATCGTGGACAGATTCTTGGCAAAAGAATACTATATTTATGCAACACCTCACTTACTTCTTCCCTCGTACTAAGCTTAGGTTAGGTACATCGGGGTAGGCGTATTTTAGAAGCACCAGTTGAGTACTTTTAGCCTCTGTTTTTTATGTATGTATTTATCTATGGTTTAGGAACCATACAATGCTCTTACAGTACTATTTTATTCTACTCTTTATACTGTATGTATTATATTTTACAACCAGTTTTACGGTTGTAGCAGTTCATTTCTTATGCTTGAGAAAGAAGATTGTTCAATAAAACCTTTTTATTGAAAACGCCCGTCTATCTATTTCTCTGCACCTCTAGTGAAACGAAGCATGCACGATTGACTGAGTGAAATATCTATCTATTGTTTCCACGACTCTGAAGACCAGTTTTATCTTGGGGAAATAAAGTAGTCATGTTTATGCGGTCGTCAGAAACTAATCCCTTCTTGTGAATTCGAGAAAGTTTCTAGTGACCTCTGAGCTAGCTGGCACTCACAATTAAGTCTAATATATTCGATAGAGACCTAGTAGACCTCAGTCCTACGTCACATCTATAGGATATGTTATTCCAATGCGCGGAGACTATTGGGAATATAGGAACTACACTACACCAGGACAGTGTTGCTGCTTCCAAGTTCCAAAAAGAGAAGGGAAATCCAGAGAGAAAATGACTCTCTTTAAAGGATTACCCTTCTTCTACAAAGCTCACCTGGCATGACGTCATGCCGTAACTTCACTAGTGAGAAGTGAGCAGAAAACATGACGAGCCACATGTCACTGCAGTCTGGGAAAAAAATGGACTGCAGTGGCAGCAGGTCCAAAACAGAGCCCGATAGAGACCCGTTTCGAGGGCCCCTTTAAAAAAACTGCTGGTGCTCACACCCGGTGAGACCCTGCCCACTTAAAGCCCTGGCTATAACTCAAAGATGTTCTCTTTTCAGCACCAAGAGCCATTGCTGATTAGCCTAGGACTGTTCCTGCACTTCTAGTCAGTGGTCAAAGTGCGAAATAAAAAGTAGGGGAACTTTGGGTGTAGAATCAGAGGACGGGAATAACCTGAGGATGGGATCAGTGGGCGGAGTTGGACGTGTTGCCAAAATTCTCAAAACATTCAATTTTTTAGTATTTGTTTGACATTTCACTAACCAGTTATAGCTTATTACGTTATAAACTATAAGTAACAAAAGGATCTCCCTGACAAAAGCAGTAACCCTATGACCTATTTACATTATGTGCACTTTGTGATCTGCATAGTACATGTTATTTGCAGCAGGCATGTTAACCCTCTGCACTACCTTTCTATTAGTCAAAAATTCTACAAGCCAAAATTCCAATCTCTCCCTGGGAAGAACAATAATCACTGCAGTTATCATGACATTTTTATTGTTGTTGACACCGTCACCCAAAGTCGGCGCCTGGTGCGTCACACCGGTCACAGCACCCTAGAGCTGGCCCTTCTCAAGGGTCGTGTGACCTCAGTGACAGAGTCACTGTCGCTTTAGGGTGTGCTGCTTCATAGGCTTGCCTGCGAGACTGGAGGTGAACTTTAGTATGGATTGTGGTGCACAAGCCATCAAGGTTAATCCACTCTTGCCACCACTAGGGCCCACCTGCTGGTGCTAAGAACCAGGGCTTCTAAGGTGTTGCAGGACTTCGAAGGTCTAGCATGTGAATGTGCTCCCTCATGAGAGTGGTCTGGGGGACTGGTCATGAAGGCTGAACCTGGTTCCCCAGTTCCAAATTGGGCAGCTCTGACCATAGTGCCACATCCTCTCCCCCACTGAACACCATACTGACCCACTGAGAGAAATTTGCACTGTCTTCAACTACAACCCAATTGTGCCCCGCTAGAAACACCTGGATGCAACACAATTCAAATAACGCACTAGACAAGAGCAATAAGCTGCCTAAAAAAAAAAAGTAACAACATCCTGGAAAAAGCTCATAGGGACTGCAAGATTAAGTACAGCATTAAGTACAGCATGTGAAATGTAAATAGGAACAACACGGTTACCTTAACGCTTTTACACACATTATTCAGACATCAGTGTGTGCTTTTGCCTTAAAAGTTAAGAACATGACTACAGGGCCCAGAAGGGACCTATTTCAATGTCCTTTGCTTATATCCTTACAAAACGTAAGAAGTATGGTTTAAAAAGACCACATCTTCGAACACAGAGCCGTGGTAAACATTTTGGTTTCCAATCCACCCATCAATCGGGCATTGCAGTACCGCCATGAATGGCGCACTTCCGCACCCGAGGAAAATAATGCCGTTCTAAGAAAGACAGGAAAACAAAAGTAGCGCTTCACCGGCCAACTCTGTAAAGTGACGCTGGTGTGTTTGGGTATGAATTAAACCAATCTGGACACTTTTCGACCACTCTTTCTTGCTTTATTTATTTATTTTTCATATTGTGAACCTTTTATTCCAGAGGCTGCATTTTGGAATAGAAAAATGTAAAAAAAATGACATTTCCAGCAAAAAATGTTTTTTCTTTTGTAGGTTCATTTCACAGGGAAACAAATTAAAAGGTGAAAGAAGGTGAGAACCATTCCTTGAAGTCAGGGTTTTCAGTAAGTGAGGAGGAGTTAGGCAGAAAGAGAGGGAATAAGAGGAAGAAAGAGAGAGGGGGTGTGGGGGGTGGCAGGTGACAGGTGACGGTGCAGTGCAGAAGTGGGCACTACCCTTGTCTTCTCTGGGCAAGAAGGAGAAGAGAAAGTCCTTTTCCCCCTCTGCCCACCGTCCGCCTCCGAACCGCAAACGCAGAGCCTTATCTTTAGGCCTTTGTTATTTCTTCCGTCCTTGGTCCAAAGCTTAGAATAAAAAAGTAGGGGAACAGAATCTATTGAATTAAAGAAGTAGGGGCACTGCGTGCCCTGCCGATACCGTCCACTTCGACCACTGCTTCTAGTGCATGTAGGTTCTATTGCTCCAGCACTTCAGCAAACGGGGGGCAGAAGGCATTACAACTGTCTCATTGAGTGTTCCTGTTATGCCTGTAGTTCAGATGCTGTCACACCGTGGATACAAATGTAGCACAGGTCCTGCTACAGATGCAACCATGGCAGAAGCTAGCCCCCATCAGAAGCCCTACCACAGTACAAGATGGACTGTGAGGAACAGCTTCTGTTAACAACTTCTTCATGTTCACGGAGCCATTGTACCTCCAAATCAAATGAAGATGGTATTAGTGTCACAAATACAATTGAACTTTATGCATCACATGTAATGAAGAAGCGCCCAACTATGCAAAAACATTCACACGTCTAGGTATAGCAATAACATTTTCTTCATAGGCAAGGGAGAAAAGGATCAACTACAATCATTTTTAGATTGACCAAATTAATTGCAATGTTAGTTGTTTTTGTTGTTGTTGCAAATATCGACTGTCATATTTTGTTAATGATTAGCCTTAGCCTCATATCTCTATTGAAAACGAAAGTATTTGACTTCAGGGGCAGGGGTTTCGAAAATCAAGATTTTGAACAGGTGTGAGATGTGTTTTGAAGTGGAAAATGAGGCTTGGAGTACAGATGTAGATGTGGCCTAACGGCTTGAGCTGGCTTTGGAACTGGGGAACCTGGTTTGAGTCCTGACGTCTGCTTTACATCCTATAGTTTCAGGTCAATCATTTAATCTCCTTGCCTGAAAATATAAATCTTCCTTTGTGTAATGTAATCTGGTGCTCATGTAAAGTGCTTTAAAGCCTTTGGGCCAAGGTTGTGCTATACACAACTTTCGAAATAAATATATAAATATATAATTAAATGTTTGCTTAGTCTTATTTCAGAAAACAAAGATTGAAAACCCATATATCACAAGGAACTGTTAAGTATGGAAACTATTTCAACAGTTTCCGACAGCCCTCAAACCACTCTGTAGAACTTTATCATTGTGAGGGCTATCAGAATTATGCAATGGAGGACACAATTATGCAACAAGGTTATCTAACTTATGTGGCAAAAGCTAAATTATGGAGCATATTCTCTGAGAATATTATTCTCATTCATTTGCACTGAAAACAACATTTTTTGTGAAATCTGCTAATTATTTGGTAAAACCATAACCAAGCAGGAAAAGCTACATCCACGGAAATGATGTAGCCTTTACCATTCTTCTTTGTTTTATCAAAAAAAAAATCATGAAAGATAAAAAACAAACATAAAGCGTTCTAATTACTAGCATTTCCTATTATTAGCTACCCTTTGAAGAAAACAGCCTTTTTAAGCTAAAACCAAAATAAGCATGTTGTATAAAAATATATAATTGGTAACAAGTAATATCGTCTTATATTGTCATGTTGATGCTCTGGTGACATTTACAAACCACAAGGGGTGGGGTTTGGTCACTCAGTCCACACTGGCAGCCAACGCTCACTCTGCATGGCCTTTGGCCGTGCACATTAAGGGATGTCTGCAGAACCTGACCTGCGTCCAGGCCCTGTACCCAAGCAGCCTTGGGCAACCAACCCCTGCTCCACACAGTCTTTGCCCAACCTCCCATGGATGGCCATGCTCAGCTGCACATGCCCTTTGGCCATGCCCAGTGTGGGTTGACTGAAGGGCTAGGTACCATGCCCAACCCACTGCAGACCTCAACCCCCACTGCACATAGGGTTTGGCCAACAGAGCATGGCTGTTGACCAAGCTCACTGTGTTTTTTTAAAGAACTCTCTGACCATGCTTAGGTACCGCAAGCCCAGGGTAAGCGTCATATTCAGGTACCGTTTACACCAGACAATCTTCTCTGACCCATGCCTCTCCTTCTGGAGGTCTGTCTTTCTGAATCTAGTACCACAAACCTCACAAAGATGAACCATGGCTTGGTAAAGCTTGTCCTGGGGTAGCAGTACTTGTGCATGAAGCTTGCCCTGTCAACAGATCCTTTTTGGAATGCGCTGTACCTTGACAACTGAAAAGGTGCCCAGAGTCCACGGTACAGCGACTGGTGCTGTGGTTCCTAAATGCCCTTTTAGCTGTCTAAATACTAAAAATATAAAACAGGATCCACACACATGCAACAATTGAAAACATTTTTTAGACAAGGGGTGGAGCACTAAGGCCTAGGGGTCACGGTGTGCCAGGGCACAAGTCCTATAAAAAGAAGTGGGGGGACTGACAATCTGCAAATGACCTCATGACGTCACGTGGTGAACTTGTCCTGGTGTCTGAAAATTACACCATGACACCTTCAGCATATTTCTGTGCGGCCCAGGTTCTTGGCAGGGGGTCAGTCGACACTGATGAAGGCAGCAAACGCCGAAACGCATTTGTTTGACTTGATTTTGCAGCGCTAAAAATAAATATGGCAATGAAAACTATATGATACGACTTGAAGTGCCCTTAATTGAGGAGCGGTCCGAGGAGTTAGGACCGTGGGTTTATATATATATATATATGGTGAGCGCTGTGGGAAATGCGGCATGGAGAGTGGAACCTGGATATATATATATATATATATATAGTTATATATATCCAGGTTCCACTCTCCACGCCGCATTTCCCACAGCGCTCACCATATATATATATATATATATATATATATATATATATATATATATATGTGTGTGTGTGTGTGTTTATATCAAAGATTTCTGAATAGATTTACATCAGAGCAATAAAAACATGTTTTTTGAGTAAACTTCTACTTTCAAGACCAGTTTGGTGTAAATCTGTTCGGAGCTTTTGGCTGTAGGCATAAGCACTTTTTTTTACCCACCCCTTAACTTTTTCCCCCCAGCACTGATTTACATGAAAATAAGTTGCAAGACCCTAGCTGATTCCAACAACGGATTACAAAATGTGGTGCGGATCCTTCCATAAGGTCAAAAGTTATAGGTAAATCAAAAAACCTTTTCCTTGGAACGTGCAGCTGAACACAGTCGCGACTGCATCTGTGAAATAAATATATATTTAAAAATATGACTGTCTACTTTTTCTGGCGAGCGCGCGCCCCTACCTCGAGTTCCCCATAGCAAGTTGTATAGGTTTTTAACTTTTTGCCTCAGGACACATAACCGTCATGCATGTGTGCTGGGGCAGAATGCGACCCTAAGTTGAGCTCTGCAGTCTGTAGGTATGCATCATGTGCGCACTCCTCTCTCTGAGTCTGACTACCATTAGCTCACTGGCCTGAAAAGAACCTTCAGTAGTGCCAGCAACAGATTATAGTGGCAGCACAAGACATTGCCTGTCAACTGACATAGAGACTCACCTTCTGGCCTCTCCTGTGATTTTAAATAGATCTGCCAGTCTTCTGCAAACAAGTCCTTCTCTGCATCCATGTGGGACATGGATGATTTGTGTGTGTCTGTGTGTGTAACACTTGTGTGTACAGATAGCTGTGCATGGAGTGCGCAGGTTACATGTGGATGTAAAGCACTACATAACAATACACCCAGTTACTTAGCTCTAAAGCTAGAAAGGTCGGGAGGTTGCAGACAACTACGAAGTGCGAGTACTTTACTTCCGAAACTGCAATCCTTCCACAAGAAGAGAAGCAGTTGCAGAGCCTTCTCGGGGATTGCACCAAAGATTTGGAACTCCTTACCCCAGGGGTACATGGAGTCTCTTCCTTTACCGCATTCAAAAAAGAAGTACAAATACTACTAATGAAGAAATTCATGTCCTAAGACTTAATTCTATGCTGTCACTGAATCACCTATACGATCTGCATATCATTACCTACGTCCGGTGGATTGAAGGAGATTATTATATGTATGTTTATTACCACAGCCACTTAATGCTCAATTACTGTATCTAGTGCAATGATCAGTTGGCCACGGGTCCACTATACTATCCATATACCTCATACCAATGGTTCATCAGAGGAGAATATTATATGTAGCTTTATTATCACAACCACCTAATGCGCAATAACTGTATATAGTGCAATGTCCTGCTGGCTACGAGTCACACATGTTATCCATATACTATATACCTCTTTTGTACCTAATGACAAATATCAAATGCTTGTATACTACCTCATCCTTTTATGTTCTACACAGCATACTGTAAAGCGCTCTGATACCCTCATGGGTCACGTTCTCGCTATATAAAACTTTACAAATAAATAAATAAATGTAGCTGGCCAGGAATCCATTTTCAATTTCCTGAACCGAAGAAGTACATTAGATGGTGGTTGGAGAGAGCCCCAGATAGCAATGTGAATGACAGTGATTCTCTGTAACATTCCGGAGGTTCTTTGCAGTGGACCTGACACTATGATGAGGAGGATAAGAGACATACCTTAATTAGTGTAGGGACATTTCTCTATGCTTTCTTGCTCTATTGATGCCTAGAACTTCACACATGTCTACAGATTAACACGTGTTAAAAAATAGTTAAATATGGAGCCTCCACCTTCTTTCTGCTCTTGTTGTGAGTCTCGCATCACAGGAGACTCCTTACTCCATCCCACATCCTGGTCACATTGAAAAAGAGACTGTGGCTGGGCCAGTCTGAACTGGCTTCTCAAAAGTCAGGACCTGCTTGGAACCCGTCACAGAGGGGGCTTGTGGCATACATATAGGGCCTGGTTCACAAAGGTAAACTTACACCAAATGTCTAAGATTACGACTTTTGATATTCACAAAGGTAAGTTAAGAGTACTATCTTTACGTCCACATGCAGAGTGGAATCTCCGCACTCGGGTTGATCTACGCTCTAAGTGCGGAGATTTCCTGAGTGCGCAGTTTGCGCCCGAGTGCAGACATAAAGATACTACTCGTAACTTACCTTTGTGAATACCGAAATGTAGTAAAGTGAGACTTGTGGTCTAAACTTAGACTAAAAGTCTAGCTTTTACCAGCCTGTGTGCCAAGATTTCTCTAATAAAATCCAGAGATTTTAGTGCATTGGAAACCAAGAAACCCTTCTGTGTCCTAGGGTTAGGGTGACTTACTGCCACATCCATTTCAACAGGTTTGGCTGCCACGAGAAGGGCTATCTGAGGCATGTCTTGAGAGGAGGAGCTAACTTGATGCTTAAGAGTGGTGCTAGAGGTGCACTGTATGAAAAAGATGCTGCCTCGAAAAGGAGGAACTAATAGGAGGCATGTGGTGTGGTTCACAGCGATATAACCCAGGGTGGTAAGTGCACTGCCAGGTTGGGTGGTGAGGCGCGGTGGCCCTCTGGCCACTGCGACATGCACTGATGCTAAATTACCTGTCACAGTCCCCCCTCCACAAGGAGATTAATTGCCTTTGATTGCATGGCACCTAAAAAACCATAACCATAAGTCAGCGGTCAGACTCATAAAACCCAAATCATCTAGAGAAGGTGAGCGCTATTTCAACATTGCATTCTGCATTGGTGAATCTTCCTGAACTTTGTTGGATCACGACTAGAACCTGGGATGGACTTTTCACTTTGTTTGGATGGTGGGTTTTGTGTTGGGTCTGAGAAAGACTTATCCATGAAGTACCATCTTACACCAAGCAGTCCTGGCAAAGCACAGTTTGAATATGCACCAGACTGCATCTTGAACTGGAGAGCATTAATTCCGTCTCTAAATATGTACAAAGTGCAATTTGGAAAGGAAAAGAACTTATCTTCTTGGAAGCATTATTATAAAAGAATGTGGACGATAAAACTTAGCTGTGTTAATGTAATCTTTTATCACTGAAAGCTCAATATGTAAAGAGAATCCTAAGTCCCTAAATTTATAAATCATCAATTTTATTAAACTATTTTTATCTTATGTATAAAATGAAATTATATTGTATGAATTGTGTTCCTTTTTAATGACATCGATGTTGTATGATTTTTGTGCTTTTATGGTGATTTTATTCTGCACTGAATAAAGCTGAATTGAATTGAATTGAACTGGAGAGCACAGCTGTGCATCAATGCGAGGCCAGAGATACCAGAATCACTGAGAGGGCCTAGTGGGAAATTCAGGAGCATACATGACAGGGTTATGCCGACCCATGCCCTCAGCCAGCCAAAGTGATCCAGCCAATGACCTACATGAAGAGGTGCAGTGTACATAGGTGGAAGTGTGTGTAGGACCATGGACTTCGAGAACCTGTGCTTCATGCCACTATCCAGAGGTGAGTTTTTGAACAGGAAGGCAGGAAACGTGAGGGCCACCCTGGAAGAAGCAGGCCACCTTATTCCCCCTGAAGACTATATGAATGTTTTTGACAATGGCTCTATTTTAATTTGATACAATACCTTAATTGAGGAAATTAGTTGAGTAATCAGTGTCTAGTTTCTCCGCCTAATGAGTAACATCTGATATTCCGCCCTCCAAACCTTATACTTACAGTATTCTATTGTGTGATAGAAGTTAAGTATTGTTTTACATAAAGCACTAGCTGGGCATTACTTTCTTGACTGATTTATGTTTCATTGTGTTCTGGGTTTCTTCCTGTCACAGTCTCCCTTAATGAGCCTTAGTCCACAATTTGGACTGCTCAACTTTGCTACTCTGAGAGTCAGGCACCAAAGGGGTGAACTTGAAGATCAATGTTGTGCTAATTTGTAAGGTAAAGCACCAGGGAGCAAATGGTAAGAGGCTATGATTTGTTATTGCCTTGCCCCCATCAGCCAAGGCATTCATGAAACATTTCTGACAGCAATTCAATTTTTCATTAGAAATCCGAGCTGTTCTAAAATTTTGGAGAAATAACGAGGCGAAGGATGTTTTTTCGTGATCTGCTCTGTTATACTATCACAGCTACGATACATTTTCTTTGTTTGCGCCGGGTGCAACTTTTAAAAGGCGTGCCCAGCGCAAACAAGGAAAATGCGCTGTATTAGGATGAATGTGCTGCCCCCAGGGCAGCCACAAACTCGTGCTGCTCTGGGGACAGCACATTCATGAGGAAAACAAAGCAGCCGCTCTGTGTTTCACAGTGCATGCGAGAACCCACCTGCACTTAGAAGGGGGATTAAAAATCCCCTTGCAGGTGGGTGTAGTGAGTGACTGCACCCACCTGCAAGGGGATGTCTGGAAACCCATGGGACACCCGTACTCCCTGCAGAGGGCTGCCATCATGGCACGCACTGAGAGGGCACCACCTTTTAGGTAGCGCACTCTCAGTGCACCCGCTGACCGCTTCTTTGCCTCTGCCCCTGCGTCTATAATTCGGCTCGGGCGCAGAGGCAAAGCGGTTCCTTCATTTGCATGGGGCCACGCCCCAATGCTAATAAGCCAACGTCCTCTAATGATAGCTCTGGCACTTTATGTGCACCAGCGCTATCAGTATTACAGAAGGATATCTGGCACCAACTCTATGGAATTCTATTCCACTAAAATTACGACTGGAACATTTCGAAAAAATATCAAGGCATGGCTCTTCGACCAAAACTAAGACTCAACTTTACTCCCCCTGGTATTGATTGACTTCCAAGGCGCCGGGAAACCCTCTGGGTAGCTGTTGCGCCATACAAATGGAATAAATAAATAAAATAAATAAATAAATAAACCCACAAGCGCCTGTGGCCCCTTCTGTAATACCAAAGTGCCTCGGGAGCACACAAAGCGGGAACAGATGCCCATTGTGCCCCTAGGGAACTTCCGTAATACAGCCCCTGGTATATTTTGACCACTGATGGGCTTCCCTTTTCTAATGATCAGTACAATGCAGTGTCACTGCTTCCATCCCAGTTCATTACACGTTGAGCAACTTCCACCTCGGTGCCTATTGTTTCTGTACTTGCTGAAGGCAATGCTGCTGCTCTCCCTGTTTCTGTACCTCTGGTGCAGGTAATAGTGCTTCTGTTTGCTGGGTGTAGGCCGCAGTCAGTACTGCTGCTGTTCCAGTGGTTCCTTACATCTTTTTGTTTGCCATATCAATGCAGCCTCACTTTCTGTACATTTGGGGCAGATAGTAATGTTTCTGTTACAATGTTGATTTGCACCTGGTGTAATCTGTACTCCTGCTGTAGCGGTGTTTCTTTTAATCTTCTGTATGTGGTAGTGCTTCTGTCAGTTACTGTAGCTTGTGTATTCCTGCTGCTGTCAGTCATACATGACAGTTTCAGGGCTGTTGTTGTGGTGTGCGCTCTAGTCGACGGGCGTATACGCGATGACGCGTTACGCCGTAGGCTGGAGCGGATAGGCGCGCATGCGCAGAAGAGCAAAGGGAAAGGCGCGAACGGAGGAAAAGGGAGTTGGCGACCGGAGCTTGACATAGTTAGACGCTCGGCGCCCTTGGCTTATATCTTGCTTGTTATTGGCAATAAACGGAAGTTCTACACTCTTCCCTGTGTCAGTGTTACCTGTGGGGGGAAAAGAACAAACATTACAGTGGCGACGAGGCTGAGATCCGGACACCACCAGGTGCAGTGGAGACGGCAAGAAAAAAAAAAAATCCCCCACGGCCCACACCCAGGAGCCAGCAAGGCACGGGTCCTGCAAGGAAGAGCAAGGGCGTGGCAGCAGCGCAGCAGCACGGCCAGGAACACCAGCCTCACTGTCAGGTTAGTGTGGCCCGAGGCCCCAAGAGCCCCCAGGCAGCAACCTGGCAACCAAGGGAGACACCCCCAAGCCAGAGGAAGGGGGGAAGGCAGCGCAGGAAGCGCACACTACGAGGGACAATACCCCAGGTAGCCCAAGGGGCCAAGGCGACACGGCAGTGAGCGCAGGAGCGTCCGGTGCGCCTGCCCAAAGGGCCCAGGAAGGAGGACCCAGAGGCGAAGCCAGAATGGCGAATCAAGCGTCGGCCCTAATGGCGCCCGTCCCGTTCCTAACCAGACCAGGCGAACCCCAACTAAAATGGGAGGACTGGAAGGAATATTTCCTCAATTACATTGAGGCCCTTGAGGATGAAGGCGAGGGTGAATACAAGCCGGAAAGGAAAAAGAGACTGTTACTCCACAACTTAGGCCCAGAAGGGGTCAGGGTGTTTAAGAATCTGGTGCCCAAAGAGAGGGGTGCGGCGGAGACGGACGTCTTTGTGAATGCACTGGACGACCTGGACAGCCATTACCGCCCAGCAGTGTGCGTCTCGATAGACCGCTATAACTTCCAACAGAGAAAACAAGAGGCAGGAGAATCCATTGATGACTATGTGGCAGCTCTCCGCCGGCTAGCAATCACGTGTAGGTATGGGAACCTGCAGGATGAATACATCAAAGACCAAATTGTAATGCACACCACCAGCAGAGCAGTCCAAGACAAGCTATGGGCGATGAATGAGACAACCCTGAAAGAAGTGGTGGCGATGGTCAAGAAGGCGGAAATGTCGAAGAGAGGCGCAGACGCGGCAAAACGAGAAAGTGGGCCGAGACAGATGATCAACAAGATTGATGAGGCGCCACAATCCAGCAAGCCTAAAGGCGCTTACGGAGACCCGAAGAAGGACACAAGAGGGTCTGGGAAGCAGATGTATCGCCCCAGCCAGGGAACGAAATTCGCGTGCTACAGATGCGGCAGCGCGGCGCACGCGGCCCAGGACAGGCGTTGTCCCGCGTTCCGCGCAAGGTGCTCATTCTGTGGATTGACCGGTCACTTCGAAAAAGTCTGCCGAAAGAAAGGGACGAAGTCCACGGTCAAGTGCATCGTCGCGGCCACGGCCGAAGTAAGTGAGGAAGACGACCAGGAAGAGGATGACCTGGTGCTGTGCATAGAGGATCAAGTGCTGGACGTGTCTGGCAAGCGAAGGGATAAGCCCCGCACCGACATGCGCATCGGGGGCGTCAAGGTACATGTGGCTGTGGATTCAGGGTCCCCCTGGACCATCGTGCAAAGATCGATATGGGAAGAGGACTTTGTGCCAGTCATAGGACCCGACCTAGAGCCGCCGGACATCAGACCCATCTCGTATACCGAGGATTCCATTCCACTGGTAGGATGCAAGGACTTGGAGTTCGAATTTAGAGGACGGTCGGCCACGTGCACCCTGTATGTAGCAGAAAAGGGCCCATCTGTACTAGGATGGAGGGACGCAGGCGATCTCGGAATAATACTCAATCCTGGAGGGAAAGAACAGATCCTGCTGACGGACGAATGGCCCCTCTCGAAGGAGGAAGACTGGAAGGCAGCATACCCCAAGGTTTTTGAGGGCACGGTAGGCAAACTGGACAAATTCGTGCATAAAATGGTCCTTAGGGAGGGAGCAGTACCAGTAGTGCACAAGGTCCGGAACATACCGATATCCACGAGTGAGGCGGTGCGCCAGGAACTACGGAAGTTGGAAGAACTAGATATCATCGAGCCAGTGGACAGTGCGGAATGGCTATCGCCCTTGGTCGTGGTTAAAAAGCCCAATGGAAAGGTCAGGCTCTGCGTAGACCTGAGGGAGCTCAACAAAAACCTCATAGTGGAAAGGTTCCCGCTCCCCAGAATAGAGGAGATGCTAGCAAGGACGAAAGGCATCACCCACTTCTCCACCATAGACCTCACGTCTGCATATTACCAGATAGAACTGCACCCATCGAGCAGGAAGTACACAGCCTTCATAACGCCCTTTGGATGCTACCAATTCAGGAGAATGCCCTTCGGCCTGGCATCCGCTGCGGCCGTTTTCCAGAAGTTGATGCACAGGTTGTTTAAGGACATATCGGGAGTGCAATACTTCCAAGACGACATCCTAGTGATGGGCTCCGATAAAGGCGAGCACGACAAAAAACTACATCAAGTGCTGGGAGTACTGCAAGGCAAAGGACTGACGGCGGAATGGAGCAAGTGCAGAATTGGGTCTCGATCAGTGACCTACCTAGGGCACGAGATAGGAACGCATGGCATCTCGCCGAAGGAGCAAAATGTGAAAGCAATAAAGGATGCCAAAGCCCCAACAACCAAAGAGGAAGTGCGGTCATTCCTTGGAATGGCCGAGTATTACAGCAAGTTTGTCAGACACTTGGCCACGAGAACGTACAGGATGAGACAACTAATCAGACACAATACAAAATTCGAATGGGACAAAGAGGCCCAGTCTGAATTTGAGTCCATTAAAGACTGCATCAGCCATGCCATCCCTTTGCAGGGGTATGTCCCCACGGGCAAGACTATGGTAACAACAGACGCAAGCGACAAGGGCTTGGGGGCTGTCTTGGCGCAGGAAAGGGAGGACGGTACCAAAGAAACCATCAGTTTTGCATCCCGGGCGCTGTCCCCGACGGAACAAAGGTACAGCGTAATTGAAAAGGAGATGCTGGCGGTCACGTGGGCGTTGAGCAAATTTCGTCAGTTCATATGGGGCACGAGATTCAGGCTCCAAACGGATCACAAGCCACTCATCAAAGTGTTGACGTCATCGGGCCATGACACAGCCACCCCGAGGATAGCGAAAATGACCCTGAAGTTGCTGGATTATACATACGACGTAGAATACCTGCCAGGTACGCAGAACAGGGTAGCTGATTACCTCAGCCGAGCATCGGCCATGGAAGAGGCACCGGGAGAGACCCCGGATACAGAGGAGATGGTCGCCAGCATGGAGGATCACGAGTCATCCATCAGTGCGCAGGAATGGCAGGCGGCTTACGAGCTCGATGAGGAGAAGATGGAAGTAAGGAAACATCTCACGTTGGGGTGGCCGGACAAGAAGAAGCTAACGGAGGGTGTCCGACGTTTCTATGAAATGAGAGAAGAATTGTCCCTGAGTGACTCGGGGATATTCTTGTACAGAGGAGAGAGAGTAGTGCCCCCAGTGACGCTGATACCCCGACTACTGAAATTGCTCCACGAAGGGCATCTGGGCATAGTGAAAACCAAGGCGTTGGTCAAACAGATGTATTGGTGGCCAGGAATGGATGTCCACATCGAGAGACAAGTGCGGGAGTGCGGACAGTGCCAAGGAGCGGACAAGGTGCTCCGCCCACTCCGACCAGCACTGGGGAAGTTCGACACCCCGCATGGCCCCTGGGAGGATGTGGCCATAGACATTCTGGGGCCCATTCTGGACAGTAGAGGTGTGAATAAGTACATCTGTGTGTTAATAGACAAGTATTCTAAGTGGCCAGAAGTGGACATACAAGAATCGATGGATACGGACACGATCTTGAAGTTCCTAACGGGGGTGTTCCTCAGAGAAGGAATACCCAAAACCATCCTCAGCGACAATGGACCGCAATTTGTGTCGGACAAGTGGGGGAGATACATGAAGAGGAACGGGATCGTGGTGAGACACACTGCCGTGTACCATCCAGCTTGCAACGGCCAGGTCGAAAGGTTCAATAGGGTACTCATGGGCTCCATCCAGGCAGCCATATCGCAAGGAAAAGACTGGGAGGTGGAAGTGATGAACATGCTATGGGCCTACCGGATAACGCCCTCTGTAGTGGGGTATAGTCCGTTCCAAGTGTTAAGAGGACGGCATCCCTTCACCCGGGACAACGTAGCATGGAGGGAGAAGACCCTCACCAGTAAGTGGTCCCCAGCGGTGGTGCAGCACAATCTGGAGAAGGCCCAGAAGATCTATGCAGCACACTATGACAAGCGACGCAGCACGAAGGAAACGGCGCTGGAAGAAGGGGAGTGGGTTAGGATTAAACTCCCCACCCTACAAAAGAAGGGCGAAAGCAAATTCAGCCAGCCGTTACAAGTCAAAGAGGTGCGTGGCAGGGCGGCTCTCCTCAGTGACGGCAAGGTCTGGTCACAAGATCGCATGGCCAGAGTCAACAAAATATTAGTCTGGCCCAAGGTTGAGGAAGTCGAAAGATGCATGGATCACCCAGAGGTCAGGCCTCCTTCTGAGTTCGGCACAGACAACCAAGGGGAAGGTGCAGGCGATGACAGTGAAGAGGTTGTCCTGAGAGCCAGGCCGATCGACGGAGGAGGAGTACAAGCGAATGCAGAGCAGAGAACAGACGTGAGAGAAGCTGGGGTGTCCCAAGGAGAGACAGAGGCGAGAGAGAACATGCCGGTAAGACACACCCGCAGCGGAAGGGCAGTTGTAGTGCCCTCTCGTTATAGTGACTTTGTGATGGATGGACACTAGCTTGGTGCCGGCCCCCCCGGGCGCCCCACATAGACAATGTGCACAGCTGGAGGACACCTCACCGTTGGGGGGGAATGTTATGACCTTGTTTTTGGTAAAGGGGGGAGATATGTGGTGTGCGCTCTAGTCGACGGGCGTATACGCGATGACGCGTTACGCCGTAGGCTGGAGCGGATAGACGCGCATGCGCAGAAGAGCAAAGGGAAAGGCGCGAACGGAGGAAAAGGGAGTTGGCGACCGGAGCTTGACATAGTTAGACGCTCGGCGCCCTTGGCTTATATCTTGCTTGTTATTGGTAATAAACGGAAGTTCTACACTCTTCCCTGTGTCAGTGTTACCTGTGGGGGGAAAAGAACAAACATTACAGTTGTAAACAGTTGCATGTATTTCTGGTGCAGGTGTTCTTGCTTCTTTCATAGTGTCCTTGTTCGCCTGTTAGAGGGTGTACTGCTGCTGTGATCCTGTTATTGCAATCCTTGCCATGTAACACTCGTATTGCCACACTTTTCAGGGCTCCTAGTACAGGCTTTTCGGCTGCTCTCAGCGTTTAACTGTGGCCTTTTGCAACGAGCAGTGCTTTCTGCCACACAATTTCAGTGACCCAGATCAGGGTGAAATGTGCTCTTTCACTGCATCTACTCTTGGTGCAGACAGCTCTGATGTTGTAACACTGTTTATGGAATGGTGCAGGTGGGTTCAATAATGTGCGCCTTTCTGACAGCACTTCATTAGGATCACAGCTTTCATGCAACTGGCACAGGCAGCATTGTTTCCGCACACCTCTTGCATGCTGCACTGCTGCTACCGCACTGTCTGTACATCTGGGGCTAGTCTGTTAGTCTTCATAGTGTAAAACTAGTACAGTACACTTGTGCACTGACATTTGCTGACTGTTCAGTGCACAACGCTATTTGCACCGAAGGGCTGGGGCAAAAATTGCACTTTTGCGCCAGCTGGTTTTTGCAAATGGCGTGATTGTTCTGATCGGTGCAAAACTCTGTTGTAAAAGATATGCACTGTGTAATCCGGTCCTGCTGCTTGTATTACTGTTACAGTCGCACTCTGCTAGTACACCTGGGTAAGGCACAGGGCACAAGTCCTAAGAATAGAAGTGGGGGGAAGCTGTCACCGGAAGTGATGTCACGACAGGAAGTGACGTCACGAAAGGTGGCTCCGATCTCGTCCCAGAGAGGCCAAAGAGTGGAGGCCAGCTGTTTGGCAGGGGGGACGGCGTCCCCCGGTAAAATAAGTGGGGGGACGCCGTCCACCTGCGTGGTACCCCGACTCAGGCAGCATTGCTGCTGTCAAAACCGGTCTCTCAATTCAGTGCAAGAAGCATGGGCTCTCTGTAAACAAGGCCAGGAGTGCTTCCTGGTGCAAGGTGGAAGTCTCGCCAAATGAGCATGCTATTAATATGTTCAGTGGCCCTAAGTGAAGAAATGGGAAAAAGTGATCACTACACATGTCAGTAGGGAATGCACAGCTTGTCCTCTGAAGAACGATGCGGTGCAGGCGGACCCCACACTCAGGGTCCCCCTTCACTCAAGCGATTGGCCTTCATATACCAATTCAAATATTTGGGTCCCTTCACTACAATTTGCTGAGGGCTTTATGTTATATCACTTGGCGGTAGTAGTAGTCGTGACATCAGAGAAACAGAGCAAGACGTTTTAGGATCTTAAGACGTCGGCATCGAGTTAGTTTACGGTGAGGGTTACCTTTAATTCTGTATAATCTGTTCACGTCGGTGGCTATTCGGAAGAAATTACGTTAATTACTAAAATCAGTGGGTGAAATTACTCCTACTGTTGTCCATATTGACGGATATGCCTCAATTCATGGGCGCCCACCTTGAATTCAGAGATTTAGCTACAAAAAAAAGCCCTGCTGCCTTTGTGTGGCCATTTTTACCTTCTAGGGACACGGCCGATCAGGTCAGGTAAATGTACACCTGTGCAAAGTAGCCTTTTGACTCCATGAAGCGGTTTAGGATAAAATCTTAACACTTGTGAAATGTACTTATTTAGGATTTTAGTGTAGTCCCAGTACATATCACCCAAGGCCACATCGATGAGCTAACGTGGACTAACTTGCAATAGGAAGGTTCCTTCAGTTGTTGGATTATCTCAAATTAGATCCACCGATTAATAGAGAGAGGCTTGTGAGATCTGTTCAGATAACATGAATTTTCACTGAAGCCTGGCAATTTTCTGCTACACTACCTGTGATCAAGACTGGAGTCGCAGAAATCTACATTTTGCACTAGTTGGTCGGTCATCTATTGTTTGGTTGTTCAGTGAAAACAAAGCAAAAAAACGCAGTAGTACAAATTTTTAGAATTCGATGGTTAATCTGTCTAATCCATGGGGTTGAAGGCTAGGACAGTTACCTCAAACAAACGTACCTTATCGTTTGTGCGCCCAGCCGCTGCCTCTTTTACTCTGAGCAGGGACAGTCTCCCAGAACCCCCTGGCCAATCACAGCTCTGCTCAGGCAACATTGTGATTGGTGAAGCAAAGTAAGGCTAATCATAAAATTACACAAGGAGGGGGGAGTGTGCCTGGAACTGCACCTCTACTTTTCGAGTTGAGGTCTTCTAATCTGGGAGGAGTGGGGGATGCTACTTCACAGAGTCGACCTACAGACTCCGTGATGCTTATTGATTTTTCACAACCAGGGATTACAGACACTACTGATAATTTTCCTCTTGATCCCATCACAATGAGCAAGCATCTTTTGTCTAGTACACCAACTAGCTCATCTCTACTGGACTCACCTACAGGGAATGATAATGGAAGGTTATCAGGGTCTCCAAAAATGCCCATTGAGTCATCTTCCAGGTCTTCTATTTCACCTCTCACTATAAGAACAAGTAAAAAAAGGGGGGGTGACCCATTGTGTAATCGAGCTCAGAAGATAAGGAAAGGGGTAGCTCAGACCCCACAGTCACATACTGGTCAAACTTTACTAGGCGAAGAGGCCATGATGGCCAAAATTCTAGAATTAATTAGGGGTGTGATGCAACCGATTTTGGATAAGACCAACTTGATGTCTACACACTTAGACATCATAGAGAAAAAGGTTGAACAGAATTCCCTCCTTTTACATGACCTAATAAAGGGCCCGGGAAAAGCTAACACGAATTCCATAGCAAAGACTAACCTTCCTGTAAAATCTAAAGTTGTAGCTCCCCCTATAACATTAGCTCCTATAACACCAGTAACCAAAACACCAGCACCTGTGTTAAAAAAGAAACTAGTGCAAGAAAAAGGAAGAGTGGGTAGCCCCACGATCTTGCCATCAACTCCCACACTGCAATTGCCTGCAACTCAGCCGGCGGCCCCAGTAACTAAAGAACAAACTCTCAAATCTGGGGGACCTCAAAATCAGGGAGGTAGAAAGGACCCTTTAACAACTAATCCGAGAAATGAAAATCCACCAACCATTGCCTTAGAAAAGACGAGCCACACTATAGATTTACCCCCAGATTCTGCCCCTTTCGTTATTGTAATGGCAGGGGTCCCAGAACTACCTGCAGGTAAATGGGAAGATCACGTTGCCTTACGGAACAAGGTTACTTTTTGGCTCCGAGACAACAGACCGTTGCCTGCATCCATCAATGGAGAAATCCTAAGTGTAAGGCGTGCCCATTGGGTGGGAGTCAGACCTAAGGATAGAAGGGGTGATGTAATAATCATTAATTTCAAGGATTATAGGGCCGTGAGGCACATTGGAGATTGGTTCGATGCCAGTAGCAACGATGCCATCTCCACACATCTCTTATCCTATTTCTATCCCTATGCACCATCAAAAGATCATAACAAACAGGGCTGGAATAGGCAGCTATTTAAGACAACATCACACCGACAGCGGGGTTCCAGAAACGTGGGACCATGGGATAGGCCCGGTTTAACGGGGCCACCACCTTTGATGGGTTATCCTGTTTATGTAAATGCTCAGGACCCCCATATCCACATGCAAAGGTCGGAGGTGTTCCATCCCAGATACCAGGTGTCAGATTATCCATACCCTTCTTTTAATAATCAATACCCACCACATCCCGAGTCCAACTTCCTGCAAGGGAGACCATGGAACAACAGAGAGTTCCATCCATTCATGTATAATCTACCTATCCAAAATCGTTTCCAGATTTTTACTGGTCTGGACGGGGTTGATTGACAGCAAGCTCAGACATCCCAAGAAAATCTGGTTGGGAATACATTTTTTCCTCCAGTTTTTCACCCTCTTATTAAGGATATAGTTCCCCTTAAAAGTACTGAGATTTTGAGCGAGCTTTCCCAAGATTTGCCAACCCTACAAAAGGCCCCTAACTCTGACAGTTTGTTACCATGCGACAGTAATACTCTCGAACAGATGCAATCTCCCATAGTTGTTGTCAATAATAGGCGTGGGGAACAGGTAGGAGATGGCCTGACCCAGAAGGAGAATGATCTATGTGCACTGCTGTTTTGGAACATAGCAGGGTTTAGGCAAAAAATCACTAACCCAGCCTGGGAGTCAGTAATAAACGGTCAGGATATAGTGGCCTTGCAAGAAACTTGGACTCAGGAATCAATCCATGTAAGTGGCTATAGAACCTTTTTTACACTAGCTGTTGGAGGTCATTTTGGAAGAGCAAAGGGTGGATTGACAACGCTTGTTTCAAATCAACTTAAAATTAAACAAGCTCATTGCCACTTAAATTCCAGTTATTTCCAACTTTTAACCTTAAGGAATTTTAAAGGAGCTGTGATGTTAATTATTAACTTCTATAATAATGTCCCGAGAGATGATATTCTGGTTGTAATGAAGCAGCTTAAAGAGGAAATTCAGTTAGAGGTAGACAGAAATGAAAGGGAGTTGATAATCATATGGGGGGGGGGGATTTTAATTGTTCATTATGTACTAAAGGGAATCAGGGCCTATGTGGCCTAATGACAGAGAGAGATATGCATTTGACACATTTTGTTCATACTCTGATGGGGGACTTGCTTAATGAATTATTATTCATGTTTGATTTGGGGGTTGCCAATGAATCTGCCCTAGAACCCACACCCTTCGCTCCGACTTTTGTCGGTAAAGGATTAGCGACAACTATTGATTTTATTATTACCTCCAGTAATCTTAATCATAGACTCTTGGGGGTTACGAACATCCAATTGCCCATAAGTGACCACCTTCCACAATGTTTCAAGGTAGCAGATTTGTTCCCAGACCCATCGACGGCCGCGCCTCCAGTTGAGACAGCGGTTGATGTTGTCCTTGGGAGACAAAATGGGTACACACTTAAATGGAGTAAAGTAATCCCCACAACCTTTTTCGAGGAGCTCTGGGAGGTGTGCTCAAATAGTTTTAGGATTTGCCTAAGTGACAACTGCACTAACGATCAAATTATTGAGCACTTTGGAATAATAGCGGCAAACATAAAAAGTAGCCTAAGGGTGGAGGCAAAACGTAGAGGTAAGGGACCCAAGAGCTGGTTTAACACCGCATGTACCAGGGCATTGAAAAATCTAAAACAGGCAGTACACAGATGCCCTAGGGATAAAAATGAAATAAGAGAGTGTAGGCATACATATACTCAGGCCCTGAAAGTAAGGAAAACCGCGTTAAATAAGGAGGCATTAGATTCCCTTTGTGAGGCCTCGCAATCTAAAGATTCCGCTGCATTTTGGAAAGCAATTAACACCCCTTTCCCATATGAAACTCATACGGCGCGAATCGAGATTGCAATAGACGAGGACAAATGGGTAGACCATTTCTCAAATCTTTATAAGGCACAGGAAGACATCCATGGTGGGGATCTTAACTCTAGCCTGGTTGCAAAACAGAGTTACAACCTGGTTGTAACAATTGATGAAGTACTTTTAGCCTTGGGATCTACTAAAGGCGGTAAGGCTGCCGGACCTGATGGGATTCCGGCAGACCTATTTAAAGCTAATACTGAAATCTGGGGGCCAATGTTGGTACAACTTTTTAATGCAGCTCTCTCATTGGGTCTGAAAGAATCCTGGTTCACCTCAGTTATTGTCCCGATCTACAAGAAGGGGGATAGGAACAGCTGTGCCTGTTACAGACCAATCTCCCTTCTTGACTCCTCAGTAAAAATTTTAGGACGTGTTGTGTTGGCAAGACTCCAAAGCTGGGCAGAGGAAAATGATATTATTAGTGATTTGCAATTTGGTTTCCAAAAAGGGATTGGCACAATTGAGCAAGGGTTAAACCTAATGCTCTTGCAGCATAAATATATAAGGATAAAATCTGAACGCTTGTATTTTACTTTTGTCGACCTTTCATCAGCGTTCGACTGTGTATCACACTCTAAACTGTGGGGTATAATGAAAGGCTTGGGAGTGGACATTAACATTATTTGTTTCTTGAGGGAACTCTACAGTGGAGCCACAGCCTCTGTTCGTTACGGCAGGGGAGGAGAATGCTCCAGACAATTTAGTGTAGGTCGCGGAGTGCGGCAAGGTTGCGTATTGGCACCTTTTCTATTCCTTCTTTATACTAATGGGCTTGAGCGTCACCTGCTGCAGGAGTGTAGGGATATGCCCAGGGTGGGGAGGAGGGAAATCCCTGCGCTCATGTATGCGGATGACGCAGTACTCATGGCACGCACTCCTTGCGCTCTGCAAAAACTAGTAGTTAGTTTTGAGAAATTTATGTTGAACCTGGACCTACTAGTAAACTGTAGCAAGACTTTCACAATGAATTGTGGCCTAAAACCAGGGAAACTGATGAAGCGTATGTTCTTAAACAATGTGCCACTGGATAACACCCCAACCTTTTCTTATTTGGGCATTTTATTCCATGAGTCAGGTTCCTGGACAAGCGCAATTAAGGCTAGAACTCTTTTATTCATGAAAACGATCATGGCCCTACAGAATTTTGTTAGAAAATTGGGCAGGAAGCCGATAAAAGAAATGTTAACCATATATAAAGCTACATGCTTGTCTGTGGCTATGTATGGCTCAGGTCTGTGGGGATACGCAAATGTTGATCAAATCCAGCTGGTAGAGAATAAATTCCTGAGGGGAGTTCTAGCAGTTCCACAGTGTGCTGCCACATTCAATTGTCATGCTGAACTTGGCCAACCTTACATAACGGACATTATCAGAATTCAACCTATCCTACTGTGGCACAGGGTATGGACTACTAATGAATGCGTTATGAACCGGGCCCTGCTACGTGACATCCTCAGTCTGGACCATGCGGATAGATTGGAATGGCTGGGTTATGTAAAACACTTTCTAACCGAGATTGGATTACATTCATATTTCTCGGACCCAACCTCAATGGACACTATTCCCAGGAAGACACTAAAAACTATCTGCCTGGACCATCTGCTGGATAAGAGGAAGAGAGTGGAAATTTTGAAAGCCTCAGTACACTCTCACCTTCCTACCCTCTGTGAGACTAAAACTGTACAGCCATATTTATCCCTGTCCATGACTAACTATGATCGTTTTCTTTTAACTCGTTTTAGATTTTGTATATTTTTTAGACTAGTGTCTTTTCCATGCATGAACTCATGGAACCACACCTTGCCCACCTGTTTGTGTGATGGTACGTCACAACAATCTGATATTCATATCCTTTTCTTCTGCAAATTTTATACTGCCATACGTAGGAAAATCATAGTCCCTTTTTTAAAAAACATGAATTTAACCAGATGCCGCCCAGCTTTTTTAGAAGTACAGAAAATGGACACGATTTTAACTGTTACTGTGATTTTAAATTATTTAAAAAGTGTTTTTAAATTTAGGAAACAAATACAAATTGAAATAGTTTAGACTTCCTAGCGATCTACCTCACTGTACTAATAATCACGAGATGTAATTATTGTATTTATTGTAATCATTGTATTTTGTTTTTTGTTTGTTACTTTCATGGTTATCTGCTTTTAACCGAATAAAGTTTACTGAACTGAACTGATTGGTCTGATCGCCATGGTTCTGCGCTCAGATGGCGACTGGGAGGCTAAGCATGTTCTCCACCCAGGCTGTGATACAGCCTGGGTGTAGAACATGCAAATTGTTCATAATGGTTTGGCCGGCCTGAGAGAGCCAAAGCGTCTTGTGCACTTAAGTGCAGCAGGAACCACTCCTCCTCCCTCTCCCAGGCAAGCCCAGCCCCACCCCAACCTGACTGGTTCCAAGATGAAAATGATAATAATGTAAAATGTTTAACATTGCGTTATTATCATTATCTTTATCTTTTTGTACTTAGTGGAGCGACGCTCCTCCACCTTAGCGGAGGAGCCGCCCCTGGTTGGTAGTACAAATGATGGTGCAACATTAGACCAGCAGAAAATTGCTACGCAGTTGCATAATTAAGTAGTTTGAGACCAAAAATTATTACCTAAATGGCAGTTTTCAGGTATGCTCTAAACATTTAGTACATTGGTTGAGTCTCCAGGTGGGTTCCATCATGTTCTAGAGTCACCTGGGGTCAAGGTGGTCCTGAATCCATGGTTCTTCATCATGGCTTGCCCAAGCACATCAGTGTAGACCATCATTTTATAAATCTGTCATTCTTTTAGTGGAATGGTTACAGGATGTTGTAGGCCAGAAGGGTGAGTAAATGGGGGTGAGTTTCTTATCCTGTCATGTTTTTTAAGTGAAAATGAATAAACGTGGTGCATTTTAAGCTCAGTTTACTTTAGATCAATGCATTGATGTCCCATAGGGGCCACTCTCTGTCCATTCTTTTCTGGTAATTCTAGAAGTACAGACCTCTATTGAAGGGTCAAAAAGTGAAGATACAGTCCTTTTTGAGGATGCTGAAGAGTGCTGAGGTGGTCAGTGATGCAGAAGCCGTCTGATGAAGATGCAGCGTTGATGGTGACGCTGGACTGGTGTTAGTGAGCACCCAGAATTAGACCTTGCTACAAGTTTGTTACCTCAGCCATCTACGGAAAGGCAGTGTGAGGAGTGAGGTGGGAATGTGTGCAGCCTAAGAAAGTATAGGCAGTACCAGCAAAAGACAAGTGAAGAACTGTATTTTTCCCAGCAACCTGAGGAACTGCTTTCAACTTGTTTCCATCTAACTTCCTGGTCAGTGCCTTGAATGGCCAGGCACAGAACCTCAAAAGGCTTTGCAAAGATCCTTCTGCCAAATATCAGTGGTTTGTGTTGATTACATTTTCCGTAGCCTTACCACTCGGTATCAGGGGCGTAGCTTTGGGGGTGGGTGTTTGCGGTGTTACAACCCCTAAATAAATGTATTTTCTGGTAAATAGTTGGGTGCAGGTGTTTTCAGTCGGGTTTGGGTAGGTGTTTGTCAGATTTCAACAGGGCTTTTTACATACTTATAGACAAAAACGCATACAGACTCTCCCTCTGTTTTCAAAGTCCTTCTAAATGTTGGTTATTATCCAAAATATAGTGATTTCTCTCATTTAGCACCCCTACCAACCCGCATTTCTCTAGCTTTTTACTGTCCTTCAAGACACTCTCATGAACCCTGCTTGTGGTGTAAGTATTTTAACATTATATAGTTGGGAAATCTGAAGCTCATGCCCCACCAATCTTACTGACCAAGCTACGCCCATGCTCTGTATGTGAAACACCACATGGGTACTCAGCACTGCTTACCCACGAATGACCCAAAGCTTCCTGAGGGCATTCTAAAACTAAGTCTCCTCTAAAGCTGCACGATGGTCCAGCATTTCCTACTGAATGCTCAGAGAACAAGCTAGGTTTGTCTTAGTTCCAATTCTGGCTGGATACTTCTTAATTGGAAATGGGGCCATAACCCATAATAATCTTAAGTGATAGGTAAGCCTCTGATTCCTTTTAGAGGAAATGTATATTTACTTAAATGATGCCTTCATCAAGCTTCTATGTTCATCATTCATAGATGTCAGTAAAAAGAAGCAATCTAATGATAGAGTAGGAGAACCTGATTTTGATTGAAAAAAAATTGAGTTTGCCCAAACATATGGTATAGCATTAATGGTTCATAGTCCGATAACTGGGCTAGCTAGCGGCTTTGCACGTGGTTAAAAGTAGTTTTGTGGTGAGGTACAAAGAAAGCAAATGTATGACTACCAGAAAATACTGGTGATCTTCACAAGTGTGGTCCCAAAGTTAAGTGTTTTTGTGTCTGCGTGTTGTGCAGACACATAAGGTACATTGGTTTTGCCCACACTGATTGTTGGGTATGCAGTGCCTCCTACCTGAAATACAAAAGCATGCATAGCAATTATGCATCCTAGGCACCCACACTTGCTGCACTCTTGTGGCCAGAACATTGGGAAGTGAGTCACCAAACTGTGAGTGAAGACAACATAAAGTGATTGGTGGATTGCTTGAATTAACCCCAGCAATTGGTAATTACTGGGGACCAAAATCTAGCCTTGGTGTTGCACCAAGAGAAACAGTCCAGTCCTAACCTATTGGCCAGGTTCACTCCAAATGGGAACTCAAACAAACTCAAATTGGTTTCCACCTATTGTGGACAAAACCAGTCTGGGGTCCAGCTAGAGGCACAGGGCATGGGGAGCACAGGGCCCACATCTGGTCATTGCATTTCACTGAAGAAAACAAAAAAGTGACTTGCAAATTACATGGATTAATTTCCGCAACTCATATTTACTTTGGGCCAGAATCAAGTCCATTTGTTTTTGCCCACCATGCTATCTAAGACAGGAACCAGCCATATGCAAATCAGTCTTTGGTTCTACTTCAATAGGAACAGTCCAGCCCAAACTGCCAGACAGGTGCTCACTTTGCCACAGGATTCGAGATGTCCTTCAATGAAGAGGCCCAATTAGGCCAAAACTAGTCTGGGGTTGTATATTTTTCCTATCTGGAGAGAACATGGTCTGGCATTTCAAGTTTGGCTGGGCTGTTTCTAATGGGACAGCACCAAGACTGATTTGCATAAGGCGGCTCGCGGTTGGAACAGTGGATGAAAAACTATAGACTACAGCCTGAGTAATCACCCACGGCTAAGATACATTCAAGTATTCCTTCCATCACTTTGTTGTTTGTTGCAGTAAACGCCTTAAGTACAATGGCTATACCCAGTCGTGGGTCTCATGCTCACTGTGCCACAGGACTCAAGCCACACCTCAGTGACAATGCATAACTATGCTGCAACCAGTCTGGAGATGCTTGTGTTCCCATCTGGAGGGCACCTGGCTTGGCAGTTCTGGCTCGACTGTTCCTATTGAAGCCGTACCGAGACTGATTTGCATCTAGCGGGTCTTTGTCTAGAGAGGCACAGTGGATGGAAAACAATGGACTGGGATGTGGCCTGAGCGATCCCCTTAATTCAATCAATCAATCAGGGTTTGTAAAGCGAGACTACTCACCCGTGAGGGTCTCAAGGTGCTGAGGGGGTAATGAGGGGACTGCTGATCTGTCTGGGCGCTGTGGTTCAGTCTAAGAGCCAGGTCTTGAGATCCTTCCAGAATCGGGTCAGCGACTGGGATTGCCTGAGGTGGAGAGGTAGGGTAATTCAAGCATTCTTTCTATCACCTTGTTTATTGCACAGTCTTGAGGTGGCAGTTTAGTGCTACCTGTGAAAGTAGAGCTCATGTTTGGTGTGGTCCAAGCGCATGGGCATACGCTGTTGTGTTGGTTTCTGGCCCCACATAGTGATAGTCAGACACCATGCACTGTGTTCATTGGTATATGAGGATACATGCATAGTGACAAAAGCTAACATATTAAAGTAAGAGGTTCATCTTGAAAACATTATTTCTATGCCATTGGAAATGACAGAAGGTCATCCAGGAGTTACGATGCCTAAAGTCAGTGGCACCTGCACTGCTTGTGGTGTGTGATAGAACATGTCTTTAGGCGTGGATATTAATTAGAGGTGGCAGCGGTGTTCCCCTGACTTGCCCATTAGAACTGCTGTCACTGCCCTCGCCACCTCTGGAATCCTAAGCCATGAAGATAATGATATTAACCCCTTTGCTGTTGGCAGGATTCCCCCGCTGTGCTTGGGGGCGGGGGGCGCGCACAGAGCCCCGGTGCTCATGACGAGCTCAGCTCGTCATGAGCCACGGTGCAATGGAACGCTCAGCAAAGCAGGGGAATTAGCTCAGCATGCGAGCGTTCCATTTAACGGACGCGGTCATGAAGAGCTCAGCTTGTCATGAGCACCGGATCGCCGTGGCTCATGACGAGCTGAGCTCGTCATGAGCACAGGAGGGGTTAATAAAAAGTTAAGAAAGCTCTAAGAACTTCAATCTATGGTTTCACCACCTCCCTCTGATTTAGCTCCATCAATAGCAAATAAGAGTCTGTTCAGGTGTTGACTGTGGGTCCCCGGGTCAACCCTGTGATGTCTTTGGGGGCAGGGAAGGGCAGCGAGTGTGTGGTGTCACTTTCGTTGCCAGTGGCATTTTGGTGAATTGATGTCCATGCAGAAAGCCAGGGTTCCTGAGACCAGCCTGACTGCCAACCTTTATTTTATTTGCCATTTATAAACTTTTAGATGCAGGAAAATGTTATTGGTTAACATTGGCCAATTTCAACATTTTTTATGTTGATCGCATATTACAATTCACTTAAGACACTACATTTTGGTGCTACTACATAATAGGATGCTGACCCAGAATCCAGTCAGTGCATTGATTCATCGCATATAAACATTTGCATGCACCTACATGAATGATGTGGAATTCAGCGCAAACCCTATATTCTCATTTAGGCCACATTTATCCATCTTTCCTTTCTCACTGAGGCGCACCCAAGACTAATCAGCAGCAGCCAGATTCATGAAGCAAAATTGTGATCGCAATAGCTGCGAATCAGCAATTGCGATCGCAATTTGAAGAAAAGGAGTTCATGATAGTGAAAAGTTTAAAATTGCGAATTCGCTAAAGAAAAATTGCGAGTTCGCAAAGTAATTCGCAGAATCCTGGAAGAAGCCCTTTAGCGAATCGGAAATTGCGAGAAACCATGGATTCTGCGAATTAATTTGCGAAATCGCTAAATCATCGCAATCGCTATTCAAGAAAAGTCGCAAAATGCGAAAAACCCGAAAATCGCTATTAGCGACGCGCAATTTAAGGAGAACCCAAACCAGGTGGTAACCATTAAGGAAAAAAAAAAACTTTAACAAACTAGCCACAGGTGCAGGCCTGACCAAACACACTTAAGGATACGCAGCTGGAGCATGAGGACTCTCACAATGCCAGGTCTCTACATGGTGGTCAGGCGGCGAAGGCTTCAGCGAGCAGCACGGAACAGACGCAGGATACAGGAGCGAATATTTCGCCAGCGGATCACCCTACTGGGCCAAACTGTGGAGCAAATCTACTCCAAGTACCGCCTGAATGGGGCAATGATCACTAAGCTGATCCGGGACCTAGACCCCCTGATGCAGCACCCAGCAAGGAGGACCAATGCCGTGCCCACCCATGTACAGGTCTTGTGCAGCCTGCACCTCCTGGCTTCCGGAAGCTTCCAGGGGGTGGTTGCCGTTGCAGGGGGGATCTCCCAGAGCACCATGTCCCGCTGCCTAAGGAGTTTCCTGGAGGCAATGCTGGCCAGGCTAAACCATTACATCACATTCCCAACCACCCAAGAGGACTTGAATCAAACCAAGCTGGATTTTTACAACATTGTACAATTCCCCCATGTAATTGGATGCATAGACTGTACCCACATCCACATCTGCCCACCTGCACAAACAGAATACATGTACCGGAACCGCAAGTCCTACCACTCCCTGAATATCCAGATGGTGTGCAATGCTAAGACAATCATCACGGACACGGTGGCACAATACCCGGGGAGCACACATGACTCATTCATATTCCGGCACAGCGGCATGCACACACGACTGGCCAGGGGAGACTTTGGCGAAGGACACCTTCTAGGTAGGTACACATGCCACTAAATGGTACATTGTCACCATGTTGCTGCATATAACAGGCACTCACCCTCTGCTCCTTTCATTCAGGTGACAGCGCCTAAGGTCTCCGTGAGTACCTCCTCACCCCATACCTCAACCCTGCCACACCACAGCAACGGCGTTACAATGCTGCACACATCCGCACTAGAAATTGCATTGAGAGGACATTTGGCCTTTTGAAGAGCCACTTCTGCATACTGCACAAGACTGGTGGGGCCCTCAAATATGAGCCTGAGGTCTGCTGCTGCATCATGGCCATGTGTGCAATACTTCACAACATTGCTACCAAGCACAGGATACCTGTAGAGATATCTGGCAGTGAGTCGGAAGGGGACAACCGCCCACCTGCACATGCACGTCATGCACGCGGGGAAAATCCAGCTGAAGGACACAGACACCGCAACCAAATCACAATTAACTGTTTCTAGTGCACCCACTCCCCTCACCCAGCACTTCACTCATGCATGATAATTGAAATAATGACATGAGTCTGATGTACTGTTACTGAATAAATATTATTGTTGTTTTCACAATAATATTGCATTATTTTCAAAAGATACATTTGAGGTGTATTGCGTCCTATATCTCCTGATTTGTTAGAGGGCATGCTTTTCTCATCAGCATGTCCCTGCATGATGAGCAAAAATGTCAATAGCGTCTCTGGCCCGAAGCTCCGTGTCGCCTCTCCACCTCTTCCTCCGGATTCGCCTGGGATGCCGCAGTGGGCCTGCTGCTGCGGCGGGGAACTCTAACCGGTGGCAAAGAAAGGCTGCTGTGGCTAGATGGTCCCTCACTAGCATCATCCCCTCCTGCCTGGCCATGGCCAGTTGCCTGCAGAGCCTGAACTGCAGTGGTTGCCTGCTTAAGTGCCCGTGCCATGTCCTGGCAGCATTGGACCATCTGGATTTGCATGGCCAATGATCTTCGGTACAGCTGGGATGTTGCGTTGCCAATTATATAATTGGAGCGCGTGCACGCCGAGAGGCGTGTTAGGAGCTGGCGGTGGCGGCGCCGGGTGAGGTCTCACTGGGTCAGCATGGCCTCAGTGTTTGCCTCCACTGCTGTGGTCATTTGCTCCATCCGGTCGGACAGCTGGCCAACATTCCTGGCTGTATTGTGCAGCTGCAGATGTATTGCTGCAAGGTGTCGTGCCTGTTGTTGGTGGGCGCGCAGCATGCGGCGCTCTATTGAAAGACCCGGCACACGCACAGTCCCCCCCCGCATGCCTGCGCGTGGTGTAGTTTGGTGCCGCTCCCTGACCTGTTCGTTGGACTGGGTGGGCACAGTAGGTGTGCGTTGTGTTGGTGGCCTGGAGGCTGCTGATGCCACTGGCATGGGTCTCACAGTTGGCGGTTGTGGTGCGCCTGTTGTCGCTGGCGTTGCAGGTGGTGGTAAGGCTGCTGGCGCTGGTGCTCGCCCTGGTGGACCTGGTTGTTTGGATGGATGTGCGTCACCCTCAGAATCCTCAGGATTCTCGTCAATTTGCAGCCCCTCACTGTCGCTGCTGGTATCTTCAGCGCCACCTGTGATGTAAAGTGGACATTGATTAATAACATGTATCTTGCACATGGAAGGTTGCTACATGCATGCATGCAGGCTAGCATTCTCTGACTGGCTGTTCAATTGACTCTATTAGGACATATCTGGCTGTATGGGGCTTAATGTAAATTGTGGTCAGACTACATGTCCCACAATGCAATATGGATTTTCTGGTGTGCATGGGCTGCATGACTGGGGTTTCTAATGGGTAGCTCTAGGGTCATGGCCATTGTTAGGGGACAGGGTCGCAGTTGCATGGCACTTACCTTGGCTTTCTTGGGTGGGTCGGGAGGAGTCCAGCCGGGTTACCCCCACGCATGCCTCAGGTTGCAAGGTGTCCTCAACGAGGTCCTCCAATGGGGTGTTGGGAGGGACTGTTGGCTCTCCCCCTCCTGTTGCAACACGCTCACCCAGCCTCTCGGCGATCCTCTCCTTGGCACGACCTCGGAGGTCGTACCACCTCTTCTTGAGATCGTCGATTGATCGCTGGGTGACTCCAACTGAATTGACTTTTGCGCGGATGCGCAACCAAATTCGCTGTTTGTCGGCCCCTGGCACCCTCCTGGAGTCCTTCCCGAACAGTCTGTCATGATCTCTACTGACTCCCTCAATCAGATGTTCAAGCTCCTGTTCGGAGAATTTAATTTTTCTCTTTCTCCCTGTGGAACTGGTCCCTGCTGCTTCCTGTGACATTGCTGCAGTGGGGTGTATCCTGATTCAAAGCTGGAGGTGGTTTAGAGTGGAGCTCTTGGCAGTGCTGCTTCCAAATCAGCCTCAGTATTCAGAATGAGGGAGGGAACTGCCTGCTTCCTGGTTGTGATGTCATCATTGTGCTTGAAATGCGACTTCCCGTTTTTGCGATCTCGCTATTAGCGAGATCGCAATTTGCGATTTCGCTAATAGCGAGATCGCAATTTCAACACGGAAATTGTCTGATTTAGCGATTATACTGCGATTTAGGAAAAATCGCAATCTGCTTTTGCGGCCAAATGCGAATCGCTATTTTTTCCGCAGAATTTCATGAATCCCATTATGCGAATTCTAAATTGCGATTCGGTATTTCTCGCAATTTAGAATTTGCAGAGAGTGGGTTTCATGAATCTGGGGGCTAATCTTTGTTTGAAGGAGTCAAGAATGTTGTCTTTGTGCTCTGACCTACAGGTAGTTCTCGCACAATTCTGATAAAAAAACACAGAACAATGCAGGAATCCATTGGCAGTGTCACTTGAAGAATCAGACTCAACTAGGCTAACTGCGTCTATGATTCTTGACCATTCTGAGAGATCTCGGTCTTTGACCAGTAAAGTCGCGCAGCAGTGCCTTAAGGTCATGACATCGCTCAGGGGCATTTAAAAAACTTTATTATGTAAAAAAAGTGGTTCTAATTGAGAATCTGTATATCTTGACCGTTTGCATTTGCTATGATTATGACCAATCTTCAATGGGCTGCAGCGGGGCTTTGCAGGGAGTGGAATGTATATGCAATTCAATGAATATTTTCTAGCAACTCTGATGCTGCCACATGTTGTCATACCTTAAGGTTATGCTGCTAACATGCTTTACAACAAATGGAGAAGAATCCTGGATTCCTCTGTTCGCTTTACGTTTGCTACTGTTCCCAATTTATATGCCCACAACTATACACTGTGGCATACACACAAAAAGGGTGACACTAGAGGGTGTGGCATGGAAGGAACAACAATTCAACATGTGAGTAAGTGCCCTTGGGTGAATACTGTTTGTACAGTGTTGAGATGCTCAACACACAATATTAATCTGGATACTTAACTTAACAGAAGAAAAACAAAATCCAACAGTGACCACATCAGGGTCAGAGAAAGTGCAACCTCCACAGGACGGAAGAATCGAAAGCAAGTGCTGGCTCTCCAACCCTCCACCAGTTGCAGGGACCTCTCAAGCTCTGCAGCACTTTGTATGTTTCTCAGAGAGCTCTCTTAGGGTGCAGTGGGTTTTATAGGTTATCTGGTTCTAGCAGATGAATTTTTCCACAATTTAACAGTATATCTCATAAAAAAGTCTCCTTAAATCAGTGGCGGCTGGTGACATTTGAAAGTGGTGAGGTGTAAAACAATTGTCGTACTTCACTGCGGCGAGAGAGCATAGTGAGTGAGCCTGAACCACCTACTGGGGTTTCGGAGGGGTTCTCCCCTGAGGACATTTTGAAAAAAGAGTGGGCAAATGGTGCATTTTCAAGCAAACCAGAAGGTGTGATGAACAGCTAAGTCAATACTACTGTTTTAGAGTTGTGGGAGTTAAGAAACCTTATAGAAGTTTGACACATAATGAGAATGCTCTGGGAATATGGAACCAAAAGGAACAACAAAATAAACTTCAATTTACTGGTCCCACAGTGGCACAACTATTCTTAATCATACAGGATAGAACTACAAGCTAACATGTACAATACCATGATTGACATGGTGATGAATTAACTTGGACACTAGCGCCTAGGGAATGTAGCTCATCATTTTATCATTGTCGACTTTGTAAGGGTGAAATGCTGAGTTGGAGTGGCTGAGTTTGAAAGACGTGACTGCAGCCAGACGTTTAACTCGCAGAGCTATTCTGCCATCATGAGGGAAACCCAGCTTGTTCGAGGATTATTTTACAACTAAAAAATGTGACAGTAATTACAATTCGCCTTTTTGCTTATATAAGTAAGTTTGACAATCAACAAAAACGATCTGCATGTGCTTCTTACTAAACATGAAGCAAAACGTGTCCAAAGTAAATAGGGTTCCAAGTTTCTGCACACGTGCAAACGTTCAACTGGTACAGCTGCCACAAAAACAAACTATTGGTGCATGGCACCATTGCCACCGACAGGTCAAAAGGTAGGGGAAATACATTACAACACAACAATGATTTATTGGCATACTTGTGGGTAGACACATGTTCCAAAGCTTCACAGATTTGATTGGTTGTCACAATTTTACACGAGGATCCAGGTGCGGCTGGCAAAATGGGCAGGTGGGTTCGCGCGGTGGGGGTATAGAATTGTGGCCAGTGGGTCGGTAAGCTTTATATAAAATTAAAAAACTTACCTGCTTCCAGTTCTGCGACCGCATCATGTGCCTCATCGCCTGCTGCTCCTTGCGCATTTTAGGCAGCCTCCCTCCTCCTACTCCCCTAAACCAATCACAATGTTACAATGCGGCTGCCTCAAGAAGGCATATTTCGTGGTGCACAGCCTGGGTAAGGCTTTGTGTCAAAAACCATGGGTGGTAGCATGGAACGCCCAAGTGCACCATGGAATGCCTCCTTATAACAAAGGAATGCAAAGTGATATTTGTGATATTTTAGGACAAATTTACAGCACAAACAGCAACCAAAGTTTTGTGTTGAAAAATAATCTATCAAGACATTGTGTCAGTTTGAGTCAGTTTTTGTGACTTCATACCAGCGTGAAGCTTTGATGAATCTGCATTTACGGCATGGAAACAAATTTGCAGAATAAACATATCAAGCTGTGTACTAAAAAGGCGAAACCTAATCTGAGTAAATAATGACAAATGTATTTACACAACAAAAACAAATAAAACCATCTATTTTACAAAATCAAAAATATGCCTACGTGGCAGTCTCTGCAGATCATTACAAGACCTGAAATAGCATGTCCATTTGACCTCTGGGTGGTCATTTTTCAAAGATCCTCTTTGCTGCATTATCTGTGAGGGCGTCTTAAAGGTTTATATTTTTGCAGCACATTTATAAATGAAGAGATTGGTTTTGTAAAGTGGAATTCTGATTTAAAACAACCTTATTTATTTATTTTTTGCGATTTTTAAAGCACGCAAATACCCATACGGGTGTCTCGGCGCTATCGTTACAGAACTCACTCTTGAGAAATAGGTGAATTAAGATGAGAACAGCCATGTTTTGAGGTTTTTTCTGAAGTTTAATAGCGTGGGGGCGGTTTTGATGTGGAGAGGCAATGTATTCCACAATTTGGCAGTTGCTATGGTAAAGCATCTGTCTCCCCAGTTGGTCCTTCTTGTCCTCGGGACCTTCAGCAGATGGGCTGAAGATGATCGTAAGGTCCTAGAATGTTCCAGCGGGCAGAGAGCTTTTTTTAGGAACTGTGGGCCAGGATTATTGATAGCTTTGTAGGCTATGCATAGAGCCTTGAATTTGATCCGACTCCTAATTGGGAGCCAATGCAGCTCTCTGATGTAGGGGGAAGTAGAAGTAAATTTGGGGATAGTTAAAAGAATTCTTGCTGCGGCGTTTTGCACCGTCTGTAATTTGTTTAGGACCTTTTCTTGAGCATTCAGAAGGAGTCTGTTCTCGAGAACACCAAGGTGCTGATTAGGGTTTTGCCCGCGGACGGTGGTAAGTAAGGGAGTAGTTTTTTAATCCTTTTTAGGATATAGAAGGAGGAAGATACCACTGCGTTGACATGCTGGAGGAAAGTCATCTTGTTGTCAAATATGACTCCCAGATTGCGCACCTTGACTACCGGTTGGGGGGGGCCCCCAACTGAGATGGCCACCACTGAGGGGACCAGACAGGCTGCAAGTTTCCGAATGTCATCACCTCCGTCTTATCGGAGTTTAGTTTGAGACAGTTTGATGACATCCAGGAACTTATTGCCTTCATTCCCTCTTGGAAGTTGGCTGCGACTGAAGTACCATCGTTGTGTACAGATAGCACGAGTTGAGTGTCATCTGCATACGTTGTTAGGGCAATTCCGTAGGATTTTATCACCCTCGCTAAGTCCGATACATAGATGTTAAAAAGCGTCGGACTTAGCGAGGAGCCCTGTGGTACTCCGCAGGGGAGAGAAAAGGTCTGGGAGGTGTAGTTACCCATCTTAACAGTCTGGGGGCGGTTGGCCAAGAATGAGGCAATGAGATCTTTGGCTTTGCCTCTTATCCCTAAAGCCGAGACACGGTCGATCAAAGTGACATGATCGACCGTGTCAAAGGCTGCGGAGAGATCCAAAAGTATTAGAACCGCCGATCCTCCCTTGTCCATCGTGCCTCTTATTTCATCTGCTGCTTTGGTAGTGCTGTCTCCGTTCCGTGACCTTCTCTGAAACCAAACTGGGTGTCATCAAGTAGGTCGTTGTCGTTAATAAATTTCGAGAGTTGGGTGTTCATTATTTTCTCGAAAATCTTAGCTGGGAAGGGGAGACAGGCAATAGGTCTGTAGCTGGCAGGGAGAAGAGGGTCCAGTGTGGGCTTTTTTAGAAGTGGCTTAATGATAGCCTTCTTCCAAACCGATGGATAGGTGCCTGTTAGAAACATAGCATTGCAGATTGTTGATAGAGCAGGAGAGATAGCTTCCGGGATGAGATTCAGGATAGCAGGAGGACATGGTTCGAGGGGGGATCCCGATTTGGTGCTGGCTACCAGGTGTTGAACATGCTCCTGCTTAGTCGCTTCAAAGAATGAAAAGATCGGTGCGTTGTTAATGGGGGGTGCCATGAGGGAGGGAGAAGAAGAGGAGTGCGAAAAGGTCAAAAAGATGGAACTAACCTTATCCTCAAAAAAGTTGGTCAAAGCATCCGATAGAGACTGGGAGCCTTCTAGGCGCGGGGCAGGGGGGTTGGACAGATGAGTGACCACCTGAAATAATTCCCCTGCCGAGTTTTTCGCCTGATTGATTTGGGCAGTGTAATAAAGACTTTTTTTCTGATATTATGAGTTTTTTGTAAGTGGAGAGAGCATTTTTGTAGGTCATTTTGTCAGCAGGGCTGTAATGGCGGCGCCACTGCCTTTCCAGGTTCCTGCAGTACTGTCTCTGAATTCGTAAGGGCTCCGTGAACCACTGTGCTGAAGGGAGTTTCCTACTGCGGTGGGAGGTTTTAATCGGAGCTAGTATGTTACAGGCTGTGTTTAGATTGGTCAGATAATTAGAAGACGCTAGAGTAGGATCCTGTTCGTCGGGGATATGGCTATCTTGCATCATCTCCGCTAAGTGAACAAGGTTAATATGTTTCCAGTCTCTGAAGGAGACTAGAGACGAAGATGTGGGAGGGATTTTGATGGGGTTAATTTCGATAGAGAAGCAGATCGCTGCATGATCCGTCCAGATCAGGGGGATTACCTGGGTCACGGCTATATGAGGGTTGTTGGTAAATAGACCATCAAAAGTGTGGCTTGCTTGGTGAGTGGGTTCTTTTACCATTTGCAGCAGGCCGGCTGCGGCGAAATCGGTCGTTAACTGTGCTGTGTCAGGGTCATTGAGGGCTTCAAGGTGAAAATTAAAATCTCCTAGTAAGGTGAAATGTGGGGATCCTGCCGAGGCTTCAATCATATTGCCAATGTTGGCAAGAAACTTAGATCTTGACCCAGGAGGGCGGTAGATTAACATACCCTTACTGTTGGGGATTGCTTAATTGTGGCATTGTAGCATTAAGGAGATATTTGGCTGTGTTTTATGGGGAACATCCTTTACAACGCAACTTTTACCACGCAGAGCCTTTACGACACAACTATTACAATGCATGCCATTACAACGCATTGCGCTGGGGGGCGCTCTAGGATAGGGAATAGATTTAATTTACTATCCAACACCTTCCCTACTATCCACGGGGACTGGAGTTGGAATAGTAAATTAAACTATTCACTATCCAGCACCCCTCAACACTATGCGTTGTAAAAGCATACGTTGTAAAACTTGCGATGTAAAGGCATGCGTGGTAAAAGCATGCGTTGTAATGTCATACATCCGTGTTTTATTCTTAGAAAAACTCCAAGATGTGCCATTTGAAGAGTTATTCGCATAAGAATTGTCTTACTAGATTAATTTATATATATTCTGTTAAGGAGAATACAGGGTACCACTGACCAATCAACTTACATTGGCCCCCTTTGGATCTTGAATTAACTCCCAAATGTGCTGTGTCACCTACAGTCTGTTGCTAATGTGCTGCCCAAATCTCAATTATATAAATATCCCTACAAAGGTTTCAATATGTTTCGTATTTCTTTATCTGGCCAAAGTCACTTCCCATCTTTGTAAGACTGAGTTAATTTACTCTTCAAACTCCTTTACTCTTCAAACTCCTGTACCAATCAGAATATTTGCTGCAAGTACCTTAAAGTGAATAAAGATGCACCTCAACATTTCTGAATGGAGATATTTGTGTAATGCAGAGCTCCTGATAGTCTATATTTTAAAATAGATGTTTTTACACTTTTTGTTTTTTTGGTGGATTGTTTTCCACATGATGTTCTTCTGCTATATTTAAATTATTGAGATGATCTACAAATGAATCTATCTAATTTTCTTTAATTGTCTTGTAAGGTTTAGGAAGCATTCAAGGCAGGTTGAAACCTGGCATGAAGAAACCAGCTTGTAAAAAAGAACACGAAAAACAAATACAAACTAGAGCGCTGCTGTGCTGTGTTAAAGGCGTGTGTGCGTGTGTGTGTGTGTTATTAGCCCACTTTACTCTTTACAAAAATATTGTCTGATGCGAGTCAAGTTGTTTTCACAAAGGCTGGCAACAAGAGATTGATCAAAGTTGGCTGTACAAGTCCCAAGAGGACAACGATTTAATTGATCCACCCTCGTTTTGTGCTTGATTCCCTTCTATCTTGAGTAAAACACATACTCCTTTGTTTTCTGGCATTAAACCAACTTGTTTTAAATTTATTTTATGTATTTATTGATAGTGTTTTATATAGCCCGAGCAATAAAAAAACAAGGGTGTTGATTACAACAATATTTTCAGGAACAAAACAGGATGTTACAATGCCAAGCTAGGAGAGGAAGCCCATAAAAAAAGTTTTAAAAAAAGGAAAAACGTGTGAAGAGGAAGCATCATAACATGGTCCAAAAGGCGGAGTTGTTGAATTTCTAGTTCATAAAGTATTTGTCAGTAGTGCTTTCACTTCTTTGATCCGGAGGTAGAAGTTGGGGGCAGAACAGTGGGCAATTCTTAGGCTCGACTCTAATTCTTTAAAGATTGTTAGCTGGAATATCTCAGAATTGCCTACTATGTGGAAGGGCACAGGGTGGCAATTATTTATTTTAAAAACCATGAAGGTTTGCTGTTTCAGGGTATTGTCCTAGGTTGGAGGCTCGCATGGATGGATTTATTGAATATTCCATTTCAGTTATTAGGTCCAAAACTAGGTTACCAGTGGGGCGGTCTGCCTGCATTGATTACTACAAATCTTCACGCTTTGGCCAAACAAAGGGTTGTTCAGAGAGCTCCCACCAATGCCCTCCGCACCTGGATTATTCTTATTGGTTACATTTCCCCTAAGCATAGTCTTAAGAATTTCCTTACATTTATTAGGGAACTGGTGGTTGCAGTTAGAGCAGAATTTATTGAAAGACCAACTCATAAAATCTTTCTATGTAGGGACGCATCCGGGAAAGGAGTTGCTGGAAAATTTAAATGTAGAAGAGGGGATAGCTTGGCGGATCTTTGAAGCAAATACCCTTTACAGCAAAAGGAAGGTAGTGGGGGAGTGTGTTTTGCAACCTTGCTTTCAGGTTGCAGCTTGTGCTTTTTAAATGGTTTCAGGCAATCTGGTGACTGCGTGAATAAAATGTTTAGGTCCGATCAGGCTTAACTGCCTATATTTTGAAAAATATTGAAGATTGCTCTCTAGTTCAAGATATGAAAGAAGCAAATGGACTAGAAAGCGACCATCTAGTGGCTGTTGTCCACCTTAAGCCACACCAGGGCTATCCCAGCAGAACAGGAAGGCGAGGGATGTGGGTTACTGCATGACAGACAAGCCCTCAGACAATAGAAGGTCAATCAAATGGAAAGAGTTAAAATATTAGAGACAAGTTTAAGAGTTGTTCCCCCTCTGTCCTGCTCCCAACCAGTAGCGGCTGCTACTGGATGGGGTGGTGGGCCGGGGAGGGCGCAGGCGGGGCGGGCAGAGGTTCTACCTCCTGATCGTTAAGAACAAATTGTGTGAAAAGTTTCATCCCTTACTTCTGGATTCAAAAATACCTCACAGATATCATTATCTGTAGCACTGATACCAATGGTAGAGTGTTGTCCTCAAGCAACCAGACTGTGCAAAAGGTGTCCCCATCTTTTGATATGTACTAAACCCCCTTAAAACGATCAATCCCAAAAAACAACAGGATTGCTTCAATAAAGAATGTTTGGACACATCTGCTGATGAGCACACAAGATTTTTCAAAACCTTAGGAAAGCTTATGAAAATCTAATTATTAACAACAACGAAGTGCCCAGTTGAGATTTTGGAATTTTGGAATAAGCTGCTGCAGGCAGCACTGGAGTGCAATTCTTATACCTTCTGGGTTGTAGTGGCAAGGAGCTACCAAGGAAAAATAAACAACATCCAAATACGTATTAGGGTAAATCTTTAATTCTTACCAAGTCCACAAAGTTTTCATCTAGAGAACTACAGGAGCAGGCCTCACGGCCTCTAGGCACCATAAAATTAGAGGTATTCCAATTCCCCATCTGACAAATGGTAAGGCAGGATACAATGGCATTCCTCCCTATCTCATATTTTTTTAGGTCCGGCTTGACAATGCAGCTGCCCCTTACCTTATGTGTTGAACAGAAAATAGCTCTAAGAAGGACTTCTGAGGGAGGGACTTTGGCTCTGTCCACATGTTGATCCCATTGAGTAGCGCATCCACCAAGGCAGAGGCAGATGCTTCCACTGAAAAAGAGTGCTTGTAATGCATTTTTAGATTTGTGGAACGCTCATGTTCAATACATCAGGACTGAGTTAATTATTATAACAAGCCAAGAATCATGCCATAGGCCTTGAGACAATTAGAAAAGTTAAGTCAGAGGCCGTGGGTCAAAGCTGTTTCTTATGAAAACTTTCAGCAAGGGCTGTAGGCCTTGCTTAATTATTGTGAAAAGTATATGTTAAAAAGACAATAGGCCTTTCAGGGTTGATTGTTATTACACCGTGTTTAAGTCTGTAGGCAGGTGTTATGTTATATCAGGCGGGCAACTAGAGCCAAATTTCGGGGGGGGGGGCTGAAAAATATTTCGGGGGGGCTAATTCTTCCCACCATAGACAGAGTGGCTGTAAGCAGGGGAGAACACACAATAAAAGCCTCATTTACACGCAAATGGTCTTTTAAAAACCTGTTAAGTACTCGGGTGCGGCTGCAATTAGATGCTCGCCAGCCCGCGAAGCTGTCTCCGCCCGGGCTGACACACACGATGGGGGGGGGGGGGGGAGGGGGGGGGGGGGGAGGGGGGGGGGGCTGAAGCCCCGTGAGCCCAATGGGTGTTGCGCGTCTGTGTTATATGGAATTTCACAGATTACCTTAGTAGGCAAGGGTTTTGGAGTTGGTTACCTGCTCTTACAAACCCTGAGGATTAACCTTGCTAAACTCTCTTTTGAGGGTCTAGTAGGATTTTTTCTAAAATAATTCATAAAAAATGTATGCTTGAACTTACCTTAATAGAGACGGGGGCTATGAATAAGTGTTGTATGCATTCTACTTCTGGCAACAAAAGTATACAACATGCCACAATGAGTCCGGCCTCTTCAGCCGTTGCCTCTATTGCCCTCTGAGTGTTGGCATTTAGTCTGATTACAGGTGCTCATTGTGTCTGATCATATGCACATTCATCAGAAAATCGCTCCAGGATGGTGGGCCAGTCTATTTTCTCCTTGTATAGATCCTGTTTCAGTTCTCTCCTTCTGCTTTCTTAATTTGTTGTTGTTGTAAGGAACATCGCACAGGGCCCCAAGCAGAACTATGTGCAATCCAACAGCGGCGTATTTCATCTACTGTGTGCCACATCCAGAATGACCACTGCTTCTAAACTTGGCAGCCATCTTGAAAGTACATCTTCTGTGGTGTATTATTGTTTCATCGTTCCAAGATGAATACCACCACAGCCATCTGGGATCTGAATAGCTATGATGCACTATACAATACCATTCCAAGATAGCCCCCAGTACGACGTTAATTGTGCAGAAATCTCGCATTGGCATTTATATAGTATGAGTTTGAGTTTAAATTATTTTTAAAGCGCACGTACACCTGGCGGTTTCATGGCGCTACAGTATACTGAGTCCTTGAGAAACAGAACGGGGGGTGACAAGGGAGAGTTTATTGGGGGAAAGCTCTGGAAAATAGAAAGGTTTTTAACCCCTTTCTGAAGAGAGAGTATTGGGAAGAGCATCTGAGATGGAGTGGGAGGGAGTTTCAGAACATGGAGGCCAGTATGTCACTGTTAAACAGCTCCAAGATGTCCAACTCGTTACTTCTATAAATGGCGGCTGGTGTGGTTCTTTAAAACAATAATGCACTGTGTAAAAAAATATTTCAAGGCAGTCATCCTCTGGTTAATTTCAGTTTTTACTGCAAGCACATGTCTGCTATGTTTAGGCAGCAGATTGTTTTCTGTGTTTTTAGGTTTCGCCTGGGGCACGGAGCGTAAGCTCCGCCCCCAGAGAAATCTCTAGTCTTCAGTTAGGGACTCTTGAATACGCCCCCCTGTCCCATTGGCTAGCTCCATAAATGGAGGCTAGCCATTGGAACAGAGATCTGTCCGTCATTCACGGACCAGATTCGGGGGCGTTCCCGACAACTTTTCCCTCTCCACCCACTTCTGTTCGTCATCACGGTGGTGGGTGTCTGTTATTTTTTTTTGGGAGTCCGCCTGTTTTCTTCTTTTGCTAAGTGTTTGTTGTTGGAGTTGGCTGCAAGATTCGAGTTCCCACGAGGCGATCAGGTAAGGAGCATTTTGTTTAGAAATATGCGTGCGCCGTGATCCTTCCCCCCCTCCCGCTGTCCGTGCGCCGTTCCCGCCCCCCCCTCGCTGTCCTGTGCACGTTCCCGGCCCCCTCCCGCTGTCGTTCCTTTCCCGCCTCCCTCCCGCCGTCCGTGTCCTCTCCCGCCCCATCCCGCCGTTCGTGTCCTCTCCTGCCCCCCTCCCGCCGTCCGTGTCCTCTCCCGCCCCGTGTCCTCCCCCGCCCCCCTCCCGCCGTCCGTGTCCTCTCCTGCCCCCATCCCGCCGTCCGTGTCCTCTCCCGCGTCCCCCGTGTCCTCGTAGGTGCTTGTTACTAATCCTCCCAAAATGGCCTTTGACATCTGCGAGGCCTGGTTTCACATTTGATTTTTCTTCGTTCTCCGATAGCCGTGTACAGGAACAAGTCCCGTTCCAAGATGGCCGCTGTGTTACGTTCATAGAGAGATCCTCATTGGTCCGTTTGTGTTTGCCACCGCTATTGTCCTCCTTTTATTTCAAAGGTCCGTTTTCTTCGTTCCTGTTTGGAGCGTTCCCATGGAGACGGACGGTACCATTCTACCAATAACCTGAGACTGGGTACGGGGGCGTAAAAAAGTCCGCTCGGAGCAGGTGGCTACGGCCGGTGGACACTGATGCATTAGGGAAGGGGAGTACCCGGTAGAGGGAGCGCAGGGGGCTCTTGGGAGCTCCGTGTATCTACACACCCCCGGGGATGGAATAGGCTAGCCGCTCTGTCCATCAGCAGAAGGAGCCTGAGACTCCTGAGAGGCTCGAGCTGCAGAGGCGCCAGAGGGGCCGGGGCACCGCACAGGCACCGGAGAGAGAGGAGCCGGCCCTCCTCACTGAGACCCAGTCCCTGATCACCCTAAGCGGGCCGTCTAACCCGCCCAACTCACTTACGCCAGCCCCTCAACGGGCTGGGCCAACTGGCCACCAACTGTCACCTCCCTGAGGGCCCCACAACTTACCCAACTTTATACCCATGTCCGTCTTTATACCCATTCGAACGTGACATGATCCCTGACCTACGCCTGGCCCACCTCAGCCTGGCGCACTGACCCAACAGCCCTACATCACTCCCATATCACTGTCGATACCACAAGCAGCTGATATTCTCCCAGTCTGAAAGTTAGGCCATCACTTTTTCCTGTTCACTTTGACACACAACCTCCTGTCTGACGCTCCCATCCTCCTCCCCACCGTCCTCCAGCAGAGGACCATCGACCACACCCACACACCAGCAGAGACAGGAGACCCCACATCCACACCAGCAGAGAAAGAGGACCCCACATCCACCAGCAGAGAAAGAGGACCCCACCCTCACACCCGTAGAGACACAGAAGATCCCACCCTCACACCCGTAGAGACCCAGAAGACCCCACCCTCACACCAGCAGAGACCCAGAAGACCCCACCCTCACACCAGCAGAGACAGGGGACCCCACATCCACACCAGCAGAGACAGGGGACCCCCACATCCACACCAGCAGAACCCCAGAGGACTCCACCTCCACAGCAACAGAGGCTCTCACCTCACAACCACGGAGATCCAGAGGACCCGGTCTCCTCCCAGTAGAGATGGACTGGAGAGTAGGGACAGTGCAGGAAGCGAGACTCGCGCTGTTTCTCCAACTCTAATGTACAGAGGTCATTATTATGAAGTCCTGCACGTTCTTCCTATTCACTTTGCAATGACACTAGTGAAAGAAAGTTGGTTAGCGTACCAAACACGTTCGTTTACATGCAATAATGCTATTTCTCGTAGCAATGGTTATCAGTAGACAATACTCAAAACATCAGGTTTAGAAGCAGAAAAACAACCAAACATGTCACACCCGGTAACAACAAAGTAACTAAACAGCTATGTTATATTCATTTCTTGCAGATCCAAAGTTTTTGTCATACCAAAAATGCATCTTTCACCGTCTAGGATGATATAGTTTTCATAGCGCATCAAGCGCTCACCATTGCACACAGCTCTGTCAGTGCACCTCAGCCTTGACCAGTGCTCACCACTGCACACAACTCCGTCAATGCACCTCAGCCCTGATTAGTGCTCACCACTGCACATAGCTGCGTCAGTGCACATCTACCCTGACCACCAGCATCAAGCGCTCACCATTGCACACAGCTTTGTCAGTGCACCTCAGCCTTGACCAGTGCTCACCACTGCACACAGCTCCGTCAATGCACCTTAGCCCTGACCAGTGTTCACCACTGCACACAGCTGTCCGTGCACCTCAGACCTGACCACCAGCATCAAGCGCTCACCACTGCACACAGCTCAGTCAGTGCACCTCAGCCTTGACCAGTGCTCACCACTGCACACAGCTCCATCAATGCACCTTAGCCCTGGCCAGTGCTCACCACTGCACACAGCTGTCAGTGCACCTCAGACCTGACCACCAGCATCAAGCGCTCACCACTGCACACAGCTCAGTCAGTGCACCTCAGCCCTGACCAGTGCTCACCACTGCACACAGCTCAGTCAATGCACCTCAGCCCTGACCAGTGCTCACCACAATGCACCTCAGCCCTGACCAGTGCTCACCACCCCACTGGATTCATGCATCCTGTTGTATCTCGTCCTGCACCCCACACTTTTCTTGCACAGGCAGCTAAATGAAATGCAATAGGTCTCACATTTGCGAGAGATTAAGCTAATGCCAATGTAAATGACAATGCCATTTATTTATCTGTTTTCAAAACCAACACATAAATACAAATTTTGTCATTTACAATGCCAATAGCTCAAACTTTTCCAAAGGCGAAACCATTGCATTGTAAATGCTTTTTTTACGTTTATACTTTCAATTGATCTTTCTTACGCTTGTTGAGTTTGTGTCTGCGTTTAATTGTGGATGGGTAAGTAAGTGAATGCAAGAATGAGTTGGTGGGTGGCAGAATACATGCACAAGCATAAGTGACCGAGGGCTTGCATGATGATTTTTTGAGTGCTTAAACTAACCAGTTACTGGACAGACACTTAACGGTATATGCCAGACCGACTGCAAATGCCTGCTTACAAATTACATCACATTTACTGTATTTCCTTCTCCTCCCCGCAACCCTACTTTTTCCTCCTCACTCTCCACTTTTTTGTCAGGTACCATTCACCCCATGACTTTAATCAGAAACCCAGCTAATGATAGACCATACCTATAATAATCCCTCTATAGAACAGCGTTATGTTATTCTTGCTGTTAGAGACACAACATCACCATTATGTTTCACCTGCTCACTTAGGACTTGAGCGTGCTGTTCCACAAGGGTGTTGTGCCACACACTTGCATGAGTATAAAGCTGAAATATTTTAATTTTAATGAATGGTTGTAGGCCGGAACAAAGCTTTTGCGAACATGTTTCAACGCAACTTTTATTTATGGGTGGTGATTAGGTTCTCCTGTCCTTCTACAGCATAAACTTACTTTTGAATTTAAATATTGTCTACCGTCTACGAAGGGTAATTTAGGATGCTGTGAACTGGCCCTTATTAAGTTAAAGCCATGGGGTGCGACTTGTCTTCTTGCAGAGCGCTCAGGTTTCGCCCGGGCTTTTCATTAGCATTCTGAGACGTTCAGTTTTAATGTGATAATGGGATCAACAGGACTACAAATCCCAGAATCCAAAGAAAAAACACGCAAGGACTGGGCCCGTTTAAGCTGCTAACTCTTGAAATTGGGAAACTTGTGAGTTCTATGGGATGCAGATCGCATCCTTTCACACTGGCTGCGTCACATCTCTGTGACGCAAACTCAGCCAATCCCTAAGGCCGCATTAAAATGAAGTAATTGGATAGTTCGCTGTAAGTGAATGTTGAATCACTCTATTGTCCCCATGACAAGTAAATTATTAGCTAGCACAGGGCGTGGGTTCTACTCGTCCAGCTACACCCTAAGAAACACACTGCCAAGGCGTTTGAAGCAGACCCAGACGGACGCCAAACCCAGCCCTGGTCCAAATGTTCAAACTAAGCTCACATGGCACACTGCGCGCGACTGAGCTTGACACCCTCCAGGGGTTTGAGACGCCACTCAAAGAATTTCACGACAAGCATTGGCAAAGACAGCAGGTCTCGCACTGATTGCTGACCTTTTAGCTTTGCCAATGCCTTTTTTTTGGGGAATGTTTTTGTTTTTTTGTTTGAAGACACCTGTACCAGGCGGAGGTGTCCAGCTCTCACCTATGTTAAATAAGCATTTGTTTAAAAGCCAGAGCTTGCATTTCAATGTAAAAATACACATGGCACCAGTCGCCCATGGCAGTAAAGGGGACTCCTGATTGTCCTGCTCTGCACTTGGTACAAGAGCGGAATGCCTGCTTCACTCACAGGCAGGTAAACCACTTGCTGAAGCTTCCCAAGCTGCATGTTGTGGTGGCACAAGCAAAATGATTCTACAGCAGACGCATGGATGAAGAAGAAAGACTGAAAGCACCTATATGTAAATACGTATAGTATATGTCATTTTTATTATAAGAAAATTGGTTCACAATTCATTGCTAGAATACCGAAATGGCCTTATCGGCCCTGCATTTTCGATTCCAGGGGCGTGAGATTAGCATGGGCTAGGTGCCAAAGTGTCCTCATGCTGTCTGAAACCATTAAACAAACGGGTATTTAACTTTGTATAGATTTATTTGCCGCAGGGTCTCAATCGGAAATACTCCACATAAGTTGCTTGAAGGGTGCGTGTACATTTTAGCAGTGGATGCTTAGAGAGACAAGATGTAGAGAGCAGTATATATCTAGAAAGGACGTAAAGGTGTAGTAGTTCAAGGGCGCCACCCCACCTAGGGGGCGTGGTGCCGTTAGGGGCAGCAAAGGGCCTGGCAAGTGTAGGAATCCCTTCCGGGTCGCGTGACCCGGAAGTGAATACAATCCACAAGCGGAAGTACGTAAGGGGACAAGCAAGGCTGACCCGGAAGTAATTAAGTGGCGTGAGGCTTGAAAAGCCAGCGAGCCAGTGGGCAACCCCTCTTTTGTCCACTCGCCTGCCCGGGGGTCGGAGGTCGCACGAGAAGTTACCCACCCACCCATCCCTGAGGTCAAGAATTTAGGTCAGGCGAGGTCCTGGGCAAGAGGTATGACAGGGACTCCTTTGGTCGGTGCCATTTTTACCCCAGAACAGGTCTTGGAAATCATCAGGGGTTCCGGGCTGGCGAGAGATTTGGGGCTGCCCTGCTGGGGGCTCTGGATTCTCTTGCTCTACCCTGGAAGCAGTGGTTTGTCACAAGTGGTGGCAGATTATGTACCTGCGGCTCTGTTGACCGGAGGGCGGTCAGCTTAAGGAGAGCAGGCTATCTGGTTGTGGCCTGCTGGCACAGCCCGAAGGTAAAGCAAAAGACCCCTTGGAGAGCGGGTTGTAAATATAATGACAACGTATATTTGATGGCTTATTTGAATGCTGTGATTTTTTATAAGCAAAGTATTTTAAAGAATTTTACAATAAATAAGAGAGGCCAATGGAGTAATTGGCCAGAAATGTAATCTAATAAAAATACACACTGTGAAGACCAAATTTGACTCAAGTGCTTGTATGAGAGGGTGGAGTATTGGTCGGTGGAGGGAAGTGCTCTTTGTATGCCACCTATTGAACTTCCACGTACCTTGGCGCTGGCAAGGCCTAGGAGGACTTTTGTTAGAGAGTGAAAGTGAGGAACAAGCCTAACGCTTTACTTCCTCCTTATGAGGTCATAGCGGTTGACGTCATCAGACATTTTTGTTTGAAGTGCGCCGTGCCGGCGTCTGGCAGAAGTATGGGAATGCGGTCTAACCAGAACCTTCATAGGGGCGGCCCGGGGTGGCGTAGAGGAGCTCGGAGCTGTCTGCCGGCCGGACGAGCAGGACACGTTCTGCGGATGCCATTGGGCTGACTCATTCCGCTTCACCCACGTCTCTACCCTGTCAGGCACGGTGTGACCCTAACAGTGTAACAAATCACTAGGGTTTCTGTGTCGTTGCACTATTGAGGCTTTGTCTCTCAACCTTTGAATACCTCTATGTGCGAAATGGAGATGTATTACATAATTAAACAGCGCTGATATACTCAAAAGATACCCTGTGATGTAACCGCACACAGATATTAAAACATATTTCATGACTTCCGGAATGTTCTTTTTCCTGCTTGGTTTTAGGTCTGGTGGTAGCCAAGACCTTTTGATTTTACTAAAATGTTATTCATAATATAGTATAGGGGCTTTCAGCCAACATTCTTCGTCATTGGGTTTTGTCATGTAAGTCACATTTTCTTCCACAGCATGGGACAATATGTCAGCTCACTTCAGCCATTGGCTAATTTTCTTATGAGTGGCAGTTTGTTACTCTTTCAGCCAATTATTCTTACCCCCTACTTTTTTTAAATAATAAAACAAGCATTGATAAAGCCAACGCCAGACCTACTAGCTTGGCCAATGCTTGTTTAGGTTTGGCTTAATCAATGGCAAGCATTAGAAAAAAAAGGAAAAGGGCATGGGAGATGGTAGAATTTTCTGCTTTGTCGATCTGCTGAGTGAGAGCGATATATGTCGCGCTTCAGAAGTGAAGTTTAACTCCTGAGCTGTGTCCATTTGGCATTTGTTGTTTTCATTGATCTAACCCGCAGGAAAGGCTGCGTCTCTACACTGGAACCATTTGAAGGAGCATTAATTGTAATATTGTCAGTTCGCTTTAGTATCTCACGGTAACCAGTACCCCTCATGTTTCATTGCAACTTTCTTTGCTGGAAACTTACTTTCTAAAGAGATATGAAAAAGAACAATAACAAAAATGTTTCTTATACAAAAAATTTGAATAGCTGAAAGGAAGACCTGCGTCAGGATTGTTTCCTGACCATTACTCGGAAACTTGAAGCAGCCCTACCTTTGCTACATCTCTCTCCATCCTTTCAGGTATGAGTGCAGCTGGAAGTTCACTGTACCAAATTTAGAGCACCCTCTAGACTGCGCCAGCAACGTCAAAAAGCAGTCTTTCTGCATAGGCTACTTAGTGCACCAAAGCCTCTGCAATCTTATTCAACATACACAAGGATAAACGCAAGAGAAATGTAGCTGTATAACTCTTCGTGTCACTCCTTCTGTAAGTGCAGCTGTACATTTGCCGCAGTATGTTTGGGGTACAAAAGGGGGTGGTAATGGACGGAGCATCTGAATCAATCAAACACTCACACCCAGTCAAAAGATCTGGGTTTAATCCATCACCGTTCTTTAGCCCACTCTGCCACCCCAGTTCAGACATGGCCATATGCAAATCAGTCCGACCCTGTGCCTCATGGGAACAGTCCAGCCCGAACTGCCAAGCCATGCCTTCCCTGGACCGGAAACAAGCTTCCGAGGACCGGTTTCTGGCATTCCAGCCGTCTTCAGCCCGGCTTGCTTGAATCCAGTGGCAAAGTGAGCAAGGGACTCACGTCTGAGCATACCCTGCCACACTTATGGCGGCCAAAAGCGGTACAAAAGGGGGCAGTATGTTTGGAGCATCCCTCTGAACCTAGTGCATGACACCAATGCTCTTCCCCCAGAGACTACCCTAGTATAAACCATCACTCTATGAATCAAGCACAGCAGGCATAGTGCCCTGTCCAGCTTTGAGTTATTTGAGGCCTCATCACGGGTATAAGGTCCTATATGGAAACTATAGTAAAGTATAATACATTGCATTACATCTCAAACCTTGTCGATGCTGTGTGGGTGATTGGATCAAACAACGGAGTGGGGGTTAAAATGACCTCATGGTAGCCAGAGTCAATGCTTTATTATGGTCATCTGATGGTAACTTAAAACAAAAGGGAGTCAATTTCGACCTAAAATGATTCACTTGCTTCAACTACCTACTTGTGTAACAAAGGGTCAAAGTCTTCTTCGTGACTCTGATTCCTAGGTGCACTTCCGCGTGAAACTACTGATAATTGTTCGTTGTTTGGTGAGTGTACAAAATAAATGTGTGCACGATGGCTGAAATAAAATAAACAAAACACTGGAATGGAGTATCTGGTACTGATGGTAAAGAGAGATGTTTTTATTTCTCCATCCGGAAGAACTCTTGTTGTTGGTTGTGGTGCTATCTAGGACCCTGGTGGTAGTCCTGGAGGATGATTAACTCTTGAGACATGTTAGGCTTCTGAACGTCCACCAGATATCCCCCGCGACCCTGTAATTGCAGATCCCCTGACTCTGTTTGTACAAAATGTATGATTCTTGAACTGGGACTGGTGCTTGCATTGGAAAGCCTAAGTCCTTTGGAAAAACACACAAAAGTCTCCCAAATATAATAATAAGAATATGTTAGGCAAATAGCACAATATTAACAATGAACAGTGTCCCCTGAAAAGAAGTTCAAAACGAGCCCACTTCAGATAGTGATATTGAATGGATGGTAAAAAGAGCAGTATCTCAACCACACTCTGATCAGCGCATCTTTAGGAATATGTACTTTCCTGGGGAAGCTGTTTACAATTAAGTCACTTTGAAAATCATGGCTCAAAAGACCCTGGTTAATGTTATATAGCCAGAGAGTCCTTCATATTTTAATCACAATGTAGGACGATGAAATCCAAGTGAGTGTGACTTTCCCCACAAGTGAAATGGACAGTTTTCGACAGGACATGCTTTAAATCTGTTCTTTATAGCACAACAGTCTAATGAAACCTTTGGCCTAATGCGAGGGTCACACATGCACATTAGCACCCCTTCCACTATTCCAGCTCGACACAGAGAGCCTGATTCAGATAGGTAAACGTAGACTTTTGTGTAAGTTTACCATTTTTTGTATTCACAAACTACGAGCTAATAGTAAGTTTCCCAAGTGCAGGGACTCCGCATTCGAAGCGGAGAATGCTGCACATAAAAAGATGGGCATGTCCTATCTTTTCAATGCGCAATTCTCCACCCCTACTTTGGAGTCTCTGCAATTGTAAACTTACTATCAACTACTAGTTGGTGAATACAAAAAAAGTAGTAAACTTACACGACACTGTAAGTTTACCTTTGCGAATCAAGCCCAGAGGCTGCACAACAGCCCAGCCCATTTAATGTCAGCTTAATGGCAGTGAACTAAAACTTCAAAAGTTCAGATCTGCAGATAGTGTGAAGTGCTCACCCTAACCATGCACCAATCTTCCAGTCAAGCCCACCCCTCCAGTCTTCAAGTAAACATTCATGCTTGGTAAAGCCATTTGGAACAGCAGCACACCCTGTAAAGTTGTGACCATCTATTTAAGATCAATCTACGGGTGGTTGGCTAACATGATGGTTCCAAAACCATTTAATCTCCAACACAAATAACTATCCTCTGGACTTCAAGTTATGCACCAAAACAGAGAAGCTAAACGAGAGGGCAGCGCAGCTCTAGTGCAAACTGCAGTGGTAACCTAGGCAGAATTACCTGCGCGTTGTTGCCTAATACCTAATCAGTTCTAATGCTCATTTATCACTGCATTGAATAATGGCTGTAAGATAAAGTCCTTCATTGCTGAACAAACTGAAACTGACACTCCACTGGCAAAGCGTAGCCATAAAGCGTCTGCATATGCATGATATCAGTCTCTGGGTCCACATAAGCTTCTAATATTAGGAGAACGGCCGAAACAACATGGCCAGAGCCACGCGTGCAGGAACAACACAAGCAAAACCACTCTTGCCTGTACAACGCATCTGCCTTAACCGCGCACATGCGTGGTTAAGGCAGATATCAGTCTAGTGTTCAGGATAAGAGGGGAGAAGACAAGGAAGCGTTGGAACAGGAAGCTGCAGATGCGGACAGGTAAGTGGAGCTGGGTTTGGGGGGGCGTTCGTTTTTAGGGGTGGGGTTGCTTTTAGGGATCAGGGTGGGGGAGGGAGTACGGATAAATTTAAGTGTGGGTTTGGGGGGTGTTTATAGGAGTGGGGGCGGTTTTAGTGCTCAGGGCAGGGTGATCGGTCGTTTTTTAATTGGCTGCATAGCTTTAGGCCTCAAGGTAGTGAACGGGGTTGGTGTAGTTCTATGGACAGCACAGGGTAAGTAGTTTTAGGTCTCAGGTTAGTTTACTGTAGGGTGCAAAGTTTTAAGGCCTCAGTGCAGGTGGAGGGGGAGGGGTAGTTTTAAGGGCAGCGCTGGTTTTAGGCCTCCTGGTGGGGGGTGAGATAGAGGTTTAGAATTTTAGGGCTTAAGGCGGGGTGGTTGGGGTAGTGGCAATCGTAACCATGCATAACCCCTTACCATTTATGCCTTTACAATTACATTGCGTGGTAAGGGCATGCATGGTAAAGGAATGCGTGGTTAAAATGCATTCATGGTTTGGGCTACGTCGTAGAGGCACGCGTGGTGTAGCCGTGTGGGCCTCTGTCATACAACCTTAATATTATGGTGCAATCTCCATTGTGACCCAATGGCTTTTTTATTTTCCTCTCCCTCTCCTGCACAAGAAATTAGCTAACCTTCTCTGATGGGCACATCAGAAACATTAGCAAAGACTAGTTGGAGGAATACCTATGAATGTCTGATACTATGAATCCTTGCTGACATACCTTTCTAGTAATCTATTCATTTCACTGAACCTTCTGGTCTCAGCCTAAATAAGCAACTCAAGCTGGGCATCAAGTAACAAATGGCGTAACAGGGAGTTGGCTGAACCGAAACTCAAAAGTCACAACCTGAAATGCCAGTGGTGCTAGTTGTTCTCTAAAGAGATTAAGATATGCTGCAAGACAGGGTCGGACAGAGATTGTAAATAGATTCGGGCACCAAAACAAAAGTGGCCCACATTAGAGAATCAGATAGCTAAAACAAAAGTGGCCCACATTCGCGAATCGGGCAGCTTTGAACTTGTGAGGACACGCTGTGTAGGTTTTTGCAGGGTATGCGTTTGTTCTTGTTGCAGGCAATGTTTGTGGTAATAACAGAGAAATCAACAGTAAAAAATGGCCCACAATACCACAAAAAAGGTCCTCAAATTGTCAAAAAAACAGCCCACGTGGTGACCTGTCAGACCAGCTCTTCTGGCACTGCCAGATTGTCCTATAGCCAGTCCGACCCTGCTGTAAGAAGTACAGTCAAGGTAACCACCAGGCAGTCAAGATGGACCAAAAGCCTACCTCAAAAATTACAAAATGCATCAATAAGGCCATTAAGGAAACAATGAGGGTCTTCAACATAATTGACATACAGGACTGCCTATATCTTATTAAAATCCCCTGTGCTTCTTAACAATAATATGAAGCTCTACTGGAGATTTTCAAAAATCAAAATAGACAAAATCTACAGTTTTCCTTTAAGAACTCTAAATCAATTCTCACAATGCCATCTCACAACCTAACTGTCACTGACATCTGCGTTTATTGCTTTCAAACTCTTGAAGGAAAGGTATCAAGACTGGCCCTCAAGGTAAAAGCATCTAACTCGTCTCTGGTGCCGGACTCCACCTTATTCATGAAATAATGTATCCCTCCCTCACAGGAAACATCTCTACAATGATAAATTACTCCCTTCTAAATGGAGTAATTCCCAGCCCACAGAAACATGCTGTCATCACTAACTTCTTCGAAACACCAATGTCAGAACCAAACATTCTGGTTAACTACAGGCAGCCATCTAACCTAAAAAAAAGCCTTAGTAAAATGAATCTGTACAGCAATATCTTGCATACATGGACATGAATCATCTCCTCCAACTTAATCAATCAGGGTTCGGACCACTAAGAGTACTGAAGTTTTGCCCAGCCAATATTAGAAAAGAACTCTTACTTTCCTGGTTGAAGGTGGCAAAACAGCCATTTGCTACTTGATCTAGCAGCCCCCTATAGCCCATTTGACAATACCATATTACTGATATTGCTGATCAATGGACAGATGTCTGTAGGTCTACCCTAGATGGGTTACAGTCATTTTGCTCCAAAATGGATCACCAGAAGTGGTGTGATTGTTTCGCTCAGTGTTGTGAGGTATAGCACAGGTATTATGCTCTCTGGCCTACCTTTGAATAGTAACCTTTGCTTCTTGGCGCAGCTTCTACAGCAGTTAGGGGGCACCCCAAATGCATGCTTTGATACCTACATGTATTTCTGTTTGGAAAACTGATGAGGACCCAGACCTACAACACCTTTTCCAAGAATTGCTTGGTTCAATGAATATAAGAGAGCCTCGTATGAACATAGCCAAACGCTAAATTCTGGGGCTATTGGAGGAGAACCTGATGCCCTGCCTTGTGACTTGCTGCAAAATGTAACATAACTTCCTAGGGCCTTTTTGAAAGGTAAGATTCTTGGAGCTCTATTCAAACCTGAGTTATCTGTAGCTCCCAAAGTAAAGTTAGTGGTCAAAGGCATTCAACTACAACTGTCCTTGTTCAGGAACTCCTCCCATTGATATAAACCAGTCATTTGCTGGCAAGAGGCCTCATGATGGCACACTCAGGATACTGTATCATCATTAATACAGAACTGTTAAAATAATCTCTTCAAACCGGCTGAAAGGTCTTTAGGAACAGGCTGCCCCTTATCATATAAGGCCCACCAGCTGTGCAATGCCCTCAATCCAAGCCTTTGGGAAGAAAAGAACCACACATGAATAAAGGCATCCTACTGTTCACAGCACATCTCATACAGAGTTGAATAAATATGATCACATCACCAGGTACTGATGGAACTCCATTGGCTCCCCTTGGTTGACAGCACCATCTTCAAAACCAGTTGCATTATTTACAAAGCTATCACAACCACCATCCCTCTCTAACTTTCTAGCAAACTCACTGCACGGTTCCTGCCACATAGTGCACGGATTTGTGTAATGTGTTTATTTTTTGCTGCGGCATATGCTGCAGCCCTCAGCACACGCCGCAATACAAAATCTGAAGATTGCAACCGCCTTGAAGGCGGTTGCATCCTAATCCCACTGGTGGGACCGCCGACAGCTAGCTAGGCGGTCTCATTCCCGACAGGATGGGGGTCGGACGCTCGCCCAGCCACAATCATAAGTGTTCAATGGCATAATATATAACTCTAAATTAGTTTATTAAGGTTCCTTGAAAACTCTCATTATTCAGTGATTAAGTTATGCATCTTCTTGTGCGTTTGCCCTTAGAAGCTTTAAGTGAAAAAATTTCACCAAAAAAGTCGCTGAAAGTGTGTGTGTGTATGTGTGTGTGTGTGTGTGTGTGTGTGTGTATATCCTAGTACCACGCATTTATTTTAAGCCTGAAATTTGAAAACATAATATTTTGTCAAAGAACTGCCCTGTTCTAAGACATATAACGGGAGCGTCCCTTCATTGTTATAAAGAACAGAATGGCATGTTCTGGCATACATCCCTTATTAGAGGGTGTGGACCTTATGACTCACTAAGCTGCTGCCTTGGCACTTAAATAACATATTCTCTCCCTGCCACAGGATTATTTTCTCAATAACAATACAGTTTTCAGTAGATGGTGCCAGATGTATGATGTAGAAATGGACAGTGGAATCGGATTAGATAGATGTCTAAAGGGCATTTGTTTGCTTAGTGATTTAAGTTATCTTTTTCTAAAATGTTTTGCCAATTATAGGGGATTTCAAAAATACACTGTGATGGAAGCGGTCAACAAAATTCCCTTTTTAAGACTAGGAAAACAGGACAAATGGGGCTCAACTTGTAAACCATGTGTTTGGCTATGTTGCACTGTCTTGTTTGTTGTATTTTGTTTTTTGTGTGTGAGAGAGAGAGATATACATATGATAAGATAGGAAAGGAATGGAGCGGATGGGTCGGTTTTCCCATAAACTTGTGTATCTCATTGGATGGTAACTTTATATGTTGCATGTAACCCGCCCATTCATGACATTTGTATCCTAGCAGAGATCTTCAAGACATATACTTTAATGCCTGAAACACGCCCTAAAAAAATCCTTCATATGAAGTGAAAACCAAGAAATCCAGCCATCCTGGCTAGTTAAGTATCAGATTGAAACATAAATGCATTTAAGAAGAATGAGCACATAATTTGATCAACAATTTTATAAATTATTCCAATTCATAAAAATCGAAAATATATTCCAAATGAATATATGAAATATCAGGAACTGGCATCTGCCTCTGGAAACATGATGTCTTTCAAAAAATGTTTACTTTCCTCAGCTATTGATGTTATATTTATGTCACGTGCTATGCCAAAAGCAGTTCCAATAGTTCACCAGAAACTTTAGGCATCCAGAGGAGGAAGAAGCGCTGTAGGACTGCATTCTATCAAACACCACACCTGCTGGAAGGGCGTCCTCGCCTCTTGGAATATTCTGGCATCTCCATGCTCCTGGTCACCTCCAGGGGTGTTCTACCAGCTGCTTGGAGTGCAGACCATAAGCAATGGTGACAGGACTTCAGAATTTAGTGCGCCACAAAAATTGTGAAACCCATACTTCTTCATTTGACAAATGAACACCATGAATTCCAGGAAAAGGACATGAATAAACTGCCCAATCCAAGATGGTGGTTTGTCCATAGGATATTATCTGAGGCTGGCCAGTACAAGATATAGGGGATTCTTTTCTTGTGATGTCAGTTCCTGTTTGAAGCACGTACAAAGGAGGCAGTAACGAGAGGTAGATGTTACAGCACATCTGTTCCCTAATTTTTCGCTTCATTCTTTGCCCCTTTGTCCCTGGATTTTTGCTGCTAGTATTTGTAAGTTCCTCTGGATTCTATGTCTGGATATTTTACCTGGTTCCCTGATGTCAGGGAGAGTTTGGTGCCTCAGTGATTACTGCAGTGTTAATTTTCATCTCTAATCACATGCTATAAGATTGCTGAGGTGTGTTATTGCTCTTTCTGTTTTTTGCCTCTAACTGAGGCAAGACAATCATAAGGAGACACTTGACACATCTCACATCTCTTCTATGCAGGGTGCTGCTGTAGCGACGTGGCAGGATCAAACTTTTCTCGGGCAATCAAGAAAGGGACACAACAGACCTTCTCATCATCCAGTCCTAGAAAGATATTAGGCAGTCAAATAAATTCTGCTCTCAGGCCATTTGAAATCTTCAGTGTTTATTTATAAAAACAGCAATATATCTGTGACTCACAAAAACAAGGCAAATTTGACAAGGAAATCTCCCCAGGCTGTAAGTGCTCTGGTAAGCAAAGGCAAGACACAAATAGATAGAACGTTTACATCTGACTTACGAAGGAAATGATATGGTTTTGAGGAAAGCGAAGAGACTACAGTACACAAGTACCGGAGACTGAGAACACAAGGAAGGAAGAACATGAACTTGCATTGTTAGAAGAATCTAAACTTTTTTGGCTGGATAAACTAATCAATGTTTTCTGGGCTTGAGAGCCAAGATGTCCAAGAGAGGCTCTAAATCATCATACATGGTCACGCCATTGAGGCAGAATTGGTATGAGCAAGAACATCCGGATGTAGCAGTTAAACCAATGCTTTACGATGTCATAGCTTTATCAACAAAATGGAAAATAAGACCACCATCACTGAAAAAGTAACACCTCATGATTGAACACATTGGCAATGTCTTTCTAGTTCAGAACAAAAGCTCCTAAGATGATAATGTTTCAAGTTTCACCACACGAGGTCACACTGGGGAGGAAATTGCAGAAGCAAATTTCCATTCAATGAGGGAGTCTTTATATTCAAGGCTCCCTGTTTTCCGTTTTTACTGATTTTACAGGTAAAAACAGACAGAAAAACATTTATTTTCCTGTCTTTATTTATTTTTAAATGTGGATAAAAAAGGAAATTGTGTTGTTTTTGAGTGATTCTGGATGTTGTCAATCATTACCACTAAGCCAGTAGCTGTACACATTGACAGGCAAGGGGATACAAAATAGGAATTTTAGTAAAGAGCCTTAACAGCAGTAGATGTGCATAACCTTGATACTAAAATGTATATATTTTCCTACAAGTGCATATTCTACCATCTGAGTGTGTCTATATCATTGCAACCTGTCAGGTGTTCAGGCACGAGGGCACATTAACTGGTTAAATAAATACAGAAACATACACATTTCAGCTTCATTATTTAATAAAATCTAAAATAGATATGGATAAATACAGGTAAAATTAGCAAAAAAATAACAATAGATAAATACAGACGGAAATGACGAAAATATAAATACCATAAAACCGGGAGCCCTATTTATATTCTACGCTTTTCAAACTACTACTCTCTGCTGACAATAACCTGGAATGCTTTCTCAATAACGATAAAAGTCAACCAATTGTCCAGTGCTTGGCCATTTTGTTTCCAGCAAGTTCTCTTTTGGCATTTGGTTTAGTACAGGTCACTCATCAGTATCCTTATCTTTCAAAGAAAAAGGGATTATGGATCCTGCCTGTTCTGTGTTCTCCTTTTGCCTCTGGATATTAAGACTGTGAGGTCATGAGTTTACTGTGAGCCCACACATGTGTACTTCTCTGTACCTGACTTTGATTCTCCGTTGACTCCAGAATCTTTTCATTTGCTCCAGCCTTTGTGTGCTTCTGTATGAATATACACTTCAGCCAGTGCTGGTTAATTGTAAAATGTGGGTTGTCTAGCACAGGCCATTCCTACTAGTATTTACCTGGGGATATTTGTTTGTAATCAAAAGTGGACTTCAGAAAGTGGCACCAGGGCAAATGGACTTTTACAGTAGGTCAATACAAAACATTGAATTTTCCCTCCAATTCTCTCTCATCTTGATTTTGTGCTACTCAGGTAACATCCTTTACCACAAAACCATTACAAGGCAGTATGGTTACATCGTAGTCTTAACAACGCAAGTTGTTACATCGACTTGCACTGGAGGGTGCTCTAGACTAAGGAATAGTGTGAATTACTATTCCAACACCTTCCCTACTGTACGTAGACTGGAGTTGGAATAGTAATTCACACTAGTCTTAAGTCCAACGCCCTCCAGCCCAAGTCGATGTAACGACTTGCGTTGTCAAAACCGCGAAGTAACATACTGCGTTGTGATGTTACGCGTAGTATCATCATACATCCGTACTATTTATACCAGCGTATGGTGCATAATGAACCTACATGCTATTCTGTGATGTACCCTCTAGAAGAGAAGTAAAGTATATTTTACAACCCTCTTGGTAGCAGTGTGCAATTTCTGAAAGGCATGCAGATGTTAATAAGTAACTCCTGGATCTGAATTCATATTGTCGAGATCTTTTGAGTAAGGAATAATTTTAAAGTGTTTCACATTTTTGCTATTCTTCTCGGTTAAAATTTCACATTTTGTGGACTAGAACATTCGTTGAACAGGCTCATATTTGTGATTATATATCGCTCTTGTAGGCTCCTGGTCTGATCCTTCCTAAAGTGTTAACAGCTTTGAAAGGATGTGCGTTTTGTTCTGTAGAGAAGCTACACACAGATGACTGGTTCCAAAAATAGATGGTGTTTATGATTGACAGATGACCAGACCTTTGAGGTGGAATAGCAAACGCTCTTCAAAGGAAGTTAAGGCATAGCCATTTTGGCAATCTAGTAAAGTGCTTTGTGTGAATTATGAGCATAACTCATTCTTCGAGATGTTTAGCATGCCAATCTTTGCTGTAAAACCTGACTAGCAAGTGGGTATGATTGGCGGACTAAAGGCTACGCGAGCGGCAGGTGTTGGCTCTTTGGTCTGGCCCCAGTCCTCCTGATAGGTTCTTCCACCTGGGTCTCTTACCAGTCGACTTTCATTAGTTCCTATGGACTTCTATGCTGATGGGTTTCTCCATTGACTTATGTTTAACATCCTTAAAGCGAATTTTCCCACTCATCTATCATTATTATTTATTTTAAAACATTTAGTTTTAGTTGGCCTATGTCGTTACTTTTACTAAAATGATCAGAAGCTTGCTTTCTTTATTATTATTTTTTTTTAATTGTTGACATCTGCGCCTCTGTAAGAATACGTCTTGATTTGTACTACGGATCCTCAACCCCCATTCATTTTGATTTTAATTTTCCATCAGTCTTTATATTTTTGGATACTTAATCATCCTTTGTCCTCATACATTTTATTTGTATTATTCAAAAGTGTATCTCTCGTTTGCTTCTCCGAGTCTTGCTTGTGTCAACTACCATGGAGTCTGTATTCAAGTGCAAGATTTAAAGTGCAGGTCCCATTAGGAAAACATGGCTTTATCTACTATTTGGTTCCTGCTAAGGACTTGCTCACTCAAAGTAGTGATGCAACCACAATTACTTTTTCTAATAAGTTGATAGATGTACTAGTGAAATGTGCAAGAGACACCCTGAGGTTAAAATCACATGCATAGTTTTCCAGAGATGAGTGTTTGCTGGATCAAAATGTGAAAACCTGGTAAATGAGGTTAACCCTGAAACACATTGTTCTCCTCTGCATCTGTAAAAACTTCCTTCCTGCTCATCAGATGGAAACATTAACTACAAGGGAAGCTTAAACCGTGCAGCTGGCGTCACAAGCTTCTCTGCAACGTTGACTATTTGTTATGTGTCTTTTTGGAGTCAGGATAGCAGCCTAAAACTGCTTAGGAATAAAATAAATGGATTAAAAGTCCGTGGCAAAATAAAACATTATTATTGAATTCAAATTCCATGAGCTCAGGTATCTCCCAATGTATATTTCTGATACAGCCAAACATTTCAATAAATTTCAATGTGGTGTCATTTCACAGTTCTGTCTTTGACCTTTGGTTCATTCCCAGGCCCTCAAAATCCTGATTCGGGATGTGTACAGTAATAGTGCACTTTTTTCACTGCATACATTTTCTAGGGGGAAACATCCTTTACAACGCAACTTTTACCACGCAGTGCCTTTACGACGCAACTATTACACCGCAAACCATTACAACGCATTGCGCTGGGGGGCGCTCTAGGATAGGGAATAGATTTAATTTACTATCCAACACCTTCCCTAGTGTCCACGGGGACTGGAGTTGGAATAGTAAATTAAACAATTCACTATCCAGCACCCCTAAGCGCTATGCGTTGTAAAGGTTTGTGTTGTAATACTTACGTTGTAAAAGCATGCATGGTAAAAGTATGCGTTGTAATGTCATACATCCTTTTCAGGTAAAACCTGGTGGAATGTGTGTGGGGAAAATTCTGCACACTTTAGACCTCCATTAAAACGTCAATATCATTTCCTATTTGTCTGTCTGGATTTGGGAATTTCAGGATCTGCAGGAATACAGCTCTCTTAAGTCCACCCACACATTTTCCCAGCTAAAAAACTGGTGAACCTCATGGCAGAAAAGGTCTGAAAAATTGGAAATTACTGTGGAATTGGGTATGGTAATGATTACCTCATGGTAATGCCCCAAGTCTTAGTGGACTCAAGGGATGCAAATTGGAAAACTGAGGTTTTCTTGCATCTCAGAATTACCAATATTGATAAATCTAGAGTATCTGAAGAATGGTGGCGGCTTTGAGGCAAGGTGTAGCTAACATGCTTTTGTGTGTATCAGGGACAAATTCCACATGTACAATATTAGCTTTTCATTCACCCTAAAGTTGTGTTTGTCATTCACGGGCATTCAAGCTAGCCTGGCTGATGAGGGGGGGGGGGGGGGGGGGGGGGATACCCCAAAACCAGTCCCAAGATGCTTGTTTCCGATCAGGGAGGACCTGGCAGTTCAGGCTGGACTGTTCCCATTGGAGCAGGGTCAAGACTGATTTGCACATGGTTGGGTCCAAACTGGGGTGGCATGGTGAGCAAAAGATCAATGGATTTAACCAAGATCTCTTGACTTTGAAAAGTTTCAGCACTCCGTCCATCATCTTGTTGTGTTAACCAGGCAGTATTGTACCAAGATGTGCCTTTATTATTGTTACAATAAGGCTGCAGTGGATCGAGTCTCAACATGAGCTTTTCTTTTGGGCATTAGGAGCTATATATACAGGATCAATCTGCGGGTTAAAAAATAGCAACCAAATCTAACTGATCCCATTATATACCAATAACAAGTTCCAAAATGGAACTTGATTACATGGAATTTTCTCAGTAGCCCATCAGGAGATGTTCTGCATAGGGGTGCAAATATTTCCATGATCTGCTTATTATGCAAAATGTTTGCAAAATTCCGTGAACCAGAAAAACCACAACCTGCAGTATTAATATTTATCAGGAACCAAGTAGATGCCACCATATTTATTTGCGCTTTATCAACACGCCAAATGATGCCCTCAGACATCTATTCAGTCTATTCACACTGAATATTTGAGAAAATGCACAACGCAGGGGCTCTTGGGAACTGTGTTGTGTGCACAAACTCAAGTAGCTCCTCTTCTGGTATGAATAGTGTTATCTAGTTATGAGTGCTTGGGCAGGGAAATCAAACAGGGAAAAGCCATTCTCTGCTCCAACTGCTAAACACAATGCCCTAATCAGCCCTTGTGAGCTATTGTTTGATCTGAGCCAGTCGGCTCTGAAGCACAAAGGCCTTAATCTGGCCGGCATTAGCCTCTGCGGTTTCCTCAGCAGATGTGTGGCACAGGCCTTGAAACCTGCTACAGCTGAATCTTTATGTGGGGTGTGGTGTTACTCTTATAAATTTAGATCTGGGAAGGCAATCCCTCTCAGATCTGGAGGGTGGAGAGACCCTTTCACTATTGGTACGGACCAAGGGGATACGTTTTCTCTATTTAATTATACGTACAACTTATTAGTATCCTACCTTAAATGTTGGATGTGATTTGTTTCGGGGGTGGGGAGGAACTAGTCATCACAATGGCAGCACACTTCTAAATGAGGGGAAAGAAAGGCCTCTTTTTCTATAAATATCCCTCACACTCTCTAGTAGAATCATGCATCATCATCGGGTTCACCCTGACTCCTAAAGGTCAGGGTGGGCTCAACCATCTTTCGGGTAGCTCTTACAAGACAAAAGACCACTAGGCTTAGCTAGAGATTAAAATTCCTTTGACTGCTTCAAGGTATCCCTTTATTGGGGTAGTAGTTGAGGATGTTAAAATTACAATGTATGTGGATGTTTAGGACTTAATGGTCCTTTGACCCTATATCATAGAAGCTAATAAACACTTCTTTGTCGTTGGTGGCACCTTCCCCCTCGAGCAGCCGGGGTGCCGATTGTAAGACATCACCTGGTTCATCTTACTGCGACAATTGTCTTAGGGCTGACGTGGGCTTGAAGCGGGCAGAAGTCCTTTTCCCTCTGTTCCCACTGCTACAGACCCTGACAAAATGGTTGGGTTTGCCACACTTGGAGCACAAGCGCCCGTTAGCTGGGCAGTTGTCGGTGGCATGTTGGTAGTGACCATAGTTAGGGCAGTTGTTTGGAATCGTGGCTGGCTTTTTCTGCACCTGAGGTCGTGTCTGATGTTGAAAGATTGCGACCACTGCCTCCTCTATGATTTTCACTGCCTTGGCTACTGGTTGGGGGCAGGATGCTGGGCTAGCGGGTGCTCCATCACTTCTGGCGTGACTCGCGGAAGATGAGACAATGCAGGATGGCAAAATGATAGCATTGGCTGATTGCTCACAGACCTCCTTGTGCTGGTTGTCATCCACACAGCTGCTAGCCAGGGCCCTGAGGTGAGCTTGAAAACCATCAATTGTTTCATCTTCCCTCTGGAAGGCTTGTCACAGTTTTAAGCATTCATAATCGGGATAAAGCTGGGGATCAAAGTGGGCATTCAGGGCCACACGGCAGTATCATAGTCTTGGTCATCTCCGATGTTAGGGATGTTCTAAAACAGTAGGTATATCTCCTCACCCTTTAAAGTAGAGCAACGGGGGGGACCTCTTGCTGTGTTATCTGTTTCGTACATGGCGCAAAACTAATTGTTGAGCCTGCGGATCCATTGTATAGCCGCTCTTCCTGGATCAAGAAGCTTGCTGAACGGCTGCAGGCCAGGTAGGTTAGTATGAATAGATGGTCTGAAGGTGGCAGGGGTTGGCCTGCCAGGCGGCAACTGCTCATTGTCATTCATCACTGAGTCTTGTCGCTAGCTGGGCTGGGCACAGGTGAAGACCTGTGTAACTTTGGAGCACCTGTGCGAAGGTGAGTACCAGGCAAGGAGGGAGTAGTGAAGCGTGCTCACCTCGCACCCATAAACTCCTGTCCTTAGGTGGAGCCTATATCTTCAAGATGGAGCTAACGAGAAGAGTCCTAGCACAAGGAAGGATGAACCAAAGGTCTCAAGTGACTCCATCCCTATTTATTTATACTCTCGGCTGCACCCGGCCGAGAGGTGCATGTGGTATTCCTATTCAGAATATTCTTCTTCATGCATGCTTCATCACCCTGCCTGGAGAGGCCGGGTGCTACACTACACAGTGAGTTCAAAATCACAGTTTGAGACCACATTGCAAATATATAAAATAACATTCAGTGATTAGCCATGTAAAGAGGTGATAGGCCACGGGGATGCACTACCTGATGGCGGTGAAGCATAAGGCGAGCTTGCGGCTATACCTTCTTATCCCAGGGCCTTGGACCCTTGTTTCCAGTCGTTCTCTACCTACACTGCACCGTATTTACCATTTCTATGAAACTACAAACAACCCAAACGGGAGAAAAGACATTCTGTTATAGGAAAAAATAAATGTATGTAATGATGACAAACTGGCCCTCTTGGTACATATTTTCCTTGTTTCCATGGTAACGCTTCCACCCATCCTCTCTATGTTTCACTTCCGGGGTTCTGCTGCCATGTGATGTGGTTAATCGCTTCCAGAGCACAGCACTGTCAGACTTATGAATGCTGAGACTTTGTTCAGCTGCAAGTTACATAGGATCATCAGAGAAGCCTGTTCCCATGTTTACTATAAATGAACGAAGGGCCGGGCCTGCTACGCAGATGCTGTGAGAGTCTGAGTAATGCTGGTTGGGGGAGGGTAAGATGTGATTACTTTAGGGAGACATAAAACTAGCAGTTGAAAGGATATTTTCCACATACGCGGTTCTCCTTTTATTGAACACATGCTTTGTTATTGAAATGTTTCTTAAACTACTTGGTAAATATATTTTCCAGGTCATAGAGACATGTGTGCAGTTTCTGAATAATAAACACTTTTTAAGGGAAATATTGCAGTTGGGTATATATAGGGATTTTCGACCGCAACGCTTGTATGGCACTGTGAAAAATGCACAATACAAATTGGAAATATATTTCCAACTCACAGGTTGCATATATCGTCTATTCGAGGGACAAGGGATGCTATAAAAAGAAGCATTAGCAAAGCCAATGGGTTTCGCCTTTGGGTCTGAATTTCTTTGCCAATGCCTCCTGCCAATAACCTAGAGCGTCATTCTTTGTCCCTACGCTGTGTAGCAAATAAATCAATTAAAAAGGCACAATGGCCTACCCGCTGCTGGTGGTCGCGTCATTCCAGTGGTGCTCATGGGATGACATATTCATATGCATGTGTGATGACATGTACGCATGCATGTGTGATGGACAAGATGGTGGACGCCACTTGGTACAGGGCATTTTAAAAAATGCTGAATTTTTTAGGGTAAAATCCAATTGATTTTTTTTTTAAACAAGGACTTCAGGGATAGAAGTTATTGGAGGAATGAATGGCGAAAGTGGGAGGAGATGCGAAAGCGCAAAGTATGGCACGAGGGAGAGATCAACATGGGGTGAGGGGCGAAGCACACATGGAGAAAAGAACGCAGAGTGTAGGAGGGCTGGGAAGACAAGAACACTGAGCATTTGGCTTGTGGGGTAGAGCCGAACACAGAGTATGGGGGTGGGGTGGAGAAGCACATGATAGCAAGAAACACATGAAAGTGACAGAAAGACTGGGAGTGGGAGAGAAGCCCACCAGGGAGAGAACAACTGGAGCGGGAGGGGCTGGGGGAGGAGAGCACAAGAGAAAAACATGGAGGTGGGCATTGCGGCGGAACTTACGCGTAAGAGAAAGAGAGGTCTGGATAACACATGCACTCTCCTTGAATGCTTCACGAAAAAGAAAAAAAGTTCCCTAAATGTGAACAATGCTAGGATAGATACCAGCCATTTGGAGAGATGGTTCAGAGACTGTGCTCTAGGGGAAGGACAAACACATGATGGACAAGCCGGGATAAGGAAACAATCAAATAAGAATCAAACAAATGAGAGTGACAATAAGGTAAACCAATGGTAAGCAATGGGTGGCTAGTAGACACTTGTATATTTTTGGCAAGCCCTCAATAAGTCTTTTGCAACCAGACCATTTGCAGTCTCGGATAGGCTTGACCAATCAATCAATCCATTTGTAGCGCACGCTACTCACCATGAGGGTCTCAAAGCGCTAGAGGGGGTGAGGGACGAGCAGCTACTGATAGAACAGCCAGGTCTTGAGGAGTCTACTGAAGGTCAGTAGGTCCTGCCGCAGGTGGATGGGTAGGGTGTTCCATGTCTTGGCGGCTAGGTGGGAGAAAGATCTGCTGCGGGTGGTTGTTTGGCGGATGCGTGGGACAGTGGCGAGGGCGAGGTCCGTGGAGCGAAGCTGGTGGTTCGGGGGGTAGAAGGTGAGTTGTTCGTTGAGGTATACTGGTCTAGCGTTGTGGAGTGCTTTGTGAGCGTGTGTGCGGAGCTTGAAGGTGATCCTCTTGTTGACCGGGAGCCAGTGCAGGTCTCTTAAATGGGCGGTGATGTGGCTCTGTCGAGGGATTCCGAGGATGTGGCGTGCAGAGGTGTTTTGTATGCATTAATGTCTTTTCTGGAGTTTGGGCATTCAGAAAGTGTGTATGAAGGAAAGAAGGTCTGCTCTCAATTGCAGTTGTTTATTCTGCATTTCCAGGCATTCACAGGTAGTCACAAAATGAGGCATGAATTTTGTGATCCTTGCGAGGGGGCATTTTTTTTTTCTACTGATCAGCACATCAGGCATAGCTCAAAATGAAGATGGTGGCAGAGGAGTAGGTATGCAAAAACATGACTCCTTTGCGGCTCCCCCTTAGTACATGAGGCCATTGATTGGGCAGTTTAAATGTTGTGAAAAACCTTGCTGACCCAAGACCAAGCAATAGACTTTTCAGCTGCTTTGGCCACATGGTACTGACTGCCGGTAGGGGACTGCTTTGCACAACAGTAAATCTTGTGTTTAGCAATACTTTGTTAGCCAATTATAACTGGGGTCCCAAAGTTTTTGCTGTTTCTGTTTCAGTCATTAGAGTGGTCCTCTACATTAGCCGTCATGTCATCCAACATTACTTACAATGTTAGACAGCAGCACACAATATTAGTTTCAGACTCAGGAGTTTTTAGATCATCAGCTGTTCCTAGTGACAATGATCTAATAGAAATGGGAATGTTGTACAGGGTATTATATATGTGATAAAGTCCCCCACCATACTTTAGAAGAATATTGTAAGTCACCAGATAGTTCCCTGGCCAAATACAGGAACAAGGCGGAAATCCAAGTTCCTTCTTTATTAGGTCATTTAACTCTACAGTGACTTGAAATAACCTTTTTACTTATGTTCAGGTCATTTTACTCCTTACACATGTGTTACATCCTCCCCTCCCCCATCAGCCACATTTAACTCCCTGATCTCTTACTTCTAATCAAAACGATTAATAAGGTATAATAAAGAAGAAATATTTACTAAGCTATTTGTTATTACTTGCAAACACAAACTTTTATAAAAGCATTAGAAATGTGCATACTGCTACCAGCTCATCAGCAATACAAGAAATAAATATTTTACTGTAAAGAACGAATGGCAGTGGCTTTTTAGGATAAGACGCTTAGAAGACAGGGTATGAATCTATGTTCTACTAACTATACCCTATGTATATTTATAAAACACCACACTCACCCCAATAATGAAGTCCTTTGGTGCGGAGAGAAAAGATATAAAGACACCCCATAGAAAGAGAAGCGCTGATTAAAAAGCCAGATCAAGCAGTCAAAATGTAAGGTGTTTCCACCTCGTTGGAAGGTGGAAATGGACTTCCAACTCCATTTCTTTTTCCTTGAACCTGAAGTGGCATTCAGGAGCAAGGAGTTTGAGGAAAGATTCCTGGCAGGTTGATATTTGTTGAACTGACTAGCCAAACAGGGTGGCTGATTAGAGTGGCAGTTAAGTGTTTTGCTAAGGTAGTTTCTTTGCACAATTACTGACGTGATCAGGCAACTGACAGTGTGTGCAGAAACACATATTATTTTCCCTGAAATTTCATTGTATATGTACATTTCATAAAATTAAGCTGTTATAGTAAAATGTGTTTGGCAGGTATCTTTCACATAAGGGCGTATATCGCTTAAAAAATGTGTATAAGATACTGGCAGTAGACTAGTTCAGTGTAAAATATTTTTTTGTTTTGCACATAAATATCTCCTGTGTGCAAAAAGTATGTAAAACTGAGCAATGCGAAATGTCATTAATTTTCAAGTCAAGTCAAAAAGAACTTAATTTCGGCTATACAGCCATAAAAGCACATACAAATATAGCATACATTTAAAGCACCTACAAATACACGGTTTAAGATAATAAAAACAGAGGTAAAATGAAGAAAGAGGTACTAAAGTGCAATTTAATGCAATGTTCTATGACTCATCAACCTGGTACATTTACGGTCTTGATTGAAATTCATTTAGATTTTAGAACATAAAACATTATTCAATAAATACTGGATAAAAACAATCAGGATATTATTAAAAAATGTTTCTACTATTTTTCCTTATTAGAAATAATATGCAGGATTAACATAGCAGATAGTAATTGGAGAAGCAATTTACAATGAGGATTTTCTATTGGAATTAATGATCAAATAAGGTTTATTTGTTGGCAGGGACATTTTCCTTTATAATGCTCCTGCGTATGCACCACATAGAAACCTGGAGGTGGCAAACACATATAGTGGGTCTGTTTCATACTTTAGTAGTCTGAAGGCCTCAGAGTGGTGTCTAATTCTCACATTTCTGCAAAGCTGGACAATCCATTTTGACCTGAGTCTACTATACGCAAGGCAAAAGAGGAAGACGGGGGTTTCTGTTTCTTCAGTCACAGAGCATCCAGGATATCCTAATTTAGTAACTCCCTTCCATTTGTTGGTAAATGCTCTGAGCGGGAGCACCCAATGCCTAAATTGTAAATACAATTTCTTTGCAGAAAAAGGCTGAATATTATCCAGGGCCAACTCCAATTTATAATGCTGCTTGACTTCCAAAAACCTGTAAGTCAAACTGCATGAGTTAGCACGCTGAGATAATTGGGCAAATTTGTATTCCTTATAGGCAGACATTAGGGATTTTTTTAGAGATAGAGGGGCAGGTCTCTTCTGGCGTCAGCCACATATCCATCCTGCCCAGTGCCTGGCAAGTGTTCTTTACGTGGGACAGCCATAATATGCTCACTGCACCCAGGATGGTCATAACGTCTCTAAGTTCCTCCCTATAATAAATCAACTCAGGCGTACTCCAGATGCGATGCCAGAATAGAAGTGGACAGGAAGCGATTAGATCAGAAATAGGGCCAATGTCCAAGTTCATCCGTAATGGTGTCAACGGAGTACTCTTCGGAAGAGCCAATAGCTGCCTTAGAAAGGTATTCTCCATTGTAGATAGAATATTAATTGGGCAATGTCCCCAGAGCTCTGCTCCATATAGCAACGCTCCCCTTGCCTGTACTTTATAAATTTCCGCCGTTGGGCCTAACACTTTCTGGGTACAACTTTTATATACTTTCAAGATTCCCCCTATGGAATGGGTGAGCTTCAAATTGGCTTTCTTTATCTGGTTCCCCCCAGTCCATCTTGTCATTAAGTGTCAGACCTAAGTAGTCAAAAATGGACACCGTCTCTAAGGCCATGCCTCCCATTTGGGGGTGTAGGCAATTGGTGGTATTTGCATGGAAGACCATATATTTTGTCTTTTGAAGATTTATCTCCAAATCCCTCTTCCTGCAGAATGAGCAAAACACTTCCAAAACCTACTGCATACCAATTGGTGTCTTGGAGAGTAGCAGAGTATCGTCCGCAAACATTAAAGCTGGTATTTTGCGGGTACCCAACTTCGGGGAATCTTTTTTTTTACAACTAATAGTGTTCCGATAAGGCCATTTAAAAAGAGGGAGAACAAGGTCGGGGCTAAGACGCATCCCTGTCTCACCCCTTTCTCTACAGGAAAGGGGGCCGTCAATTCCCCTTTTTTACCATGCCTTACTCTCACATACGTATCATGATGGAGACGCTTGAGCATGTTGCATAGGTAGGTTGGTACTCCCATTTCCTGGAGTATGCCCCATAATCGATCCCGCTGCACCATGTCGAATGCGGATCTAAGGTCCACAAAGGTTAGAGAAAGACTGCCACCCTCCCAAAAAAACGTTTTCCAGTAGATCAATTGCAATCTGAAAATCTGATCTATGGTAGAGGTTTTGGTCCTAAATCCAGCTTGTAGAGGCGTTAATACGTTATTTTCCTCTATCCATGATTGCAATCGATCAAGAACAACCCTAGCAAATATCTTTTGGGTGACATCAATAAGACTTATTGGGCGATAGTTTGCCGGGTTGAGCGGGGAGCCTTTTTTATAGATTGGAAAGATTTCAGCCCCTGCCCAAGTCGGGGGCATGGCCGTACCTTGTAAGATAGCGTTGAACAGGGTACATAGGTAGGGTGACCACACTGCTTGCTCATATTTAAATAGGTCACCGGGGATTTTATCAAGGCCAGGTGCCTTGGCCGGCAAGAGACTTCCCAGAGCCGCAGTAACCTCTTTCAGTGTGCAGGGGGAAGCATCACTGGTTAGATTTATTTAATCTGATGGGACTTTGGTAGGAACTGCTTCACCATCAACTGTCCTCATGTATACGTTTTTAAAATGGGATCGCCAGACATCTCCCCCCAAGTTTGGCCTGATTGCAGAGTTGCTTTCAGATTTGCCAGTTTTCACTAGGTTCCAAAAGTCTCTCATATCCCGATTATCTAAAGCTTTTTTGATTGCTTCCCATTTATCTAACTCCCAGGTTGCTTTCGCTTCAGCTATAGTTTTTTTGTAGTGTGCCCTATTTATCTTGGTAGATTGATGGTCATTATTTTTAATCCCAAGTGATAGAGCACGATTAGCATCCTTGCATAGTTTGTTGTACCAGGGGTGTTTAGGTTTAGGGTCAACTCTATTGCTGCATTCTTGCTTATAAAAATACTCAGCCAATTGTAAAAACAGTTCCTGGTGGTTAGTGCTTAGTACCGTCAGGAGTTCTATACCTTGGCTGTTGTCAGGTGCTTGAAAGGCTATTTCTAAAAAAGGAATGACTTGTTTATAAAGGGTGGTCACTTTCTCAGGTGACTGCACAAAGGTTCCCCACCGCACTCTTCTGCCCCCTTCAGTTGTAATTAAATTTGGAACTACTTGTGGGGATATGCTCTGTAGAAAATTAAGCTGGGGGAGAGCTATTTCAAGTGCCAACGGATTGTGGTCACTTTCAGATCTGGGCTCGACGGAGAAATCAATGACTTTATGCCATAAATCTACATAAACCAGGATGTAGTCGATTGTAGAGACCTGCCCTATCTTGTTAAAAGTAAACTTTCCTGGGCTGACGGACGGGAAACGACCATTACAAGCCCTAATTGAATGGCTACAGATTAATTAATTCATCTGAAGCACTAAAGGGGTCCACCCTCTAACATCACTCGTAATAGCATTATCAAGACCGTTTAAGGGTTCAAAATGGCAATTGAAGTCCCCTCTGATAATTACATGTGTATATTCTAATAGCGTATACAAAAAAGAGTCGAGACAATCAATTGTCAAGGAAGTTTGCCCCGTCCTTACTGGGCGTGAGTAGATGTTGATAATTGCTATCTTCATGGAATTTGTAAAAGAAAGAAGAGTGCACAGAATGTCGGGGGAAGGGAGTTTCTACCATTTTAATGCTACATCCCAGGTGTGTACCAACCCATACACATAGGTCCCCTGAGGGTCTCCCCCTAAGCCCCTGGACTGCTGGGATACTGTATGTGACATAGCCCACTCTATGCAAGTCTACCCTCGACCAGGTTTCCTGGAAGAGGCATAATTGATGACTATCAATATACTCTCCCCAGTCAGGAAGGTCCATTTTAGCACTGAGCCCTGCTATGTTCCATGATAAAATCTTGGGGTACTGGGGCTTTTCTGGACCTGGAGTTTCATGTTGTAATTGGCTCCCTTCCCTTGGTACTGGGTGTTGCGGGGTGTTGGCCTGCTCGGCGGTTTCTGCCTTAGTCAAGAAGCTATCAGAATCCCTGTTTATCTCAGTGGGGTCCCCAGAGTTAGAGCAGGTTATTAGGGGTTTGAAGGTCTTTCCGGGCAAGACACCCCTACTCTTGGTTTTTCCGCAATTGTCGAACTCAGCTGCCTGATCAGTGAGCCATGTAGAGCTTTGAGATGTAGTATTTAGTCAATCAACCAAGTCCAGGGAGCTGTATATATTGCTCACTGGGATATTAAAAGATATGGTGTCCTCGCAACCCTGGCCCGTATTACGAAAGGTTGCACTCTGGACTTTCAATTCCCATTTTCTATAGACTCTTCCCATATCATCAACCAGCTGGCTTGGGGGATAAAAATAGTCCAAGGATAGTGTTTGAATAGCCCCCATCTCCACGGGAGATCTCCATCTCAGAATGTGCTGGACCGCCCTCCTATTCCCATAGGCCTACACTCTTGCCCAGGATCTATTGTGGGGGACGGCCTATTTTGAGGAATAGCCAGGGCCTGTTTTTATTGGGCAGGGGGGCAGTACCTGTGCACTCTTGTCTATTGACAGGTTTTTCTTGTTCCCCTCGAGGAAGTAGGAGTATAGGGGTAGGTGGAATTTCCAGAGTTCATAGGGAGGTTATGCTAGAGTTTGGTGGTTTACTCAATTCCGTTGTTTGACAGATAGCATCAATTTTGGACCCCCACGAGCCCATCATTGTAGTTAACTTATTGATGCGTCTCATTGCCACTTCAAACTCTGATTTTATAAGCTGTTCGAAGTAGTCGTTTAGCTCAAATGTTGTACCCATACTGGAGGCTCTAGAAGTTTGGGGCTACTTTCAAGAACATCTTGGCCTCCCGCCAAATTATCTATAGCCACCACTGGAGTGTTTTTCACCTGTTTCCCTCTTTTTTGGACAGTTTGCTTCCTAAGACCTCCTCTCTTTTTTGCACCCCCACCCTTGCCAGTCCTTTTGTTAGTTTCCCCAACTCACCGATCTTGAGCACAAGGTAATTCTGGCGTGGTGGGAACCACCAGAGTTTGAGGGGGGTGGGACGGCTCTGAGTCCTTGGTTGGGGAAGGGCTTAATATCACTGGGGTCAATGAAAGGCGTCTCTCAGTGCGTTCAATTTCACTCGAGACGGCTCCTATTGCCTGCTGCAACATTTTATCAATAGCAGTTGGTTTGATAGTTGGCGTGGGTAGTGCAGCTTTCTGCCTAGTTGTTGGCCTAGAGAGCGGGGAGGTGTTCTTTCCCATAATTATCCGCTTACTAAACCTCCCCAACCCACAATGAATCCTACGGCGTCTTGCTGTTAATTTGGGGCGGGGAGAATTATAGTTTCAATAAAGCTGGGTATTTCAATTTATACTCTACATTAACCCCCAGCTCAACTTGGGTTTATATCTTGTGAAGTGTATGACGATAACAGTACCTTTAGCCATCAGCCAATGGAGGTGGCCCTGCCCAGCATCGAACAGTCTCGGACGGTCTCAGACGGGCCCGCCCTTGGCCCGGGCTTCGCCCGGCGCGCCCACGCGCGTCCTGCGTGGCAGGGGTGTTAAGCAGCTCTTATTGCACCTTGTGGCGTGGTCTCTGCGTCACTGGGTGCGCGACACGCTCTGACTTGTGGGGGATGCAGTCCCTTGGAATGCCATTCCCCTCACGGTGATGGTTTCCAGGTCGATGCGGCGTCTAGAAGGCCGTTCTCCTCACGGCGACAGGAGGAAGGTAGGTGCAAGGGCCGTTTCCCTCACGGCAGGAGTTGGTGTTGGAAACGAGTTCATAAATTTTGCTTTCGAGAGACTTTCAGGAATTTCACTGTCCTATTTTATTTTTGCCCAGTCCTAAATATGGCATTAAAGTTCAGATTTAATAAACTGTTAAGATAGAGTTGCTATGTTACAAGTAGATTGTAGTAAGAAAATAAGAAAATAAATCCGGTTCTGAGCATGGATAGTTGACTTCCAGTTTTTGCAATTCAAAGAATGTACTTTCATCCCTTTTGCTCAGGATCTACAAGTTGTGTGGCAGGCAGTTATCTCATAATAACACCCTCTAGAATGTTTCTAAAGGCTGCAATAAAAATTACAGCTCTACATTTACCCATAGATGTCAGATGGAAAGACAAACATGAAAGCACCTCTCCTCACACTTCCCTATCAAGATGTCTGAACATAAATAATCTGAAAAGACCACTTTTTGCCAAGGGTGTAATTTAGAGGTAGGATTGCTGTTTTGAATTATCATTATTGAATACTCTATAAAAGATGTCTTAAGCACAAAAAAGATCAATAGGGGCAATGTTTTGTTTTACGCAAAAAACCCTCAATGTAATATAGAGTTCTCAAAGCATGTGCATAATGCTAGTCTCTGGTCTTGACATAAAATGAGGCTCCATGAACCACAAAATATGTGGAGGGGAGGCACCAATGTACGTAAGTTATTGTATGACCAGGTTGAGCTCCTGGAGTTCTTGTCTGTTTCTCTCTCTCTCTCTCTCTCTCTCTCTTTTGCTCTCTCTCTCTTGCTCGCTCTCTCTCTCTCTCTCTCTCTCTCTTTCTCCGTCTCTCTCTCTCCCTCTCTCCCCCTTCCCTCTTTCTCTTTCTCTCCCTCTCTCTTTCGCTCTCTTTCTCTCTTTTTCTCTCTCTCCCTCTCCCTCTTTCTTTTTCTCTCTCTCTCTCTCTCTCCTCTCTCTCCCTCTTTCTCTTTCTCCCTCTCTCCCCCTCTTCCTATCCCTTTCTCTCTCTCTTTCTCTCTATTTCTCTCTCTCCCTCTCTTCATCAATCTCTCTCACACTCAGTTGTTCTCCGTTGTCCTCTCTCTCTTCTCTTGTGTACCCATCTATGTGAATAGTACAAAGAAAAAAAGGCATGATTTTACATTTCTAAATTGCAATGCAGTAAATATTTGGTTTAGAGTGATTGACTAAAAAGTGAGAACTAGAAAACAAATGGCCAAACAAAGCACAGCTTCCTTAATTGCACTGAAATTTATACATGACGAAGGGACATTTTGAATGAGTAATTTGCAATCAGTCACAATAAGAATAAAAATTATAGACTCTTCCTAGGTCTAGGACCATTTTGTCTCATAAAAAAAAATGGAAAACCCTTATAATCTAGTCGTCTATTCCTAAACTACAAATCCTCCCATCTACTAATGATGCAGACTTTTTGAAAAATGGCGTTCAAACGTGTAGAGTTATCTACAGAGTTGGAATGACAAAGAAGGTAATCTGGCAACGCCCAATGGGCCCAGGTCAATAACTATTAACTTTTTTGCACAGGAAAATGGTCTACCAACCGACCGGGATTTGCCCCCGCCCTGCGGTTTCTGAAAACAAGAGTAAAGCATTATGTACTTGGAAGTAGAACATCACAGATTTTTTAAAACACAGTTTTAATGAGGTTGTACCGGGTGGGGGGGGGGGGGGTCCAAACAAAAGGGTATTCCATCAAATTGGAGTAAACCAGCCTACAAATAAACAAATGGGAACTTGAGGCATGGGGCTTGTTTCCTCTTTTTGAAAGTCTGGCTGCCTGTTGGTCTATTTTTACCAATTCTTTAAAAAATACAATCATATAACTTTGGCTCCTCTGAAAGCAGGATTTCTTTGTCACCTCATGCTACTGCCTGTTTAATATATCATTCATGTAGAGTGCTTGACTTGCAATGAAGGAGAGCCAATTTTACATCTTATAAGTACACCGAATCATTACACAAACTCTTTATCTTGTATTGCAAACAAAAAGCAATTCTTTCTTATCTTTTAACCCTGTAGCAGACGCACAAGTATAGCAGTTTGATTTTGCACGCATAGTCACATGGTGTTTTTGATAAATGGCCTTTCTGTAGCAGGTAGAGCTTCCTTTCTTCCCAAGCCTTCACACTTTTTTTAATAAGTGTTAGTTTTTGTAGGTAATTCCTGAACATTGTGTCGTGAGAGCTTATCTTTTTCATGTGAGTAGTCTAAACCATGTAACCAGTTTGAATTGTGCCTGAGTATGTGACCTGTTCCATCCATACTGAGAGTGACCAGATTCATGTTAAGAGCGGATTATAAGTTACAGGTAGGCCAGCTATAGCCTGAAGCATGATTTTTTTGATATTCGTTGTAATTATTGATGCTCTAGATTACCCTGATGAAGGGCAGAGTTCCGCCCGAAATGCATTGGGAAAGGGAAAACCTATTTGTCATCTGATTTGTTATGCTGAGCCAAGCTTCACCGCGTTTCTTTTGAAGAACTTCCGCTATGGACTGAATGAAAAGCAGATTCTAACATTGGATAACTTCTTTGTTTGATGTTTTTGGAAGTGTTTTCGACACTGTTTGTTGTAGGATAAATGATTCATTGACCATATGTTTTAAGAATACGACAATAATACATTTACATTATTTCTCACTACCAAATGTACACTTTGGATTAAGAGACATTACAGTAGTGCACCTTGAGTTCTTGGATACTTATCCAGGCTGTTATTGTCAACTTTCTAAAAGTGGCATTTTCACAATACTAACTTAAAATCTGACTTTACCATTAAAGGCAATTTAAAATTACAATTCATTTAAGAGTAAACTGCATTTCTCTATCGGGTCCCAAAATGAAGTTATCACTTATTAAGTTAGATAAGGTAACCAAGTGTTACACTAAGGGAGAGATTAGTCTTACAGTAGTAAAAAAGAAAGGGCCAGGTTCAACAATTGTTAAGTATTTTTTTTTCCTTTAGTTGTTTTCTCCCTTTAAGTGCGACCTCCTTAAGGTGACACATGATACTGTTCATGTGTGCTATTAAATGCATACTGGCTCTGCAGCTAGTGGAAGGAATCACCCTTTCTTCAACAGACCTTCTCAGCATCCAAACCTCGATATTTCCTTGCAAACGACTCAAAAGAAATAAGTCCTTATTTTCATGTGGGGGCACCCTCTGCCACCATTTGGCCTATGGACACCTTTTGTAGTTGATAGTTTTTGCTAGAATAATGAATAGTTTGCAAGAAAAAAAAGTTCTCGACTTCACACACACCTCATGATGTTCTTGGCTGTACTTTACCCCACAAATATTTCTTATTTTACCTTGTTGGTAGTGAGACCTAGGTGGCAAGGACTTTAAATATTGAGTCACTGTGCCCCATAATCATATAGCACGTGTGTTAACTATGTTGATTGTGGCTATCCCACTTACACTGGGCCTATTCAGATGCAGAGATTATGATGGGCATTATATAACACGATTTCCTATATATTTCCTATATATAATAGAGAATACATGAGTAACAGTTTATTATGGTACACTAGTGCCATTGAGAAGTTTTGATGACATCATAGACCACGTCACCTGTTTTTTTGCTTTCTTTATATTACATTTTTATGTTGAAGTGTTTGTTTCCAATGGGGGATGATTATTGAAAATTGAAAGTGAAATACTTGACCATGTAACTTGATTGTCTGCAGTAAAAACAAGCGACCAAACATAATTCTGTAGATATGAATGCTATTTAAAAAACATACTTTGCGGGGGGAGGAGCCAAGCTCGCGACCGTGACGGCCGCACTGTAGCTCGGCTCCGCCAACTTTCCTGCCTGAACGCATATCCTGACCTTCATCCTAACCCGAGGAGACACACTCGGCAAGAAATGGGAAAGTGAAACACTGCTCGCACTTACCGTCTGTCCCGGGGGCTCCTGTGTGCCGCGGATCTGGAGTTGTGCCCTCGCTTGTTCCGGGGCCTCCGCGGCGTGCAGGCCGGGGACTCGCCTGTGACGGTCGGCCGGAGTGAGGTGTCGGCGCCGGCCCCTGGTGGAGGAGAGGGGTCGGCTGAAGAGGTCGTTGTGCGGTTGTGCCGGTGGCGACTGACCGGGCCCGGTCTGGCGGCCTGGGGGCCCTGTGGCAGGGCGCGGCCCGCCTCGGACGGGGGTAGACCGTACAGGAGGCTTGTCCCCCCTCTGTTGCCTTGTCCGGCCATCTTGAAGCCCTTCGCCCGGATTCGGCGGGCGGCGTCCGTGGGACTGTGGCGCCGGCGGCCCCCGTTTTTGGTGGCCCTTCTTTCTGCATTAAGATTGCCATTACTGGGGCTCGAGGGGACTCCAGCGGTGGGCCTTGCTTGAGAGCCCACTCCAGAAGTTGAGGCGCAGAGAGTCACGGCTACACTTGCAAGATGGCGGCCAGCGCCCTGAGTCCCGGATCTGCTCGGGCGGTGAACCTGGGTTGCTGAAGTACACGGTGGCCGAGTCCTGTGGGCGTGAGCCCACGATTGGTGATGTCCTTGCCGCTCTATGTTCTTTACGTGCGGCCATGGCCTTCGACGCTGTTGTGCAAGATAGCGGTTCTGCCGCCATGTCTGTTGGACCGTCCCCCATGAACGCGGCTCGACTCGTAGTGTGCGCTGCTTTGCCCCCCTCGACTGCTGCGAAGAGTGCTGCCACCGTGCATTTACAAGACTGTATGTCTCCGGCCCCGAATCTCCAGGAAGCTTTGATTGTGGCGGGCATGGGAGGGGGCCCCACGTCGGGGCCCGTCCATGCCAGTCTGACTGGGGAGCTCGGCGGATGTTCGATTCGATCTGCTTTGGTGAGGTCCCGCTGCTGCCTTGTGGGGGAGACCTCGCTTTTTCGGGCGGCGGGACCACACCCAGACTGTTTGCTGCTCCTGATGTTGCTATTTGAAAGTCTGGTCTGCCGCAGCCATTGCTTGCTTTGCCGTTTGAGACTGGGGTCCTCTGGTTTACACCCTTGGCCTGACTTGTTTCGATCCTGTATACACTCTATGCCGAACTCTTTGCTGCCTACTACTCTATTACGCATTAAAGTTATGATCAGGAGAGGACAGGGGTGAGCCAGACTTGCCTCGGCGGACTACTGGTTAACGGATGGAGATGAGGACTGCCCGCAGATGCGGCAATATGGCCGATTCCTTTTCCTGTTCCTGATATTTGAGGTTGTGTCGATCTCGCTTTGATGTGGGTTTCAGTTGTGTGAACGCGGGGGGTAGTAGCCGAATGACTCGATTGCAGATCTCCTCTCGCACTGGATCCCCCCCCCCCCTTTTTTTCTTTTGTCTGTTGTGTTTTCTTTTCTCACTTTCTGATCTTTCTATATTTCGGGTTCCAATTAGAGCGACAGGCACGCTGCTGGGGGGGTAGGCCGTAGCCTTCTGCAGGGGTGCAGGGTGGGGTGGGAGGGATGGGGTCTCTTTACTGTTCGTTTTTCTTCCAGTTCTATGGCTCTTTTGTATCCCTTTATCGGGACGCTGTGTCTGTGCGTGTCTTCCATGGAGTGTTAGCTGGTAGGGAAATGGATGACTTCCCTACTTCCACGATATTGATTGCACATATATTATGTCTTACACGCCTTGACCCCGTTAGCGGGTCTTTCAGTCCTGCATGCTTTATTCGCCGTGGGGCGCGTGCAGTGGTGCTGCGTTCTTTCTTTCCCTCTTTCTAATATTCTTTTCTCTACCCCTCCCCCCTTTTTCTCTTTATTTGGGTTAGTATAGTGGATGACTATCTTTACGTTGCTGTTCTGATTCCTCTGATATGTATCAGCACGCATTTAGGTGGTGACGGGTGTGTGATGGGCCGCGGTGGGAACTGTTCTGAAGCGGGCGTCTATAAGTTGCTTCCTGTCAATCACTGCTGTTATTCCCTTTTCTCAATGCCCCTCTGTTTTGATGCTTTACAAGCTGCCCGCCACGGGAATTCAGATGTCAAAAGTTGCAACTGATCCTGCTATACTTCCTATTATACTATAAAATTAACCTTCTTCAATCCTGTTTCCAGCGGTTATATTCAGCCCTTTAATGTTTGATCGCTTGCCTGTAAAACACTGGGCGATTGCCGGGAAACTTCAATATTGACTCATGTGCGTTCATAATGTGTTGTGGCCGGCCTGATTGGTTGTAGGCCTGTATATGTATGCTTCCATTTGCACAATAAAGGTTTTCACAAAAAAAAAAACATACTTTGCAAAAACACACCTTATTATTGTAAACGAGGTCCATAGTTGGAACTGTTCAGTTAAAGATGCAGCTAAAATAGGGGCTGATTAAAATTAGAATGTTTAGGTTTTTTCACCTCTCATGAAAAAATTGTAGATTTACTGCACTTTCCAAACAAATTGATGTGTAATTTGCAGATTTCATTAAAAAAAATGTGTTTGTAGCTCAAATGAATTCAAATGACTCTGTATGAGAATGTGCCACATAATGCTGTTAATGTGCCTTATCTTGCAGCATAATTTCAATTACCCTACAGCATAATTAGGTCCTCCGTTGTCACATAATCCTAATGACCCTGACAATGGTAAAACAACAAATCTACAGAGGGCTTTGTGGGCTGCCTTTAAGATGAGGAAACCAATTCAAGAAATCCCTTGGTAGTTCATGGGTTCTTGTGAAATGGGAGTTGCATGGCATTGCGTTTTGTGCAACAAAAATACCCAAATACATATAATTTATAGGGGGTAGGGAAGAAAATACCTTTATCTGGGATTAGACATTCGTGCTGGGACAAGTCTTTTTAACCCTACAGTGCCCACTTGCAGGGCCGGACAGGGAACATCCACCAGCCATGACAGATTGGTGCTTGACCGGCCCTGGGAGCACCTGGGGGAAGGGGGGGCTCCCTACATGGGGCCGATATTGCAGTGACAAAACCGGCTCCCACGGCCACAAAACCGGCCCACCCCTCCGGCCCACCAGGGAAACGCCAGGTGCCCGCTACTGCCAGTCGGGCCCTGCCCACTTGCCCCCAAGCATCCTCAGTGAAGTAGTGTGGCTCACTGGTTAGAGGCGGCAGACCCGAGAGCAGAGGACGGCCCGGGACCAGGGTTCGATTCCCGGCGCGGCAGGTTTCTGGACCAGGGTCAGCGGACTCGATAATTCTCTCGCCTCGGTGCCCACTCTGATCAGCGATCACACTCGGCAACTCTGGGCATTAGCTTGCCTCATCTTCACTAACGGCCCCACCAGACCGCCGGGGATGCCTGGTCTCACCCTGGAGATACCCATTAAGGGACCATCTCTCAGGGAAGCCAGGAAGGGTTTCGCAGCGGTCGAAGCGCCTTGGGACCCTACGGGTAAGTAGTGCGCTATATAAATGCATATACATACATACATACATTAAAGTAGGAGCTGCAGTAGGTCTGCACTCAAGGACATCTTAAGGAATTTTGGGACCCCGGGCAAAATTTATTTTGGGGACCCTGTTGGGAACAATTTTGAATTTATAATCTGGTTTCAGCTCTTTCATGCCCTTTGTTGACAGGTCACTGAGAGTGCACAGGCGCACTGGTCCGAATTCTAAATGTGTTTGTATCTTATATACAGGGATAGTGATGTGTGTTTTCAATATTGTAACACAGCAGCAGATAACTATAATTACTGCAAATAATCTCTGTGGCACCCTCCCATTTCTCATAAGTGAGGTCTTATTTTGATCTAAAAGAAAACTTTTCTATGGATCTTGCATGATTCATAAACACACCAATTCTCTACAAAAGGTCTGTAATAGACTCTTACGCATCACCCTCGTTAAAAATGAATTAAAGGAAAACTCCATGCAAAACAATCTGTTCAAGAATTATTCAAGGTCATCAGGGCAAGATTCTCTACAAAACAGAGCTGGCCCCTAAAAACTGGGGCCCTGGGCCAGTGCCCACTTTGCCCATCCCTTAAAATGTTTCTGTCTGCACTATTGTCTCCAGAGATCCCAGTAAAATAAGGGACAGTTTGATCAAGATGTGAAAGCCCTGCTTGTTGTTTAAAGTTTTCTTAAAAGGTTTGCAACTGCAGCAGGTGCCTCTGCATGAGCACGTGCAAACTTCCCCCAGTAAATAAAATCATCCATGGGACTCAACACAAAATAGTTCTCGGGAGGGGGTTTTAATTGTGAAATTTGCATGTGTTTTTTCTTTGTTTGTCACACCCTCGTATAATTCTGTGTTGTATTTGTTCCATCACTGCAAATCTTCTCCAAAGGTCTAGGAAGCCTGAGTGTTATAATTGCAACTAGGCTGAGGTATCTTCCATGCTGCATTGCATTAACTATTATGTAAATTATAAGTAGTGAAAAGAAATGTAGTGATAGAAGGGAGTTGGTTAGGGACTGTTTCTGCTGTCCTCGGCTATATTTGATGAGTGCACTCGAGCCTGCTTCCTGGTGTACATTCTTCCACAGCTCCTGCCCAGGGCCATGCCAAGTAGACCTAATTACAGGCTGCATTCACTCCACCGACCACATTACTTACTTGCTGGTGGCTTGGCAGCTAAGTTAATATTTGAGCTCTGGGGGATTAAAAGCTGGCATTCGAGCGAGGCGAGGGCTGGTCTTCCGGTTGGATGGCAGATTTGGGCAGCTTCCAAGAGGGATGTCCCACAACTGTGTGCAGAGGGCAAGCAGCAGGTGGGGTCTGAAAGTGCCCACGGCTTACCGCGGGGAAGGGTTGGGTAACCACTTGCAAATTAAGCGGCAGAGACTGTGGTACAGAACAGCAGGAGCCACTTTAGAGCTTCACTTCAAAAACATATCAAAGGCCAGAGAAGAGCCTGGGGTATGCACAAAGATGGCGATGACAGGGGCCGGATGGGTTAAGGCACGTGAAGCCCTGTTGACATAGAATCTGTGTTTGTGTGTTAAGAAACTGCACTCTTTGTCTCAACTATGAACATTAAAAGCACCAGACAGAACTTTAAGACACCTCAATGCACATCCCAACCACCCACCCCATTTTGTTAAGGAAAATAGAAACCACTGTTGATTTCAAATATAAATTACATATCAAAAAAAGAAGAAAAAAAAATGCAAGTAAAAAGCACCCAAAGGAAGCAACTGGAAGTGTGACTGAGAATGATCAACTGTGCATACAACATAGATTATAGATCCAGTACTTAGGGCCTCATTAGGATGGAGGCTTTTCCTCATCCTACGGGCCGGCGGAAGCCACCGCTGGCCCGGAGGATGCGGAAAATCCTCTGCGGACCCACCAAAGACCCACCGCCACATTAAGATGGCTGGTGGGTCCTGGTTTCCGTCCGCAGCTTTTCCGCCGCGGTTGGCTTACAACCGCGGCGGAAAAGCACTAATATGGTGACGGTGTCTCTCAGACACCATCAGCAAGATTAAGATGGGCTCTGAAACATGCTTTTCCGCGGCGGCTTTTCCGCCGTGGCAAAGCATGTGTAACTTCACTGTGGGGTCCGTTGCGGGCCCCCTAGGTGAAGGGGGGGTGGGGGGTGCACATGGGGGGTACCTATGGTACCCCCCTGAATTTGTATGCAGAAAGCGGCAGGCACCGCGCGGTGCCTGCCACTTTCTACATACAAATGCAATGCGTGCATTTTTAACATTGCTGTGGGTGCATCTTGAAGCCGCACCCGCCGCAATGTTAAAAATAGAGAATGTGACCACCAGGATGGCGGTCACATCCTAAATGCACAGGAGGGAACTCCGCAGCCCATGCACAAGTTCCCTCCTACTCTATGGTGGCGGACGGACTCAGGTCCGTCCGCCATCATAATGTGCCCCTATGTTGGTGCTGTGGTTGCAGGTAGCGGGAACCAGCACTCATTTTGCAGGCTGGGACTTACTTTTCATCATCAGACTCTGCCCCTGAGCAAGTGAGAGAAAAGAAGAAAAGGAAACAGAAGAAGAGAAATTTGTTAAAATGGCGAACAAAGAGAGAAGGCAGGGATGAAAAGAACCTGCAAAAGTGAGATGAAGAGACAGGAAGGGTAGAGTGGTGATGAAAGAGACATGAGGTGGAATCAAGACCTGGCAGCCTTGGTATTTGGCTGTGCCAGAGACAGGATCCTGAGAAAAGGTGTGGGCCCTGCACTTTTCAACTGATAAGCATGGATCCCAATGTCCCGAAGTCAAACTACATGAAGTATCTCTAGTTTACCTCGGTTGGACACCCAGTAGGAGAAGATGCTCCATATTCCTTCAAATTTAGTAATTGTCCCAGATGTCATTAACATGCCTGCGTGTGCAATATAATGTGTCACACTTTTCAATACTATAACGTCGCTCCTAGGGCAGGTGGGAAATGCCACTTCTGGGCAAAGAAAGTCCACTCTGGGGCTGCTACATCTGTCCCCATCATTTGGCCTCTCCCTAAAAAGGTACACTCTGAACCTGTCCTGATTTTACCCCAGGCTGGGCAGTCGCAGACGATACGTTTTCAAGTATCTTTCCAAATACAACATTTGAGAATTTGTCAGATGTATAAGTGCATAATTCAGCACATTTTACACAACACAGGTTAGAGCATATAATCAGCCAAGTGTTAAGCAGCTTGTTCATCTTCCGCCACACTGGTTGAGAAATAGTCCAATCCAGGCCTTCAGCCCAGAGGCTGTGTATCTTATTGCCAGTGATAAAAAGATTATTCCATTTGGACTAAGCTTGTAACGTGTACTGGCAACCACTGAAATACTAAGTCAGTGGTCACCAGCAAGTAATTTGGTAGCAACATGTTGCTTACTGCACCCTCAAATGTTGCTCATCAAATGATTCATCCACTTAAATATTTATTTTTGTCAGTGCTAGACTAAGTGCAGATTGATTACCTTTTATAGGGAGGATGTGGAGGCTCTCCTGATGTGTTATCCCCTGGCGGCTACACTGGAAGCGTTGTCTGATCTGTGGTCAGATATTGTCTTAGAAAAGCAAAAAGGCTCCAGGATCCTTGGATGCGAGGCAGTGAAGCTGGGTCCTCTATGATAGTGGATTGACATCTCTGAGAGGCGTCTGCAAGCTTCCTACCCCAAAGGCAGGAGCAGGGGACAACAATTATCTGCCAATGGATGGAGCATCTGGAGAGACTATTACAAAGACAGACAGAGGCAGACCACATATGCTGCTTGGCAGACCACATATGCTGCTTCTTCCTTCTTGCTCTTCGAACTGAGACACTGCCTGTGTGCCTGTGACGCGATCTCTGTTATGGCCTTTTACGCCGATGCTGATACCTGTAGCGTAATGCCTGGGCTGAATGTGAATGCATGAGTGTCTTACCTCAGTGCATTTTTTTCAGAGTGTGCTAGGGTCAAAGTACCCAGGGTTGGGTATATATCATGCATTGCACGGACAAGAGTATTATAAATGTACCAAGTATGCCATCTAGGGCATTATGGAAACCTGGAAAGAGGCCTTTATGGATATCAATGGTACACCAGACTGGGAAAACTGGGCAATATGGATTTAGCCAAGAAAGTGCACTGTTGGCAATGTTGAGGAATGACAAGTAAACTGGAGACTTATTGAGAAATCAAAAATTATACAATGACACTTTAGAAAATAGCCATAGTTGCTAGCAGGGCATTATGGAAATTTAGAAACATATTGAATTGAGGAGCTGTATGTGTATCCTGACAGTTCAATGTAAATGTCACGCATCTTAGAAAACAGCTTTAGCTCCAGACAGCAGGACCCGTGTATATTAAGGATACATATAAATACATTCTATGATCTGGGAAGTATTGGTGCCTTCCATTACATTTGTTTAAAGGACTATTATGGGATTTGCTAAATGTGCATAGCGGTGACACTGGAGAAGGTTGCAGGTGACACTGTAGAAGGTTGCATGTAGTGGAAGCTACATTATGTAAACCTGCAGAGTGTGATATCAGTGGTATTATGAAAACTAGTACAAACTCTCCCTTTTCATTCTTGCATCCAACCACATTCCAAGGTTTACTGTCTATTTTGCTATAAAATGCACCATTCATCACAGACCCTGCTAAACAATCCTTGCATGAGAACCTTGATCCAACTTCAGAAGTGGTTGTTTAAAGCCTACCACGTTTTGATCAATATTACATGAATAATATAACTAATTTGAATAATTTCCACTACATTTGTTGAATATTCTTTAGCAAGAACACTTAATATCTCCATGTAAAATTATCATTGAAGCTTAACATTGTTTAACCAATGCTCTGGTCCTATATTTCTTCATAATACACAACGTATTCTTCAAATATAAAAAAATCACTGTTATTTTATTTCTCGATAAGATCTCAGTTGGTATAAATCAGCAGCACCCCACAGAACCTATACCCCAACATGGTCCCTGATAATGGCCTAAAGTCTGCCAAAAATGTCAGTTTGAAACTAAGTTGGCCCAGCACAAGTTCAGGGGCTTATTGCTAATAATGCTTCAATGTTTTTCCCAACACATCTGTTCCAATATTTTCCATTATGTTTTCAATATTACGCACCGTGTTTCTTGACACACAAATGTTGCTAATTGCTCAAAAAAGGTGGAGGGCCCTGCTATAAGAAGTCACAACATTTATCTTTCCTTGACACATAATTTGTTTTTCTTTCCCCACAAAATTTAAAGAACAGTCTCACTTAATTGGATACTTTGTTGCTGCATAATTCAAGTTGCATTGTCTATAACTTTCTACACCACTCTAGATACGACTCGGGAAATGTTTGACTGATATAGTCTCCCAGCATGGTGTCATTAAGAGTGACTTTTTTCAAAGTAGTTTCTCGTGCCCATGATCGTGGGAATCTGCTATAAAGAAACGAAAAAGTACAGGTATCCAGTAGCAATAGGTAAAGTAGATAGCTGCATTAACCCAAGTGGAATAGGTTCATTGTAGATTCCATAGGTAAACATTCACAGGTAAGGGTGGATGAACCTCTTGAGTAACTTTGAGATCTGCCTGATGGGCCCTGCTGTAGACCTGAAGGAAAATAAGTCAATGCCTCCATCATGAAGAGAGACTTACGAAAAATAAGACCAGCATTTGCATTTCTTAAAATGATGTAAAGCCCTGGGAAAGTTGAACAGATAGCGCCCGCCGCTTACAATGCCTATACGCAGTTTTGTGGTGCTCGGCCTGCTGGGGCCTCACTACGGGTGCTTTAGCCAGACGGGAGACCTGACTTCATGGCGCAGTTCCGCCTGCCCTTGAGCGCCTTCCGCTATCCACAAGATGGAGCTCAGCATGACCTCAAGATCAGCCCGGAGATCCAGCATGCTTCTTCCCCCACCACCATCCGGCCTTCTACCCCTATGGACATCTCCAACTCGGGGATCCCTCCAGACCCAAGACCACCACTCTTGAGTGCAACACCACCTGAACATCTGGCTGAAGGACGGCAAGAATTTCCTGCTCTGTAAATATGTAATATATCATTGACCAAGCCTAATCGCTGTAAAAATGTAATCATTAGTGAATTTGCAATTTGTATATATATAACTCTAACCACTAATATATGTAGTAGTCCTTTGTACTTACTACCATCCCTATGTGATTTTAGAGGTTATCTGTATGAATCTCTTCCTTGAGTGACTTTACAACTTGTACCTTTTGCATTTTTTCTGTTTGTATCTCTTATGTAACTCATGTAATCCAAAATCCTTATCTAACACAACTGGTTCTTTTGTAAAGCGCTCTGACCCATTCGGGTTATGTTCGCGCTATATGAAATCGCATTAAATAAATAAATACGTTTCATGTCAGTGGGGTGGTTCTATGTACAAGAAATAGATCTCCAGAGGCATTTGCTGTGTACAAAACTGTGCTGCCTTTTGGATAGGTCTACAATATATCATTACCACATCCATACGTAAATAGTGTTTCCCCATTTTAATAAACATCTTTTCATAAATACGCTTTTCTCCAAGGATCCCATAATTCCTTGGAACAAGCACTTTGATGAACACTCTTCGGAGAAGGACTGGGACAAAGGGTGTTATTTAGACCCTTGCGATCAGGGCTTCCCTCCACCAGCCCCACAGTGACCCTGTCCACCAAGTTGACTCAAATGTTTTTCCCACAACTGCTTCCACTGACCCGACTGAGTCCTGTTTAAAAAAATGCTCAATGCCAACCGGTCTGCCTATTCCAGGCTATGTGGTCAAAGCTGGGTGTTTTCAAACAACAACTAAATAATATCCTTAATGCTCTGAGAGATGTCTCTCTTTGATTAATACCTACCCAGGACCATAATGGCTTGCTCTGACAGTGGACGTGGCTGAGTCTGAAAATGGTGTCTCCCACCCCTATGCGAAGCAAGAGACAACGAAAGGAGACCATAGGGCAGGCAGGGGCAACTGGGCCACAACCCTGGGGGTTGGGGTCCTTTGCCTCTGGGGTCTGTGCCATGATGAATCTGCAAAGTAGTACAAGTACACCCTTTCCACACTTGACAATTAGGGTAGCAGCAGTAAGCAGTCAAAGGCCTCTCACCAAAGTAGTGTGGAGTGCAGAGACTCAGAACACAACATTCAGACAACAGTCACAGTAAGTTACTGTCCAACCCAACACTTCTCTTTATAAAAAAGAGATGTACTTTAATGTCACAGCAAAACATAATACTATACATGCTAATGGAGGTTCAGTGCAAGATTTGATGTTCCCACCTATTTGTTATAGCTTAATGTTCTTCCACCTCTATTGTCCCATTCCCAGTTCCTATGGTGACCTCAAACTATGGTATCTATCAGGAATAACAGATCATAGGTAACAGGTTCAGGTTCACTTCAAAGAACACGATTATGAGAAATTGGGTTGTTGGTTGACTAGGGTGAGAGCCCTGGCCAAGCAATAGCCACAAATAAATGTATTGACGCCAAAACAGCAAAAAATCCAATCAGTAGAACTGGAGTTATGAATTTTTAAAGATGTAAGTGAAAAGGCATCAAAAAGCACAAAGCGCCAACTTGGGATATCTGGTCACACTGGGCCGGGTCAAAGTCAAGAGTTTAGGTCCACCACAATGGAGTGCGGGTCAGATACAGTCCCAGATTAGTCCCGCTAAAGGTTTACCTTCTCATGTTTTGAGCCAAGAGTCCCGTTCAAGGAAGTCGTGAGGAGCAAGGTGAGCATCCCGGACGGCAGTCAGCAAGGTGCGAAGAGTAGGCTGGGCTCACAGACGAGCAGGGTGGTGCTTCATGTTGGTGGTCCCTCGTGGGCTGATGATGCTGCTAGGCAAAGAGACTGGCTGGCGGCAGCTCGCACAGATTTTGTTGAGTGGCACAGTTCTGGTGTGAACGGGCCTGTTCGTAGTTGCGTAGCACCGAAAAGCTTGATTTCAGGAGCTCAAGAGCCAGTCTAAGGGTCCAGCGCCTGAGAGGCACCACTTGGAGGTAAAGAACCCGCTAAAGTCTGGTCTAGGAGCTGTTGGGGTGGACACCTTTTATGTCTTTTTAGGCTTAGATCAGGAGTTTGGTAGATTAGCCCTTTGAGACACTCTGGTGTCCTGGGTTCAAGATTAAGTTGCAGGTCCAGTTCTTCTTCCCCATGCAAGAGGGCAGCAGGCAGCAGGTTAGCACAGCAAGACAGCAGCTCCTACATAGCAGCAGCCCAGCAGAGTGGCAGTGCTAGTAGCAGCACTGCAGTCCTTCTTCCTGGCAGAGCCTCCACAGGTCCAGAAGTGTACCGAAGAGGAGGGGTGAGGCCCTTTTTTATGCCCCTGTGCCCTTCTCCTGAAAGGTAGGAGAAGCTTCTGGAAATATTCTTTGAAGTGCTTGGAATTTCCTGGTTCTCGTGCCCTGGCTCCAAGCTGGAAGCAATGAAAATACAGCGTTGTTAGACCCTTTGTGTGAAGGCACAGTACAGGTTATTCAGGTGTAAGCGGGCTGTGCTCATTTCATCTCCCCTCTGTCCTGCCCACAGATAGCCAATTCAGGCACATCTAATTCCTCTGTTGTGTGACTGTGTAGGAGGGATTTATAAAGTCTAACTGTCCACTTCACCCGGTCATGTGACCCAAGACAGGCTGCAGGCACAAAGGGCCAAAGACAGGAAAATGGCAACTTTCTAAAAGTGGCTTTTTCAAAACTGCAATATAAAAATCGACTTTACCATTAAAGAGGGGTAATCTTTACAATTTCATAGGTACTAAACATGACATATCCACTCCACTCAATTAGGAATTACAGCTTATTAAATGTAATAAGAAATCCCAAATGTTATCCTATTGGAGGAGGTCTCACAGTAGTGAAAAACGACTTTGGGAGTTTTTCACTACCAGGGCATGTAAAACTTAAAAGTACATGTCCATTTGTTTACATACACACCATCCTGCCCTATGGGTTACCTAGGGTCTACCTTAGGGGTAAAGTGTGAAAATAAAAAAGGAGTTTGAGGCTTGTCTAGGGGGGTTTAATTGCCAAGTCGACGTGACAGTGTGACACTATATTCAGTCAGCATTGTCAGACCTACCGAGGCAGGTGTCACAATAAGTACTGCAGGTCCACTAGTAGAATTTAATTTACGGGTCGTCCTGGTTATATGGTATACCACTCTGGCAAAGTACACAGAGTTCTAAGGCCAACAGAAGCAAAAATCCAGCAACAATTGGAGGTAAGTAGGCAAAAGGTTTGGGGAAGACCACCCTGAGGCTGACAGTTAGGTTACTCATAGGTCAGGTTGTTTGATTTCGATCAAGAAGACTTCACACTAGTAACGTTATCTCCTCAATGGCATTCTTCTCTTTACAGTTCCAGATGCAGGCCCATTGCTACCTGTTTGTAGGGGACGCAGGTCAAAGCATCACCAGATGGCGTGCTTATCAAGTTTACGCCTGGCGCATCTTCAGTCACAGCACGTGACTCCTCGTTTGGGCCACTTTTAAGAACAGCATAACAGGCCTCTTCTTGTCTTCAGCAATTGTGGCCTTTGGGCTGTGGGGACAGGGTCTCCGTTTAGATGTCTATGATGAGTTGTAAGGGCATGCTGTACTTAGGCACCAGCAGTACAAGTCCCTCTGGACTGCTGTGAGGGTGCCGAACAGCATGCTGCTGGTCTGGTTGTAATTTTACTCGGGCAGTTCAGATGAACCATACAGGGAGAGCAGGTGATCTCCCCTTCCATCCACAACATGCCAATACTCATGAAGGACGAATAACCAATCCTTTGCTAAAAACACCTCATAGAATATCTAAGGGTATACCTGCCTCCATCCACTCTTACCTCATTGTCTGTTTCTGTTCGCTCTTGCTACAGGAATTCAGGCAATGCCCTTCCACTGTCTGGGGAAGCTGTACTCGCTCATTATCTTGTGCTATTCTAGAGCAATGGTCTCAACACTCACTGTCACCACACATGGAGTCTTGCTACCATAACATGTGCGGTACAAAAGGGGGTGGTAATGGACGGAGCATCTGAACCAATCAAACACTCACACCCAGTCAAGAGATCTGGGTTTAATCCATCACCGTTCTTTAGCCCACTCTGCCACCCCAGTTCAGACATGGCTATATGCAAATCAGTCTGACCCTGTGCCTCATGGGAACAGTCCAGCCCGAACTGCCAAGCCATGCCTTCCCTGGACCGGAAACAAGCTTCCGAGGACCGGTTTCTGGCATTCCAGCCTTCGTCAGCCCGGCTTGCTTGAATCCAGTGGCAAAGTGAGCAAGGGACCCACGTCTGAGCATACCCTGCCACACTTATGGCGGCCAAAAGCGGTACAATAACATGTGCAGCACATCACCATGTGTACACTCACTCGACAACTAAATTAAATGCCAGTGCACGGCTCTGGGTGTTACATTTAAGTAGAACTGTGCATGAGTTACTGCTGAGCGAGCCAACAAATTAACAGGGAGTGCCAAGTGAAGGGACTGGCTTGCCTCTAAGAGCCTGTATACAAACTGAGCCCTGAAATTTGTTGGTATGTAGATAACGCAACAAATGTCATGTAAAAATGCTACCAAATCTCTTCAAAATTCCAAAAAAGAGTGTTTCTTTAACATGTGTTCCACCTTAGTAGTTCAATTATGGCACTGCATTGAGAGGTATTATTTAAAAGTAATAGTTTCTAAAATTGAATTTACAAACATTCCTGTCCCCAACCTGACAGCAAAGCCATTAGTGAACTAAGAGGGAAGTCAGTTGTCATCTGTACACTACATGTCGCCTCAATTCTTATTATACTAGGAGTATAAAGTGTATTATACCAAAAGACAAGGGTTTTGTACAGCACATACCCTGAACTTGCGTATTTGAATATGCTCTCATATTTGAAAACAAAGAAAAAGGCTGAGGAATCCAGGATTGATTCCAAGTTTTCGGGTTTCATATTATGCAATTCAGCTACTAGATGGCTTTCTCTTTCTCTCCTGTTAAACATCACAAGTTAATGTTTTTTTTAAATTCTAATCATGTGAGGGTAGAGCATGGGTGGTAGACAGAAGCCACGTGAAAGCTTGACTTGTTTTCGCCTTGAGGGACCAAGATTACTTTGAGCTGAGCCAGAGCCTGTAGTGGATTGCTCACCTCTTTCATAAGTGGGTTGGGGGCCTGCACTCCCTCCTAGAACAGAAAAAGGTAATCTGCTCTGGACAATGAATCTACAAAAATCGATTCACACTACCAACCCTACACGTCAAAGGCCCTGGACATGGGTAGTCCCATGTCAAAAAGAGACCCTGCTTCTTCCGCCACTCTAGATCACAGAACAGTTTCTGAACATTGGCTATACCATGGACAGACCTAAGCCTTAAAGCACACTGTAGATTAGCATATTCGCTGGCTCAACAGGAAGTCAGGCTACCAGTCTCAAATGCAGTTAGGACACTCCAGGCAGGAGATCACACCTGTATACCATCTATAAATCATTCATGTCCCAACACACATCCCTCTCCCTACTGGTGTATCCTACTCTTTTCTGTGCTCCTTGATCTTCCAGACCATGGTGGCAACAGCATGTCAGATTCTGGAAATAAGTGTGAAAGACATTTTTAGATCTGTGGTCTCTCTTCTATGAATTTGATCAGGGACAAGCTACATTCTGGAGCAGTTTGCATCTTTTCACCCTGACTTTGACACTTGGGAGGATCTACTGCTCTCCAGAAATATGCTTTTGTGCCTCCTTTTATAACACTGTCATTGATGCATTCAACACTGCATCTCCTGGAAACCAGCCACACTGCAACACTTTGACATTTGGCTCAAACATGTTCAGTACAGTTTGGAAGAGGTTCTGAGTCACTTCCTGTTTCGTATTCCATTGTATGTTCATAGCAGAGAGCTATAGAAAGGCCCTAGATACCACAGGACGCGATTAAAAGACACAGGAAGCCCCTACACTGCTTGCCAAGTTACTAGTTATCTAATTATTTTATTTATTTATAAAGTTTTATATAGCGTGAACCCATGAGGTTTTTAGAGCGGTTTACAGATTCTCAGAACAAAAAAGTTAAACAAGAACGAAATTAACAACATAATCATGAGCTGTAAAAACAGTGTAGGTTCACAGATTGAGGAAGGTAAAATCTGTAGGACAAGTCGACGGGACACTGAGCATGGTCGTCCGACAGTCTCGTAGTAATCATGGGAGTGCACCCAGCATGCACATTAATGAATGGAGACATTTAGAACATTAAGAATCAAACAAAAGAGGGATGTGTTCTCTGCCGCGACGTAGCATGCTAACTTCCAAAAATTCACTTCAGCAGCTCGTCAGAGGCATAAAGCACTATCCAAGTACAATTATAATGTCACCCCGAAGGGCGAGATAAAAGGGCTCAAAACCGGTTTAGCTGCACTTGTTTACAAAACATTGTCCAAGGAAAAATATGACATGCAATTGCACAAGTAAGATTTGCGTGACTGCAAAAAATATGGCAAATTGTGGACGTAGATTGACTTGCACACATTTGTAAATCATTGGTTTGTGTTTCTTTGACAATGAGGACTGTTTAGTCAGAATTTTATTCGTGAGGACCAATTCAACGCCAGCACACCCCCTATACATAAATGAATGTTTTGACATTGCAATCCTATTTGCTCTTCCTGTCAAGCTTGATTGCTAGCATGTGCCTACATTTACAAAGAAAGTACTAAAGATACTCCACAAAGACTAGGAAACAGTGAATACATGCTCTTAAAGGCAGTGGCAGAGGCCTATCACCTGTGGCATGCCAACATCCATACACCACAAGGTGGTTGCAAGCAGTGCTTGAAATGGGAAAATAGAAGTGCAGGTACTCTGTAGCAGAGTACCTGCTTGTTTCTGAGAAGTGCCGGTACTCTCCAATGAAAAGAATAGCATTTCTCTTGAGAAGTGCATGTACTCTCCCTCCCGAAATATAAAAGTGCCGGTACTCCGTACAAGACAGTTCCAGCCCATTTAAAGCACTGGTTGCAAGGCTATTTATTCCTTATGGAAAGACCTGCAATTTGTCCGTCTTCTGCACATGCACTTTGGAGCCAGGATTGCCACAACTTGCAGCACATCTGATCCCAGGAGTCCACAGCAATTATTATTATTAAATGTATTTATAAAGTGCACCTTGACTAAAAAGCACCCTGGAGCTAACACATACTAGTACCATAGATCAAACCAACCCCACCCTTATGTAGTAAGCAGTCACGTTTTAAGTGATACCCTGCGCTGGCCGAGATCTGGAGACTTTCGTAAAGAGATCGCAAGGTTGTTCCACAAATGCGCAGACTTACAGAAAAAGCTCTTACTCCAGCCCAAGAGTCTATATTTGCTCTGAATCAAAAGACCAGCTTCAGCTGATCTTAGCCGCCAGCCTGGGCAGTAGTTCCTGAACTTACTGCGCAAAAAAATCTTAGGGAGAGGATGTGGCACAAGGGCCAGAGCTGACGACTTTGGAGCTGGGGAAGTAGGTTAAAGTCTCGTCGTTGGTGCAACATCCTGTGATTCTGGGCAAATTACATAATTGCCCCGTGCCTACCAAAAATTCATGTGTCCTTGTGTAACGTAACTGGTGCTTATGTAAAGCGTTACAATTCCTTTGGTTCGAGTTCGCACTATATAAAACTGCATAATAAATAAATACAAAAAATAAACCGGTCCCATCATATGTATAGCTTTGTAAACAATGTATGAGGATTTGAAGAGGATCCTTTCTTCCACTGGGAGCCAGTGCAGATTTCGAAGCGCCAAGGAGGTAGCGTCAGTTCCTGGAAGATCCAAAGGTAAACCTGCTACCACATATTGAATGAGAGCCAGCTGTTTAATCAGCAAACCAGATGCGCCCAAAAGCGGTGAGTTTCCATAATCTAACCTTTTGAGAATAGTGGTTTGTACAATTAGAGCTGTATATTCCGGCACTTACAGGCACTTCACTCGTCCACCGGCCGCCTTGCCTCGCTGGGATTCACTGATCGTCTCTCATGCCGGCGAACTTGAACTTACTCCGCAGATTGACGTGCACAGCCCGGTTTCGCTGGAAACCTCTCCTAATTAAGAGATCTTCAACCCTTGAATCTCGTGGACCTCCGGAGTGAGTCTACCTGCCGGATCTTGCTTCAATTGAGGATTCTTCTGCCTTGACCGCCTCTTCGTGTTGGGCCGTCCTACGCCACCCTTCCGGCCCTACAGCATCCTGCACAACTCCCAAATCAAGTGACCTTTGTCCTGATGATGACCTGAAATTCAGTTCAGTTTATAACTTTATTCGAATGTTAAAAACATCATAAAAGTATACAGTTAAAACATTACATATACATAACAAACAAAATGATGAACAGGGAGAACTTTGGCATATGGTGTGGGAGTTGCTGCACATAATTTTTACGTGAAAACCATACTAAGTCTAGCTCTAATGGATTTCAAAATGTAAGTAGCAGTAAAAAAAACATATATCTGGACTTGAAAGTGAGAATAAAAGCCTCATTGCGTTACCTGTAGTATACATGGAGTATTTAAGGAACATAGGCTTAAGATAACAAATACGCTGCGCTTTATACAAAGGACAGAGTAGTAAAAAGTGCGGTGTGCTTTGTTTGGTAAAACCGTCACATGGACAAGGAATAGATGGGTGAGATTTCATTGTGGGGAAGGCAACCAGGTTATGTGCTATGCCTAGTCTCAGTCTTGAGAGAACAAACTGGTGAGACTGTCTGTGGATAACATTAAGATACATGGGTACACCACGACTATCATCTTTCAGTGAATAATAAAATGTATGAGTGGAATATTCTCTGGTAGCATTGCTTCGTGCATCAGATTTCGCCCTCAAATAATCGTTTTTTAGTTCCTGTTTGGTCAGAGAATTCAAACAAGTGGGTTCATTACATATATCCATGTCAAACAGGTCCTTAACAGATGAGATCACATATTTTAACCATGGAATACTTAAAACTTTATCCAAGAGTAAGCAGTCCTTGATAATGTCTTTGGTAAAGGCAGTTTCCGTCTTGGTAAAAATGGATTTCCATACCATCAATGGCCTTAATCCGGTTAGATCGGACAGGTAATCCAGGTCTAGTTCCGAATGGGTTAAAACAGTGGATGCCGAAGAAGGAAGACAGAGCAGCCGTTTGAGGAACTTGTTTTCCACAATTTGCAGGGCCCTTACGTTGCAGTGTCCCCACACCCCCGAACCATACAATGCTATCGAGGTACATCTGTGCTTATATATAGTCAGCATGTCAACAATACGGCGGCTTCCTACTTTAGAGGCAAAGCGGAAGACGCCTAGGGATGCTTTCCCCATTCTGGCTTTGACATTTATCTCCTCTGGGCCCCACGATCCTCTGTTATTAAAAGTAACACCCAAATAACAAAAATTGGTAACAGTCTCAATATGGTTTTCCTTAAAACAAAAGGGTTTAAAAAGTTTCAGCTTTTTACCACACACCATGACAAAGGTTTTGGAATTGTTGATTTTAAGTTTCCTTCTCTGTATAAAATCATAAAACCCGTCCATCAGTTTTTGGAGACCTATAGGAGTCCTGGAGAGTAGGACAGTATCGTCGGCATAGAGTAATACCGGTATGGGAGTGCCTCCTACTTGGGGGGCATCAGCATGGATTTGCTTTAGTTCTTGCTCAACCGAGTTAATGAAGAGCGAGAAAAGCAACGGGGCCAATACACATCCCTGTCGGATACCAGATCTTACTCTAATCTTTCGTGTGCACTCCCCCGCTGGACCATAGCGAATTTGGGCAGATAAGTTAGAATAAAGTGTGGCTAAAAAATGAATAATGTCAGGGGGGGCTCCCATACCCAATAAAGTTGACCATAACAAAGCATGGTCAACCAGATCAAATGCGCTAGAAAGATCCGCGAAAAACACAGAAATAGAGATCCCGGTTTGGCCTTGGTATATTTCCCTATTAAAAGGTTCAAGTTGATACATTGTTCAATCGTACCAAGGCCCTTTCTAAAGCCATATTGGGATGGCGCAAGGATATGATTATCTAAGGCCCAATCTTCCAAACGTGCTAACAGGACCCTACTCAAGATTTTTAGTGAGGAATCCAGAAGGGAGATAGGGCGGTAGTTCTTAGCCTCTCCTCTATCCCCCTTCTTATAGATTGGAATAATGATGGATTCACCCCAGGTAGAGGGGGCCCTGTTATCCATAGCGGCGTTAAAAGCTATGGTCAGTAATGGACTCCAGAGGGCTGGATCGAATTTATACAGGTCGATTGGTACCCCATCTGGGCCCGGAGCCTTTCCCCCTTTACTATTCATTATTGCCATATCCACCTCGTGGATCGTGATTCTCGGGATTTCAACTGGGGTAATATAATTAATGTAAGAATTATCACTAGGTTCTCCAGTTGGGTCAAAGATCCCTGTGAAGTGTGACACCCAGCCATCTTCGCTAACTTGGGCGGTAAGAACTGGAAATTCCTCTTTTTGGAGAAATGGGCTATTGATGGTACTCCAAAACAGCTTGCTGTCCCGGAGGGCTGCAGCTTTGCTCAGATCTTCCCAGGCTATTTCTCTTAGTTCTTGTTTCCTGAGTTTTAGCTCATTTTTGTAATTAGCCCTCAGGGATGTGACTGCTTCCCTGTCTCTGGGGGTGGTGGAGAGGGCAAGTTTAAGGGCTTTTAGTGCCCTTGTGCATGCTTGGTTAAACCAACCCTGTGTATCCCGTTTAGTTTGGGCCTTCTTGGTGGTGAGGGTTTGCTTAATTATGGCACCCAATTTCTCAAAGTTATTTACGGATTGTTCTGGTGGGGCTTCAGTATCAAGGCAACTAAGTATCGTATTTAGGCCAGCTTTCACAACACTACGGTGTAGATTCTCTGATTTTTCCCCACACCACTTGATGCGTATCCCGTTTGGCCTACATGGGATAATGTCATCCACAACCCTACCGGAATGTACTTTCCTAGGGAGCTCACAGTATATGGTCATAGTAAGAGCATTGTGGTCACTCAGACCGGGGTCTAAGATCTGTGGAACCGAACAATGGGGAGCTAACCGGTTGGAAATGAGCAGAAAATCAATGATAGAGGTAGTATTTCTCCCCGTAAAGGTGGGGGCCAAGTTACCCTCATTATCAGGGGCATGTTGGTGAATGGATACATCAGACTTTAGCATCAAGTTGTTAAGGGAAGTACCGTATGGTGAGTGTAGAAAGTGTAATAGATTCTCCCCGTTGTCCCCATCGTATCCACATGTAGTTGAGTAGGAGAGAGGGCAAGTTCTGATGTTAAAGTCTCCCCCCCAAACAATATCATAGGATATAGCCGATTTGCAGAGAATTGAGTCCATAACAGATTCCAGTTCATCTACAACAGTAGTACTAGAAGGGTCAAAGATGTTATTGTAGTGGTTAATCAATAGTAAATTTCTGTCCCTACCGACCCGTATTTCCAGAATTTGCAAATGGGACCCCACTGTATGACTTTTCCTTACATGTATAGGGAGATGTACAGATAATAAGATCAGTAATCCACCTTTGGCCCTCCCCATTACAGATTCTACCGCATTACAATTGTATGAAACAAAACCATCATAGAAAATATCTTCCACTGACCACGTTTCTTGCAGACATAGGATGTCAAAGTCCATAATGTGCTCCCTCCAACCCAGGGCTGAAGCTTTTTGCCGCCACCCAGCAATGTTCCAACTCGCCATTGAATATCCCTTTGACCTTGGGTCCTGTACTGTATTAGTATGGATAAATGCGATGGACGGTGTAGTATGGGCCATATCGGGAGGAATCTGGTCCGGTTCGGTGGAGATAGCTGGGGTAGGAGGGGTGGGAAGGGTTTCCAAGCATTGGGTTGGTAATTTAACCGTAGGTAGGGCTTCAGTGTTAGCTGGGACATGGGTCGGCTCCAGGGAGGAAGAGACGGAGTGTAGTCAGTCGACTCCCTCTAAGCCTTCTAGACAACCAAAGCGGTTTTAATCTGTAAAGGGGTGGAATTGGGGCATGTATTGGGGTTGTCTAGGTGGTCTGGCTTCGTATGCTCGTTGCCTGCCCCTCCGTTCCACAACGGTCCAGTCCCCTCTTCTCGGGTGGTGGCGAAGGTTAGTTGGGGGAAAAAAATAAGAAACTGGAAGGGTCTGGATGGTTGAATCGAAGGATCTGTTGAAGCCTGCACATATGTGGGATACTGTACGGGGGTCTCTGAAACTAACGATTAGACAGTCACCATTGATGTTTTTAGGGGTCTTGCCTATCCAGGGAACCCTCCTGACCATAATAATTTCGTTGTGAAAGTGGGCCGGGAGGGGTCTATTCCAGTTAAGCCATTTGATTACCTTGTTTTTAAGGGTGCTAAAGGTTTCTGGCTCCCCTGTTTCTAGTGGTGGTACTCCAGCTAGGATGACAGTAAACCGATTAGCCTCTGGTGGAAGATCAGGCCGTCTAGGTCTAGGGGTATTGTGTACCTCATTCGGGGGTCCCTGGTTTCCCTCAACCATATGGACTGATGAATTAAATTGACTTGGTTGATGACTCACCACATTCTCGGCGATTGAATTACTGGGCATAGAGGGAGTTGGTAAGCAGGTATTCAGTGGGGGGATATTTAGTTGGTTCGGGTTCGGGTTAGGAGGTGCAGGGATCGAAGGAGTTGGAATAGTAGGAGGGATATATTGACACTGGGGGTTACTAAGGGTGGCTAAAATGGAGGCAGTTGTTTTCTCTACGTTGGATATTCTGGAATATAACCTATCCAGTTTAGCCTCTAATGGGGATATAATTGATTTAAGTAGAGCCACCGCCCATTCCATGGATATTTCTCTACCCGGGGGGGAGATATCATGGGGGTTAGTAGTGGTCTGGGGTGGCTCCCCCCGCACCTTGGCTGATTTTACAGACCTTCCCGTTTTAGTTTCTTTCTTGTTATACACTCTTTTCCGTTTCCTAATTGCACCCTCTCTCTCCCCTAGGCTCTTATTTTCAGTAATGCTCACTTCGAAGTGGGATGAAAGGGAAACATTGTTGCTTGCAGGGACACAGTTAATGTCAGCCACAGTGTCGATTGTAGTAGCCAGGGTAGCCAAGGTGCCAGGGTCTACTCTAGGCGGGGATATTACCTCCATAATGGCAGACTGGTCGCTATTTCTATTGGGCGTTTTGGCGTTAGCAAGGGGACCTATGGATGAGCGTTTGAGAGAAATGAGTTCAGTTGACAAACGCTTTTCCAGGATGACTATCTCCTTGTCAATGATATTATTGGCCCTTATGAGGAATTTCTCCATACCTCCGGCAGTTGACAGGCTTCCAGTTAACGAAGATTTGATCCTATTGTCTCTACCAGCCATTGCACTTAAATTAAGAGACTCACACAGGTTAGAGGGATGGCCCGGTCCGGTCACTCCGGGTCACGAACGGCCACAAACGGTCCCGCCCTTGTCCCGGGCTTCTCCCGGTCGCTCCCGCTCGCTCCCGCGATGCGGAAGCTATGCGGCCCTAAGTACTCTGGTCCTGTTTGATTGTTGGCTAATAGGCAGGGGGGCGTGGCCAGCGGGGAGAGCAGCCCAGGTGTTGCTGGTTGGGCGCGCAGGGACTCCTGGACACTGGAGTCCCTGCTTTGCAACTCGCAGCCCCGCTGGTCCAAACACCACTCCCACGCACCTCCCAACAGTCACCTGCAGCCAACAGCCTCCTCAGCACAGACGCGCTGCGGGACCCGCGAAGCGGGTCCGGCGAGGTCCAGTCGTCCAGGAAGACGCTTCCGCCCAGCAACAGAGGCACACCAGGTCGCAGTGTGCAGTGTGGATTCCGGTGATAGCAAGCAAAATTTCAGCAAAGGTCCCTGAAATTGATCAGGTTGAAATGCCGTCGACTACTCAGCTCAGAACTCTGGCACCTGTGTGGTCAAATTAGTTTACCCAATTGACTTAGACTGACCTTGTATATAATTTTTTGTATTTGACCACATTTAATTTTCTATTGCGCTGTTCACACAGTTTTTTTCACCCTTGTGTCACTGCGCCGCCCACTGTCACTTGGACGTTCAGTGCACACTTGTATGGTATGGTCACTGTTTTATTTAATTATACTGTAGTGCTGATATAACTACTTATATAAAATAATCCTGTTCCTTGCACCATTCCTGCTGTGGTCTCCCTTTGTTTCTCCTCCTCCTCTTGCGACTTCTGCGACTACCCTTAAAAAATTGCCTTCTCTAAATGTTTCCCAGTTGAGACATTGTGTTTTGATATAAACTGTACCCGGTCTCACCTGGGTTAACGGGTTTTACTCCTGTTTTCTTTGCCTCTCTGTTTTCATAACAGCCCTTCAAAAGGGCATCTCTGGTGGTCAGGGTCAAAATCACGTTTTGGATGCAAACAGTCCAAGAAGTCAGACTGAGGAGAGAAAATGAGGCAAAATTAGAAACTCAAAAGGGAAAAGCAGATCAAGAAAATTTAGACAACAATCTAGGCAAAGAACTAGCAAGCAAGAAGTGAGACTTGTTTGTAACTGAACAATTTATAGTTTTCAATGTAATTATGAGACAAGGAAGACACTTAGAAGGATGCACAATTATCTTGCTTGGGTGGAGAGTGTGACGCCCTCATAGGAGTAAGTACAGCTATTAGTCGAACGCCACCTTTCTGGTATTAGTCGTTGCCTACTTGAGATGTTGTGATTTCATTAATCCAACTACACCCTTATGAATATGCATAGGCATTGGTGGCAGCTGCGTAGAAGGAGGCCATCCACGAAGGAAGAAGATGATAGGTGCACCGGGGCAAGAGCACATGCCACCCTGGTCTCCTCTACCTCCTCTAAAGAGGGAGCATTTTAGGCGGCTGGGAGCTGCAGACAAGCCTTGCTTTTTATTCACCTAGGTTGCACAGCCATTGTGGGGTAGCGGGTCAGCAGCCCAGACTGGAAGGCTGTAGAGTGGGTGTAGGAAGCACTGAAGCACTCATCTGTTGCCTGCAGCCTCAGCAGTGGCTAGTGCGATCCTGCCACTGATTTTCATAGACTGGAGGAGAGTAGGGTGATGTCTATGCTGAGGGCAGAGTGCCCAGTAAAAATCTGAGGACCAGGCCATTGGATACTGTTGGTGCAATGCACACATTGCACCGTCAGACATTTAATAACACACACAGTGGTATAACAGCCCGCAGCCCAGAGCTCCGGGGGCCCCCCTCGGGCACTGTGCATGGGTGGATCTGAGACCTCCTGATTGGGTCTAGAGGGTGGGGAGCCGCCTCCATGCACTTTACAGTGGGTCCCCCTCAAGTTACGTTACGCCACTGATTACAAAGGACAGAGAGCACCACACACTTTCTCTCTGCCAGGAACGCATTGATGTGGGACCACAGATAAGCTCTGAAGAGGCTGAACACTATAGGGAAGCAGCCGGAAACAAGCCCATGGAGAAGCTGCAATGTGCCCTAGGGACTGCGTGAAGAAGCAGGGGCCTCTCAACTCACCTTCTGGACTACTGCTGCACAGTCACAGTTGGCATTAATCGTGGGTGGGGGGAGTCACGCGGGGAGGGTTGCGGGGGGGGGGTAATAATGAATAAAAAACGTACCTGCCCGTCGGCCGGGTACCGCGTTTTCTCGGCTCCTGCTCTCCTGCCTCCGGCAGGAAAAGGAAGCAGGTAGCCCCCCTCCCCTCCCCTCCTCTAAGCCAATCACAATGCGGCCCTGGCAGTGTTGTGATTGGTGGGGCCGCCGCCCAGCCAGGGGCTTATGGGGAGGCCATTTTCTCCATGTAGCCTAAACCTAACAGGAAGTTATTACTATTTTATATTTCTGCTTCTCACACTGCGAGAAAGCAGTGCTCCTCATCCCTAGTGGGGGAGTCGCCCCTGCTGCTGCACACAGAAGTCTCAAAGAGTTCAAGTGGGGAGACATAAGAGCCCGTGGTGCTCGCCGCCAACCACTTGGATCAAATTACCTGGCGAAGACCAAACAAATAGCACCACTTGGGCAGTTTTTGTAATCTAACACACAGAGTCACTTAAAGGAGCCGTCGAATGAAAAGTAAAAACCAAGAGATTGCCCTGTTATCCAATCTTACATCATCGACAATGACCAGGACTTAGAGTTCTGGAATGTCCCAATTTTTGATGATGTCTGGTTGGGTGGTAAAATCTATTGTGACACCATTCACTGGATGGCCTCTTTAAAGAAAGTAGTTGCTAACTGTGCATACTTTTTTCGGCTGGATGTTCTTTTATGCATGTTATTTGTTTTCAAATATATAAATGCAAACCAAAACAAATCACATATGTTTGAGTGAATCAACGGTTTCATAACATTAGAACAGGTCCCTGCTAAAATGCGCTGATAATATTCAAAGCAAGTCACATATGAAAATAACACTGTTCAGTGAAAGTGTTTATCTAATTCAGCTTTACATGATGTGATGTGTTTGTCTTTACTTTAAATTCTGCTGTTTTCATTGGCTAAATAACTCCCCATTGATAGCTGTGGCGCAACAAAAGTTGAGGGGTGCTCACCCTGCAATGTATAAGGAGGGCCCCCCTCCGCGCTTCTGACCCAGTCAGGATCTCTCAGGCCAGGGGCCCGATGCCCGAGCACAGTGCAATGTTATGCCACTGATTGACAGACAATCTTGACTAGTATTATGTACATTTTACAATATTGCACAATTGCCGCAAACCCATTTTGTGTAATATTAAACCTTAGCAGTGAATATATTGGTAACGTTTGACACCAGAGCAAATAATGAATTAAACTGATTTCCCAATGGTTTTCAAATGCTAAAATGTAATCAATATATTTTCTTATACTTCTGAAATGTGGAAGATAGCATTGTTGCAAAAAAAAATCTATTTGACATCTAAAACTATTTACAGGCAATAGATTTTCCAGATAAATGTTGATCTTGTTTTACAATCTGTTTTCTCCATTCTTGTGAGTGCAGAAATCTTTATGTAAATTGGACTAAAGCGTGAAAACCGTCTAAAGCCTTTCATCAGTTTTTTGCACCACTGTTAAGTTATGCTGTCCGACCCTCGTTTCCATTAAAACTATAAAACTTGCAAATATAGGATATTGAAATACCCTGTACTGATGTTTCAGTAGTAGTTTTTTCATGTACTGTCAAATCAGCGGATTACAAGCATAAACCCTAATGTGCAAGCCCTACCTTGCCTATGCATACATTTGTATCTTCCCCGCATATCTGTCCATTTGACAATAATTCCTTCCGTTGTAGACGTAAGTGATGCATAAAATTAAGTAAATAACTGTGTCCCAGGGCTCTCGCTTCTACTACGCTTTGCCTTGGGCACAGGAGAGGAGAGAGACTCGTCTATTAACAGGGTTTATATTTGTAAGGGATGTCGTTAATTTATGGTAAGTGTGCTCAGGGAGTGTATTTAAAGTGAGGCCCTGGGGTCACAAAGGCGGGATCTGCTTCATGGTAAAGCAGATCACTGCACAGGATCTGTACATAACAGCAGAGTCAGAATGTTATGCTGTGAACAGAGATTGACGTTGCTTTTGTTTCTTTCACAATACCTAAGCTTTGGCATCAAACGCATTCCAGAAAAGTACAATATGTTACACACCAGAGGGCCTCGCACTTGACTCAGATGCCATCATATTTAAAACGAGCATTTGATGAAGATATTGTGAAACCCTTAATAAATTCGCTGCACCCATGAAAGGGACAAAAACAAAGCTATTGTAAAGGAGATATAAAAAGCATCACTGGGTGCACATTGTGGAGTCAGCATGGGATCTTAGCCACCGCTAGGAGGCAAAGACACAAAGATGGAGGAGGACCTAGGTAAGAGTTGTAGTAACGTAGAAGATTTTTGTGGGTTTATCTTTTTGTGCATTAACAAAGCGTAGAATGTATTTTCACACTCCACTACACTTTTCCTAAACTAATTCCTTATGATGTGTCAAAATGCGATTTCCTGCTATTTGTTAACGAGGTCACAAATTAGGTACAAATGCTTTTGTTTCTAAAATGGAAGTCATCTCCATCAATGGTGTTTTCCCCCTGACCTTTTCTCTCCTCACAAACTCTGCAGCTCACAGGCAAGCTGAGATGTACTGGTTTGTTAGGTCAAGCCTTGGCTGTTCAAGCGCTGCCCTGCGAGGCATGCTGTATTTAAGTATAGACTTGAAGCCCCGCCCACTCTCTGTTCATATTTGTCATTGGCTTGTGTCAATTTCCTTCGTAAATGCTGGCTTACCGATTCGTTAATAAGCCTGTTAATCCCTCCTTAGTACCGCCTTGCCTTCATTTGTAACCTCTCATGAGGACTGGCCCTTCTACTTCGTTTGTTACACGGTAGGTCTTATTTAGTATGGAAGCACAATTTTCTTCAATGAGTTTCACCTACTTCAGGAACGACATGCTTTCCAGCAACATTCAGCGCACCATGCGTTCTTTCACTTTCCATGCAGCCCTGGACAATGGTGGCCACTTCCTTGAAATGAAATAGGTCTTGCATTTACAAGAGTTAGAGCTATTGGCATTGTAAATTACAATGTCTTTTATTTATGTGTGAATTATCAAAACAGATAAATAAAAGGCATTTGTCATTTACAATGTCAATAGCTTAAACACTTGCAAATGCGAGACCTATTGCATGGTAAATGCTTGTTTCTATTGTTATTGTGCTCTCAATGAGCTTTCCCCAGCATAGTTACAACTCACCACATTTCCAAGGTTATTCCATTGATTTACTGTGCCCTATTCATTCATGTTACACGTGATAGTTAATGTATCTTGTTATGTTCTAGTGTCTCCAGTCTGCAGTGTTCTAGTGTTTTGCTCTAGTGTCTCCAGTGTCTCCAGACTGCATTAGCATAGATGATGCTGAATAATTATTCATGTAGTAGGATAATGCTTAAGTGTTAAGGCAACGTGATGTTTTTTTAGGTTTCGCCTATTACCATTCGCTTGCGAATGGAATAGGCGAAAATTCAAGGGCTTGATCGACTAGTGAAACCACTGCGGTTTCTTCACAGTGCATGTGAGGTCACGTGACCACAAAAGCGGGTCACGTGACCACACAAGCACGAGCATCTCCCTAATCCGCCTGCCTCCCCTGGCTCGCATTCACGCCCCCCACCAGGCTCTCCCGCCCCCCATCAGGCTTCCCTCCTAATCCGCCTGCCTCCCCTCACGCATTCACGCCCCCCACCAGGCTCTCCCGCCCCATCCGGCTTCCCTCCTAATCTGCCTGCCTCCCCTCGCTCGCATTCCCGCCCCAGGCTCTCCCCGCCCCCATCAGGCTTCCCTCCTAATCCGCCTGCCTCCCCTCGCGCATTCCCACCCCCCCCCCCACCAGGCTCTCCCGCCCCCATCCGGCTCATTAAGTCGTGAAGATTACATCGCAATTCACTTCCTGTTTTCGGCTTTTCCGTAGCTCTAGTTCGCTGTGGAGATGAAGTTTTTCGCATTATCGTATAACGGGCTGCGCGAGGAGGACAAAGACGTACACATCGAGCTCTTCGTGAAGGTGGGTCTACTGGCCGCCTCTGTTTATGCGCGAGCAGTCTCAGGCGGTGCGGCTTTAAGTGATTGTATCGCTCCCGCCAGGGCAGGGTATTATGCCGTGGAACGGCCCCACCTCTCGCACCCCTCAGAGCACAAGCGGACATTTCCTAGAGCAGGCCAGCCTAGTGTCTCAGACATCCCCAGCACCGCACTCATGCCTTCACCATATACAGCATGGCATTTCAAAAACACGCACTAAGATTGCCGCGCACAGTGCTCGCGGAAATTTTACCAACTGAGGGATCTGTCCTGGCACAGCAATATAAGTATGCCGCACCCGCCCCCAGCAGACCACACCCAGAATGGGGAACTTCCAATAACTACCCACTAGGGAACACCCCACACAAAGGCCAAAACTACTTTTTAAGATCATACTAGCCGCTTAGCCGCAGACTGCACACTCAGTGTGGTGTAATCGCACACCAGACCCATATGTTGTTACCCACAACCAGTACCCGATTGGCCTGCACGCATAGCGTCCCAGAAGAATACACCCATTATGTAGCACCACCACAGACCACACCTGGAAGCTACAGTTCAATTCAGACCACACACCCTACACCTTCGGTCCCTACACTGCACCATGTTGGACAGCCTTGCATCATGCTTTGTGTGATTCACCACATATCACACACGTTACCATATACATCGGGCATCCTTCTGGATCTGACACCACATCCAGCAACCTCTTTTAACACACTTCGTATGACGCCCGCTCAGATCATCAACTATTTTTGCAGGCCAGATGCCAACTCTACCCGACACCCATTTTGGAGCAAGGAAGATGAACTGTCTTGTCCTCATAATCAGGCCCGGCTCTAGAATTTATTCTTTGGGTGGGCCGTAAAGAAGCATGGATGGGCCATGAAGATGTGTGGGTAGGGCCAAAGAACAACAAAGTATTTAATCGCTCTGATATTTTAGGCATTGGCATCTGTCTGCGCTTGACATTTTTGACACCATGATCAGCACCCAAAGAGCATCATACTTTGCTTTCTTTCATGTGTTTCTAACTTTGGGGAAGGGGTGTTCTGCAGAACTTTAAGACTGCAGCATGCTCCTGGTCATGTGCAGCAGCAGAAATGTTTCTGCTGCGCCTTAAAGAGCCACTTTACAGCTTTTCATGTTTTTAAAAAACTTTGGCTGCTTTTTACTTTGCAAAGCGTTGAAGTGTATGCATTTTCGGGATATCCATGCTGGTAATCATAGCCGCTAATAAACACTGCTGACTTCACACCTCTCCCCAGGCCTGAAAGTCGCCTATATAATACTGGTAATCATTAAAATAAACGATAAGGGAGAGCACACAGGAGGGCATGCCCTGTGAAACATTAAGGTGAAAAACGCTTGTTTTTCAGTTCTGAATGGCCTTGGGTGGGCCACGGTTTTCCTTGGGTGGCCCTGGCCCACCCTCTCGAACCGGGCCTGCTCATAATACATCTACCTTAGGACAATGTATTGTGCACACTAACATGGATACCAAGAAAATCAATATGGGACAGCCTTTTGCACCAAGTAGAAGAGCTTTCATTTCTCTACAACGTATTCATAGAGAAGACACTCACTCATTACGCAGCTTTCCACTGTGGTGCATCCTTCCCTTCCCACCCAGTAGGCAGAACCAGCATTTGCACAAATGCACTTGGTTTTAAACGTGCCCTCTTGTCACGCATGATAAAGATAATAGATGGTTACATCACAGGTGGTCCACCGCTACCCCTTTGGGTGCTGGAAATGGCGGTAAGGCGGTGACCACATCACACACCCTTCCAACCAAGTATTTGGTATTACTGTTCCCTGCAAATCACACTCAATGTAAGTAACCCCACGTGCAAACAAGCACTGGCGTTGCCAATAGGTTTCGCATTTGGAAAGTTGGAGCTATTGGTTTTGTAAATGACATTTTATATTTATATATTGTTATTGACAATGCCAATAACGATATATAAATATAAAATGTCATTTACAAAACCAATAGCTCCAACTATCCAAATGCGAAACCTATTGGCAACGCCAGTGCTTGTTTTCATGTGCTCTGATTTGCTGATGAAATTCTACAATTGATGACACCTCGATGAGTCTGCAGATCTTGTAATTTCATATGTGAAAATAATTTAACGATTTATAAGACCCCTACATTTTGGGGGTGAACCAGAAGACTTGGATTAATTTCTGATTTTGCATTCACTGTATAACTTTTACAATGACGGTCTTTATGGCATTGACTCTGCATGGCTTATTTTTGAATTTGCAATAAAACCCTTTAACTTTTATTTGTTCTAGAACTCAGTAATTAAGTGGGCCCTTTTACTTAAAATTTGTATTTTCAATTGTTGATGCTGTAGGAGGTGGCTTATTGCGGGGAACTCTTTGCCTTGTGAAATTGTTATTTAATATTGACTCCGATCTAGTGAAATGAGGGTATTCTGATTGAGGTATATTTTGGAGGGTTCTAAATTATTGGATTATCTGCGCCTACAGCAGAAATAAGACAGTGGTTTGGGGTAGAGATCTGTAGCAATATACAGGAAACCATTAACAAAGACCAACACACAGAAGTTGAAACGAACACAGAGAATCCACAGAATGCGTGTTCTGTAGCAAGTCAAGTCAAGTCAAGTCAAGATTTATATAGCGCGCTACATACCCATAGGGTCTCAAGGCGCTTGAGGAAGGGTGGGGAATTACTTGTCGAATATCCAAGTTTTAAGTTGCTTTCTGAATGCTAGGTGGTTCCGAGTAAGGCGAAGGTGAGTGGGAAGAGAGTTCCAAGTTTTAGCTGCCAGGTAGGAGAAGGATCTACCTCCCATGGTGGCTTTGTTGATGCGAGGTACAGTGGCAAGGGCTTGGTTGGAGGATCGTAGCTGACGGGAGGGGGTGTAGAAGGACAGTCGTGTGTTGAGGCATTCGGGTCCAAGTTCGTAAAGTGCTTTGTGTGCGTGGGTTAGGAGGCGGAAAGTAATCCTCTTATTTACGGGGAGCCAGTGGAGGTTTTTCAGGTGACCAGAGATGTGTTCTTTACGCGGGATGTCTAGGATGAGCCTGGCACACAACATGCGTGCAGTCAGACAGTAGACAAGCAGCCACAGACATAGCATGGTAGACCGGCTGGCTTTGATTGGTTTTTGCCAAAGGCTGTCTCACCTTGTGACCAAGAGCAGCTTACTGAGAAAGGGACTTCTGAACTGTCCAAAATTCAACATTTGGCAGACAGACTACGGCTAGCAGAGGCATTGCCTTTAACGTACCAGCAACTTCAAGAAAAGAGTGACTTGAAAAGGCCAATTCACACTGAGAAAAACAGATGCACATCCCATAGCTCCCTTCCCAAAGGAATCAAGGCACACCTCACTGGTGAGGCCCAACAAGTCCAAAACCGGTCTGAGCTTTCGTGTGTACCTATTCAGAGAGAAACAGGGGACATGTTCTGCCATTTAAGGCTGGATGGTTCATACTGGAGCAGGACCAAGGGTGATTTGTATGTGGTTGATCCCTGTCTGATGAGGGACAGTGAGCTGAAAAATGATGGAGTGGAATACCGGTGACTGAGATTAATTCAAGTATTCTGCCCATTACTTTTTTGTTTTTCTCAGTTTGGTGCCATACGTGTGACAGATATGTCCAGACTTGGCTCACTGTGCCCTAGAGCTTAAGCTTCATCTCACGGAGGAGGACCAAGAGGACAGAAACCAGCCTTGGGTGAGTATTTTCTTGTTCTGACATGACCTAGTCCGGCAGTTTGAACTGGACAGGTCCTCCTGAGCAGGACCGAGTCTGATTTGCATAGGGTTGCTCCCTGCATGGAGTGGCAAAATGAGCAAATAATCAATGGATTCAAATGTGGCTCAGTGACTGAGATTAATTCAAGCATTCCACCCATCACTTTTTTGTGTCTTGAAAGCAAAACTAATGCACCATGCAGCTGCATTCGAATTTTACTTCTGTCTAGTGCCAAATACAGAAATCCTGACGGCACACATTATATGTATTATGTGGCCACCAGATGTTTTTGAAAATCTTAAAAAAAGGCTGAGCCAGCATTTTCTCTCATTATTTGTTCTGGCTCAAACAAGGCCCCCCCTTTCTCTCTTTTCCTCTCCACATTTGTCTGTGTTTTGTTTTTTAAGGCTTTCTCTGTCTCTCAATCACTTGCACTCTATCTCTGTCCAGCTCTTGGTATTGGTTTTTCTGTTTCTCTCCTATTTTTCTCTTCTTTCACCTCTTCTCGTCTGTCCTTTAATACTCCTGTTCTAGTTTCCTCTCCCTCCCTGTATAACCTACTGTTCACGTACACTTCCAAGTGTTAACACATATTCATAATCTAGTGACAGACGAAAGATATGATACTTTAGTTGGGGATGCGTAGATTCGATCTTTTGTTTGGCCTCTTTCTTCAACCTGTTCAAGTTCTAAACAGAATCAAGTTGTATGTTTTGCATACATCAATATAGATTGTTCGCAAGACACATTAGACTATCCATGAGAGATTTATAATTCCCAAAGCTCTAACAAAACATCTGTTTGGAGTGCAAACTTCCAACATCCATTCCCTAGAGGATTTTGACGAAGAGCCCGTAAAATATAATAGGGCTTCCAGTTTTATGGTATTTATTTTTGTGACATTTCCGTCTGTATTAACCCCTTCCACACTCATGACGAGCTGGGCTCGTCATGGTGTAGCCTCCTCGTACACTCATGACGAGCCCAGCTCGCGGGGAGCGCCGGGAGAAGACCGGGACAAGAGCGGGGCCGTCTGTGGCCGTCCGGGGCCAAACGAGGCCGGGCTGGGCCCTTTCTCTTAGATCTACCCGGCATTCTACTTGTCCCAGTAAGTTATCCTTGTGAAATCCTGCCCACTCGCCTCTCGTACCGCTTTACTGCCGACAGTGATGTCTTCTTCTGAGGCATTGCAGGCACCGGTCGTACAAGGGTCCTTTCCGCTAGGCCCTTTGGACAAATTCTTTGCCAAAATTAAGACTGACGTAGACCGGGAGCTTACCTTGGCTGAAAAAAGGGCGAGTCGACGTCTTTCCATTGATAGGCTGAAATCAAAACCCACAACACTCTTGGATGCAATTACAACAGCCAGCTCAACTCTTATGGATTTTACTCCCTCAGTAGATCATGTTAACATTTCACCTCCCATAGATGACATTCCACTCCCTTTTCAGACGAAATCCACTGCACAGAATGAAATCATTATCATTGAGGAGCCCATCAATTCTAAGGTACTTGACACTCAGTCAATAGATTTATGTACCCCCGTTGTAGATCCAGCCCCTCTCTATGATCCAGACATTCCATCTCCCGTGTTTACACCAAGCATATCTGACCACCACACTAAGTGTACTAATCTGGTCCCGCTCCCATTGTCATCACCCAGGGACACTCCTAAAAGCTCTAAAACCCCCTCCAGTAAACTCTCCTTTGGCTCCCCTCCTAGGAAGCGTAGAAAGAAGTTGACAATTAAAAAGAGAGTTGTCCCCCCTAATCAATCATCACCTTCCATATTTACTATTCCTAATAAGGTTAGGGCTGTAGTCCCCGAGAAAGAGGCTACTTCCAGTTCCATCTCGGTACCCAGTTACGCGGGTCTACTGGATGACATCGATTGCCTTATTAAGGCATTGATCCTTCCCCTTACTGAAAGGATCAAAAGATTAGGGGAGAATGTGGAAAAACTTCTACAAGGGCACTCAGAGCCATCTTCTCTTAACTTGAATGCCCCTGGAGTCCCTACACAGTCTTCTAAAGAATCTAAAACATCTAAAACACCTAAGACAGTGTCTGGTACACCCAAGGCAATTGCACCTCTAACACCAGGGCCACGAAAACCGGCCCAAAACTCCATATCACATGCTAAAAATAGTAATAGAAGTAATAGTAAAACAACTGTATCAGAAAAACCTCCGACTGTGGATAAACCCAACTCTCCTAGAATGTCCCACGGTACGCGTCCAAACAATAGCACTAACTCAAAACCCTCATCTACCGTGCCACACCAGTCAACTAGAAGAACACAGAACACCGTAGATTTGCCTCCTGAATGCTTAAATTATGTTATAGCCCTAACGGGAGTGTTGCCCCCGCCAGAAGGCAAGCGCGAACATCAGGCAAACCTAAAAAATAAGGTCATCTATTGGCTGAGGAGGAATAGACCACTCCCGCCTCACCTTAATGGCGATATCGTCTCGGCCAGACGATGCCATTGGGTAGGTACTAGACCCAAGGATATTGAAGGTGACGTGATCCTAGTAAATTTCAAGGATCACAGATTGGTAACCTACATTAGTGATTGGTACCCTGGAATGGGGGAGGGGGGAATTTCAACTCACAACCTAAGCTATTTTTATCCTGAGGCTATACTGAGGAAACCGCCACCCCAGCCTAGACCCCACCACCCTGATAGCTATGGTTGTCCAAAAACCCCCAGTGGTTTTAACACCCCTATATCTTATAACCTCCACAAGGGCGATAACACTCCTTTTCCCTACCATCCGAATACTTTTGTCCCACTGCCATATAGACCTTTCGGCCGAGATAGTTTAGCCTATGCGAAGACACTAATAGATCAGAATCTATTCCAAAATACCAATGACTTCTGGCAACAACCCAGTCAGGCACCATTACAACCAAGGAAAACTAATTACTCAAATTTTCATTGGGGCAATCCACGTCATCACAATCCAAAAGAATTTTGGAACATACCTCTGTCAAATTTTTACCACCCGTTATCAGGATTAGATGACAATGAATGACTCCATAAACCATCTATCGGAGAGAAATTTTCGGATGGCCCTTGTTCTAGCCATCGCATCCCCACCCACTCCGCGTCATCCAGCCCTCTAAAGAGCAATAGTGGCAGAATAGAAGTGGGTACGGACACACTAAATGAACTACGGTCATCTGATCACCCACAGTCTCAACAGTGTGTGGATAACAGCGTAATTTCCAGTCCTTTGAACCCTTCATATACTCCTATCACCAGAAGACAACAACTTGACCTACCTTGTGCGAATCTAGGCTGTCCTTCTGGAGACATCAGCGATGCCACTGCCTCTAGTTCACTCATCTCATGGAACGTGGCGGGTCTAGCTAGCAAGGCCCTCAACAAAGCTTGGCTGAATGTTATCCATAGGTATGACATCCTATGTTTTCAAGAGACTTGGTCCTGTGAGGAAGTGCATTTACTGGGGTACCAAACTTTTCATTCTCCTGCCATACCATCAGCCCAGGGTCACAATAAGGGGGGACTCTGTGTCTATGTATCAACAGTAACAAAGGTTAAGATCCATAAATTCATCTCTAATACCCACTTTCAAATGTTACTCCTCAAGTGGGGCACAGTAGAGAACATAGCACTGCTGAATTTTTATAATAATATGGTTGATACTGAACTGGAGACCACCATGTCAAATATATCTCGTCTGCTGTCACACATTGTGGATCACCTTGAGGTGGCTACAATAATGTGGGTAGGGGATTTCAATTGCACCATCTGTCCACAGTCCGAATCCCCCCTGTGTGGTATTTCGGATCCTGGCGAGGAAAATCCAACTCACTTCGTGCACACAAAGAGGGGGATGTTGTTAAACACTTTTGTCCTTAAATTTAATCTCTGTTTTGCCAACCTGCACTGTCCCTCACCTGTGCAGTTTGAGCCAACGTTTTTTGGTAGAGACTGTAATTCAATCATTGACTTTATATTAATTTCTACTGCCAATTCTGGAATTTTGATCTCGTGTGTGGTTGGCAAGGATGTATTTAGCGACCATTACCCCCTTTCTGTTAGTGTTAAAACAAAGGAACGTAATTTCAAGAACCCCACCCTTTCCAGGTATCCCCATAGTGTAGATCTAGCCAAAATTAATGGCTACGCTGTGAAATGGGAGAGGATTGTTCCCGCTGCTTTTTTGAAAAAACTACTTTCAGACTCCGCAAACGATGTTAACCTCTGTCTAGAGGAACAGGCGGATTCTTTTTCTGTTATGACCGCCTTCGGCAACATCCAACAGCGAATAAAAAACTTGCTGACCAGGGCAGCGAACACTAACCATGTACAAAGAGAAGGGTGGTTTGATGGGAATTGCACAAAAGCATTAAAATCTCTCAAAAAAGCTTTAGCCCTCAAACCTAGGGACCCCGATACAATTCGTAGTGCTAGGAAAGCATATAAAAGTACATTAAAAGAAAGAACCCTGGCCTTAAAAAAGCAAGCGTGGGATACACTAAGAGAAGCCTCTGCCCAGAAAAACCCCACCAAGTTCTGGAGGCTTGTTAAATCCTTGTACCAGCCAATTAACAATGGTAATAAAATTGATCTGGCAATAACAGGTGACAGATGGTTGACACACTTTAAGAAGCTGTATACGGACACAAAGCCAGCTGAAACAATCACTCCAATAGGACATCTTCCAACTGTCCCACAAATTATAGACAGCAGGAGAAAGACCGATCCCCATGTTTCTGCATTCCCTATTGATATAATATTCACGGTGGGGGAGATGTGTGATGCAATTAGGGACAGTGCATCAGGCAAAGCTCCTGGGCCAGATTGTACCCCGGTGGATGTGTACAAGGCTGAACCAGATTTTTGGGCCCCCTTGCTCACAAATGTGTTGAACAAGGGCAACCAACAGGGGTTTATAGATAACTGGTCGGACGCAATAGTGGTCCCCATTTTTAAAAAGGGCAGGCGTGATGATCCAACCTGCTATAGGCCAATATCTTTATTAGATGGCCTTATGAAATTAGCAGGGAGGATTATCTTAAAGAGACTCCAAGATTGGGAGGAGGGACACAATGTAGTTTCGCACCTCCAATATGGTTTCAGGAAGGGTATAGGGACTGCTGAGCAGTGTCTAAACCTGGCCCTTCTTTGTGCTAAATACACGCAGGCTAGAGGCGGATCACTTTTTATTACTTTTGTTGATTTGAGTTCGGCTTTTGATTGTGTGGACCACCTTTTGTTATGGTCAATATTGGCCGAAATGGGTATTGACGCACGCCTAATCACTTTTATTAGAGAATTATACCATAATTGTGGGGCAAGAGTGAGATTTGGCAAGCAAGGCGAATGTACTGACAAATTCGCCTTGTCAAGAGGAGTCAGGCAAGGGTGTATCTTAGCCCCCAGGCTATTCACTTACTATATCAACTCAGTGGGCCATTATCTTTCTCTTTTTCAAAATGACTACCCTACCGTGAAAGGTCTACCGGTCCCGATCCTTCTGTACGCAGACGATGCGGCTATAATGTCCCGGACACAAGTGGGACTGCAGAGGGCAGTGTCCAAATTTGCAGGTTTTATGCAGGATAGAGGGCTGAAAGTAAATATCCAGAAGACTTTCACCATGCCATGCACTAACAAGCGCACTAAGGTCCCTTGCAAAGTGCTCCTGAACAAACAGAATATAGCCACCGTAGACAAGTTCTGTTACCTTGGTATAATGTTTGACAGGAAATGCCGCTGGAAACAGGCGATCGAAGCAAGAAAGCTGGCCTTTATCCACACTATAGGTGCCCTACGCGCCTTTTCAAACAGAGTGGGTGGTAAACCAGCCAAAGAACTGGTCCAAATATATCAGGCGAAGTGTGTGTCCACGGCCACCTACGGGGCGGGTCTTTGGGGCATCGAGAAGGACCAATCCTTGCAGAGCTGTGAGAACCAGTTCATCAACTACCTTCTGGGTGTCCCAAAGACTACATCCTCATTTATGACACATATAGAGGCGGGAGTCAAACATCTGGGAGACATAATTAAGATGGCCCCAATCCTCTTATGGCACAAGGTATGGACTACTAGAGAGGCCAGCTTTAACAGGGACCTTTTGGAGGACTGTTTGGCCCTAGATGGGGTCGCAAACTTCCGGTGGTTGTCATACGTAAGATCCGTACTCAGTGACATAGGTCTCCTGGATCACTATGTAAATCCCAGGAGCATGGAGGGTGTATCTAGAGCAGTTCTCAAGAAAACACTGACCACTCATCAGGAAATCTTGAGATGGAACACCGAAAAAAACAAGCAAACCATCCTAAATTTCCAAGAAATCACACCCATTGAAGGCATGCAAAAGTATTTAAAAGTGGACCCCAGCCCTTATTATAGAATGCTTTTGACCCGTTTACGTCTCGGTACTTTCTTTCGTATTGTTTCTGTACCGGAGATGAATAACTGGTCTACGTCGACTTTGATATGTCCGTGTGATAACATCGCACTTCAATCTAACTTGCATTTAATGTTCTTTTGTTCCTTTTATTCCATCCCCAGAAAACTTTATTTGAAACCTCTGTTAAAACGATGGGGAGTAAGAAATTGTAGGCCTGCTTTCTTACGATTGTTAAAATTGGAAGACGAGCATGTGATCTTTGTGGTATCTCGTTTTTTAAGATCTGTCATGCTGTTGCGGAAAACCATGCTGTGAAACACTTCTGTCTGGGTCTTTCCATGTATTTTGTGCCGGTTATCACTATTTGCAATTCTAACTGTATGATATTGGATGATTTTTAAGATTTGCTCATGACTGCAGCTCTATTTAAATGTTAAATTTAATATGTAAGCTTCTATTAAGTGTGATGTTTTTACATGCATCTGTTGTGCTTTTATGATTTTACGCAAATAGAATAAAGCTTATTCTTACTTACTTACTTACTTACAGCACTACTAAAAGTTTGAAAGTACATTTCCAAAAATCTTTCTTTTTAAGTCCCAAAATATGTGTGCCAGTGCTATAAGTAATACAGAATGGGCCATAAAAGTGTCCGTGGCCTCTTTTGTAATACAAGGGGGTCCAAGGGGTGCTGAAAAGAGGTACACACGCCTGTTACACCCCCAGGGCACTGTCTATATTATGGTCAGGAAACAGTGTTGATAATGAACTGGAGTGAGGTGGTCACCCTAATGGCAAAGTGGGCACACTGAATGCTCCAGTCGACTATCCAACACCTTCAGCCACATTCCCAATGTCATCCACCAGCAAGCTAATGCTCTACACTTTATAACACAACATTATGTTTAATATGCAGCCAAATTAAAAAAAAATTAATAGATACATAAAAAATGTTATAAATAAAAAAGATAATTTTCCTTTCAATACCAAGAATTGATGTATTATTACTTTCACTAAAAGAAGCAGCAGGGAGCAAACAGGGAAGTTTATCTTGAAGTTTCAAGAGAATGAATGCCTTCCCTTTACTCTGGTTATTTCCGCGTGACACATGTTTTTGGGTAATTAATCCGATGGTGTTTCATGCACACGCCCTTAGAAAAGCTCTTAAGGGAGCTCCCTAACTTACTCAATGGCTCTTGTTCCTTCTGGATTTCTCCATTGGCTTCTCCCCATCACCTAAATTTCCTGTTAATGTGATGCAAGCCAGGCGTCTGCATCACCACTCAGTTGCGTAACATTGGCCCACGCAGCCCCGTGGTGCGGCCGCTGATGTCCAGGAGGCCCCAACCCGTACTGTGCACGGGAGGCAGGCCCCTGGCATGAGAGCTCCTGACTGGTTCCGGGGGGAGAGGGGAGGGCAGTAGTGGCGCGTGGTGGGAGTGCTGCCGGGCGCTGACGTGGGGTGAGGGAGGGCAGAGTGGGGGGTGGAAAACTGCGGAATACGGCCGCACAGAGGTAAGTACACAAATAAATAAAACACATTTTGTTGCGCGTGCTGCATCGCATTTCGCGATGAAGCTCGCACAACGAAATTTGTTTGATTGATTTCTTTGTGTACTTACCTCTGTGCGGCCGCATTCCGCAGTTTACTACCCCCACCCTGGCCCTCCCCCGCCCTACATCAGCGCCTGGCAGCACTCCCACCACGGGCCGCTACTGGGGGAGGGCTTTCCATGTACTTTGCAGGGGGCCCCCCTCAAATTTCGTTATGCCACTGTCACCACTTCTGTGCATAAGCATGCGTAGGGATCAGTGCCTTGATCTTTTTACAACAGTTGCCCTCCACTCATATTCACTAAAGTTTTTCTCTTCATTCCTTATGTAGAGTCACCAACCCCTTACTCAGTCTGATTAGAAACCTGGCCAGACCCTTTAATCGAGGTACAGCCTACAAAGGCCCATTATGAGCTGGAACTTGGTGGCTGACCACGCGCTGCCAGGTTGTACCACAATAATAAAGACAAACGTCTCCAGCCACTGGCTTAGATCCTGGTATACAGCCCAGACCATCGGCCAAAAAGGGATAAACAGAAGAGCTGATTCTAACATACTTCCTTATCTGTGAGCCATGATTAAAATGTCATAAACAATACCAGATATCAAAAGGATCTGTATGGCCCTGCCCACCAGTCCGAATCTTCATTTATTGGTATTGTTATGACACTATAAGCATGTCATCAGAGCTTCTGAATGGAGACTTTGACCCTGATCATGAGTGGGTTGCAGGGAAGATGCAATTCATCACACTCGATAAATTACACCTATTCTCACTTTTTGGGGAATAACCTGCGGATTCTGATCAGCACCAAAATGCACCTCATGGTAAATACCATGAACTTTTCACTTTCAAATTCCGGAAGTCTTGACCTGCTGTAATTTAACAAAGGGTGAGGAATATATTGACGCCTTTTAATTACCGGATGTGGCAAATTCTACAAAGCTTGGAATTCTGATGCCTGCAAAAGAGGGATTTAGGCATAGGGGGTCTTACAATTCTGACCCACTTCCATTCAGAGCCTTTATGCTCAGCTTAAATGTGAAAATAGTGAAAATAGTGAAAGATTCGAAGTGTTGGGCATATGCCAACAGATTAGGCACAGTTTACATTGCACACACGTATAAACAGGAATTTCTATCTGTACTGGAGTGAGAGTTTGTGTATCAAATGATAGAACTTGTATTGCCTGTTATGGCTTTCAGTTTGATTGCACCTTGTAACCACATGATGCTTGGCTTATGGGATTAAAGTTGTTTTCCAGACAGGTGTATAATCTCATTGCAGGTGCAGTAATAGAGTAGCCTTGCACAAGCCTCCTTGCCCTATTATTATCATTGCAGCTTTGCACAATCAGCAGGCGGCGGCGTGTCATTTTCTAATGGCGTCTGTCTCTGTACACCAACTATTGCTGCACATAAATGATTCTGTAACCAGATGCTTAATTTCCAAGTGATGATGGATGACATTTGGGCTAGTCTTTCTTTTACTGATTCTTTATGCATCCCACACTATTGGAAGGTCGTCTCCTACTATGCCATCTCCATTGCTGCCCAGAAGGTAGTCCTGTCCAAGAATAGTAACAAACATAAATGCTCCTGCTAGTATGCTCCCCAAAACCTTAAAAAGGCATTTTGAGGTATTTTGCAATAGTGCCTTGCATTTAACCCAGCATATGCTGAAACATTTATGCATTAGGCAATGTAACAAATGGAGATTTCTTAATGGGAAAATGTGATGCATAAGTGCATACATCCATGATACCTTTTTATGTGCAAAACATTTTACCATGTGAAGAACTCCTTTCCCTTACATGCGCACCAATTTTGGACCACACATCTTTCCCACCCTGAAAGTGTATTTACTTCTCTACTAAACATATCTACTACTCTGACCATTTTGAGAATGGGAAACAACCTGTAAACATTTGTGAATACCTACAAACTTGTGAGTTTGTTAGAGTTAAACAACTTTTACAGGTGTCACCACCCTGGAGCGTCCACAACCTGCCCCTGTGATTAGTGGCCTCCTGATCCCTCAACAATAGCAGGTATTGCTAGAGTTGTCACCAAGAAAAGAACAATGGGTAGATAGAGAAGATGGAGGAATAGAAAGAAGGATGAAAGACAAGATTAAATGTAAGAGAATAAGGAAGATAAGCTGAAAGTAAGGGTGAATGGAAGGAAGGATTAACGGATGGAAGATGGATGGATGCATGCATGTATTGAGGAATGGGTGGGTGAAAGGATGAATGCATCAATGTGAGGAAGGACATAAACCAACTTCACCACCTGCAAGACCGCAGTAGCCATCTGGATGAAATCCAACTGCCTCAAACTCAACACACCTAAACGGAAGTGGTAATCTTCAGAAGGGAAACTTCTTCTTGGGATTCCACCTAGTTGTCAGCTGACCTCGGCCCCACACCTACCCCCCATTACTCATGGCAGAAAGTGGTGAAACATCCTGGATGCCAAACTCGACATGACAGCCCAAGTAAACACAGTGACTTCCACCTCCTTCCACATCCTGAAAATTCTGCAAAAGTTCTTCAAAGGCTACCAGAAAACACCAGGAAAAGGGATACCCAAGCCCTAGTTACCTGCAGACTTGACTACCGCAATGCACTCTATGCAGTGATCACAAAGAAGCTCCGAAATAGACTACAAACCATTCAAAACACAGCAGCAATCTACCTTGCTGCACCCACATCTCGGAGACCTCTACTGTCTCCCCATACACAAACGCACCTAGTTCAAACTGCTCACACACACATACAAAGCACTACACCTCAGAAGCCCTGTCTATCTCAATAGCTGCATACAAATCCACCTACCTCCCAAAAACCTCTGTCCAGCCAACTCTCACTAGCACACATACCCTGCATCTACAAATCCACAGTTGGAAGTCACACCTTCTCTTACATATCCCCTAAAACATGGAACGACCTGCCACACCACCTCAGAGCCTTCTCCCGCAAGAAGCTGAAGAGCTGGCTTTTCAAATAACCTCACCAAGGAGACAGCTGCCCAAACCTCCTGCAAGCGCCTGGATACCTTCACGGGTGATTAGCGCGCTACACAAATATACATAACCTAACAAATGGAAGCGTGAATAGATGAATGCGAAGGTGAAATAATTAATGGGTGGATGGATTGAAGTATGAAAGGATGGATAGATAGATGGAAAGAATGATGGAAGGGTAAAAGGATGGGTCAAAGAATTGATTGAATAGATGCCTGGACTGGTCAATATGCGGCTTGATGGATAAAAGGGTGGATGGATTTATTGATGGGACAATAGATGCATGGATGGATAGAAAGATGTTGTTTACTCAATTGATAGATGAATGGTTGGAAAGGTGAACATATGAATGAGTGGATGGATCGCTGTGTGGATTTATTCTTGGAATAATGGATTCAGGTGGAAGCAAAAGTGTGTGTGAGCGAATATTCTAAAAGGCCATGGCTGTTTTTGTGTGGGACATTAATCTAAGCTGCTCACCTTCCTCATACAACAGCCTGGTGCTTTCTGGAAGTGTGATCTTCTGTAATAATAATAATTCACTTGCCCTGCTGATGGAGAGATCCCAGCAGGGCTGCTGCACCCAAAGGGCAATTGTCCTGTAGGCAGAAAACCTACAAATGGGCCTCATACCCTCTGGGTACAACTCTGGCTGCGGGAAATCAAATTACAGACCGTATATGAGGTGGGTGTCGGGGAAAACTAGTGTAGGGACTTTCAGGATAGAGACAAAAATGTATAAACTTTCTAGAAATATTATAGTGATTTGTGCGCTAACCATCTAAACTCACCTTTGAGTTATGTGTTCTTTGGATAGTAAAAGGCAGCAGGATTAGAATTTCTGGCTGGTTCGTAAACCACGTTCACAATTGCAGTTTGTAAATCTGAGGCAGGCTTTGACAGTATACAATGGGTTCCTTTGGGATTCTAGGCGCACTTTACCATTGACTTATTTCCTGTTTTCGGGCGTAAACATGCTAATACGGTGTTAGTCATGCTGCAGCTTCTCCTGCAGTGGTATAGGAATGATGTGCAGCCCTGCGGCCTTCTTTTTAAAGTCAAGGTCTGAGGTGGGCGGTAGGGGGAGGGAGAGAGCAGGGAAGAGACGAAGTTTGTGGATTTCAAAATCCGCATGGGTCTTATCTGTTCTGTAGTCGAGGTGAGTATATGTCCCAATCGTAACCTAGTTCATATGAGCTATGCATCTCTCACCCCCTAAAAATACTCTTCATCAGTATTCGTCCTGTGAACGTCGCCCATGCCCGAGGCGTATGTGCCTAGTCCAGTCCTTCAGAATCAGTTGAATTGGTATGCAAAGTCAGTTCAGGTAGGTGCCTTGTATCCCATGCTCTTACCCACCCAGGGTTCTGCCAGTGGTGCATGCCTCTTTGAGATCTTGTCTTCCTTAATCAAAACCTTCTCTTCTGCCCTGGCCCAAAAGGAGACATCGTCTTCCCAGTGTACCACTAATCGTATGGGTGACCTTAATGTCAAGAATTTGCTCTAATGTGCCGGCACCAGCATTTCCCACTGATGTCCCTTGTGTCAAAAAATAGCTCTTATAGGCCAGTTCAAGCAATTTGTCACAAGTAACATATACGCCAAGGTAGTTCAGTTGAAGGCGTAACCTGAAACAGGTAGATGTCCTGTTCTTGGCTTGGTGCATTTCATGAACTAAATAAAGAAGATTTACCTACTTTGCTGAGTCCGGCGTCTTAAAGCAGCGATATTCTGATTGTGGTGCAACTTTTTCAGGTCGAAAAGGATCACCGAGATTGTCGATATGCCAAAAACTACCTCCAGTATCCTTGGACCAAAGGCAGACCCACAAGTGTAGCACACTCACACAGACACTCTCATTCATTCATGCTCACTGAAATGTGTTCACTCACATTTATTCTCACACTCATTCATTTTCACTCACACTTTCACTGACTCTCAGTCTAACAGCCCCTCTCTCACTCAGCCTCACTTTTCTCACTCACTTTTCACCCCCTCATTCTCACTAACATTTTCGATCACCCTCTCATATTCTCACTCACTCGCACTTACATTCTTACACACACATACATACAAACTCACATGCTGTCTTGCCAACATGTTAAGCCACTGTACCACTCACCTGCTCAGTCTCAGTTTCACCCATACACAGTGTATTTTGCACATCACATACACAAACGTGTCCCATTCACACACTGTCTCACTTACAATGACATGCTGCCTCAGTCACTGTCTTACACGCAGTCACAATGCCTCACTCACTGCATCATTTGCACACTGTCACTTTCACAACCTACCTCACTCACACAGTCTCATTCACAGACTCACATGTTCTCAGTCACATGCTCATTCACTCTCCCTCAGTCTCACTCACACTTTATCACTCATACTCTCATTCACACTTTGTGCTCATCCTCACATTCACTCATATGCTCACTCAACTCACATAATCACTCACTCACTCACTCTCACTTGCTCACTCATACAAACACACACCGCCTCTCACCCACATGTACATAAACAATATTTGAGAGTATTCATTTTTAGGACGAGCCTGGGCAGTGCGCATTCGCTGCCCTGCGAGGCATGTAGTATTGAGTTAAGGATGTGAAGCTCCGCCCACTCTCCGCTCATATTTTTAATTGGCTTGTGTCATTGTCCTTCGTAAATGCTGGCTTCTTATTCCTTCATTGCCTTGTTAGTCCCTCCTCAGTATTGTCTAGCCTTCATTTGAAACCTCCCATGGTGACTGGCCCTTTTACTTCTGATGTTACATGGTTCGTCTTATTTAATCTGTATGTACTATTTACTTTAATGGGTATTGCCCTACAGCAGGCAAGACGTGCTTTCCTTAAGTTCAGTGTGCCATGCGCGCTTTCACTTTCCTGACTTTTGCATTGTTTGGTCACCCAAACCTGAGTTTGAATTTAATTAATAAATTGCTTTTCCTTCTTAGCGCGGTGCTTTCAGAGCAGCTGAAACCGAGCAGCCGCGCTGAAAGAAGGCTTAGCCCCGCCCCGCCCTTCCCCCGCGAGGCACTATCTACTGAAACCTGAGAAGCAGCAGAGGAGAGTAGCAGGTGGCAGTGAAAGCACAAGAAGCATTTGCAATGCAATAGGTGTCGCATTTGCAAGATTTTGAGCTATTGGCATTGTTAAATGACGATTCCTTTTTTTATGTGTTGGTTTTTAAAACATAAATAAAAGGCATTGTCAATTACAATGCAAATAGCTTAAACTCTTGCAAATACGAGACCAATTGCATTGCAAAGGCTTGTTTTAGCTTAGCATCAGTTGACTGTGTTGATCCACTTCAGCCCTTCAGCTGATGGTGACTGGACCCTAGAGGAAGGTATAGAGCTACCACCAACTGAATCAGACTCAGAAGCAGCTAACTGAAAGCTGACGACTGCGCAGTAGATACCCATGCACTGGCTGAAGTCCGCTTTCAGCCTCTTTCTTTATCAATGCCCCCTCTTCCATCTCATCACAAGGAGGGGCATCGCCAGTTAGGGTCCAGATCGCATCCCATCCTTTGACAAGATGTAGTAGGGTGAGGCGACAACCTGATTCACTCATGGTCCCAGGAACTGCAGGGCTAAAACTTAGTGTGCCTGGGGCTAACTTTACCAGTAATGCTGCAACACATCACTAATGGGGTGGCCTTTTGCAACCAGTTTGTCTGCTAATTCGTCCAACATCATCATCAAATGTATGTTCATATGTAGTTTTGAAAACTATATAAACAGATTATTTTATACAAGCTCTAAAAAATGTACGATTTTATTTCTAGATCACATTTCCTTGTAAAGTTTATTCTGCAAGAAAATGTTATTTCACTTCGTTTGAAATTGTTCATATTATCAAAAAAATTCTAGATCTATCTAAATCGTGAAAGAAATTGACAATCTATCAAAATATATTGCAAAGTGTCCTTCTCTAATCTGTGTGACTGTCCGAGCGAGTTAGAGTGAGCATCACAGGGGTGTCACTTGTGTGTTTCTTTTTTTTTCTACCACACTGGAGATGCACCAGTGCAGGTGCATGACATGACTTAGGAACTCTTCTGACACTGCATTATCCGTATCACACTTTTATTGTATTTAAATTGCATTGCAGGGTATGGTGCCTGAATATCATAACAAAAATATCATAAGACAGAAATACTGGAGCTGGTTCACAAAGGCATTTAAGAGTACATAAAAGATGGAAGACCCCAATGCTCTTTTTATAAGAAAGAGGGACACTACAGGCGTGTCGCCTTTCCCCCTTGTTCTTTGTGCTCGCTATTGAACTGTTGGCATGCAGACTCAGGGTTGGCAATGCCGCTTTGGGGCATCCAGGTTGGGGTGAATACTCATGTTGTATCTATGTATGTGGACGAAGCCCGGGTGTATCGGCAGCGGCGGGCTTTATTCAGTACCAATCTTACTAGAAGCCTTGGAAGAGATCGGGGTCTTATCGGGATTTCCCATAAATGGTAAAAAGTTGAAAGTGTTCTCGATGGGAAGTCTTAAGGACCTGGGCAGGCACCAGCTGTCCGAGGTCAGCCTTGACAGGGTCCTTACAAGCTTTCAATATCTTAGGGTTCGCATAACGGAGAGCTACAGGCAGAATATTGGGCGATTGGTGGATGGACTTAGGGCCGCCATCAAAATTTAGAACACACATCCCTTCTCGGTCATGGCCAGGGTAGCCTTGTCAAAACTGTTTTATTTTACCTAGATGCTTATTATCCTTCAAGGTGCAATGTCTGAGATACCACAAAAGGTGCTTGTGAAACTGAACAAATTGCTGGAGGAGCTGATCTGGAGTAAATGGAGTAAATGGAGTAGGGTTAAGTTAACTACCCTAAAGAGGGAATGGAGTAAAGGGGGATTGGAGAACCCGGACATAGAGCTCTGCTACATAGCGGCCCAAGGAGTACTGCATGTGCTGTATTGGTTTGAAGAGGTTTATACCTGGAAAAAAAGACTACTGAATGGGATGCCTGAGGATCATGTACTAAACAGTTTATTGATGCTGGACAGAGCTGTTCCCTTCCATGTGCTGTTTGTTATATGACAAGTATGTGGTGTGTGTAATAGGAGATTACAAATATATTGAATCGCTCCCATTTGTGCTGGATTTGCACATTAGGAGCATTCATCCCTTTGCACAAATTGCTCAGAGCATTTCAGTTGGTCAATGGAACCGGGTAGGGGTTGTGAGACTTGGGTGCATCTTTACCCTGATTACAGATTTTCTACTTTTGTGGCCGTACATGAATCCTTTAGGACAGGTACAGGTAATTTTCTCTAGTATGCTAAGATAGTACGTATGGCTCGATGAATTCGGCCTACCTTACCCATTACATACTTGCCACTCGCAATATGGTTTAACTAGATATCTTATTGGATTGTAGTAAGTTGATAACGTTCCTTAATAGAGTACTGAGGGCGGGCTGAAAAGACCTCTGTTGAGACTGAAAATACAAGATAAATTGCAGCCTATTAAATATGTGGAATGGGATAAAGTGCTCATGGGGGAGATGCTGGTGTCCAGCAATGCACAACTCCAATTTATTCTGTATAAATATATTCACATGACTTAACTGACCCCAACTCAATGCTATAAAATCTACCCTTGGTGATCCTCTGAATGGAACACAAAAAGATGATGGGCGGAATGCTGAACAATGTCAAATACTCACCCCCAGTCACAGATCTGGGTTAAATCCACCGTTTTTTTTGTCGCTCACCATGCCACCCCAGTTGGGACCCAGCCATACGTAAATCAGTCTTGACCCTGCTCCCCATGGGACCAGTCCAGCCCAAACTGCCAGGCCAGGTCCTCCTTGGACCGAAAAACAAGCATCCAGGGACTGGTTTCATGGTATCACCCCTCTTCAGCCAGGTTAGCTTGAATCCAGAGGCATAGTGAGCACAGGACCCACCTCTGGGCATACCCTTCCCATTGTAATAGGGATCTTCACAGAAAGTACTGTTCATGAGCTCTCCATGGGATGTTTCATGTGGATAAATGCTGGTGGAAGGCGTAATTGTGGGGCTTTGGTGCAGTGGGTTAAAGTGTGCCATGCTTTTATGTTTTTTAAAGAACATGCAATTAGGAATCATTGTACAATGATTGAACAAATGTCGGATATTTTATTTATTTACATTACAATTTGTTCAGCATAGAAATTGTTCAACTTGCATGTTTGAAAACGATAAAAACAAGAAAAAAAGTATGTAAAAGAGTACTCCTGTAGTTGTACTTCCCATACTCCTGTATGCTTTTGTGAATCAACCCCTATATGTCCTAAATATTGTTCACAAAAATATCACCCCACCAGAGATAGAACTAGAAAATCTACATACAAAAGAACAATTTTTTCATATTTAGGACACACTATTTCTGTCAGATAACATTTCTGCTAATGATATTCTGACACAACCCCGTACAGTAAAGTGGAGTGGGTCGCTGGTGAGGAGATGCAGCCTAGACACTTTCAGCGATTACCCATAAACAAAACACCAATGAAAACGTGAATAAAATATGTTCAGTACCACCGATAAGTATCAATACATTTTCAGTGTAAACACCTTATAAATATTTACATTGGAGTTGTGATGTAGCCAGCATTTACTCCATGCATAATAAATATTACATGGATGAGTGTAAGCATTATGCAATCACTTGAACCTTTAGCAAGTTACAAGAATATATAACTTATAACTGAATGTGTGAGCATTTGCACAAACAATGATTTCTCATGGCAGCATTCGTTATATTGATATTAAATACTGCACTGTCACAACAGTTAATGACATGCCCCTGTCTAAGCATGTGCTTTCATTTACAAATGGTGTTGGAAGTGGTAGCTTTTCATCACTTTGGGGTGAAACAACAACGGGGCATAGTGGGTATCTCAAGGTAGTAATGAGTTTACAGGAAGGGTTTACAGAAACAGGTGGTCCTAGTGCAGAAAGGCATTTCCCTAAAGACCCCAAAATGCTCATCCTGTTTCTCAACGTTTATATCCTGTATGTTGATTAATGCACATAATAAAATACACAGTCATTAATATATTCATCATGTCTTCTCCTATGAATGCGAATGAATAAAGGATGTTTTTTCTCTTGAACATGAAACATGATCTATATCTTCCTCGGGAATATGACCTACATAGACATAATGGGAAATGTAAACAGTTTTCCACTGTGTCTATGTTCTGAGTGAGTTCCTCAGCTCTACCTTACAAGACATCAGCACCGGTCATTTTTCCCTTGTACCAAATAGAAAATATTAGCCGAAAACAAGAGGTGGACCACCTAAACTCAAAGATCTGTCAGTAATAACTGAAAACTGTACTTAACCGTACCCGAAAACAGACATCCTGGTCTCTACTTATTTATCTCTTAAAACCGTATACTATTAATTATATTTGAGGCGAAAAGGTCATTCATTCATCCTCTTACATACATAGTCATTGTCTCCTTATTGGGAATGTCAGCTTGGCAGTAACACCTGGTACTGATACAGTTCCAGTGGGATAGAAGAGCTCATTGGCCTCTCTGTATGAGGGCACCTCTGCCTCTAACTTGACCTTCAGTAACAATAAGAGACTGGGCAGCCATCATTAAGGGGCGCTTGAAGTTAATGAGGCACAGGGTGGGTCGGTGGTGGGGAATTCACAATAAGCGAGGAAGAGTCCCATTGGAAATCTCACAATGGTATGGGGGACCAATGTTAACGGCCAAAACATGCAACATTGCTTCTCTCCCATCACCCACGCATCTTGTGAGACATCAACAGCATCACTAGAACGATAACCACATAATGACTCACTCATGCACCAGATAACCTCCATAGATAATGTAGCAGTATCTTCACTTACCTAAGCACCACAGTTGAGGTTTGATAATGTAAAATAACAAACCTGTGAGGAAATTCACCGTGCGTCTTAGTCTCCCATGGTACCAGCACCATACCCAAACTCCATCTAATACTGTATGAAAATATCCTGTCCACTGCAAGAAGGTTTTGGTTACCTCGTCTGATTACTCTCCTGTACAATCTTCCTTTGTTAATCTCCATCCAGGGCAAAGAAGTGGGAAAAGCTGTTCCCTTCAAAGCTATGTAGAATTGTGAATCAAATGAAATCCTGTCTTTTATATCACCTGTGCTAGGTGACAGTGGGTGTGGCCGCTTATAATCCCCTTGTATACAGGCGCTGGAGTAGGCTTTAAACAGGTTGTGTTTCAGACTTGTATTGACAGAATTTTTGTCGCCATCTTAGAAGACCTTAACAATAAGACATCCTCAAAGATATGAGCAATCTTCTTCAATCTCCTTTCTGTAATAGGGGGGCAGCAAATACCTAGATCATGAGGTCTTCAGTTGTAGAATGTGGTCCGGATCACAAGTTCAGGCCAACAGCGATGGGCAAATAGAGGGCTGAGTTAAGTCTGCTGTAGACCACGGTGTCGAGATGTGAAGCCCTTGCTTACTGTTGCCTGGGCCGGCATCAAAGGGAGGTCCACAAGGTTCTGTGATGCCAGGTCCAGGTGCCAAGATGTGCTGTGCAGCAGTCGGTTGATGAACCGTCATTGTGGAGATGCGTCATGCAGCAATGAGTTGATGAGCCATTGTCAAAGAGACGCCATGTGATGTCCTGCGTCGGTGTCAAGGGAGCCGCCAGGCCTTGCAAGGACTTGCGATGAGAAGCATCGGCATCCAGGACAACCTGCGTCGTGCTGGATTGGAGTCGATGGCGAACTGCGGCACTCTACATCGAGAGGCGGAGAGATTCATCAAGGAGCCTGTTATGTCCCTGTGGCTTAGAACAGGGGGACAGCCAACAGACCCATGGAGATTTACTAGAGTTCTGGGTCCACACAGGCAGGCTGAATTTAGCAGGGTGGGTCACAAAAGAGTCCTGGTTAAGCAACAGCAGTCCATGGGCAGCTAAGCGTCTTTGGTCAGAAAGCAGGTCAGCAGGGCAGACTTTACAGCTGGGCAGTCTACTTCCTGGCACAGTCCACAGGTCCAGAAGTGATCCAAAGAGTTTGGTCTGTGGGTCTAATATTTAAGCTTGTCTGGGGACACAAGGTGTCCAAGTAGAGCCGTTGTGATGTGAAGGTGTGGTAGGTTATTTTCTAATCGTTGAAATTTGTGGATAACAAGAGAGTGCAGCGGTACCCATACCTTAACAGGTGTGGTAGGTGACAGATCCACCCCCACCATCAAGTCAGTGGGGACCCATCCTGCCAGCACCTCTTCCCCCTTTGTCTCACTGTCTGGGAGCAATATACAAAGGCCAACCGCCAGCTAAACCTAGTCATGTGACCTGAGGATACAAGCATCATATGGTTGGGACAAGAAAATGCCAGCTTTCTAAAAGAGGTATATTCATAATTGTGACTTAAAATCAAACTTTACCATTAAAGATGGTTTTAAATTACAACTTGGTAGACACCAAACTTAGTATTTCTACTTGCTCCCAATTGAAGGTTATCACTTGTACATGTAGTAAGGTAACCCAATGTTATCCTATGGGAGAGGTAGGCCTTGCAGTAGTGAAAAACGTATTTAAGAGTTTTTCACTGCCAGGACATATAAAAGTTGAAAATACATGTCCAACTTTTAAAATACACTGCACCCTGCTCGATGGGAAGTGTAGGGCCTACCTTAGGGATGAATTATACAATTTAAAAGGAAGGTTTAGGTCTAGCAGGAGGCTTATTTTGCCAGATTGAAATAGCAGGTTAAAACTGTGCACACAAGCTGCAAGGGCAGGCCTGAGACATGTTTAAAAAGAAAGCTACTTACGAGGGTGGCACAATCAATGCTGCAAGGAGAGAGGTCAAGCACTTTGGCTCTGGTTAGCAGTGGTTAAGTGTGCAGAGACTTAAGGCCATCAAAACGAAGTCAGCAAACACAGGAGGATTGAAGGCAAAAAGTTGGGGGAAACCACGCTACATATGTCAGGTCCACCAACTGCCCTGCACCCTACCATAGAACACTTTATGCTTCCAATAACTTAAGGACGCCGCAGTCATCCAAACTGAGGATCATTTTAATTTTGTGTTTCATCATGGACTCATTGTATTTTGATTTTAGACTCACAAAACTGAGAAGGAACTGAGAGTGTGAGAAGCTTTCCTCTCTGGGCTAGCAGACTGCTGCAGCATTTCTAACACCGCTATAACAGCCTGAGTGTAGCATCTTCAGCAGGGGGAGCAAAACTAGGAGAAGTTAAAAATTCTTTTGAGTTAAATAGGATTACATTGGTAGATTAGTCATATGCAGCTGTGTCATAATTTAGCATCATATATCACTTTAGCTTACGATGTTTTCAACAAGGCTACAGCTAGGAAGTTACCACCAGAAGTTCTATAACTAATCTATTCAGAACCTGCATACTATGGCTTTCAGCGGTATTTGCACTACATACAGATCTACTGTTCTCTGCCAATATATCACACAATAGACTTTAAGATTTCAGCATTCCTGTTCCCAGATAGTATCACCAAGAAAGTCCCACCTCTTTGATGTGGTTGTCAGCTAAAAGGTTTTGTGATGTGGTAAGCATTAGGCATTGTTTATGAAAGTGTGTGGTGTGGCGAAGTAAATCAATCTGTTCATATTTGGCTTCCGATATCCTACATCCTGTTCAGTTATCTGTCTTTTTCTCTGAAAGACCATCCTATTATTCATGGGGCGTGTCCTGGGGACCGTGAATCTAACCACTTCAAGAAACTAACTTGTTGAGCAAAGCACGTTTAGTAGCTTTTACTGTATGCTTGCAATGACAAATCAACTATAGATTTATTGACCATTGAGTATAAAGGGCACATTGTTAGGTATAAATGTTTTACTGTAGCCAGTGAAAACATAATGTCGCCAACATGTTTTATTCATCCCAAATGTGAGCTCAAGTTGTGAAAGGCAATATACATTTTCAATAACAAGTCTTCCAGAAGAGGCTGGGGGTGGCTTGGCAGTTGAACATGGCATATTCACTGAACTGAGCTCCCCCTGGCTACCATTGACTGATCTGCTAACCTGCGGTTAGGGCCATCTGCCTCCCTTTGGAACTGGGCTTTTAGTTATTGTTCATCTGCTGGTGTCTCCGCATTCAGTGAGGAGAGGGGAGGATGGCCTGGCGAACGAGTGCACATCAGCCTGAGACGCAAGTAGCAACAGAGGAGCGATTAAGCCAGGGGGCGCTACTTCCGCATCCAAAGATCCAGACCTGAGGAGTGAGGCAGCCCAATGTCTACAGTCCCACTTTCTGGTATGACCCTTCCCCACTGTGAGTGGGAGGAGGGGGAGATCGAACAGTGGATGACCTCCTAGAAAGGAGGGCTGTGTAGCTGCCTGAGCAACCCTAGGCAAGATGGTGGCTACATAGATGTGTGGGTGCTGAATAGTCTAATGGAGGTGAGGACCACAATGTGTTGTGAGCAACCCACCTCAAATCTGTAACTTCTTGAGCACCTTGGACTGGAGTACCTTAGGAGAGGCGGGGGCTCCCACAGAATCTTGGCCTTACAGACTTATCCCTCAAGCAGGGAACAAGGAGCAGCCTGCTAAGTGACTGAGGTGAATATTGGGCCCCTGAATGGCTTATATGTTGATGTAGTGGCTACGCCTTCCGAGAGGAGATTTTGATATCTGGGTGGCACTACAAGCCTACAGTAGTGTTTCAAGGAGCACTTTAAGAATGACATCCTGACCCTGCGATGGCACTGAGCCCAGTATTAGTGAGGACGTAAACACTATCACTTGCATTTAAGGCCCACGGAGGGTAATGTGAGAAGCCCAATAGATCATCTCTGGCCCAGGTACTACTGCTGGATGGCCTATGATCTTTAAATAATAGTTCACCTGGGGGTTCTATAATGTCATTGCCTTTTGTATCGACTTGTGAACCAGTTCACAAGTCCGTCTTGCGAAGGGTAAGTTTTTAGATTGAGTGAACTAGGCATCATCTAACACGATGTGCCCAGCATTATAAAGCATAGCAACTGCAGCGTAATGGGCAGACAGAAAACTGCAAAACTGCCAGATTAGGTAATGGAAAGGCTTGAATCAACAGAGACTGAACCACAGATCCAGCCACCTTCAAAAGTGTCAGGAGTCTGCACTATGGAATACAGCAATTCTCTGAGCAATTGGGCCAGATACTAGCAATAACAGAGTGATGCTCCAACAGAAAACAATGCAGTGGTAGTTGACCCGGGCCTCCTCAGGACTGACCAGAGGAAACTGGAAGACCAGGTGAAGGAAACAGAAAGTAGATTTGAAAACCTATCCCCTGAAATGTCCTAACAACTTGCTACAGCCAGAGAACTCACGGGCCAGATTAGCTACCTAAAGGGGTGGACAGATGACTCTGAGGGGAAGGTCACACCACAATAAAGTAAGTGTGGTTGGTCTACCTGAGGGCATGGAAGGTTCAGACACAGTATATCAGACTGAAAACAGAGATGAATATTGAAGTACCCAAGGAAATCTAGAGAATATATGGCAAATAGTTCAAATGGCATCCTCGTCCTAGATTATACCCTTGCAGGATGGCACCAGAGGTTCTCATTCCCAGGAGTTAATATACTTCTTAGAGAAGGTGAACTCAAGTATGCACTAATTTTCCCTGCTTGGTTTAAGATAATAGCAGATGGTCTGACAGTATTCTTTGATGCCCCAATGAAAGGCAAATAACTATCTTGAAAAATGGAATAAAAAGGAACTGCAAGACCTGCTGTCTTTCGAACGGAGACAGCGAAAGCAAAGAAAAATGAGAAAAATGCACTCCAAGAAGGACGGGCGCCCCTCTGAGTCCATATCTTAAAGTGAAAGAAAACCTCATGTTGCTAAAATAACTGTACGACTCAGGCACTGGTGCAAGGAGATCCAGGCGACGTCTGATGATGATCCAACTAGCTCAGGGCCACACACAGATGGCACTATGAAATCGGTCTCTGGGCTACTAGCACTTAGTGCAAGAGCAGCAGCTATGATAATATAACAATGTGATCTGACAGCCTGTTGGCCCCAGTTGATATTGTATGATAAATGGGGAAGCAACCTAACATTCAGAACATGATGTCAATACGAGTGTGAGTGTACCTCCTTGAGGCCCACTGGTGAAGCATTGGGATATTGTTAGGTCAGAATGCTCCCCCCCCCTCTATCCCTCCATTACTGCTCATTGCAATCCTTAAATAGTTTACCACATGTATTTTGGTTTTGTAGATTGGTAATTTTGGACGGGGGAGTTCAATGGTGGAATTTATTATTGGGTGGGGTACGGAAAAGCGATGCTGCGCCTGAAAGATGGGAATTGGGTTGGTGGCAGAAGGAGGTATTAAGGCAATGTAACTACACAGTGAACAGTGAAACTGTGTTATGCTCCTAGTGCCTAAAAAGTACAAAATCCTAACTTAGAATGTTACATTTTAAGTAATGTTACTAAGAGGCATAATGTTTATAGCAATATGAGAAACACGGGGTTGACAGCGCCATTTACAGGAGACATACCTCACCTCTGGTGAATGCCAAACGTAAGAGACGATGGAAAGAAAAGCTGTTCTGTACCACCTGGTCTAAATTTGCAATGGCAACAATGTTTTGGATCATGCTCGGTGTGTAATTTGCAGTAATGATATATGCAAAATACAGAGATGAGTGCTTTGTACTGTTGTTGGGAAAACTTGACCGTAATAGGGTCCTGATAGCGAGTATCTATATATCCAACATAGAGTGAGGCACATTATATGATGCTATAATAGCAGAGCTGGCATGTTATGTGGGCATGCCAATGATAATGGGAGGTGATTACAATGGGTTTGAAGAGGTATTTAAAGACAGTCACATCAACCCTGAGTCTACTGTGCTTGGGGGCTCTGGTGCGCTTGAGTTTGCAGCTTCAGTGGGAAAGTGACTAGCCCAAGATTCCAAAGAATATTTGTTTCATTCTAGTATATATGATTTACACATATGGCTAGATAAGATGTACCTCTCCTCCATTGGTCACAAATACTCTTTACCCTGGCATGACATACTCCACTGCTGTTGCACCTCACATGGGGAAGTAAAAGGATGACTGCCCCTTCCTGGAGATTGATGGTTGCGGCACTAGATGGCCACTTACTGATGATTCTGCTTGATTGTATTAATGTGTACCAGAATGATACATAACCTAATATCTGTTACAAATCCTGGCATTAACCCTGATCGAGGCATGTAAACCAGTGATTCTATTTGTTGTCCTCAAGAAGGCTTTTGATATGGTGAATTGGAATTTCCTGCTGGCAGTCATGAAAAGAATAGGCAAGGAAGAGACAGTCATAGAGTGGAATATAACACTATATACAGCCCTGAGGGCGAGTGTGAAAACTGGGAGAACAATATCGAAAGCCCAGATAGTGGAAAGAAGATCGAGGCACGGTTGCCCCATCACCTCTACTACTCGCCCTCTTAGGCCACAGTAAGCAAGACTTCAACATGAGGGGTTAAACTTTGAAATTCATATAGCAGTAAAACATATACGGTATTACTCTACGCAGATGATGATATCCTGATTTACCTTAGCAATGTCCTACAGAGTCTGACACATCGAATCGAGGTTCTAGTAGTTTTTCAGAATTTTTCGTGACTAAATGGTAACCTGAAAAAGGCATGTGTTTTCCCGATTGGATCAGCTGATCTGCAATCATACAGTCACATGAGGTGTTGCAGTCAGACCAGGATTATGACTTATCTGTGCTAAGGGATACGTGGGCTTGTGATTTGGACCACAAACCATCAGACCAGGTCTGGACCTCTGCATTGGAATATCCTGCCCAAATATTGAGGAATGCAAGGTTTAAAAAGCCTCAGAATAACGTCCTAACATCTTCTGAAACTTGATGATGTGCCCAAACACACACCCTCTGAATGATGTAGGTGCAAAGAGGATGAGGTGGGTTTCTTTCATCTGACTTGAACCTGTCCAACAATAAGGGATTATTGGAAGGAGGAAGATGCAGTAGTGACCTCCCCTGCTGAAGCCCCAGTGGAGCCTCCAAATTAAGAGGAAGGTGGGCAATAGATTTATTGATTTAATGGTGGAGAGGTATCCCCACATCAAGGAAATCCTCTCAAGGCCTCAGATTAGCACAATGGATCAGCACAGTGCAGTATGTAGCTGACATGGAAGGGGATGCACTTAGGCTGCAAGACTGGAGAGGTAGGAGAGAGTTCACACAAGGTTGAGCAGAGGCCATGGAGTCAGACTGCTCAACCACAGCCTTTCCATTGCAACCTCAATCTCTTCCACAACTTCATGCTCTGTCTCAATGCGATAGGAAGATTTCTGCAAATCTATTAAAACCACCTTCATCATCATTGACTGACCCAGAGACAGAACTGAGTCATCTTAATTGCCCCCATATGCCCCCTTGTTTTAGGTGCCTAAAACATAAAATAAAACCGTGTTATTCTCTCTAGAAACTCTTATCTTGACACGCTTGTTTATATCAAAACACTTTGCCATCCACAGAAGGGTCGCTGATCAGGTGCACCATTGAGTTTGGGATTGCATGCTGATTTAAAAACATTTCTAAAAAGTTGACGCCTGTGTGTCTGACCTGAGCATAGTTACTTAGAATATGGCTAGACTGCTCCAAACAACTCTGCACAACTATGATGCAAGTACTGGAAAAACAGAAAATCAACATAAAGCCAGCTGTTTCTAAATGCCTCCAAAACCTTTATTTTGCTGCTTTTTCAAAATTAAATATCCGCCTTTCTTTTATGAATCATCATAAAATGTAATTATTATTCAATGTCATTCAGAACAATGTAATAAATTGCTTAATGAATAAAAAAAGCAAAGAAATGTATGTGAGGGCGAGAGCAGATATAAATAAAACACACAAAAAGGTGATGGGAGAAGTGCTTGCAATTTGTCTAACCAATTACAACTTGGGTTGCTTTTGTTCCAGGTCAGGGAGGACGTAGCAGGGCAGTTCTGGCAGGACTGTTCTTATTGGAGCAGGGTAAGGACTGATTTGCAAATGGCTGAGTCCATGGTATGGTAGGCAAAAAATCACAATGGGTTGAGATTCTGGTGTAAAGTGATTGCCAATGGTTTGACAAATTGCAGGCATCCTCCCATCATCTTTTGTGTGTTTGATGTACCACCTTAAGTCTCAAGGGTATGCCCAGACATGTGTCCCTTGCTCCCTGTGCCAGTGAAACCAAGCTTCCCCCGACTGAAGAGCCCCAAATCAGGGCAAAACTGGGTTTGGGTTCCTGTGTCCAAGTTCAGGAAGTATGGGGCTTGGCAGTTCAGCTAAACTGTCCCTATTGGAGCTGGGGCAAGACTGATTTGCATGTGGCCTGGGTCCAAACTGAGGTGGCATGGTGGGTAAAAATAGTATGGGTTGGAATGCTACCCGAGCATTCGCCAGTGGTTAGTCTTATTGCAAGTATTCCTTCAAACACCTTTTTTGTGTTTGATAGATAAAACAAGTCTATTATTCAAAATAAAAACTGTACTCCAAAGCTGTAGCTGTCCTCTGAGGGGGGGAAACTTTCACTCATTCGCCTCAAAATGTACCTATTATGTGAGGAATGGGTGTTCCACTGATGTTTCCCATTTTAAGAGAAAACTTTGTATATATGGAATTGCTTTCCATAATATGCATGAACTGTTTCACAATATTTGATGCAAGATACTGAGATCTATTGTCCTGAAGAAGATGCCAAACCTCTTTGGGACAACAGCTGAACACTAAAACATGTTGATTGAAACAAGATAGACAATCAGGGTCCATTGTCGAATTCTAATCTTATGCTAGGAAGGCACCAGTAATAATATTGTTAGGCCACCCACACACAATTTTAGAATAGGTCTAATGGTTAAACAAAGGGAGAACAGACATGGCAACTTAAGACACATATCCTCACTCAAACTAAAAAATCTATCATCAGGACACTGCAACCAGAGGACAGTGGTGCCCTTGGATACTTGCCAGTGCTACATACAAACCCAATAATGAAGCATGTCACATTAGGTAGGTGAGGGTTCATCATCATATGAAAACACATGAATTATGGCAATTTTATAAGACATTTGGCCTTTTTGGCCTTTTGTTCCATGAGTGGTGTACTTCTTGTTTACTAAGGTTTGCTTAGGGAGGTCAGACAACGGTTCTTTAACCGATCTCTTTCCCAAGTGCGTTAGTTGTGTGTGTAACAGGACCTTGTACCACTCCCTCTAATGCTGCCTTATGTCCAGTCTTTGTGTTAGGGGAGGTAGAGCTGCTACTGCCCATGTTGTACCTGTATAGTGAAAGTAAAGCTTAGTATAACATCTTCCACTATACAAAAGCCAAAATGATTCTCATTGTCAGTGCTTTTAATATATGATACGAATGATAAAGTGAATCATTGCAAAGTACGAAAGCAGAGTTTACTTTTGGTTTTGAATGTGTAACAAGCAGATTTTTAAATAGGTTACACCCAGTTGTATAATGTTGAAATGTAACTGCCAAGTGGCAAATGACCCCCGCCCATTTTTCATATGTGAGGTACTGTTTTGATCTAAAATAAACTTTATGTATGTTGCATGGTGTTGAAAAACGAACATTTATCTGCAAGATGTCTTATAAACTCCCACACATGACCCACCTAGAATGTTCAAGGTCTTCAGACTAAGACTTTCTGCAGAACAGAGCTGGCTCAGCAAAGAGGGGGCCCCTGAAAGGCGGGGGCCCTGGGCGACTGGCCACTTTACCCATACCTTAAAACGTCTCTGATCATCCCAGGTAATTATGGTGGTCGGCTACACCAACTACTGCCTATCTTTTTTTAACAAATTGAGCACTTGGGGCCATATTGCAGATAGTGCCCCGGGGGTCTAAAAGGCATTTGGGCCCGCTTTGCGCGCCCAGGGGCACTTTGGTATTATAGAAGGGATGAAGCCGCTTATGTCCCCTTTAATAATACTTTTTTTTAATAATATACTTTTATTTGATTTATAAAAATCATAAAAGGGTGGGTCTTACCACCATACAAACAGCATGTACATCGTAAAATCGGCATAAAAAACAGCAATAAAATCACAGAAAAGGGGAAAGAAGCATTATCTTAACAAACTTACGCAAGTATACAATTGCAGTGTAAAGTTTTAAGGAAATGGCTAGGGGGGGATATGACTATATCATAGGAACTGCAAAACAACTGATGATTATTCTAAGAAAAAGTGCAAATACTCTGGGGAATAAGTGAGTTCGATGGGAGATACACATTTTGACTCAGATTAGAGAACACAGCCTGAAAAAGTGACAATAAGGGGATGTCCATTAAGAAGAGAAATGGGGGTCCAGGGACAGCCATGATAAGGCCGGTTGGTCAAGATTGTTTTTAATTACTTCCATGTTTTCTAGTTCTTCTGCGGCATGAGCCAGAAATTTTATAGTTTTGCAGGCTAGTTGTATCCGGGACCCGCTGAGGCATTCTATCACAGCCGCCCTGCAAGTTCGCACCTGTGCTTCTCTTAGAAGGGGTAGCAAAAGCGTTTTCCTTTGTTTATGCAGTGCCGGGCATATGCATATTAAGTGCAATAAAGACTCTATGGCGTTGCCACAGAGGCGACAGGCGGAAGTTGACCAGGACCGTTGCCACTTGGGGGTGAGGTCCTTACTCAGGAAGCTTCCCAACCTCAGAAGGCTTAATTTCCTCTTATAGTGGTCCCTGAAACAATCTTGCAGGTATGGCTGAGGTTTCAGATATTTGTAAGTTGGCAACACAATCCAGGCATGGCTTTTTCCTGCCACTGCGGCTTTGTCCATTAGCAGTGATGCTTCTTTGATGGCTTTATGGGTAAGATGTTTAAAAGCGTTGTATGATACAGGTAAGAGCCAGGATTCTTCCAGCTTTAGTGAAACGAGCGCTTACCTTAGGGATTTGTATGTTGAATTGGAGGACCCGGCCTGTTTTTCGACCTCTAGCCAGCAAAAATGGGCTAGGGTGTTATCTTCAGCGTCCCTCATGCACCAGTAGTACTTGGCCAGAGCGGCTTGTCTAGCCGGAGTCTGATTGGTTAGTCCATATTCCAAACGTATTTGGGCTTGTGACATGTGTCTCGGGATCAAAAAAAGACTTTTAAACATTCTGGATTTGGCTAGATTTAGCACTGTGGAGTCCCTGGTTACCATCATTTCCGAGCCATATGTGAGCGATGGCAAACATTTGGGGGCTACGATCTTTAACATAATATTACCGATAACGCTTGTGCACTCAAAGTGCCAGCACTATCAACAGAGGGTGTTCCCTCATTTGCATAGGGGCGTGCCCTATGCAAATAAGGGAATTCCCTTGACTCTGCGCCCCGCCATAATACAGACGCGGGCGCAGAGTCAAAGAACCCCTCAGGAGGCACACTGACAGCGCGTCATTTAAAAAGTGGCACACTGTCACTGCACCTCCGGACAGCAGCCCTCTGCATGGAGTAAAGGGGGTCCCATGGACCCCCCAGACATCCCCTTTCAGGTGATGCAGCCACTGACTCCGCCCGCGTGCAAGGGGATCTCTAAACTTCTTTGAAAGTGCAGACGGGTCCTGCCTGCACTGTGAAAACACAGAGCGACTGCTTCGTGTTTTCATATAAATGGCTTCCCTAAGGGGCAGTGCAAGTTTGCGGCTGCCCTGGGCGCAGCGCATACACCATAATGGGGCGCATTATCACTGTTTGCGCCCGATGCACCTTATGAAGGGAGCGCGGGGCGCAAACAGTTATTATGTGTAATACTGCCCTGGGTATGCTATTTCCAAACCTGCACACAGTGCTTCATAAAACCAGGAGTTCCATATTTTTTTCTCCATCACAGCTGCATGGAATGCTGATACCAAGAGAATTGACTTGTACCAATCACTACAGGAGCTTTGAGAGGCTCATATTAGACGGTGCAACGGCACACACCTCCCACCAACGGAAGTAACTTGGCATTCTGTGTGCTCTGGAATGTTCTTTACCTGCGACAGTGTTAACAAGTACTTAATAATTAATTTGGACTATTGTTTCACTTCACTGTGTCTTGTTTTCCGTCTCCTATTACCGTGAGAACAAAGAATGAGGTCATAGGGAAAACAAACCCTACACAGCGGTTTCCATGGTGACAGTGCTACCTCACCAGAGTGCCGTGTTTGGAAACCCAGGAGAGAGAGGCATTCATGAGATCGACAGTTTCCATTCATGGAAAATCCAACTGAAGTAGAAAACTTAGACTAAATTCCTTAAAAATATTGATCAGGGTTACAGTGCAGGCCAGGCCCCCCATGAGTGTGCCACCGCTAGTGCTACTGCTGTGTGACTGTCCCTGAAACGTGGCCTTAGACTTAGAGGTTCAGTGCATCTGACACTGAGCTTTTACTTCACGATATATAATTTGAGAACAAGGGTCCAGATGTGTACAAGCAATTAGCTGCAGAGAGCAGGTTTCCATTTAATTGTTTGAATGCTCTGAGCAGTAAATGTCCATTGCGCGGTTTGAAACCTCCGCAGGACATGGCGGCAGCCTCCAAGGCTTTGTTTGTTTTGGTTTTGGAGGGAGGAGGCTGTGAACCGATCTGCATGAAGGCACACCCGATCTTCGATCCCCCACCCCCTTCCTCACTCAGTGAAAAATGTTCATAAGCTGGCAGGCCTACGATTTGGTACCTTTAAGAGGCATGCTATACGCATCCCCTCCTATATACTGAATTGTGTACTATATATGAATGTTAAGTGACCAAGATCCAGTCACAAAACTTTGAAAAATGACTGAACTCAAAGGAGGTGAATTAAAAAATTACTGTAGGGGAATAGGTTTTTCTTTTTAAATGCAGCCCTGTTTCCAATAAGGGAAAATGGCAATATTTAACAGTAAAAAAAAGTTTTTTTTATTTTAAAGCTATCAAAGACATTGTTGTATGCTGACCCCAACAGACCTGTGCAATAATTTGTACTTTTAACTCGGTGTTGAGCAGAAATTTACTCAACCCAAAGACCACTGATTCAGTCTGATTTTTTTTTATGAAAAGTGAATTTATTTCATTTAAAATTTTTATTTTCTTTTTCTTTTTACTTGCTTTTAAAACAAAGTGGACCAGTCAATTTGAACAAAAGATTAATTTGGATGAGTGTTGACAATGAACTCATCTAATGGTCAACATATGAAACACGCTTGTTTTAAATGGTTAATTCAATCCACAAAAACAAAAAACAAAGACAATAAGGTATCAATACCAAAAACACTGATTCACCAATACAACATGAAAAATGACGCTTTTAGACAACAATCAGACAATAGACAACATATAAAAGTGATGCAGTTAAGAACCTGTATTTTCAATTCAAACTATTTGAACTAAGGCCTATTGCAGAATCTCTGCACTGATCATAGATAAGCCTATACATACAAATGAAAACATGCCTGTGTAGATATATCTTTTTCATATACGACCACACATTGATTTTATATTTACAAATTTTCAAAGAAGAGACGGTTGGTCGCAAAACAGAATAAATCAGATAGGAAGGGGAAGGGGGGGTCGACGCGTTTCGAATCCCTGCTTAATTTCAGGGATTCTCTTCAGGACCAACAGACAAAATCTGAAAAACATAAATAAACAGACACTCAGTCAAGACCACACATGAGAGACCTTCAACTCACATACTGATCAGCACGATCTATTGTTGTACCTGTGTTTTCAAGTAACGGTGTCGAAGTCATAAAGTCTGAAACAGAAAGGGTGGGCCATTCTGAGTCAATTACAGTGCTTATAAGGAAAATTCAGACTTTTTATGCAATGAATTTAAAAGGAGAAGCAACTTACATGATTGCTTGTTAAGATAGTCCAAAATTAATTATGATGGAATCAGGAATTTGTGACCCGACTTTTCAGTCAATTTGTAGGCGATTCTGAAAAAGAGCAACCGAGAGTGTGATTGGCATGGCGTATAAGCCGCAACACCATTGATTCACATAACTAATGAGAAAGAAACCAGTGTTCTTGTAGGATTGGTTACTTCTATAACCGATTGGTTGCACACGGGCGGGATGTTAATTTGTGAATAACAAGCGGCGGACAACGTGAAATTAAAAAGGGGTCTACCAAAGCGAGTCGCGCTCGTGCGAGGCGTCATGGAATAGGGAGTTAGGTGGGAGCATCGTCATTTACCTTTTACAATTGCTCTGTCCTCCTTCACTCGCTCCTCGCTTTCTCGTACAGAAGACGCCGTAAACTTTGGCATGTTCAATTCCGCATTTGACCGGAAGCGGATATAAAGAGAACCCGGTATTCATGGGAGATGTAGTCTCCACTGGTTATTGAAGTCCCATAAGTGCGGGAGTATTTAGCGGTTACTTATTTAAAAAGGGCCAAGGTTTGATTAATGTGCAAAACGGACCCCCAATTTTTAATTCATGTAGCACATGTTAGATGTTTCATTATAATTTCGTCCGTGGTTGTTGTCATATGGTTACCAGCTTCTTCATGGGAGTTGTGGTTCTAACCCATAAGAACCAATTACAAAGAAGTGTATATGTCCTTGGTTGCAATAGCGACTCATTGAAGTGCCTAAAATACCACTAGATAAGGGTATTTTAATTAATCCAAAATTAAATAAAATGCACGGTACATCTTATATACTCGGTTGGTCAGAAATTGAGTGCTGATTAGCCTATAAACGATTATGCAGTTTGGCTCACAAGTGATACAGTTCAGACATCTCGTTCAGGCCAGTAATGGTGGTGTTAAACTTAAGAATTAGCATAGCTTCTCTCTGTCTTAACTTGGCCTCTAGATCACCACCTCGTGGATCTGGTTCTATTTATGATATAATTGTCCATTTGAAATCCTCATCCCCATGGGATTCATCAATCCAGTGTTGGACAAGTGGAGCTGTTAGTACTTTCTTTTTTATACGAGATTTATGTTGTGACATTCTATGTCTGGCTTCTTGATTGGTTTTTCCAATGTATAGCTTGTTACACATACAGGTGATGGCATACACTATATTCCGCGTTTTGCAATTAGTGAACTGGTCATGTTTCCATGACACGCCACCACGTTGGAAAAGGTCACCTTCGATGGTTGAATTGCAACATAAACAAGTGCCACATTTGTGATGGCCTGTGATGGGGGGTAGGCTTACATAGTCTCGTAGAGTCAATGTCTTAGGTTTGGGTACGGCCGCTCTGACGATCTGATTGGCTATACTTGTGTCTTTTTTTAAAGCAAAAAGTGGCACTTCTTTTAGCTGTTCATTGATTTCTTTTACTAAATGCCAATTTTGGTGGATTGTTTTTTTCAAAAAATTGGATGCAGGACAGAAGGTTGAAACACAAACCGTCCGGTTTAGTTGTTTCTTCTCTTTCTTCTGAAGGAGTACTTCACGCGGTGTCCACCACGCTCGTTTTATTGCATTTTTCAGCAATTTGGCTGGGTATCCACAATCTAATAGTCTCTCTTTTAAAATGTTTGCATGTGACAGATATTCATCCTTGAAGGTACAATTTCTCCGTATTCGGAGGAACTGCCCTATTGGTAAATTTTGTTTTAGGTTTCTCGGATGATTGCTGGAATAGTCCAAGGCTTTGTTGCGGTCAGATTTCTTCCTAAATAAGGTTGTTACTAGTTGACCATTTGAACAATAAATTTCAACATCTAAAAAAGAGAGGCGTATTGCGGATGATTCAAGGCTAAATTTGATGTTTCTTGTTCTGTCATTGAGCCATGTGTGAAACAGCTCGAGCTGTTCATTATTCCCAGTCCATGTGAAGAACACATCGTCAATGAAACGGACCCAACCACCAATCCACTCACGAAAGGGGTTGTTGTTGTATATGAATGTGTCCTCATACTGACTCATATATGGTATAGCCAGCTCAGGGGCAAAAGGGCACCCCATAGCTACTCCCTGGATTTGGAAGTAGAAATCGTCTTTGAACTTAAAGTAGTTCTTAGTAAGGCCCTTATAATGAACAGCTCGAGCTGTTTCACACATGGCTCAATGACAGAACAAGAAACATCAAATTTAGCCTTGAATCATCCGCAATACGCCTCTCTTTTTTAGATGTTGAAATTTATTGTACAAATGGTCAACTAGTAACAACCTTATTTAGGAAGAAATCTGACCGCAACAAAGCCTTGGACTATTCCAGCAATCATCCGAGAAACCTAAAACAAAATTTACCAATAGGGCAGTTCCTCCGAATACGGAGAAATTGTACCTTCGAAGATGAATATCTGTCACATGCAAACATTTTAAAAGAGAGACTATTAGATCGTGGATACCCAGCCAAATTGCTGAAAAATGCAATAAAACGAGCGTGGTGGACACCGCATGAAGTACTCCTTCAGAAGAAAGAGAAGAAACAACTAAACCGGACGGTTTGTGTTTCAACCTTCTGTCCTGCATCCAACTTTTTGAAAAAAACAATCCACCAAAATTGGCATTTAGTAAAAGAAATCAATGAACAGCTAAAAGAAGTGCCACTTTTTGCTTTCAAAAAAGACACAAGTATAGCCAATCAGATCGTCAGAGCGGCCGTACCCAAACCTAAGACATTGACTCTACGAGACTATGTAAGCCTACCCCCCATCACAGGCCATCACAAATGTGGCACTTGTTTATGTTGCAATTCAACCATCGAAGGTGACCTTTTCCAACATGGTGGCGTGTCATGGAAACATGACCAGTTCACTAATTGCAAAACGCGGAATATAGTGTATGCCATCACCTGTATGTGTAACAAGCTATACATTGGAAAAACCAATCAAGAAGCCAGACATAGAATGTCACAACATAAATCTCGTATAAAAAAGAAAGTACTAACAGCTCCACTTGTCCAACACTGGATTGATGAATCCCATGGGGATGAGGATTTCAAATGGACAATTATATCAAAAATAGAACCAGATCCACGAGGTGGTGATCTAGAGGCCAAGTTAAGACAGAGAGAAGCTATGCTAATTCTTAAGTTTAACACCACCATTACTGGCCTGAACGAGATGTCTGAACTGTATCACTTGTGAGCCAAACTGCATAATCGTTTATAGGCTAATCAGCACTCAATTTCTGACCAACCGAGTATATAAGATGTACCGTGCATTTTATTTCATTTTGGATTAATTAAAATACCCTTATCTAGTGGTATTTTAGGCACTTCAATGAGTCGCTATTGCAACCAAGGACATATACACTTCTTTGTAATTGGTTCTTATGGGTTAGAACCACAACTCCCATGAAGAAGCTGGTAACCATATGACAACAACCACGGACGAAATTATAATGAAACATCTAACATGTGCTACATGAATTAAAAATTGGGGGTCCGTTTTGCACATTAATCAAACCTTGGCCCTTTTTAAATAAGTAACCGCTAAATACTCCCGCACTTATGGGACTTCAATAACCAGTGGAGACTACATCTCCCATGAATACCGGGTTCTCTTTATATCCGCTTCCGGTCAAATGCGGAATTGAACATGCCAAAGTTTACGGCGTCTTCTGTACGAGAAAGCGAGGAGCGAGTGAAGGAGGAAAGAGCAATTGTAAAAGGTAAATGACGATGCTCCCACCTAACTCCCTATTCCACGACGCCTCGCACGAGCGCGACTCGCTTTGGTAGACCCCTTTTTAATTTCACGTTGTCCGCCGCTTGTTATTCACAAATTAACATCCCGCCCGTGTGCAACCAATCGGTTATAGAAGTAACCAATCCTACAAGAACACTGGTTTCTTTCTCATTAGTTATGTGAATCAATGGTGTTGCGGCTTATACGCCATGCCAATCACACTCTCGGTTGCTCTTTTTCAGAATCGCCTACAAATTGACTGAAAAGTCGGGTCACAAATTCCTGATTCCATCATAATTAATTTTGGACTATCTTAACAAGCAATCATGTAAGTTGCTTCTCCTTTAAAATTCATTGCATAAAAAGTCTGAATTTTCCTTATAAGCACTGTAATTGACTCAGAATGGCCCACCCTTTCTGTTTCAGACTTTATGACTTCGACACCGTTACTTGAAAACACAGGTACAACAATAGATCGTGCTGATCAGTATGTGAGTTGAAGGTCTCTCATGTGTGGTCTTGACTGAGTGTCTGTTTATTTATGTTTTTCAGATTTTGTCTGTTGGTCCTGAAGAGAATCCCTGAAATTAAGCAGGGATTCGAAACGCGTCGACCCCCCCTTCCCCTTCCTATCTGATTTATTCTGTTTTGCGACCAACCGTCTCTTCTTTGAAAATTTGTAAATATAAAATCAATGTGTGGTCGTATATGAAAAAGATATATCTACACAGGCATGTTTTCATTTGTATGTATAGGCTTATCTATGATCAGTGCAGAGATTCTGCAATAGGCCTTAGTTCAAATAGTTTGAATTGAAAATACAGGTTCTTAACTGCATCACTTTTATATGTTGTCTATTGTCTGATTGTTGTCTAAAAGCGTCATTTTTCATGTTGTATTGGTGAATCAGTGTTTTTGGTATTGATACCTTATTGTCTTTGTTTTTTGTTTTTGTGGATTGAATTAACCATTTAAAACAAGCGTGTTTCATATGTTGACCATTAGATGAGGTCATTGTCAACACTCATCCAAATTAATCTTTTGTTCAAATTGACTGGTCCACTTTGTTTTAAAAGCAAGTAAAAAGAAAATAAAAATATAAAATAAAATAAATTCACTTTTCATAAAAAAATTTCAGACTGAATCAGTGGTCTTTGGGTTGAGTAAATTTCTGCTCAACACCGAGTTAAAAGTACAAATTATTGCACAGTACTGGCAACTTCTTTGTTCATTTAGTATCTGGCACAGCCTTACTGTGCTCTTGCCAAAACCCTCTTTTGTTACACAGACCCCAACAGACCACCATCCCTGTGATGGTCTACATTCATCGTGAGTCATAAATTGCGACCAGCGTCATTCATTCCAGGAGATAGGTCAGATTGTGACCCATTATTGGCTCAGAATTTTCTTATCTACCTATTAGTACATGGGCTGGTTCATAAAATTCTTTGCTGGTCGCAAAAAAACTTGTCTTAATTTGCAACCAGTATTTTGTGACTAGTTATTCATACATTTGGCCTGTGTTCATATTCTGGAGTGTAAAACGTGAAATACTTTCACTTAAGTTTCATCTAACAAGCGTTTCCACTCTTGGTGCAAAAAATATCCAGGGCAATCTCTAAAAGCGTTTACGTTCAAGAGTAGTGCATTTATTTATTTAAATTAAATTGGCGTACTTGGACATCTGGTAATTCAGTTGTAATGTACACACACATGTGACCAAGCTGGTCACATTCCAGATGTAAACCTGCAGGGAAACTTTATATATTTCAGTCTGGTGCAAAATCTCAACATGGTCTTACAGACAACCATGTGGCATCCATCTAAAAAGAAAAAGCAAAGCTATTTTTGGATTTCAAACGACAGATTTAGCACTCTTAGCCACATACGGTTTGTTAGTGTGCAAACCTGACAAGTAAAATGTTTCTCTATTAACAACAACAATTCTAACATGGGCTTAGAAGTCCAGTTCTGTGCAAGTAGCTTCAGTCACCTGCAACCTTTTAACTATAACATTCTTAATAAAACGATACTTTTGCTTTCTCTTGTTTGCAGTGTGTAGGTAAATAGGAATGGTGTGTGTCTCCTTGCTGGGTTAAGATTTTTTTCCACCATGTGGTGACAAGAATGATTTGGAAGTTGTATCTCCTGCTGCTCTTGTGGTGTTAAGAAATTTATTTAAATGAGAAAGAAATCCAAATTGTTACCTCCGTAGAAAGGGAAAGGCCTTTCTTAAATGCATGCTGGGTTTGGTTATCCTCCGAACAGAGTAGAGTGTTACGGCAGGCCGAACGTGATTGGAAGAAAACCATAGCTAAAAAGTAAACACTATATGTAAAGGTACATAATAGAAACAAGCAAAGTACATATGAAGGGCGTGCAGAGCTATTCAGCCACAAGTCTCCTGAATAAGGGTGGGGCTATCTGAGTGACATAGATTAGGAGAAGGTGCCCTCCACCCATAACTTAAACATGGTTAGCTGAATGTATATGGATTGAAACGATGAAAGAAAACAGAAAACCTAGAGCTGATACTGAAATGCTATGGATTGATTTATGTATGCAAGAAACTTGGTTATGCGGGGAGGAGGTAAAATTTAAAAACTTCTTACAGTCTAATTTTTAAGCAAAAGAAAGCACGCAAGGGCATCCCTCACATCCTTCTAACTCTAACTTCCGTAAAAATAGCAAACGATAAAATGTGATTGGGTGGAAAATGCATGGATACTTATTCGAAAAGTTTGCTACTAATCATGAGTGACTAAAATGCAAGAATTTGGCCAAAAACCCAAGCAAGGTGTGTATGAGCTGGTTACCCCATATAACATGCCCGAGGCAGTTCTTCCTGTTGAAATATGTAATAATATGGGCAGCCATTGGTCCGATGCAATGTATAGATTAGGTTTAATTTGTTTAAATGGTCAGTTTGTAAGTGATGTTCCTGCCCACCAAATATTCCGCATTGGATTACTGAAATGCCAAATTAATAATTGTTTTATTCCAGTCTGGTATTGTTATGCAGTCAGAGAGTTTAGGGTGTTTTAATAATAACAGCATCGATCACTTTGCCTTAGAAGTCCAGTGTAAAGTGGAGTGTAAGAAAGAAAGTAACCGTGACAGCTTCAGATATGACATTCCCTAAACGGTTAAAAACTGGGTTAAATGAAAAAGAGATGGCCAGATTAAGGAACATTCAATTGGACCCCATTGAAATTCCACAAAAGAGGGAAATCTAAGATGTGTTAAATTGGTATTCTGGGGAAAATGAGTAAAGTTATCCAGTGTATATCTGTGAAGCATTGCTGCTAGAAGAAGGGGACCAGAGGTGGGAGGTTTTTGCCAAATCAGAACCGATGGTTTGATGTTGAATGCCGCTTTTAAAGAACCAAGTTAGAAAATTGTAACTGTCCCTGAGGAGGGAAAGAGGTGAAGAGTTATTAGCAATAGTATGTAAGGCCCATCAAAAATATAAAGACACAACCAAAGAGAAAAAAAAGTTTTTTTATAAAGCAAACTGAGATGAGATGATAGAAGCAATCATCACTAAAGATGCAAGGAAAGTTCGGTTTCTGGTACATATGGGAATAGAATATAAACAACTGAGATTAGGATGCATGGTCCCTGAGGAAGCATGACGAAGAAATTTAGAGAATATATATGGAAACAGTTATCAGAAATGAAGGATTGGGGATTATGCAGTTGATTTTTGAAAGGTTTAACTGTTAAAAATATAAAGAGAGTAATGGTGGAATTGCAGTTGATGGTCTGCCTTCTCATCCACATTTCTACCTTTTTTGGGGTTCAGCAGAACTGGAGGAGAACGGGGACTGTGGGTGCTGCTCTGGGCCCTTCATCTGCCACCTCCTCTGGTAGCCACATACTTCTGGATGACCAGCTCCTCTGTTTTTTATACCAGAGAGTTTGAGCAAATCATCAAACAGTTTAGAGTAGTGGTTCTTAACCTGTGATCCAAGGACCCTGGGGGTCTGCGAGGCCTTTTTAGGGGGTCCACGACTGTGTTAACAAATTAAATACTATTAAAATTGATACATTACAATTAATAAGATATATACTGATAAAGAAGCAAAATTGCTAATGTGAAAACTTTCTGAAATTGATGGTAATTAAACCAAATATTTGAACATTTAGTTATATATTTGTTTTCATATTTGTGTGTGTTTTTTTAAGTTCAAATCATAGAACTTGCTTAGGCCAGAGGTCCCCAGATTTCTGTAATGACTTAGTGGGGGTGTCTGGAATGGAGTAATGACTCAGTGAGGGTCCATAGAAGCCAAAAGCTTAGGAACCGCTGGTTTAGAAGGTTGATGGAGCTGTTGATAGCTTTCTGAATGAGTCCAAAATCCCCACCCCCCAGTTCCAAACCAGTGACATTCATGGTAATGGCCTGAGATTACCTGTAACTGGCCCACATGGTGTTGCTTCTAATGAGCTTGCATTACTCCGATGTTCTAATATTCAGTACAGCCCTACCACTAGGAGATAGGCTGCAGCTCTTAGTATTAGAAAATTATTAATAATGAAAGCTGTGTGATTGTGTGTCCTGACACGTTCACATGTTTTTCTTCAACAAGCTTCGGCCTCACCCGCTCACCTAAGTCACCTAGAAGCTCCAGCACAGTGTAGTCCTACCGCATAATTTTTCATTAGGCATCCCTTTGATAATGTCCTCCTTATGCAGAGATGTAGTTGTGTAACACAATACCTTGCAGCATCTGAACTGCTGAATATGGGGCCTTTATCTGCGAGGCCAACAGTCAAAATAAAGAATGTGGACATCTCACCAAATGCTGTAAAGGGAGCAGCAATTTGTGTAGCAGCACACCTCAATGGAGTTAGGCAACCTAGGGAAATTGCAGAAAGGTTGTCGCCTAGGAAAGTACTGTGATGGGTGCCAGGTTTAATCCGATGTTAGACTCTGACTGGCGCGTGGCAAAGCTGGCCCCAACGGACAGCCCTCTCAGATGCACCAGCATGGTGGTAGTTTTCGTAATTTCACTATAGCCCCATCTACTTAACCATGTCCTGTCAGGTCCTACATATCCTCTTTGTTACTCAACACCTCTGTTTAATTTCAAGTCAATTATTACGTCTTGTACCTTTTTTTTTCAATTTCTTTAAAAATGATTAGCTCCTTTAGCTTGTGTTTGCTGTGCCACCTTCTTGCGGTTTGATGTCTCGATAGGAATTGGATAATGTAAAATGACATTTTAAATAGACAATTGTAACTAATTTAAAAATAATATTGTTTATTGAATTCTTCTCTTCTAGATTTCTGCAATTTCTACCCTAAAGGGGCATAATATTCCCATAGTATATAGTTCGTGTCTGTGCGTATTGTATGCAGGTGTGCGTAAAAATACCATGTAGCTAAGATACACTACTGTGGAACTGACATAGGATCCTGTCTATGTGAGTTGATATGACTCAGGCTCTCAAAGTGTCTAAAATACCTGCTAATACAATGATTTTACAGCCTAGGAAGTGTTGTGTGAAGTGCCTGGAGACTGACGACCTCACAAGTGCCACCGAAGCAGTCTATTTAAATGTGTCCAGCTTCATCCTCGCTATCAGAATGAAAACAACCTTGTTGTGTATCCAAATCAGGGAAGTCAGCAAAATGCAAGACTAAGCGACGCTATAAATACTCCAGCTGCCCATTACTTTCATACATTCCTGGAAGGTTGCTATGCATCTTTTTATGTGGTTTCCCTAGTTTCTTCTTACTAGATTTCTGTTATTTGTTATTTTGAGATGTGAGCAGCTGGGGACTGGTAAAAAGCTCCCAACTGCATTATCCTTTCCCCAAAAACCAACAACGATTTTGCAATCAAACAGGCTTACTTGGACCTTTGTTAAATTGACTGTAAAATGCACACATATCAACCAAGCCGTGCAAAGGTCACATTCCAGATGTAAAGCTGCAGGGAAACTCATGTGTGTTTCAGTCTGGTGCAATCATCACAACATGGCCTTACAGGCAACCATGTGCTATCCATCTCAAATGGAAAAACAAAGCTATTTTGGGATTTCAAATGAAACATTTAGCACTCTTAGCTACAGTTGCTTAGTTTGTAAATGTGACAACTAAAATGTTTTTTTTATTCGCAACAATAATGCTAACATGGGCTAGGAAGTCATATTCTGTGAAAGTATCTTCGGCCATCGACAATATTTTAACACTTACATTTTTCCTAAAATCCTGCTTTCGCCATCCCCTTTTTACAGTGGGTAGGTCAATAGGAATAACAAGTTAATGGTCAAATGTAATTCTCACAATTTATTCTGCAGAAATGACTTTTGTGTAGTCGCCGTGGTTCTGCCTTCATGTTTAACTACTCAGATCTAGTGATTTGGGCCCAAAAGTACGAAATTCCCAAATAATGATTCTAAAACAGCGAAGCTGTTGGAATCCAAAAGGGAATGATGTAACCTGTGATTTCCTAATAGCGATTCCTACGGACTCACATTCGCTATTAGGAAATCGTAAATTAGAAAATCGTAAAATTGCAATTTCCTATTAGGCAATCGAAATTTTGGAAATGGCGTCAGTGACTTACACAGTCACTGAGAATGTGAAAATATGAATTATGAAAACTCATAATCTTGTGCATGCGATGCCGCAAGCTGCCTTTTATGGTATTTATTAGCACAGAATACATACTATGTTGATGAATTCCTAAAAGAACATGTCCGCATATAACATCCTATATATGTGGTCTGTCACAGTGTTCCCTGTTAGAAAGAACACTTTTTTTTAATTGCTATCGTCTATATAAAGTGGTCAAGGAAAATGACATAACATAATTATTCTGGCTAAACCAGAAGTTGGTATCTGTTAAACAAATTATTTGATTTAATGGAACTTTGGGCATACCTGGGCCACCTGTGATGCTAGAAACCCTCCATAGTCAAGTAAATAGTGATAGGCTACAGTGAAACGTGTATTTCAATAATTAATATTTGCTTATGTGTTAGACTTGCCCCTGCCTTTCAGTAATTACACAGGAAGGGTGTCATTATAATCACAGACACAACATGCGCATGGTGGCGGTGGCGGAGGGGTGGAGTAGTTTGGAGTGGAACAATAGGATCTGGTCAATAAAATACATATTTTATTAAAAATACACATGCAGTGCAAATGTTGAATGAAATACCTTATTGTACAAGCACTAACTCAGTGATGTTCTTCTGTGTTGTCTGCATCTACACCGCTTCTGGGCAAACCTGTGTTGCTTTCCATGTTGGGTGTAATGTGAATCTTCAGCTCAAAATGTTTGGTTTGATGCAGGATATTGCCTTGCCTGCCGAATGGAGTTTTTTTTTAACTGAATAATGTTGTATGAGGGAACCACACATGCCATTACCATGCATGCCTTTACAAAGAGTTTTTTTACAGCGCATGCGTCTTTACCATGAATATGCCTTTAGCACGCATGCCTTTACAATAAAAATGCACGTTTATTACAAGTAAGTATAAACCCTTTATAGTTTATATATACAGATATTGGGTTTATACTTACCTGCAAAAAACAATTAACAGGTAAGTATAATCCATATATACATAAAGTTCCATTCCTAGACACAGAGGTTTATGTAAGCGGGAACAAACTTGAGACCCGTTTATATAGCAAGAACACCGCAGGTAACACAACTCTCCATGCAGGCAGTACACATCCCACCCATCTAATAATGAGCATTCCCTATGGAGAAATGATACGCCTAAGGAGACTTTGCAGCAATGAATCAGAACTACAACAGGCCCAGGCAGCTAGTACAGGGAGATTCCTAGAGAGAGGTTACTCCAGGAACGTGATTGAGCGGGCTAGACAGAAGTCCATGCTAATCAGCCGTACTGATTTATTATGATTTGATTTGATTTTGATTTGATTTTATGTTTTCTAGAGCGCGCAGCTACCCTAAGGCATCCCGGCGCTAACAAGAAGACCACGGTACTGAGGGAAGGAATGGTCAGGAAGGCGAGCTCACGGGAAAAGTAGGGTTTTTAGGCGTTTCCTAAACCTGAGGTGGTTATGTTCTTGCCTCAGGGAAAGAGGAAGGGCGTTCCAAAGTCGGGAGCATTATAAGAGAACAGGCGGCCGCCTGTTCTGGCCTTCCTAATTCTAGGGACATTGGCGAGGGAAAGAGAGTTGGATCTTAGTTGACGACTTGACTGTTGTTGAGTCACAAGTGTCCTAAGAATGGGAGGGCCTTCATTGTGCAAAATTCTGTGAGTAATGCACAGGGTCTTGAAATTGACCCTCTCCTTTACTGGCAGCCAGTGCAGACTTCTGAGAGCTGGTTTGGCCGAATTCCTCGTTGAGGTTCCTGTGAGGATTCTCGCCGCCGCGTTCTGTGCGCATTATGCAGATATGATATCTCGACTGAGACACATATCTATGAGCCAAATGGTAATATACATGCTACTCAAGGTGCAGATCCTTTTAAAATTATTATGGGATATTGTAATCAACATAAGGATATGCGCAAAATAATTTCTAACAGTTGGCCAATAGTACTTAAAGACCCCGTCATTGGCAAATTATTGCCCAAAATGGCATCAATTACCTACAGTCGAGACCCATCCATGAAGGATAGACTAGTAGACACAGGCCCTGAAGTCCTGGATAAAACCTCATGGCTGCAAACAATTAGAGGCTTTTTCAAGTGCAAAACTTGTAAAGCCTGCACCCATGGTACAAACAGGAAGACGTTCAAGGATGGAATCAGCAACAGGGAACATGAAATAAATAAGGTACTCGCATGTAAAACCGAATATGCGGTATACATCCTTGAATGTCCCTGTGCCCTCAGATATGTAGGGAGCACTAAACTCCCTGTGGACAAACGTATTCTTCAAATTTTGAGGGCAATAACATCCCAGGATAATACTTATCCGGTAGCCAGGCACTTTAAAGATTTCCATCAGAGTAACAACAAAGGGCTTCAATATTACTTCATAGATGCAATTTGTGCCAGTAGGCGGGGAGGTAACAGGGAGTCCAAACTGCGCAAACTAGAAACTAAGTACATTCTACAATTGGATACTAAGCAACCGCGGGGGCTTAACATCACGGAAGACTTATATACCTGTCTGTACTAATTGTAGAACAAAATAATATCTGGATACAACAATATAATGGGCATTATCATTTTAAATAGCTTTGTAACCTAGGGCAATGAGATTTTTAACACCACACCTAGTTCCACTCCACCATAGCACAATTCACTACTTATCTTTTTCGTTGATCACTACTGCAATAACCAGTGGTTCTCCTCCGGATGGAGGAAGCATACAACAAAAACTAAACCCTATGATGATGCTGTCATGTTTTTCATATAAGGTGGAGAAACAAGATATACCGCCTCACGATTTGTGTACGTGAATGATGGTTTTTTATTGACTATCTTGAAAAACTTAATGCAGACCCTGGTTACTCTGTTCAAATGATCCATTCTCAACTGATTTTAAATATTATGCAAGTATGCTGAATGGATCGCAATCCCTTCCTCCTCCCCTCCTCCCCGCTCTTGACTACAAAATCAATGTATCTAGTCCATAAGACCAGATGTATGCTATGTGAGTTGAATCCCTCAGACCAGGTACGTTCGGACTCCCACCACTCCATGAACATGAAGGTGTAACTAGACACAAAGCAACTGCCCATACCAGTCCTTGTCACTTGCCTATACCACTGATTCCCAAACAGTAATTGTTCACCAGACAGAACTGAAGCATTTCTAGAAGAATTATGCTGTGGTCTTATGATGCTATGGGTCTGTCCCTGAAGAAGTGTTTGCAAGCTTTTAGACCTAAATCAAGCTGACAAGCGTACAATGAAACAACATCTCTTGTAGCATAAATGTAGCTGGATTTCCAAGGGATACCTGAGAACTTGGAAATGAAATCCATGCTATCGCAGCAGTAAGAAGGTAGGTTGCACACATATGGAAATAAGAAATTGTCAATATAAATCGAAGCATTCTCTAAGAGGCTATCATCGGCCGAAATGATGGATCAGCCCGGTGGATTGGTGCTGTGCTTGTGGACTTTTGGCAACATATGGAAGCAGGGGATCACTGGTTTCTTAACTGTTAAAAACAATAATTCAAACCTTCAACATAAGTTTTTTTTCGTGGTAGTGGCATGCGTTGTAAAGGCAGGTCGTGGTAGAAATATGCATGGTAAAGACAGCATTGTAATTGCTTTTGCCCTATGAATACACATATGCGTATAAAGCAGGTTTCTCCTAATGGCCCATAATAAGGATTCGGACCGTTAGGAAATGCAAAATCCATTCGTACATAAGAGCCTTAATCTCTTCGCTCGTGCAGAGCCTCCTGCCCTTCACACCTCACCATCTGTGAAGAGAGGTAGCCAACTGACACACTTTCAACTCATTTCTTTCTTTATTTTTTATTTGTTTTTACTTCAAAGTCTTCTCAGTGCAATTTCAGCTGCGCCCCAAAACACATCTGCATGGCAATATATTGTATGAAACTTCAGATACATGGGGTGGGAAAAAGTATCCAAGAGATTTGAGGATTTTCTTTCATCCTTTTGAGGCAAGTGCAGAGTTTGTACTGGAATGGAGAGAAAGAAAAGAAAGGCTCAAAGCTGTAATTTTGGTAAACTGTAGCACAAGGCACTATGGGATTGCTTTTATAGTAAGACACATAAGTAGGGCAGGAACTAGGCCACAAGGTAGGAAAATGTACATTGTAATTGTATTTATATTGCGCTCACTACCCCTGACGAGGCATTGAAGTGCTTTTCTGCGAGTAGCACGCTACTCAGGAAGCCAAAAAGGATTAGTGCCAAATTAGTATAGGGAACTATTAATTCATTTGAGCTGTGGACATGTACGTCTGCTAGTTGGACTGAAAAGAAGAATGGAGGGATAGAAGAGGGAAGAGTCTAGAAAGTTTTTAATGGGATGTCATAGTTGAAGTAGGAGGAGGTTTGGGATGAGTAAAAGAGAGATGGAGGAGGGAAGAGTCATTAGAAATGGATTAAGGTAATCATAGTAGTAAACAGAGGTGTTGGTTGAGTCTAAGGAGGGATACATGAGGGAAGAATTTATTAAGGGTTGTTTGGGAGATCTTAGTAGTAAAATGAGGTTTGGGATGATGCAAGGAGGGATGAGGAGGGTAGAGTCTAGAAAGGGTTATTTTCGAGATCATAGTAGGAGAATGAGGTTTGGGATGAATCAGAGATTGGAGGATAAGGATATATTGAGAGCAATAGGGGGAAACATCGGGTAATGCATTTATTATTATTATTATTATTATTTGGTTTTTGTATAGCGCGTAGTCACCCTTGAGTATCCCAGCGCTGAAACCTCGAACTCCTAACGGGGGGCACAGGAAAAAATTCGGAGAGAATCAGGGAAAAAGGAGGGTTTTGAGGGACTTTCTGAATCGAAGGAGGTTTGGCTCAGCTCTGAGGTTTGAGGGGAGAGCGTTCCATTTTCTGGCCGTGTTCACCGAGAATCTGCGGCCGCCTATGTGGGTTTTCTTCACCCTGGGGACAACAATAAGGTTTCCTTGTTCGGACCGAAGCGCTCTCGAAGGTCTGTATGGAGTGATCCAGGTGCTCAGAATGGGGGGACCTGTATTGTTCAGGACCTTGTGTGCCAGACAGAGGGCCTTGAAAGCGACTCTTTCCCTTACGGGGAGCCAATGAAGTTTTTTCAAGGCGGGTTTGGCCGAAGTTCTTGCTGGGGTGTTTGTAAGCAGGCGGGCTGCGGCATTTTGAGTTTTTTGTAGTGTTTGCAAGGTGGCTTCCGGCGCCCCGAGGTAAATTGCGTTACTGTAATCCAACCTTGCTAGCACTAAGCCTTGAATTAGTAGAAGGCGGGACTGGAATGGGAGTAGGGGGAGTACTTTCCTACATGATCTCAGGAGCCCATAGCAGATGCCGGCTGTTTTCCTGGCCTGTGTCCGGAAAGTAAGATCTGTCTCTAGCCACACTCCCAGACTCTTGACCTCTGTCTTAGGGGAGGGGGGGTCACCCATACATGCGGGCCAGATGTTCGGAGGGAGACTCGGGGTTTTGTGTCCGAGAAGCAAGATCTCTGTCTTTGACCCGTTCAACTTTAGGTCGGAGTCGCCCATCCATTGATGAACAGTGGACAGGCAGTCTTGCAGGTTGGAAGGCTGTAGCTTGGGGTGGGAGAGGGTCACCACCAATTGAGTGTCGTCAGCGTAGCTGACGATCGTGACTCCAAAAGGGGCGACCAGCTCCTCCAGAGGGGCCATATATACGTTAAAAAGTGTGGGGCTTAATGAGGAGCCCTGGGGCACTCCACATCGGAGGGGGATTGAGGGAGACCGGCTTTCTCCTTCCCAGACTTGGAAGGAGCGTCGGGAGAGAAAGGATGTGAGCCATCTCAGCGCACTGTCTTGTACGCCAGTGCTCTCTAGGCGCTGGACTAGGACCTGATGGCTGACAGTGTCGAATGCTGCGCTGAGGTCCAGGAGGACCACTGCCACTGATCCTCCTGTATCCATGATTTCCCTCGCTTTTTCTACGGCCGCCAGGAGGGCGGTGTCTGTGCCCTGACCTGGTCTAAAACCCGTTTGGGAGTTCTTTAGGCAGTGGTTTGCTTCCAGGAAGTGGGACAATTTTTTGTTTGCGAGCTTCTCCGCGACCTTACCTATCCAGGGGAGGAGCGAGATGGGTCGGTAATTAGATAGGTCCGTGGGGTCTAGTGACGGCTTCTTCAGCAGACCTTTAACAACGGCCTCCTTCCAGCTTTGTGGGACTATTCCTTGGGAAAAGGAGATGTTGATGAGGGCCGTGAGTCTGGCTGTGATGGTTCGTGCTATGTTTTTCGTGAACCGTACGGGAACTGAATCGCTGGGGGCTCCGCTTTTCGTGGCTGCTAGAGTGGTTGCCACTTCTTCTTCTGAGACTGGTCCGAATGCGGTTAAACAAGGGGATACCGGTTTGTCCATGGGGTTTCCAGACGTAGGGGTACAGTCCTTAGCGATTCCCGGGGTGGTCTGATTAGTGGCAGGTAGAGAGGAAAGGATTTTCTTGATTTTGCTATCAAAGAAATTGGCCAGGTTGACACATTTCTCCTCGGCTGCTTTGGGGTCCAGGGGTGTCTGCGGGGGGGCTGGGACATGGAGAAGCTCCTTAAGTATGGAGAAAGTCTCTTTTGCAGAGCACGAGGAATTTTGTATTCTTACCTCAAAGAAAGAGCTTTTAGCGCTGAGGAGGGCTTGTTTATACGCCTTCATGGCAGATTGATAGGCGTTTTTGTCCGTCGCTGTTTTATTTTTCCTCCATGTTCGTTCCGTCTTTTTACACTCTTTTCTAAGAATGTTCAAGGCTGGGGTGTACCAGGGAGCATGATTGATCCTCTTTACATGTTTAAGTGAGCGTGTTAATGGAATAAGGCTGTCTAGGGGGTTGGTGAGCCAGCTGTTAAATTCCCTATCAGCGATGTTAGGGTCAGCTGCAAGGGGGCCATCGGAATCCCTGAGCTGCGCTTCCCATTTTTCTGGATTTAACTTGTGCCAGCGTCGGGTTAAAATCCTGGTTTTCTGTTTGGGGACACAAGCGGGTTGATAGGACCAGTGCATTGGGACCAGAAAGTGGTCAGTCCATGGAAGGGGGGAGGGGTCTTGGATTTGGAAATTCTTGATATTGGTGAAGACTGGGTCTAGGAGATGACCTTTCTCGTGGGTGGGTTTCGCGTTCAGGAGCTGGAGGTCAGCTGACGCGAGGTCTGCTAGAAGATTCGCGGCGGTGTGGTCTGCCGGATCTCCTAGAAGAAGAAAGTTAGGCGTTGATATTGTTTTTAGAAGGATGTGGTCCATCAGAGTGTTTGAGAAATCACCTATTGAGCCTGGTGGTCTGTATACCAGAAGGCCCGATAGTGAAGTGGTAGGCGAGATCTGAAGGGTGAAATTACAATTTTCACAGTCCTTGACCGTACCGTCGGTGATCCTGCAGCTAAAATGGTCTTTATAGAGAATGGCGAGCCCGCCACCTCTTCCGACTGGTCTGTTAAGACAGCAGATTTGGTAGCCTGGGGGGGTTGCATTGACCAAATCTGAGCCGTTGTTGGGGGTCAGCCATGTTTCGGTCAGAAATAGGGCATCTAGCGAGAGGGTTAGGGTGAGGAGGTTTACCTCATGTGAGTGCTTTACTAGTGACCTGCAGTTCAATAGGCCCAGTTGAAGCGTGCTGCTAGGTTTCGTGGTTTCAGGGGTATTGCAGAGGGGACATCCTGTGAACGGGGTGTCAACCTTCAGGATGAAATCACACTGCGGGTTTTTCTTTGTATTCCAGAGACGGAGGGTGTCTGGGGGGTAGGATAGGAGGGGCTGTGAATCGGGCATAGTGACAGGTCCTAGGGCCGTCTGGGCCCGGACGGGCCCAGACGGGCTTGCCTTTGGCGCGCCTTCGGCGCGCTGACGGCGCGCCCGCTGCGCCCGTCCGCTGCGCGTCCGGTAATTGCACATCTTTGAGGAGTGGGAAATGGGCGGGTGGGCGTGGCCTCAAAGTGGGCGTGGCCTCTCTCCCTCGCCGTGAATGGCGGCAGAAATGTTTGTTGCTGGTTTTAAAGTTGCAGCGAAGGGGTCGCTGTTTCGGCGCTTCTGGGCCCGCTCCAGTGGTGGTAGACGGGTGAGTGCTGGTTTAAAATGCAGAGAATTAAGCGTGACACAGAAATGCAATAATAATTTTTAAAAAGTGCTTGCTAGTCTCCCGGCTTCCGCCTCAGGAGTTTTGAGATTCTAGTGAGGGGCGCTGACGGCAGCGTTTATATACCGTGGGCGGCGGGTGGGCGTGGCCTCAAAGTGGGCGTGGCCTCTCTCCCTCGCCGTGAATGGCGGCAGAAATGTTTGTTGCTGGTTTTAAAGTTGCAGCGAAGGGGTCGCTGTTTCGGCGCTTCTGGGCCCGCTCCAGTGGTGGTAGATGGGTGAGTGCTGGTTTAAAATGCAGAGAATTAAGCGTGACACAGAAATGCAATAATAATTTTTAAAAAGTGCTTGCTAGTCTCCCGGCTTCCGCCTCAGGAGTTTTGAGATTCTAGTGAGGGGCGCTGACGGCAGCGTTTATATACCGTGGGCGGCGGGTGGGCGTGGCTTCAAAGTGGGCGTGGCCTCTCTCCCTCGCCGTGAATGGCGGCAGAAATGTTTGTTGCTGGTTTTAAAGTTGCAGCGAAGGGGTCGCTGTTTCGGCGCTTCTGGGCCCGCTCCAGTGGTGGTAGACGGGTGAGTGCTGGTTTAAAATGCAGAGAATTAAGCGTGACACAGAAATGCAATAATAATTTTTAAAAAGTGCTTGCTAGTCTCCCGGCTTCCGCCTCAGGAGTTTTGAGATTCTAGTGAGGGGCGCTGACGGCAGCGTTTATATACCGTGGGCGGCGGGTGGGCGTGGCCTCAAAGTGGGCGTGGCCTCTCTCCCTCGCCGTGAATGGCGGCAGAAATGTTTGTTGCTGGTTTTAAAGTTGCAGCGAAGGGGTCGCTGTTTCGGCGCTTCTGGGCCCGCTCCAGTGGTGGTAGACGGGTGAGTGCTGGTTTAAAATGCAGAGAATTAAGCGTGACACAGAAATGCAATAATAATTTTTAAAAAGTGCTTGCTAGTCTCCCGGCTTCCGCCTCAGGAGTTTTGAGGTTCTAGTGAGGGGCGCTGACGGCAGCGTTTATATACCGTGGGCGACGGGTGGGCGTGGCCTCAAAGTGGGCGTGGCCTCTCTCCCTCGCCGTGAATGGCGGCAGAAATGTTTGTTGCTGGTTTTAAAGTTGCAGCGAAGGGGTCGCTGTTTCGGCGCTTCTGGGCCCGCTCCAGTGGTGGTAGACGGGTGAGTGCTGGTTTAAAATGCAGAGAATTAAGCGTGACACAGAAATGCAATAATAATTTTTTAAAAAGTGCTTGCTAGTCTCCCGGCTTCCGCCTCAGGAGTTTTGAGATTCTAGTGAGGGGCGCTGACGGCAGCGTTTATATACCGTGGGCGGCGGATGGGCGTGGCCTCAAAGTGGGCGTGGCCTCTCTCCCTCGCCGTGAATGGCGGCAGAAATGTTTGTTGCTGGTTTTAAAGTTGCAGCGAAGGGGTCGCTGTTTCGGCGCTTCTGGGCCCGCTCCAGTGGTGGTAGACGGGTGAGTGCTGGTTTAAAATGCAGAGAATTAAGCGTGACACAGAAATGCAATAATAATTTTTAAAAAGTGCTTGCTAGTCTCCCGGCTTCCGCCTCAGGAGTTTTGAGATTCTAGTGAGGGGCGCTGACGGCAGCGTTTATATACCGTGGGCGGCGGGTGGGCGTGGCCTCAAAGTGGGCGTGGCCTCTCTCCCTCGCCGTGAATGGCGGCAGAAATGTTTGTTGCTGGTTTTAAAGTTGCAGCGAAGGGGTCGCTGTTTCGGCGCTTCTGGGCCCGCTCCAGTGGTGGTAGACGGGTGAGTGCTGGTTTAAAATGCAGAGAATTAAGCGTGACACAGAAATGCAATAATAATTTTTAAAAAGTGCTTGCTAGTCTCCCGGCTTCCGCCTCAGGAGTTTTGAGATTCTAGTGAGGGGCGCTGACGGCAGCGTTTATATACCGTGGGCGGCGGGTGGGCGTGGCCTCAAAGTGGGCGTGGCCTCTCTCCCTCGCCGTGAATGGCGGCAGAAATGTTTGTTGCTGGTTTTAAAGTTGCAGCGAAGGGGTCGCTGTTTCGGCGCTTCTGGGCCCGCTCCAGTGGTGGTAGACGGGTGAGTGCTGGTTTAAAATGCAGAGAATTAAGCGTGACACAGAAATGCAATAATAATTTTTAAAAAGTGCTTGCTAGTCTCCCGGCTTCCGCCTCAGGAGTTTTGAGATTCTGAGACTCAAATGTATTTTTTACAGTAGGAGTAAAGTAATAAATATATAGACATATAAGTACATGGAAGGTATATATGTATTATGAAGGCAATATATCAATATTTAATAAACTCAGATTATCAGGTGTTGCTGTACTTTAAGCTAATTAGTTTGTATGTTTTTTTCCTTTTCAATAATTCCCTAGTGAAGCAATTGGAGATAAATAGTTATGATAAAATGTTCATATTGTGAGAGATAAATAAACAGAGAAACATAAGGATATAATCAAATAACTTATATGAAAACAATGCAGTGACCCATATACATGTTAAGCATAGAATAATATAACCATAAGTAATATGTACATTTGTTTAGCAGACCTATATATATTTATAAACGTAATTGCTGTACATATTTATACTAAGAGATGCACATATCCAGATACATAAATATAACCAAATGAAATGCCTATATACACAGGGATATGATGTATATTTTGGTTTGAGTATGGTGGTTATGTAGGGAAGAGCCAACTCTTGAGTAGTCTTCTGAAGATAAGATAGTTGTCTGTGGATCTTATGTTTGGGGGTAATGAATTTCATAGTTTGGCTGCTTGAACAGCGAAGGGTGTGTCCCCTATGGTTTTTTTCTTGTATGTGGGATTTTGAGGCTAGGTGCCAATCTGGAGCGGAGGTTTCTTTGTTGATTGAATTTGATGATTTTATTTTATTTCGGATGAAAATTGGCCCTGATCCATGTATTGCTTAGTGAGTGATACAAAGCAGCTTGAATGTGGATCTTCTGGCAAATGGTAACCAATGTAGGGCCTTCAAGGCAGGGTAGATGTGGGCCTGTGGCATTATAGTTAAGAGCAGTCTGGCAGCAGAGTTCTGAATCCTTTGTAGTCTTTTCATTGTTGTTAAAGGTGATCTGCGGGGTAGAGGCTATTGGCGTAATTGAGTTTAGACAGAATAAGAGAGATAGTAGTCTGGATCTTGGGAGGAAATCCCAGGTGAGGGAAGATGCGTTGCGTAGTTTTCATAGTAATGAAGCTTGATCTTGCCATTTTGTCTATGTGAGCATTCATTGATAGCTTGGAGTCCATGGTAATTCCAAAGTTTCTTACTTCCTCGACTGCTTAAGGAGGTGGTCCCAGATCAAGCCAGGCGGCGAATGGGTCATAATTTTTCCCATTACCACATGCGAGTATTTCCCTTTTGGAAGCATTCAATTTGAGATGGCTCCATGTCATCCACTGATCAACAGGCCGGAGACTACTGAAAACTGGTGAGTTTCGAATGTCTTTGGGGCTTTCCAGTTTAAGGAGTATTTGTGCGTCATCTACATAGTTATAGCATGTGAGCTGAAATTCATTGATCATTTCTATTTTGTAGTATGAGCATGATTTTTTAGTTCTGCCACAAAAGTTTGCCCGTATTGATGTACACCCTGTTTCCATCTTCTGCCTCCAAGAGACCAGAGGTTGGAAGACTGTTAGCCATGTGCACTATTTAAACAAAGATCTTAGACCATAGTGACAAACCATTTCTGGTGGGCTAGGCTGCAGCTGACCTACTGGGGCCGTCAAAACTGGAGAGACAAAAAAATGACATTTATGTAGGAAATCAGATTTTCACAGGAAGAAGGGGCATAGATCTCAGAAGAGAACATCAAGAGGATTCCAACTTCTAGGAAGTTTCCTCCTACAATATTGAGAATCATGAAAAGATATCTGACATAAGTCTACTGTCCCAAAGTAATAGACTTTCAGAACTGATGATGGAAAAAGTATATAAGTCAGAAACTTCAAGTGAGCAAGACTGGTTGAATATTGACAAACACTCAACGCCAAAAAAACTATCTGTCCCAGCCTACCAGGTCCAGGCTTTTAGGGAAGCCTTCACTGTACACCTAATCCCGAGACCAAAGGAAGACCGAAACCATCCAAAGCGAAGAAAGAAAAATAGAATAATGGACATCCTTTAGCCTGAGCATGCACCAGAAGTAGCACATAAGAAGGTAATGCCATTGATTCAACATAAGGCAGATGCAGACGAAACACTTTATGGTGTGCAGAGGGTGAAGGAGGATTATGGGAAGTTGCTAATTCAGATTAACCATAAAGGAGGTAGATATTTATCCCATCAGAGTAGTGGTTCTTAACCTGTGGCCCGAGAACACCTGGGAGTCTGCGAGAACTACTCAGGGGTTCTGCAACTGTTGTACAAAATTAAATATTATAAACATTGAGTATATACAAAATAAATAAGCAAACTTTTAATTTGAAAACCTTTTCAATATTTGATTGGGAGTTAAACAAAATATTGTAATATTTGAGCATTAGTTTGGTTTATACTTTTGTATTTTGTGTTTTGTTTTAAGGTTCAAATCTCAGAAATTGCTTTGGCCGTGGGTCCTCGGCTTTCAGTAATGATTCTATGGAGTCCACACAAGTCAGAAATTTAAGAACCATGATCCAGAGCATATCATGACATGTTAATGTGTCATGAGGTGATTGAGAGTGCAGCTGATCTTTTTGAAGTACAAACTGAGCAAGAAGAAACATCATTTTTGTTGGTAGAAATGTGGAGTCCTCTGCATCAAAAACATACAACATGCTTCATTGTTGCCAAGCATCTTGCAGTAGAGCAGAGAGGTTTTCACTGGGGCTGCAATTTCAGCTAATACATTACTCAATATCTTTGCTGACCAACAGTAGGATGAAATGGAGGACGTAATAAAATACCTACCTGATCAGTTTCAGAAGAGGGCAAAGTGAGTCATAGAAGAAGAAGGGCTATTGCCAACTCACGCCTAAAGTCAGCATTAGACTACTGACACAGCAAGCAGGCTGCTCACAACAGGAGCTAAACTGCTTATGCGTGCTTGGCAGTGGCGTAGCGTAGGCAGTTGCCCAGTGTGCAAAATTCTTAGGGGCATTCTTAGGGTTGCAACATATTAGAAGAAAAGTGGAAGGATACTTGCCTTGCCCCGGGTGCTGGCAACCCACAGTACGCCGCTGGTGCTTGGTAATGCAGATGAGGGTTCAAACCTGTAGTTCGGTCTTATATTATGGATGTGCTCTTTGCAGGAAGTCTTATTTGGACCAGAATTCCGTTGCTTTCTGGAAGATATGAAGATGGCCACTGAGACCACTAAAGAAGTGGAAGCATTGAGGAGAATGAGAGGCACATACAAAGGGGACGATCCTCAGAAGGAAGAGGACAAGGTTGACAACTGTAGTGTGAAAACATACAGTAGATTTGGGTTATCACGAACCACAGCTAAGTTAACCCTTTAAAGTCTGCGGCAAAGCCCTCTGAAAGGGCAGAGCTGGATAGCACAGAGAGGAGAAGACTATACAAGTGCCTGGTGTTGTACTGTGAAAAGAGGGTCTCCAGGGTCACCCTGACTTTCTAGTCTTGAAAGTTGCTACGAAGGCTAAGCGAGATAGCCTCTTGTAGTCACACAAGGACAAAAGGGCCCAGGCTTTGGCCAGAAAATGCAGAAGGTTCTGAAGGCATAGACAGCTGCAACTACATGAAAATAAAACATGGAACACATTTTTGGGAACTGCACATTCTTGATGTTGTGAGAGTCTCTGCCACTGAAAACTGTGGAGTGGGGCCAGAAAAATCAGTCACTATGATATGGACTTTTTTGTTCATCAATTATTTTTAAAACAAAAATTTGTGGTGCTAAAAGAGAGTTACTGTTTTGAAGGTACACAAGCACATATACAACCAATCATCTTTTAAACAAGTTCCCATGGCGTGCATTACTTTATTTCAGTGCCAAAAACTAATGCACTGTTACCTACTGATGCCAGCTTGTAAGAATCTCAGCCAGCAAAGTATTTTGTTTAATTTTACTTCCAAAGACTACTTTTTGTTTCCAAAAACCTACTGGTGTTATGAATGTGTTGATCCCCATATTGTATCCCTTTCATAGGTGTGCCATTCTGCTGCTTGAATTTCAGCCTTCTTGCTTTGAACAGTTTATGTTCTTTATTACTCTACATATGTTGTTGATGTTTTCGTCAGTTGTCATACATGCATTGCCTTGAGGCAGCTTGATTAGGCAGGAGTAAGTCCGGTATTTCTCACAGAAATCAGTTTTTCCCATTAGAAACCAGGGGCTAGATGTAGGTAAATCTAATTTACCGATTCATAAATACCGAATTTTACCGATTCGGTAAAATTACCGAATAGGCCCCCTACATCTCAAAAGCCAAATACCGGTCGGTAACAGCCGAAATCGGCCGTTACCAACCGGTATTAGGGCTCCTACATCTGGCCCCAGATTCTTTAAGTTTTGTGGCAGCCCATTCAGAGCACTCACTTAGAGTGTGGTCTTAGCCCCCACACTTCTTCACGGATCAGCTTCCTTGTGACTGATTTTTTTTAAAGAAGTGCTGCAGCCTCTGCCCTAATGGGAACATTTTGTCATAGGCTGCTTCTTTTTTTTGTTTTTTGTTGTTTCAGCTTTAGAGAGCGCAAACTCGACTCAAAGGTTTTGGTGGCTTTTCATGAGCACCAGTTATATCACACAAGGACACATTCATTTTTGATAGGCACGGTAAGATGAAGTAATTTGCGCCAGAATGATCATAGAGATCTAGCTGATAACCTTAGCTGAAGACAGGAAAATCACTCACATCCCCTACAGTGTGAATTAAGCCTTTCAAACAGTGGGTGGCGTAACGGCCAGAACTGCCGACCTTGGAGCTGGAGAACCAGATTCAAGGCTCGGAGTCGGCTCAGCATTGTGTGATTCTGCCCGGCAAGTGTTCTTTTGTTATGGAGGCATCATAGACTATGATATCTCCATAACAGAAGAACAAGAGGCCAGGTTTGCAGAGGTGAATGATACGGAAGCACTAGCAGGTGAAAGTTTAATTGCATGCGAAAAGAGGAAGAATTTATGGGCTCCTCATCAGTGAGTTTGGTGTCAGACACTGATGGTAATAAGTGCCCTGATCTCTGCCACTTTGGAAGGCACAGAACTATTTGACGCGTGCCCCGGTTGCCTCAGTTTGTGTTATTGCAGGTCATCAAGGGTGTTCTTGAGATGAAATCAAAAGCGACAAAGAAGTTGTAAAGGATTAACTGAGAGTTCTGGCGTCAGTTTTGGTTAGAATGTGATGTCATCATCGATAGGGGCAGGACCTGTCCATATATGATGTAGAGCTCAAGCATAGATTTTTTCCAAGATCTCTGAGGTGGAATTGAGGTCATGATGGTGCAGGATTTTAAGAGCAAACACAAGAAAGGCCAAGGAGTATCTAAGACCAGCAGGTACAAGTCTCCCAGACAACAACAACAAACACAAAGATGTACCTGGGTCTTCCAACTGATATCTGAATATTATCTTCACAGTCACTAGATGGTCATGTTTCAGACAAAAGACAGAAGAAACATTTCGTTAACAGGAGAACCCTCAACTACCTTGAGGTGACATGCTTCATCATAGGGGCCTATATAGGTGTGGGCTACAACTCCTGAAATGGGAGGAGATCTTCGATGTTCAAAAACGCTATTAGAGTCTGAGGTGTCAGTCAACAAGCAGAGTGCAAAAAAGTGAAAAAAGAGTATAGTGAGGTTAGAACTATCTCCTGGTGTGTCACTACAAATGTATAATGTTTCTCAAGGATGGGATTAAAAACAGTGGAATAGCGCAGAGAAAAGACTCATCCCTCACATTCACATTAAAGACTGGCCAACATGTTTCTGCCGTAGTGTTACCCTTGATGGGGTGTAAGGGCATTCATCAGGACCATGCAGGATCATTCTGCTACAAAAAAACTGTGAATGAATAAAAAACTGGTACAAACGGTGGTCTCCAAAAGAGACAACGGAGATACACCTCTTTAGAGGGGGGATGGGGTGGGGGGAGGGTACCTGTGAAATAGAAATGACATAAAGTCCGAAGAGGACATCATACAGTCAAAGGTATCCATGTGGCATTATTACGAATACCTCACTTTTCTATCCGCATTTTTATGTGCACCCCAAACACAGTGCAAAATCATCCTTAAAATAGCAATATCAAACCCCCTGAACTTTAAGCACTGACAGCTGCATATGTTTCTAGGATACTGTGATTATAATTTGTGAATCCTATTGTAAATGGTATTATTTCACAAGTTATCAAATCACTCAAGTTATGAGGCATCATTCTGACTCAGAGGACACATGCCTGTTGTCGAGATCTACATTTACAGTTGTGATCTGCAAATGTCTCTTCCCGTTTTCTGTAAGCTTACGTACTTGACACAACTCCAGAACTGAGCTCTAGTTTGGACAGATCACCATATTGTACAAAGCATAGTTTAGCCACATCTCCTTTCCCTGGTGTGGCACGCCGGATGTTCTACCCATGAGTAAAATAAAAGTAAACAATAATTTGATAGTAACCATGGGTCTGGTATGATTTCTCTCTGTGGAGAGCACAAAAGTAAAAGATGGAAAATCGAGAAAAAGCTAGAATCAGTCTGTACGACTGGTAATTGCTCATGGCACTACCAATTCCACCAGTCTTAGCTATTGCAGGCATGACTCAGTGATGTGGCAATCAGTTTTAGCAAAAATGAGTCCTCAGCCCGCTTTGCCATGGGGACTCAAGGAACATACCACCATTTGAGTTCATCGTTTGGGTTCCTATGCAGAGGCAAGTTGGCATAGCATTTTAGGTTGGATTGGGAAAAAACAGCTTTGTATACTGTTGTTCACTGCCTGTAAGTATAAGCTAAGAAGTGTGGAATGGTATGCACCGAAAATATTTAACATTGGTTCACAATGATTCATGTAGTTCATGTCATTACCTTTATGTGGTGCTGCCAATGTATTTCTTATGTAGTCAGATCACCTCACCTCCAGACCCTCAGTTCTAAGTCAGTCTAATGGATGTCTTTCTCTATGTAAAACCCTAAAAAATGCCTTACCAAATACTGTGCAGTGTGCTGTATTGGGTTGAAGCTGGATAAGGCTTGGGTACAAATGATACATTTACATATACATTTTAGGACTTGAACTTTTATTCAATGTTTTATAGAGTTCTTCCACTAGGTGGGAACAGATTTAGGATACAATGTATGACTGTGAAAACTGAACATCCAATATATCCACATTGTATTTATGGGTGTTGAGGGACCAGCCATCGGTGTTTGATATATTCGCCCCTACTACATCTTTACAAGCTTCCTGCTCTGTACAGGCTGTAAGCACTGTCCAAGAAATGCTTTCCACTATAATGCTTCTATTATTGTGCACGATGAAGTAAAAAATCTATTTATTTTAACATGCAATCTTTTTATTGTTGTTAACTGAAAACTATTAAACAGGCTAGGCACAGGATGCTGAACTAAAGCCGGTAGCCATGAATGGGTTTGATGAGTTCAAGCAGCGATTTAAAAGGCTGGATAGCCTGTATCACTTTACAGGGCACAAGTTCTACCCTATGAAAGATGTGCCTTAGTTGATAACCTCCTCTATATACTCATATTGGGGGGGGGGGGGCCTGTTGCCTTACCTCAAGGTGTCTTCCCCTCATGATCTCTCACTACTCAGCTCTACTCTCAACGCTATTCACAACTGGATGTTAGTGCACCAACTCATTCTCAATCCTCCAAAATGGAATTCCTCCTCTTATCTAGCTCTCTCTCCCCGCCTCCTGTTCAATCCTGGTTGGATTAGTTGAATCTACTCAACAGTAAACCCATCATTGTGGACTGCGCTAAATCCTTAGGTGTCATACTTGACAAAGGACTAAACCTAATCTCACACATCAATTCCATGGCCAAGAGCGCACGTTATCAGCTGCACCTTTTATGGGGGATTCGTCTTTCTTGCCGGAGAATGACCTAAAAATCTTGGTCCAATCGCTAGTTCTCTCTAGACTTACTGGACTATTGTAATTCTCTTCTGACTGGCCTTCCCAAATCTCACCTCTTTCCCCTCAAATCAGTCCTCCATTCAGCAGCTCACTTCATCTCAGGGTCCAAACGAAGTGACCACATCACTCCTATCCTGTCTTCTCTCCGACGGCTTCTCATCGAGGCTAGAGCTATCTACAAAACGGCGTGCATCACCCACAAAGCTGTCACTCTACCTCCCCTCGCTATCTGGCGAATAAACTGAAATTGTCTGGAGGCTCAAGACCGTCTTGGAATGCGCAAAAGTTCCTTCTTGAGCCCCCCTCCTTCAAAAGGGAAAAATTGATGGCACAAACCATTCTCAGGTAATGCGGTGAGAATCTGGAACTCACTTCCTCCTTCGCTCCATGCCATCACCTCCATCCAGATCTTCAAAGCGGACCTCAAATCTCTTTTATTCCAAAGACACTTTCAGAACTAATTCCCTCCTTCTCAGACCCCGCCAGGAAGTTCTTTAGTCATTGTAAATTTGTCACATATATTTATATTTTTGTTTGTACATCCTGTGCTTGCTGCGTTTGATTTTGTGTTCAGTTTGCCTGCGTTGTTTTGAATCTATACCGTGCTATTTTTCGCCAGGAAGTTCTTTAGTCATTGTAAAATTTGTCATTTATATTCATATTTTTGGTTGTACAGTCTGTGCTTGAGATTGTGTGCCTTATGCCTGTGTCGCTTTGACTCTATGGCTTGCTATTTTCATCTGTTCCATTCCTGTAACAGTTCTCTCATGTAACGTAACTGGTTCTATTGTACAGTGCTCTGACACATTCGGGTAAAGTCTGCGCTTTATAAGAATGCATTAAATAAATAAATAAATACCGCCTGCCATTGTTTGGGACTCCCGGTCCCAGGGTGATCCGTGCCTGGAGGTGCCAATGTGCAGTGGCAGGAGGAGGACACACCCCCTTACAATACTTCAAAGCATGCTGCGGACTCCCACTGTTTGGTGGACGACTGTTGCTGCTTTTGCCTGCCGCTGTTTGGGACTCCAGGCCCCAGGGTGAGCCACACCTGGAGGCTCCTACATGCAAGGGGAGTAGAAGGACACAACCCCTTACAGAGCTCCAACGCGTATTGCGGGCTCCCGTGGCTTGGGGGACGCCTGTTGCTGCTTTTGCCTGCTGTTGTTTGGGACTCTGGGCCCCAGGGTGAGCTGCCTTGGAGGCACCAACGTTCAAGGGCGGACACGCCCCTTACAGAGCTTCAAAGCACGTCACGGGCTCCCGCTACTTCGGGATGCCTGTTGCTGCTTGTGCCTCCTGCTGTTTGGGACTCCTGGCCCCAGGGTGGGCCGAGTCTGGAGGCGCCAAAGTGCAGGGGGAGGAGGAGGACACACACCCTTACAGTGTTTCAAAGCATGTCGTGGGCTCCCTCTGTGTGGGAAGCGCCCGCCGGGCAAAGCCTAGGCCTAGGGTGGGCCTGTATGTGGTAATCCTAGGGAATGTTCCTCCACATAGTAATTCCACACCAGAAACCTTTAGGGAGTTAAAGAATACGGTGGTACACTGGTTTAAGTCTCATTCTAACTTAGGCATGGAGATTTATGATTCAATAATCCTGGTCAGGAGGGTAGGCTGGTTGGACCCTGATGCCAAGAGAGGGGCAGGGGACTGCGTGGTGGTTAACTTTAATAACCACCATTGTGTCACGTTTCCTGACCACCCGAGGCTCACATGACCAACATTCTGGTGCTTCCACTGGGCTTCTTTTACAATCCCGAAATTGTGTGCCAACCATCATGGACCCCAGTATGGCGTGGGCGGGTTCATTGTGGATGTCCCGCACCGGGTCTGCCAGTGTCTCCAACCCTCCCCCTATGTAACAGATTTGTACCCTTGAGTAACCTTGAGTCTTGTGATTGACTAGCTGCCCCTGAGACACTCCCACTACTGATCCTGCCCAAAACTCCCCCTTCGGATATTCCATCTGGTAACCTCAATGAGCTGAGGCTGATATCTAGGAATATTGCAAGTCTGTCTGCTAAGTTTACTGACAGTAATTGGGTGTAGTTTATTAAGGCATACCATGTCATCTGTCTGCAGGAAAACTGGGAAGTAACTAATCTTTTCCTAGATGGAAACCAAACGTATTTTTCTCCTGCAGTGGCGTCAGTGTCAGCAGGGCCAAAGGGGGTGCTGGTCATTCTTGTAGCATTGGAGTTATGTGGATACATCAAAGACCTTAAGTGGGATTCACATGCGCCTCCATAATAGATTTCATTTTTGTCTCCGCTTCCTTGTTTTTGCTTATTTTGAATTTTAAAATAGTTCATAGCACCTTCAATGACCATAATCCTTTGTCCCTAGTCACTGGTGGAGTAAGGAGCTGGATCAAGCCATGGGTGGAGACATAAGGTGGGCCCACCCTCTCTAACCAGTGTAGACAACTAAGATGCTCTCAAGTAGACCCAAAGGAATTTAATCTGTTGCTCTTTACTGAGTGCTGACGGGCGATGTTTACCTGCCTGAATCTGAAGTCCTCGAAGGGGCGATCTTGTCAGCATGTGCATGTATTGCCTAGAAGTTGTCGTCCTTATTAATGCTCCCAGTGACAAGCTCACAGGAGCCAAAATGGTTTAATCAAGACTGCTCTAAGTCCCTTCTTCTTTTGAATGTTGCCTTAAAACAGGTCTCCAGAGTCAAGGAGCATGTTGCCTACTGTCAGAAGAAATATATGAACGCCCTAACTAATCGCAAGCTTACATTATGCAAGTCTGCATGGCAGGATTTAGCCCAAGCTAACGAAACCAGAGATAGAGCCCTTTACTGGAGGGTAATAAATAAGCCTTGTTTCGCTGAACTGTCAGGGCCTGCTCTATGTCATCACATCTCGGAGCTGCAATGGGTGGATCACTTTAAAGACATGTATAATTTTGGACATGCTGACGTGCTGAAGGTGTGGTGGATCACGGTAATTTAGCGTTGGGTACAGCTAATGTTATTTTCACCTTAGATAAAGTCTCTCAGGGCATTCAGGTGCTATCTGGTAGTAATGCTCCTGGACTCAAAGGCATACCCCCTGACTTGATTCAGAATAACATTGAGATCCGTGGGCCAGTCCTGATGCTGTTCTTAAATGCCACAGTGAGGGAGGGCACTCCGCTTTCATGGTCAACTGCTGTATTAGTTCCGATATTTAAGAAGAGGGACAATTTTACTTATTGACGCAGCAGTGAAGATTCTTGGGAGGGTACTTTTAAATAGGTTGATGCTGTGGGCAGATGGGAATGATATATTCTTGGATGTTCAATATGGTTTTAGGCCAGGCAAGTCAACAACTGATCAATGCCTACACCTATATTTAATCATAAATAAGTACACTGTTGCCCGATCAAGATCACTCAATTTGGCATTCATGGACCTCACATTTGCATATGATAGGGCTAACCCCAAGAATTTGTGGGATATGCTACTTGTGCTGGGCGTTGAACCAGAAATAGTACTCCTGTTATCAAGTATACATGGTAACACCTCGGCTGCGGTGAGGTATTCGCAAGAGGCAGATCTCACTGAGCATTTTAGCCCCATGAGGCAAGTATGTCAGGGTTGTATACTTGCCCCTTTTTTGTTCACTCTTCATATTAGTGGGTTGCAAAAGGCCCTTCTGTCAGTGCAGGCCGATTGCCCTGGGGTGGGGATGAGATCGCTACCGGTCTTGTTGTAAGCTGTTTACATAGTGCTCATGGCACATACTGCCGTGTGACTGCAGTCACTACTGGAGAAGTTTGTCTCCTTTATGGACAGTTTTAATCTTGTGGTTAACTTTACAAAATTATATATCATGGTAGTTGGCCCTCGGTCCACCAGTTCTAAAACCTTTAAGTTGGGGAATCACACTTTGGCAAAAGTTCAAGCTTTTTCTTATCTCGAGTGTAATTTTAATGTGACTATGAGTTGGAAACGTTAATATCAAAAAGAAGGGAAGAGGATAAGGAGTCCATTCGGTTCCCCTATACAAGTTACTGATAATCAAAAAGAGAATGGACACTAGTTTCTGCAAAAAAACATTAGTTTTTATCGAGAACCCTCATAGACTTCCTGGAATTATCGTAGCGGTATATCTTTTTTCCGCCCCATCAGGAGTCCTGGCATAGTCATTGGGTCAACGATTAACGTGCAGGATGCCTGCCTCACCCGAGGCTACTTCTGGTGTATGCAGAAGGGTCCAGAAATAAAAAATAAAAAAGGGGGGAACATTTTTTAAAAAATAATGACTTAGTCAGAACTGAAAATTTAAATATCAAAAGAGGGACTAGTCACTATCATTAAGAACCATTGTGATATGTAGGTAGTTGAGTTATTGGGCTACCATATCATTTTGAAAGAGTGTCAACATGTTTCAGCTCTCAGGGCCCACAGGGGTCGGGGGAGCTTTCGTCAGGACAGTAACAAAAAAGTAACAAAAACAAACATAAAGAAAACACGCACACCTTCTGTGTGTGTTGCAATAGTAGTAAATTGGAATTTCCAAGCTGTGAAAGAAACCAACAAAAATCTTGTATCAGTTGGTATGCTTGTGAGGTTTGGCATACAGATGCACATATTAAAGCATTATTTTATGCTAACACAGATTAACCCTGCTTGTAAAGTTAATCGGGAGAAAGGAGGTGGTGGGAGAAACAAAGGTCTGGGGAGGGAGTGATATTCAGCCATGTGGCTGCTCATTGTTAGGGTCCTCAATGTCTTAAGGACGGAGGTCAGACATCAGCCTTCATACGATATCTGATTTTAACATTTTATGGGGATCGGATCTCTAGATCGTTACCATGTCTCCGGCGGATACACATGGTAGCGGTGATATCACGTTGACCATATTAGACATCAAATATTTGTGACTGTGCTAAAAAAATGCTGTGAAACCGGTAAATCGGTTTTCCGTGGATACCCATGCACAAACCAGTGTATTACCTTATGCGTTCAATATTTTGGCATCAACGGGGACTGGGAGTCGCTTCTGGTTTTTTACTAGGTGGGAGACAATTGAGCGTTTATGGTTAGTTGTAGGTGCGTTCTTACCTGATCTCTGTGGGAAAACAGGAAAACGCCATTCTTACCCATGCGGCGAGATTTTCGTGCCTTGTGCTGACTCTGCCCCCGGCTATGGGCGGGTCTAAGGTCTCCGGTCTTTTATACGGATCAAGGACACTGAAAAAGGACTATTGTGTGCACAGAAAAAAGCACTGTAAGATGGTGGAAAGTCTAGTGGACTTCTCAACTATCATGTACTCATTTGGATCTTCGTATGTAATGTTTTAAGGCACAGATATTTTTTGAAAGACTTGAGTTTAGTTCTACACTCTACATTCGATCAGGTAGAGTTAATAGAATTGGTGCCATGGAATGTGGTCGTTCATTCCCACTATGTCTGTCTTTAAACGATCCACCCATCTTTGTTCTTTGTTGAATAGAACTTGTTCTGCATTTTGGTCTTTGACTTCTAACATTTCCAGGACTGTCCATTTCAGGTCGTCACATGTATGGCCAGCCTCTACAAAGTGAGTGCACAATTTTGTTGTGTTTTTCTTCAACCTAACATTGCTCCGGTGTTCTCCTATACAGAGTTTGACTTTGCGGCAGGTCATGCCAATATATTGTTTTTGACATGGACACGTGATTAAATAAATCACGTGTGTTGAGTTGCTGTTTGTATGGCTTCTTTGAGTCCATAGTAAGCTGTCATTCAATTGTAAGGTCTTCGTACTGGAGGTAAATTTGCAAACCCCACACGTACCGCATGGATAATGTCCGGTGACTGGCATCATATGTACATCTCTGATGGTTGACCTTGGAAGTATTTTCTTCGGTCTGGTATGGACAAGAACATCTTTTATGTTCTTCGTTCTTCTATTTGCAAATGTTACTTCGGCCAATTCAGGGCTCCTGAAGTTAATATCTGCCAGTTCTTTTTTATGAGTCTCTGGACATCGTAGGTAGCAGGGCAGAAAGTTGTTACACAGGTGACAAGGTCTGTGACTGGTTCTCTACTCGTACTTTGTAGGAGACAATCTCTGGGCTGATGTTTCGCCCGTTTTTCGCACTTGGTTATTATTGCTGGTGTGTAGTTTCTCTTCTTCAACTTTTGGCTCAGTTCTTCTGCTTGTTTTTTATAATCTTCTTTTTTACTACAGTTCCGTTTGTGTCTCAGAAATTGACTATATGGGAGATTGTCTCGTGGGGGACGAGGGTGGTAACTGTAGTATGACAGTAAGCAGTTCTTGGCTGTCGGTTTAGTAAAGGTCTTGGTCTCCAATCTTCCATTTTCAGAGAAAATGGTGAGGTCCAAGAAATCAATTGTTTGCCTGTGTGATATAACGTGAAGTGACGGGGGGTCTTGTAGAGGGACTCCACATCCAGCCCTACCAACAACATGCTACTGGTAGGGCTGGATGTGGAGTCCCTCTACACCAGTCTACCCCAAGAAGATACCCAAAAGATGTTGGAGGATCTTCTCTTCATGCAAGATTGGACATACAAGACGTCCCGTCACTTCATACTTGAATGCTGCAGATTGGCTCTACAAGAGAATTACTTTAAGTACAATGGCCAACTATTTCTTCAATGCCATGGTACCTCCATGGGCAGTGCATTTGCGCCTTCGGTAGCGGGTCTCTATGTGAGCCGCTTAGAAGAAGAATGCATCCTTCACAACACCAATCCTTACGTTTCCAGTATCAAATACTGGAAACGTTATATCGATGACGTCCTACTCATATGGGATACACAATTTGATCTCACCACCTTCATAGAATGGTTAAATGGCAGAGACCCATGGCTGAAATTCACCTTCACATCACACAGGCAAACAATTGATTTCTTGGACCTCACCATTTTCTCTGAAAATGGAAGATTGGAGACCAAGACCTTTACTAAACCGACAGCCAAGAACTGCTTACTGTCATACTACAGTTACCACCCTCGTCCCCTACGAGACAATCTCCCATATAGTCAATTTCTGAGACACAAACGGAACTGTAGTAAAAAAGAAGATTATAAAAAACAAGCAGAAGAACTGAGCCAAAAGTTGAAGAAGAGAAACTACACACCAGTAATAATAACCAAGTGCGAAAAACGGGCGAAACATCAGCCCAGAGATTGTCTCCTACAAAGTACGAGTAGAGAACCAGTCACAGACCTTGTCACCTGTGTAACAACTTTCTGCCCTGCTACCTACTATGTCCAGAGACTCATAAAAAAGAACTGGCAGATATTAACTTCAGGAGCCCTGAATTGGCCGAAGCCTAGATTTGCAAATAGAAGAACGAAGAACATAAAAGATGTTCTTGTCCATACCAGACCGAAGAAAATACTTCCAAGGTCAACCATCAGAGATGTACATATGATGCCAGTCACCGGACATTATCCATGCGGTACGTGTGGGGTTTGCAAATTTACCTCCAGTACGAAGACCTTACAATTGAATGACAGCTTACTATGGACTCAAAGAAGCCATACAAACTGCAACTCAACACACGTGATTTATTTAATCACGTGTCCATGTCAAAAAAAATATATTGGCATGACCTGCCGCAAAGTCAAACTCTGTATAGGAGAACACCGGAGCAATGTTAGGTTGAAGAAAAACACAACAAAATTGTGCACTCACTTTGTAGAGGCTGGCCATACATGTGACGACCTGAAATGGACAGTCCTGGAAATGTTAGAAGTCAAAGACCAAAATGCAGAACAAGTTCTATTCAACAAAGAACAAAGATGGGTGGATCGTTTAAAGACAGACATAGTGGGAATGAACGACCACATTCCATGGCACCAATTCTATTAACTCTACCTGATCGAATGTAGAGTGTAGAACTAAACTCAAGTCTTTCAAAAAATATCTGTGCCTTAAAACACTACATACGAAGATCCAAATGAGTACATGATAGTTGAGAAGTCCACTAGACTTTCCCCCATCTTACAGTGCTTTTTTCTGTGCACACAATAGTCCTTTTTCAGTGTCCTTGATCCGTATAAAAGACCTGAGACCTTAGACCCGCCCATAGCCGGGGGCAGAGTCAGCACAAGGCACGAAAACCGCGCCGCATGGGTAAGAATGGCGTTTTCCTGTTTTCCCACAGAGATCAGGTAAGAACGCACCTACAACTAACCATAAACGCTCGATTGTCTCCCACCTAGTAAAAAACCAGAAGCGACTCCCAGTCCCCGTTGATGCCAAAATATTGAACGCTTAAGGTAATACACTGGTTTGTGCATGGGTATCCACGGAAAACCGATTTACCGGTTAAACAGCATTTTTTTAGCACAGTCACAAATATTTGATGTCTAATATGGTCAACGTGATATCACCGCTACCATGTGTATCTGCCGGAGACATGGTAACGATCTAGAGATCCGAGCCCCATAAAATGTTAAAATCAGATATCGTATGAAGGCTGATGTCTGACCTCCGTCCTTAAGACATTGAGGACCCTAACAATGAGCAGCCACATGGCTGAATATCACTCCCTCCCCAGACCTTTGTTTCTCCCACCACCTCCTTTCTCCCGATTAACTTTACAAGCAGGGTTAATCTGTGTTAGCATAAAATAATGCTTTAATATGTGCATCTGTATGCCAAACCTCACAAGCATACCAACTGATACAAGATTTTTGTTGGTTTCTTTCACAGCTTGGAAATTCCAATTTACTACTATTGCAACACACACAGAAGGTGTGCGTGTTTTCTTTATGTTTGTTTTTGTTACTTTTTTGTTACTGTCCTGACGAAAGCTCCCCCGACCCCTGTGGGCCCTGAGAGCTGAAACATGTCGACACTCTTTCAAAATGATATGGTAGCCCAATAACTCAACTACCTACATATCACAATGGTTCTTAATGATAGTGATTTAGTCCCTCTTTTGATATTAAAATTTTCAGTTCTGACTAAGTCAATATTTTTTTAACATTTTTCCCCCCTTTTTTATTTTTTATTTCTGGACACTTCTGCATACACCGGAAGTAGCCTCGGGTGAGGCAGGCATCCTGCACGTTAATCGTTGACCCAATGACTATGCCAGGACTCCTGATGGGGCGGAAAAAAGATATACCGCTACGATAATTCCAGGAAGTCTATGAGGGTTCTTGATAAAAACTAATGGTTTTTTGCAGAAACTAGTGTCCATTCTCTTTTTGATTATCAGCATGAGTTGGAAACCCCTAATTGAGGGAAGGAGATGTGATCTGGCCATGGAAACACCTAATTGAGGGAAGGAGATGTGATTTGACCATGGAAGCAATAGCTAGTTTTGTGCAGTGGTTGAGCTTATGGTCACCAGACACCAAATGTATGCTTTCCCATTCCCAGGCTAAGTGCTTTTCCAAGGCTCTATATGGCAGTGAAGTATGGGGATATACAACGGTCAATAAGATCTAGCTCACAGAAAACATGTTTTTAAGATGTATTCTGCAAGTTCCACAAAGTACTCCGGCCTTTATAGTTCATGAGGAGCTTTTGTTTTGATGGATTAAGATTTTGGCTGGGGAATGTTCCCATCTGAAAAGACTGATCCTGTGTACCTGTTTGTCCCTTCACCAAGCACAGAAAATCCCTTGGATTGTCTGTGTAATGGCAGCTTGTGCCAGCATGGGCAGGTTTGGCATTCCTTAACCATCTTTCCCTGTGCTCCATGGAGCTTAAAAGTGTGAAGGATTTGTTTTTCGAACGTGTTGTACTAAAACGAGAACACACAGAACTGGTGAAACCCATGATATGGGGGTACATACTATTAAAAACTGTACAGGGCATGGAGCCCTACCTATCTCTTTTACCCAACGAGAGGGATAGATTTGTTGTGGTGATATTCAGGTTTAACTTTCTGCACTATCTTTTGGCCTCCCCAGCGGATGGTCCCATCTGGGAACTTTGGGGCCCTGTGGCTGCGACAATATGTCTCCACAGGACACCCTATATTTTGTGCTGCTCTGTAATTGTTTTAGCATGCCTAGGAAACGGTTTATTGTACCGTTATTGAAAGTTCTGAATTTCTCACAAGTTCGCCCTGCACTTATGTATTTGCAGCCCCTGCTGAACGAACATGCCTTATTTTCTGTCTCATGTTGTTTACGTGCAGCTTTGTGATCAAGGTGATCTAGAACTGATTAACCCCTTTGTTGTACATGAGGATTTTTAATATAACGCACTGTGAACATAATTTTATCTTTTTTTAAACTATTTATGGTGTTATAATAATGCATGCCTATTTGTTTTTATAGTTTTATGAAGTGTATGTTTAATGCTCCTTTATAATCCAATAAAGATTTAATGACTACTCATATTGTACTTTGATAGTGTCATGGCTTCTGCCCCTGCCAGGCAGTTTTACTTTGGTACTGGAATAATATAGTCTTTTGACTCATTCGCCTTCCTTATCGTGGTTGAGAATATCGAGTCTAAGGTAAGGAATATCGTTTTGAACAACATTGAAGTCATTAATATCTTCCTTTTAAATATCGAAGTCATTAATATCATTTGTTAAAAATATAGTTGTTAAAAATATCATTTTTTTTGTTAGTGTTTTGTATTTTAGTATGTATTTTAAATATGTGTTCTAGTTTTTTGTTTAAGTATTGCATTTGTTTTGTAATATATGTAGTACATTTTTAGGAGATATTCATTTTATATTATGTAAATTTTGCATTTTAGTTCCGTAGCGGGTTGTGGGTTTATAGGGGAATAGCGTTGGAAGTCATTTAATTATAATAAATGTATTAATAATTTTTAGAAGTTATTAATTTTATTTTAATTAAATGTTGCATTTTAGTTCTGTAGCAGATTGTGGGTTTATAGGGGAATATGGTGAGAAGTAGTTTAATTATAATTAATTAATTAATATTTTGAGTAATTCATGTTTATGTATTTAATATTTTTTATTAATTGTGGCAATTTATTTATTATAAATTATTTATTAATTGGTTGTTAATTATTAATAATTCATTGGTAATTATGTTAATTGTGTCATTTTTTTTAGGAGCAGGTTGTGGGTTGATAGGGGAGTAGGGTGGGAAGTAATTTAATTATAATTAATTAAAAACATGTATTTATTAATATTTATGTATTTCATATTTTTCATTATTAATTGTGCTAATTAATTTATCAGAGGAGAAGTGCCTGGCCCTGACTAGGTCCATAGGTTCTATTGCTAATTTTGCACAAAGACTAGGATGTTGGACCCCGGGAATGATTTTAAAGTTATATATTTCAATTTGTTGTTCTAAGGTTTTATACGGAAGCAATGTTTGGGGATTTATTAAGGCTAATAATCTGCGAAGCATAAATATCTCAGGCGTTTATTGAAAGTTCTTCACAGTACTTCGATATTCTGTGTTCACGAAGAAGTGGGGCTCAGATATATCTCTGAGCTTGTGGCAGTTAAAACCCTACTCTGTTGGGTGAAGGTGTGGTCAAATACAGAGGCGGGTTTGAGCAGGCTGGTAATCCAGGGTTGTCTCTCCTTAGATCACACACTGAAAATTCCCTGGTTAAAATATGTCAGGGATTCTTATTGTAAACTGGAGCGTGTAGATTGTTTCACAGAACCTGATAAAATGAGAACGCAGTATAAGGCAGTTACTAAAGACCTGTCAATAAGTACGCCATGGCGCAACGTGAAGCCAGAGAACTTTCTAAACATACGGTGCGAGAACACCTTTTAGTCAAATCAACGCAGGGTATAGAACCATACCTAACATTAATAACCAGTGCACAAGACAGATTTTTAATTACCCATTTTAGATTACATCTTATTCATCATCTATTGGCGGAAGAGCGAGGGCCCTGTGGCTGCGACAATAGGTCTCCACAGGATACCCTACGTCTAGTTCTACTTTGCCTGTATTACACCTATCCCAGTAAAATGTTCCTGAAGGGCCTTTTAAGAAGAGTCAGATTTAGGCAGGCACGTGTAGCCTTGTTGTTTTTAAAATTGTCATCAGATGTTTTTTCACTCTTCTGTGTTTCCAATTTTTTAAGAGCTGCTTTAAAGTTAAGAGCCACAACGGGTGTTTGAAGTCTAGAGGTATTCTTGTCATGCCGCATCACTAAGGAGTCGATTCCGATCCGGTAAAAACCGCTCCGAATAGCTGTTCGGAGCGTTTTTCCCATACGATTCGTACCCTGCAACGTCCCCCATTCGTACGACGAAGTACGATTCGTACCAGCAGCTGGACTCCGTACGAATTGTACAGAGACCGTACGACTTAAATCTCCGTACAATTCTCACTTGGAACCCACTGTACGCGACATATGTACGGTTCGCGGCTGGTTTATACGACCCAGCAAGTACGATACGTGTCGAGTATGCACCGTACAACCCTTTTTCTGCAGGAGCTGAAAACAGCCGTAAAAGCAGAGTTTGCGCCAAAACAGATACGGAACGCCCCCCCCCTGGGTACCCCACGTACCCCCCATGATCGCAGGGGTACGGCGCGTACCCCTGCAATCATGGGGGGTACGCACCGTACACCCAGCATACATGGGGTACGCACGGTACCCCATGTACGCTGGGTGTACGGTGCGTACCCCATGTACGCTGGGTGTACGGCACGTACCCCCCATGATCGCAGGGGTACGGTGTGTATGTGATTGCGCGCTTTTCCGTACGAATCGCCCTTACCTGACGTGGACCGTACGGATCGCGTCCTGATTCCCCGGTCCAGATCGTACTCGTCGGGTCGTATAGCGTGTGTACGAGTCGTACAGAGACGGCTCCGGATGCGAATTGTACGGACGGTTATTTTACCGGATCGGAATCAGCCCCTAAGTGTTCTTCTACTGTTATAGCAGATTATTTCATAGCTTTTTCTTTACAATTGTTAATCTGTATTAATCTCGGATGGACTGTCATTAATATCAGGTGATATAGGTGGGAGAATGACAGTATATATAACCGGTGTTATTTATGTATGTGGTAACCTTTTTAAAGATTGTCTGTGATGTTGGCATTTGTTATAAATAATGTATCTTTTATGGTAATATTTTTGATATGCCGAATAAAGATTATTATTATTATTATACATTTTGTATTTATTATTTATTAATTGGTTGTTAATTATTATTAATTGATTGGCAATTATGTTAATTGTGTCATTTTTTCAGGGGTGGGTTGTGGGTTGATAGGGGAGTAGGGTGGGAAGTAATTTAATTTTAATACATTTTTTAAAAATGTTTAATATGATATTTATTTAATGTTATTTTATAGTGTTAATTGTGTGAATTAATTTATTATTCATTGTTTTTATTTTTCTTGTTAATTGTTATCAATTAATTAATTAATTGTTAATTAATCATGTTAATTGTGTCACGTTTTACAACATTGGTGTTGCCATTTATAGGGGAATATGGTGGGAGGTAAAATATGTATAATTAATTATTTGTTAATTAATGTTAATTAATTAAATAAATATTAAATATGCTAATTGTGGAATAATTTTGATGCGTGAGTTGTGGGGTTTATAGTTGTAAATGTTGGGACAAACATTTTTTAAATTAATTAATGATTTGTTGTTAATTGTTATTAATTTATTAATGTAAAATTAGTTATGGAAATTGTGCACATCTTTTTAGGTGTGTATTTTGGTATTTATTGGGGTAGATGGTGGAAAGTAATTTAGTTTAAATAAATTAATCATTAGTTGATCATTAATATTCATTTATCAACTGATAAATATTTTTGGTAATTGTTTTGTTTTTATTTTGTTTGGGTATTTAGGTTCAATAACTGTAATCTTTGTTTTTATCCCCTCCACTATCCAACACTTTCCCTACTGTTGCACTCATTGGAGTAGAAAGGGTAATTTATTCCCCTCCGCTATCCAACACTTTCCCTACTGTTGCACTTGTTGGAGTGAGAATTGTTAAAAGCAAAACGACAATCATGAACATTATCTGCGCCATCTTGTCTGATGGAAGTTCCTACGTGCACATAAACTGCAGTCATTCTGACCGACCGCAGCCATTTTGTATTCTGTTGGTCACCTTTGTTTCACCCTGCCCTTACTAGCATCCCTCTGACCAACCTGGTATGTGAGCTGGGGGCTATAAACTATTGCCACAACGAACATCAACATCGCTTGCTGCCACAAACTTGTTTTTCCTCTCATCTCTGTTTACAGCCAAACCCATGGACACTCTTACACAAACAGGTTCCAAATACCAAACAGACTCTTGCAAACATGGTTTATTGCACTGCACACTGCAAGACTTGTTTTTTCCAACAATGGGACCTGTTTTTATCAACAGAACGAACTCTTAGATCTGACCGGTCTCACATGTTTTAGACCCTGAAGCAAGGTCCAGCTGCAAGATTAGATTGTCTGTTTTGACCTGGGTGGGAGGAGAATTAATGATGAGCTAGTGTAACTATGTTGATGAAACAATGTTGGGCTTGTGTAACCATGTTGATGAAACAATGTTGGGCTTGTGTGACAACCTGCCCGGGGCGAGACTCCAAGCTTGTAACCATGATAAATGAAACAAATGCATTGTGTCAAACCTATAAAAGGAAGAGCCAAAGGAGTTGCCAGCAGAACACCTCCCTGAGACATCCCGGTGTTTGCAGTTGACGTGGTCTCCTCTTAAGAGTAATAAACCTTTTTCTTGCCTTTCATTTCCCAGCGCCTGCCTCATTATTTTGATAGCAAATCCAAAGTGAATTAAAAGTGACCCTGCGCCGGGCAGCTTTGGGGGTCTTAGGAGACTCGCTGCTTTTCACAAGAATAGTAATTTTTAACCCTTCGCTATCCAACATTTTCCCTACTGTTGCATTCCCTGGAATGGGAATAGTAATGTTATCCCCTCTGCTATCCAACACTTTGCATACTGTTGCAATTGCTGGAGTGGGAATAGTAAATTATTCCCCTCCGCTATCCAACAATTTCCCTACTGTTGCTCTCGCTGGAGTGGGAATAGTAATTTTTACCCCTACGCTATCCAATACTTTCTCTACTGTTGCACTCGCTGGAGTGGTAATAGTAATTTTTACCTCTCCGCTATCCAACACTTTACCAAATGTTGCAGTCCCTGGAGTGGGAATAGTAATTTTATCCCCTACGCTATCCAACACTTTCCCTACTGTTGCATTCGCTGGAGTGGGAATAGTAATTTTTATATGTCCGATATCCAACATTTTCTCTACTGTTGCAATTGCTGGAGATTGAATAGTAAATTATTACCCTACGCTATCCAAGACTTTCCCTACTGTTGCACTCCCTGGAGTGGGAATAGTAATTTTTATGTCTCCACTATCCACCACTTTCCCTACTGTTGCACTCTCTGGAGTGGGAATAGTAAGTTTTATGTCTCCACTATCCAACACTTTCCCTACTGTTGCACTCTGGAGTGGGAATAGTAAATTATTCCCCTCCGCTATCCAACACTTTCCCTACTGTTGCACTCTTTGTAGTGGGAATAGTAAATTATTCCCCTCCGCTATCCAACAGTTTCCGTACTGTTGCACTCATTGGAGTGGGAATAGGAAATTATTCCCCTTTGCTATTTAACACTTTCCCTACTCTTGCACTCGCTGGAGTGGGAACTGTAATGTTTCCCCTTCGTTTGCCCAAACTTTCCCTACTGTTGCACTCACTGGAGTGGGAATAGTAAATTATTCCCCTCCGCTATCTTACACTTTCCCTACTGTTGCTCTCGGTGGAGTGGGAATAGTAATTTATTCACCTCCGCTATCTAACACTTTCCCTACTGTTGCACTTAATGTAGTGTAAAATGTAGTTTTGGAAATTAATACATATTTTTATAATTTAATTTATAATATATATATGTATTTATCATTTTTAATATATTTCTAAAATTTTATAATTTATTAACTAATTATTATTAAGTAAATATATATATTACATTTTATAAATGTATGTTAAATTTATTTTTACATTACATTTATTCCTTATAATTGTTAACATTTTCTAATAATTCCCCCAAAAATAATTAAGGGGTTCAGTACGGTGGCGGGTGGACAAAGTCCGCCCGCCACCGTAACAGAATGCGGGACCGTCTGCAAGGGGTGCGGCAGTCCCGCACCTGCAATTAGGATGCCACCGTCACCTTGCAAAGTGAGCAAGGGATCCACGTCTGGGCATAAACTGACAACTTAGAGCGAACAAAGCAATACCAAAGGGGATGATGAACGGAGCGTTTGAGCATATCAAATACTCACCCCCAGTCAACTGATCTGGGTTTAATCCATCCCATTCTTTAGCTCACTCCACCACCCCAGTTTAGACATGGCCATATGCAATTCAGTTTGACCCTGTGCCTCATGGGAACAGTCCAACCCGAACTGCCAAGCCATGTCTTCCCTAGACCAAAAACAAGCATCCTGGACTGCTCCGTCTATCTACCTATTTGGTATCGCTTTGTTCGCCCTAAGTTGGCAGGGTATGCCCAGACGTGGGTCTCTTGCTCACTTTGCCACTGGATTCAAGATAGCCTGGCTGATGAGGGTTATAAACCCGAAACCGGTACTAGGATGCTTGTTTCCGGTCCAGGGAAGACATGCCTTGGCAGTTCGGGCTGGACTGTTCCCATGAGGCACAGGGTCAGACTGATTTGCATATGGCCATGTCTGAACTTTTTACTCAGGCTGTGGAACTGAACAGGCTTGTGCAAATGCCATATAAGACTCTCTCAGTAGGAGGGGCTGTTCTCCTGGGGCTGGGAGCCCAGTAGTTTTCTCATACTGCTTCATGGAAGCATCATTCTCTCCAGGCGCTTCACAACAAGGCCTCATAATCTGGCAACATGGAAAAAGAGGCAGCCTCAAAAGTCTGCCATTGCTGCTATAAAGTGAAACTGGAATGGGTTTGGGCCACAGCAGAGTCCAGCTCACAGGTGTAGTGACATGTTTGTCTCTTATTCGCTTTTCTATCCAGCAATGAGTCTTAGCCTCCCTAAAAGACAACTTTTTCTTATGTTAAACTTCTCTGTAAATTTAATGACAGATCTGGGGCGCCCTCGTGATTGTGAAGCCACTCAGGCCACAGACCCACTGCCAATGGTTCTGAATACCCCGTACAATGTGGGGAGCCGTTCATTTGGAGAGAACCCTGTGAGGAATGTACCCACTGCCTTTCTGTTACTCTCCAGTGCGTCCCTGCCTTCTGCAATGTAAAAATAAAAAGTCACACCCATGCTCTGCTGCACACACTACTAATGCATTTCCATATGCTTGCATCCAGCTAGAGGGAACAGGTGCAGAGAATAGGTACCAGAGTAGCAGATAGATAGATAGATAATCTCTGTACTCAGTTAAGTAAAGATATTAAAAAAATAAAAAAACACATACAATATACAAATCGGTTCACGCATAGTTAAAATACATTGTGCACAGTACTTAAAGCATAAGTAGTCAAATAAATACAATTATTACATGTGCAACTAAGAAGTGGATCCAGCGTACAAATAATGTAGGGGCAAATATTAAAATACAGAAGATTAAGGCCAGACCCTCGGAATCTTGACTACGGTGCTCAAAAAGTGGCCCATATTCACACAGATGCGAATTTCTCCCAACATAAAGAGGAACAACATTGCTGGCCTTACTTGTTGAAACTGAGCCACTTTCAGAATGAGAACCAAATACTTTTTCCTGGGCGGACTGTATAAACTACAGAACCTTACAACATGTATGATAGACTGCACTGAAGTTTAATCACACTCACATGGGCCTTTAAGAACTGTCTGCAACCCAACTTTTAGGAAAACTGATTAGTGGAAGGAAAGAATTCAACCTGAACCTGGATAGAAGCTGCCAATGGTAAACATTGTAGACCTAGGTCAGGTATGGTTCGAAGGAACTAACAACTTTTGTCAGACAGTTAGCCCGAACAGCTGGTTTACACAATTTGTGGTCCCCCCTGAAAACAGAAAGGCCAGATACAAAAAATTATCCTTGACCCACAAGAAATTGGCTTTGACAATGTTCTCGGGCTGTGTAAAAGCTGTGCAGACTTGATGTTACTCTGCCATGGAATTACTTTAGAGTTGGCCAAAAAAAGGCAATCCCTTATTATCACCCTATTAAGGATTGCCTCACTCTTATACCATATGGAGAGTCAACATAGTAAAGTCATTCATTTCACAGCATCTTAGATTTATCCAAGGCCTAGTTTCTCATGCACCATAAATGTTGGTAAACTTTGGGCCACCCCCAACAACCACCTGAAAAACGCAAGTTCCTCCAACTGAAGGGGGCTGCAATCATGATACCCCCAAAAATCACTGCCGGAACAGGTAGCCGAAACGTACTTGGCTCTATAAACCATAGCAAAGCTTTTACGAGTTTCCTGCTCACCCTTAAACTGAAATCCGAAACCGCTCCACACAATCTGGCTAAAGTGAGCCTTTTTGATTGGAATGTGGGGCCCTAAGAGGACTTGTCATCAAACAGAATGCCCTGATAATTAAAGGAGTGGACTTGAGTGATCTTTGCCATGAGGCAAAAATGACTCTAGGTTTCCGTGGCTTAACCCCCGCAGCCATCACAAAAGATTTATTTATTTATTTATTTATTTATTTATTTATTTATTTAAGTGATTTGTTGAGCGCGAACAATTGCCCAAGGGCGTCTCGGCGCTATGGATGAGGCAGAAAGTGCATGAAGGGATTGATTTATTGATTAAAGAGTCATGTTTTTATTTTTCTTCTGAAGATGGTCAGAGTAGGGGCAGACCTAGCATCTAAATCAAGGGAGTTCCAGAGTTTTGCCGTTGAAACGTGGAAACTGCGATCACCCCATTTCGAATTCAACGGAGACGTCTAAGCCTTCCATAACCTCAACATAAGAATCAAGAAGCTGTTGACGGTGTAATGCAGTCAGTCTTTGATAGGGTAGTAGTCAGGTGAAAACATAAGGCAAACAGCCCTGTATGCAAGATTGACTTTTAGGGCACTGGTTGGAGACTGGCACGGAGAACTCACTATTCTAACTAATGGAAAGGCATCAAATATTGTTAAGCAATACATAATGTGGATTGTTATTTCCCTGTGTAACTTGTTCTAACTACGCCCTTGGATACTGGTATACTTAAATATTGTAAATCAGATCAGAACTGAGATGTTTTGGCAGAACTGCGTGTCCACCCTGGTATTGAAATACCAGTAAGTGTTTTTCACTCTTCATGTGCTGTGAGGTGTTTGTGTGGATGTAATGGAAAACCAGTAGTTAGATCAGGTACTCGGTGCCGGTAAACTTTGTGAAAAATAAAGAAAACTACAAATTGTAAAACTCGTTTCCTACTCTTGAATGTAAGCCCTTAGTTGATATACCTATTTGCATCGAGGCAACATTTTGGAAGGGACCTGTGAAAACATTACAGAAGTTAAATGAAAGATATGGGTCTTTACAATTATTATATATGCATAACAGACACATTCTGGCCTAAACCTAAACACAGTTCACAAGTGCAAAGTGATCTTTCACTTTTTTCAAAAGGTTGGGAAAATGCATTTGTCCAGTAAACACGCAAAAAAATTAGAAGTCTTGCATTCTTTCGTAAAGCGAACTAGGCCACAATCGTTGAAATAGAGTGGTTAGAAAATATATTTTATTATAGAATATAAATAAATGCATCCGTTTCGTTTGAAAAATGCTACTCTGATTTAAGCTAAACACCAACAAACTGCGAATGCAAATTGTCAGTATTTCACAAATTTCGACACTAGAGGGCGGTCTCTGCCAAGCAGTGAGATATTCGATCATATGGCTCGTGTACCTCTAACAAAATAATTAAAAGGCCATCAGCAAAATATTAAAATTCTCCACTTTCAGACGTTCTTAAAAATATGTGAATGTTACTCTAAAACAATATTACTTTATAGTCTTTTTAGACGTTGTTTATAGCCTTACTCTGTGCACTATATATGTTTTATTTAAATTCCATATTGTACTTGTTGCATTAGCCAAACACTGTTGTATCACGGACACCGACCTGGATATCTTTATGGGGCACAGTACAATAAAAGAGGGCACTGTAAAACCTGGATGCTTAGAGGCACTTTAGGATGACGGGCGGACTTTGTCATTTTAACATTTTATTTGTATTGCATTGTAATTGCATTTATATTGCGCTTACTACCACTGACGAGGCGTCGAAGCGCTTTTTCGGCGGGTAGCACGTTACTCCGGAACCCATAGAGGATTAGTGTTGAATTAGTGAGTGAAACAGGCAAGTACATTTTCAGTGGTGGATAGGTTAGTCAGTTATTTGGATGTGGAATGATAGCAGAAGGATAGAGTAGGACAAACGTTTGTATTTATTTATCGCTTGTTTACACACGCTATTCAGGAAGCCTATAAAGCATTAGTGGTGAATTGATATGGTGAAATATGAGTTAATTTCAGTGGTGGATATTAGTCAGTTACTTGGAGTGAGAAGGATAGCGGAGGGATAAAGGGGGAAGAAAGATTTGCATTCATATAGCACTTGTTACCCCTAATGTGTGTTGAAGCGCTCTTCTGGCGAGTAGCACGCTACTCCGGAACCCTTAAAGGATTAGTGTTGAAAATTAATATAGTATAAATATGAAGTAATTTGAGAAGTAGATATGTTATTCAGTTATTTGGGCAGTATATATTCGTATAGTTGAATATGGAATTTGAAAAGTGAACATGTTAGTCTGTTAATTTTGATTGAAAAGGATAGTGGAGGGATAAAAGAGTGAAGGATTTAAAAAAAAATTAGGTCTTAGCAGTAGGAAGAGGCTTTTGAGTGAGTAAAAAGGAGTTTTGGAGGGGAGGAGTCAGAGGGGAGAGTTTAGAAAGGTTTGTTTTAGGGGAGCGGTGTAGTAAAAAGAGGTGCCAGATGATGCAAAGAGGGGTAGAGCAGGAGAGAGTCTAGAGGGTTATTTTGGCGATCATAGTAGTGGTATGGGGTTTGGGATAAATGAGAGAGTGGATGTAGAGGATATATTGATAGATGTATAGGATGAGAGATAGGGTAGTGCATTGGAAGGGGTAGTAGAAAGAAGTTTAAGATGAGTCAGAAGGTTGGGCTAGAAGATATATTGAGCGAAGTATAGGCTGAGAAATAGGCTAGTGCATTGGAAATGCTAAATAAGAAGAAAGTGATAAATATATAGATCCATAAGTACATTGAAAGTATATAGATACATAAAGGAAGTATATTTAGATTAAATATATTGATAGAGGCACAGGATGAGAAATAGGGTAGTGCATTGGGTATGCTTTTTCAGGAGAAAAGTAACAGACATACAGATCCAAGTACATGGAAGGTACATAGATACACAATGGAAGTATGTACATGTAGACCAAAGATGATTTTTATTTATTGATTAATATTATTTATTTATTTTCTTTTCTCTTAACAACATAATTATTTTACATGTTTTATAAAGTAATACACAAAGATAGGTACATATATATAGTGAAAACAAATGCTTATATACAGAGGGATATGCTGTAAATTTCTGTTTCCGTATGGTGCTTATGTGGGGAAGAGCCAAATCTTGAGTAGGTTTCTGAAAATAAGGTGGTTGTCGGTGGATCTTATGTTGGGGGGTAAAGAGTTCCTTAGTTTGGCTGCTTGAACAGATAAGGATGTGCCACCCGTGGTTTTTTTCTTGTATGGTGGGATTTTGAGGCAAGATGCTCCTTTAGAGCGGAGGTTCCTTTGTTGAATGTGTTTGGTGATTTTATTCCTGATGAAGAGTGGTCCTATTCCATGTATTGCTTTGTGGGTAATACAAAGCAGCTTGAACGTGGATCTTCTGGCAACCGGTAACCAATGCAGGGCTTTCAAGGCAGGGGAGATGTGGTCTTGTGGTTTGATATGCAAGAGTAGTCTGGCAGCCGAGTTCTGAATCCGTTGTAGTCTTTTCATGGTCGTTAAAGGTGATCCGTGGTAGAGGCTATTGGCGTAATCGAGTTTGGATAGAGCAAGGGAGATGGTAGCTTGGACATTGTGTGGAAATTCCAAATGAGGGAAAATTAGTTGCAGCGTTTTTATAGTAGCAAAGCTTGATCTTGCTAGTTTATCCACCTGGGCATTCATCGACAGCTTGGAGTCCATGGTCATTCCGAGGTTTCTTACTTCCTTCGATACTTCAGGCAGTGATCCCAGTTCATCAGGTCATGTGGCAAGCGGGTTATAATTTTTCCAGTCACCACACATGAGTATTTCTGTTTTTGAAGCATTCAATTTGAGATGGCTCCAAGTCATCCATTGATCCACGGCTCTGAGACAGCTGAAAATTGGTGATTTTCCAATGTCTTTAGGGCATTCCAGTTGAAGGAGTATTTGCGTGTAATCTGCATAGTTGTAGCACGTGAGGTGAAATTTACTGATCAGTACTGGTTAAGACTTCATGTAGATGTTGAAAAGCATGGGCTAGATGATAGAACCTTGAGGTACCCCTACTTTTGTGGAGTACGGTTTGGACGAGAAGGGTTGGGTATGGATGACATTAGTTCTGTTTCGAAGGTACGACGCGATCCAGTCTTGAGCAGTTCCCTCTATGCCGGCTTCATAAAGTCTTTGTTTCAGAGTGTCATGGTCACCCGTGTCAAAGGCAGCTGAGAGGTCCAAGAGGAGAAGCACGGCAACCCCGTTGCGGTCAACTGTATTCTTTAGGTCTTCCCAGATGGCAAGGAGGGCAGATTCAGTGCCTCTTCCCGGACGGAATCCTGTTTGGAAATCTGAAAGTATGTCATTCTCCTCAATGAATTGTGACATCTGGGCGAACGCTGCTCTTTCTATCAGTTTGCCCGGAAAAGTGGCAGACGTCTTTCCGTCCGCCGTGGTCCCCCCCCACCATAGTAATTTAGCGGGGGGAAATGGGTGGCGGGCGGGGACGGATGTTGGGCGGATCGCCACCGCCATGCGGGCAGTGGTGATCCGCCTGACATCCTAATGGGGCCCTTAGTATTCAAGCAGTGAGGCTAAGTAGAAGGATGTACAAAGGTATTTTAAGGAGGTTTATACTAGTGCATGGGAATATCAACCATTGTATGAAAGCCTGTCTCTAATTTGTTTATTACTGGCGACTTCTGATGCCCCTCTCACCAGTGCTTATTTTATAAAGAAGTAAGTGCAAGGGCCCTGCTAAGGAGGCCACTGTAGCTTGCACCACATATTGCCCATGTCAGCGCCGCCAATAACAGTACCACTAACCATCGGACTGCTAAAAGTGTAACAAATCAAACTATTTCAGGCTACCCAAAACTATAAGAATGATATAGATTAGTCTGAATTGTCATTCTTAATATATATTAAGAATTTTAAACACTGTTGTTGTGCTCTTCTCAAAATTAGACTGACAGCCCCACCACGTGGTGGACTGTCATTAGTGCCGGTGTTGAGAATTAAATGCCGGTGCCGAACTCCTTAATCCACTGGCTCAAATTAAACACCTTGAAAAACAAGGAGAGGGGCTTGTATGTTCCAAAGGGACAATAAACCGAAAAGTTAAAAATAAATGTTCCCTTTGAAAATGCTCTACATATTATCCACGCACTTATTCACACCACAAGCATTCACCATTTATACGCACTATGTCCAGTTAATATTCCACTCTGGATGCTAAAGCACTTATAAAGATATTTAATTGACAATACCACATTGATACATTAAAAATATTTTCAAAGGGAACATTTATTTTTAACTTTTCAAATTAAACACTGCCTGTCACTTACAGTAAAGAAATTAGCCGCCACTAGACTGTAATATCTTACTACAGTGGAGTTCTGAAGTCACAAGCCAGTAGCAGGGCGTAAAGGTAGGTCACAGTGCATAATTAAAACGGAACTTTGAAAAACGAAACCTTGCTTTTCTTCTGGACTGGTTTTGTAGATGAATAGCACTAAGCAGAAGATGATATTTATGGTAGCATGTTTGTTTTTTCCATGGTTTAAATAATTATCGGAATGATAAAATTGCTCTGCATGTTTCTACATATACTGAGCTACAGCTAATTCTAATATCTTTTCGGTGTATTTAATTTTCCTCATTTGTGATGGTCTTACCATGTATAATAAGGAATAAAGAATCCCCTGCCATACATTATAGGGATATTTGAAGTCACCTTTGCGTCAGTCCCATGACTTTATAAAGGAACTTGGCATTCAGCCTCTTTGCTCTATATGGTCTTGGAACTGATCAGTGACTTGCAATATCATTATAATGTACGGTAGGGGGTATTTTATCCCATATATTACATTTGAACTGTGATGTCACAGTGCCTGCTGCTTGGTCCAGCAGCTGATGTGTAAGACATTATTAGCCTGATTCATCAAGGTGAGTATTTGCTATTCCTTAATAGCGATTATTAAGGAATCGCTATTAAGGAATAGCAAAATGCTATTCATTAAGAAATCGCAAAATAAATTGCGATTTCTAATTATTCCTTAATTGCGATTAGCAAATTGCTAATCTCAATTAAGGAATATCTCCCCAATCATTCCTATGGGCCCAAAGGCCCATAGGAATGAATGGGAAGACATTTCAATGTGCGAATCGCAATTAGCGATTCGCATATTGAAATTGCGATTTCAAGGGTGCAGGGGTGTCCAAAGGACACCCTGTAGCACCCCTGAAATGTATGCTACATTGGTGTTGCGCACACACATGTCCTAAGGACATGTGTGTGTGTAACATGAAACTTAGAAAAATGCATTTAAATGCATTTTTCTAAGTTTCCGCTATTTACCACGAGGTTTGACCTCGCGGTAAAAAGCGGGAAATTTTTGCGAATTCGCAATTTAAAAATGTTTCAAGAATAGCATTTAAGGAATCTCTAATAGAGATTCCTTAAATGCTATTCCTCGCAAATATGCGAATTCCTAAATAGCGATTTTTGCATTTGGGATGATGAATCCCAAATGCAAAAATACCGCTCGCAAAGGGCCAGATTCTCATAATCTGGCCCTTTGCGACCGGATGTAACAATGATGAATTAGGCTGTACGTCTTTTTAAAATGATTACATCAAAAACTAACATTTAATACCTAAGTTTATGGACATGCAGAAATATAAACAGCATTTGAGTATTACAATTTCTGAGTGAGCTTTGTTTCCATGAGAACCAAAGACCTGATTCTTAGGTTTTTGAGGGTGTTGCATGTGGCATGCACAGCAAAATCCACACAGTAAATTGCCCACCACCCTAGGGAGATTACAAAGCGTATTTGAAGGACTGGAGTTTATGTAAGTCAGGAGGATTCCCCCTCTTATTAAGGCAAGTAGAGATTAGTCAGGTTGCTCTTTCTTGAGGGGATGCGTTACAGCTTATTTATGGGTTACTTAAGCTTTGTCTGCAAGTGTAGGGAATGTCATTACAAGGACCATTCTGGTTTAAGGGCTTCAATATTGTATGTAAAGTAACGTACCCAGGCAAGCAATATAAAGACTGGCACACTTCAAATGGCAAACAGTGCGAGATTAATGATGAAATATTGACATATTGATAAAACATGATAAAAACAGATCCATTACCAGATATGCACTATTTATACAGTAAGGTGATATCGAGGAGGGATGGTTTCCTGTTTTATCATGTTTTATCAATATGTCATTGATTTAATTCATGACACTTTTTATGAAATCTATTAAAATTTACTTTTTATGGTAATTCAGTGTTTCATCATTAATCTCGCTCTGTTTACCATTTGAATTGTGCCAGTCTTTATATTGCTTGCCTGGGTACGTTACTTTACATACATTATTTGCCCTGACCCAGGAACTTTATCCAAATCAGGGGGTCCTTGTTTTTTCACATATTAAGTGCTTCAATATACAGTCTCTATTGTTATTCCTCGCACATTTCTGTGCTCGTTTTACTCATCTCATATGGTAATCTCATGCTTTAAATTTATTGCTGAAGCATTTGCATAGCTATCAGATGTGTGAATGGGGTTCTCCATATTCTGAGGAACTGGCCGGCCAGCCGGAATATTTCACGTAAAGGGCATGGATGATGGCTGTCAAAGGTGAATAATAAGCTACAATTTGTAGGGTTAGTGCTTACTGCTGTATGTAGTAGACCATCCTTAGCTGTCATCCGAAGGACAAAAAGGTAAGTTACCGTCTGCTCATGTTTGATGTAAAGTGCAGATGAGAGAACTGGCCAGTTCAAGAACTTATGTAAACTGGTATAAAGCCAATATTTAATACCAGTGGTGATTGGAGTGTATTTGTGGTACACTGAGGTCATTGCAGCATTGTGGACAACAGATTTTCCAGTCTTGGTACACAAGAACAGCTCATACTTGTGCTCCCTATATGCAGACAGTAGCCTTATTCATCCTGAAAAAACATCTTCTGAAAACTAGTCTGGCCCAATCTACTATGCAAGTCGATGGCATGTGATTTGTCCAATCCTGTGATTTCAAAAGTGACCTTAATAGTTCCTAATGTCCCCTCCTCAGGTATGGTTGTTTACAAAAGCTCCAAGTCTAAGGATACTAAGATTTGACTAATTGAACCAAAACTCAGATTTTTTTATACGATTTAGTGCCTTTTATTTTTGGCACACTCATATATTCCATACATTGGATCCATTATACAACCCATTCTTCTAAGACTTAGGGTCTCATTAGGATAAAGGGCGGACTTTGTCCGTCCGCCATCCTATCGCAAAAGGGGACCGCCCGCCATAAGGGCTGGGGTCCAGTGGTGCAAACAAAACAGGTGATCGACCGAATGTGGATCAATGTCACACATTCATCCCAGTCAAAAGATCTGGGCCCAAATCCATCGTTTTTTTGCACTCCACACCACCCTGGGGTAGACAATGGCGATATGCAAATCAGCTCTGACCCTGTGCCCCATGGGAACAGTCCAGTCCGAACTACAAAAGCCATGTCCTTCCCAGAACGGAATCAAGCATCCGAGGACCGGACCGGTTTCGAGGTAACACCTCTCATCAGCCCGGCTAGCTTGACTCCAGTGGTGGGATGTGCCTGGGACCCACGTCTGAGCATCCCCAGCGCACTTATGGCGGTATTGCAAACAAAACAGGTGATGGACCGAATGTGGATCAATGTCACACATTCATCCCAGTCAAAAGATCTGGGCCCAAATCCATCGTTTTTTTGCACTCCACACCACCCTGGGTTAGACAATGGCGATATGCAAATCAGCTCTGACCCTGTGCCCCATGGGAACAGTCCAGTCCGAACTACAAAAGCCATGTCCTTCCCAGAACGGAATCAAGCATCCGAGGACCGGACCGGTTTCGAGGTAACACCTCTCATCAGCCCGGCTAGCTTGACTCCAGTGGTGTGGAGTGCCTGGGACCCACGTCTGAGCATCCCCAGCGCACTTATGGCGGTATTGCAAACAAAACAGGTGATGGACCGAATGTGGATCAATGTCACACATTCATCCCAGTCAAAAGATCTGGGCCCAAATCCATCGTTTTTTTGCACTCCACACCACCCTGGGTTAGACAATGGCGATATGCAAATCAGCTCTGACCCTGTGCCCCATGGGAACAGTCCAGTCCGAACTACAAAAGCCATGTCCTTCCGAGAACGGAATCACGCATCCGAGGACCGGACCGGTTTCGAGGTAACACCTCTCATCAGCCCGGCTAGCTTGACTCCAGTGGTGTGGAGTGCCTGGGACCCACGTCTGAGCATCCCCAGCGCACTTATGGCGGTATTGCAAACAAAACAGGTGATGGACCGAATGTGGATCAATGTCACACATTCATCCCAGTCAAAAGATCTGGGCCCAAATCCATCGTTTTTTTGCACTCCACACCACCCTGGGTTAGACAATGGCGATATGCAAATCAGCTCTGACCCTGTGCCCCATGGGAACAGTCCAGTCCGAACTACAAAAGCCATGTCCTTCCCAGAACGGAATCAAGCATCCGAGGACCGGACCGGTTTCGAGGTAACACCTCTCATCAGCCCGGCTAGCTTGACTCCAGTGGTGTGGAGTGATTGGGACCCACGTCTGAGCATCCCAGCGCACTTATGGCGGTATTGCAAACAAAACAGGTGATGGACCGAATGTGGATCAATGTCACACATTCATCCCAGTCAAAAGATCTGGGCCCAAATCCATCGTTTTTTTGCACTCCACACCACCCTGGGTTAGACAATGGCGATATGCAAATCAGCTCTGACCCTGTGCCCCATGGGAACAGTCCAGTCCGAACTACAAAAGCCATGTCCTTCCCAGAACGGAATCAAGCATCCGAGGACCGGACCACATTCGGAGTTTGCGGAGTTTTGCTAACTCTGCGCTCCGTTGGGAACGTAGAGTTAAGACAAAAACGTCAACTCCACGGCATAGCCGAGTTAGCGATTGCGCCCACGCCCCCCAAGGTAGGAAATAGAAATCCCTTACCTTCTCTGGCATCACCGGGCTGCCCCTATGTTGTACATCTTGCGAGTACTGTGCATGCGCGTTCGCGCAGTCCTCGCAAGACTTACAACGTAGGGGTTTGCGACCGGTGAGGACGGCGAGGAGGAGACCACGCTGAGGAGGAGGGCGGCCCGGAGACGCCAGAGCAGTTAAGTGATTTTATTTTCCTTTTTTTAGGGTGGAGCAGAGCAGAGTTCTTTACAATTCCTTTGCACTCCGCCAACTTCGCCCAAGGTTAAAAATTACGCAGTCACCCGTGACATGCATGTAACCCAGCCCCTAAAATGCACTTCCTTTGGAAGACATCCACAAAGTCTCTTCTGGTCTCTGACCACAGTTGACTATTCACTCACTAGAGGGTGTGATTGAGAAAGCTGTCTACGCTCCAATGCATTTTGTACATGGGATGTGCGCCAGACATTACTAGTTGTTTGACACGGTTTTCTTAGCAGTGTTTTAGGGTGGTTTCTGTTTGGCAAAAGTGCTTGAAGAGTATTAGCTGTGATTTAGCAATACATGTTTTACTATCCACATCGATGAGTCCTCTTTGCTCATTGGAGCTATTATTTGTTATAATTGTCTATTCCCCCGTTATTACTATTAGCTGATATTTTCATGCACAAGAGCCATCGTTTTGCTTCGGTTCTAACTGTCCCTATCTCGCGACGGTCACTTTGTTATATGGCTCTTTGATGAGGTCCTCACTGTATGCCTATTGAATCTTTTTGTGTTTCTTCCCTGTCTATTTTGTCTTCTACACACTTTTCAAGCTGGTCTAAAATGTATTTTATGTTTAAGGCTGCTGTAATTAAACATCCTTTATTCATTCAACATGTAAAGCTCTTTTGTGATATTTTGGTATTTGTTTTTTCCCAAGAAGTTGTGTGTTTTGATAGAGAAAAAAGACTTCAATCTTAACAAACACAAAAATGTACTATACTTAAGAATGACTTTTTCCCTTTAAGAACATCTCGTTAATACCATAAAGTTAAACGTGGAATAATAACTTAACCAAAGGATTATTATTTTAAACGTGGCGCAATGGGGACATTTAAAACAAGCATTTGCAATGCAATCGGTCTTGCCTTAGGGACCTTATATGTATTTAGCTGTGCAGCACATTAGCCTGGGTGCTAAAACATTTACTGTTCTTTAACATGGAGGTAAAGTAAGCACCAAACTGCGTGACACGCCAAGTATGAGAACACATGGAGAGAAACATTGCCTTTCAACAGGAAATGGTATAGTCCAAAGCTCTGTTTTGAATATAAAATCAGGATCTTCTGTGGTCATATCACTGAAAATACAAGATTTTGAAAAAATATTAGTGTCTACGTATGCTCGGGAAGACAATTTCTATGCACTGGAAACTAGAGAATGCTAAAGTGAATCTGGTATTTTATTGACCTCTGCTGGTCTTTTTCTATCAAGAAAGTTAAATAGAGGCAGTTGCCAGAAAGAAAAAAAGTCTCTCAGAAGAAAACAGCGGAAGTAGACCAGTCCTAGGGCTGATCTCCAAAGCCCACATAGTACATACACATATAAGTATATAATAATAAGTATATACTAAAGTATATACAAGAGGTCTCGAATGTTCGACCTTAACAGAAGACCACGGCAATGCTTTCAGTTTCTCTTTCCAAGCCCCCCTCAGCTGCATTGGAGCTTGAAAGGAAGCCATATTGGTGGTTTTATGTTTTGGTATAGCGGAAACACTTAGCTGCTCAAAATGTGTCACCTGCTCCTGCAAGTGGCAGACCCTGCTTCGAAGGATCAGGATGGCTGGATTTTTATGGGCGCACATGGCACTGACAACTGAGTGTAGTATGTACATTTTAGAGGGGAAATTGGTGTTACATGGTAGTGCCATGGAGGCTTGGCATTGCAGAAGTAGGAAATAGCTGTAACTATAAGGTATTAATGAGCATTGTTAATGACTTTTCACCGCACTCACTAAATTTCTATACCTATGGCTAGTTTAAGGGCCCCAATATGATTCTGTCAGTAAATTGAGGCGGTAGTATCTGGTGGTTTTACCTCACCATTTACTGTCCATTACCAGAATAAGGCACAGGATATGGAACAACATCCTGGACCTGGTATTACCAGCCTGTATACTGAATATTTGTACTTTAATTCGGGCCTTTTCCACTCACAAATTGCACATGTTCTGATCAGGTGGGATTTGTGATCGGAAAGCAAGTGAATATCTTGGGGGTGGTATCACAGTGTGTTTCCATTATGCTTGGTAATACCAACTCACTTGCACTTGTAATGGAGAGCGATGAACATTTAAAAATGTTGTCCAGGTGAAAAAATAGAAAAAAAAACGTTGCAGTTGTAAATTTACCTTCTTGCTACAATTGCAGTGGTAAAGTCAAGGCTGATGGCCATACTCCAGTGTAGGTCTCATGGAGAACACTTCGCTGTGTCGAAAATTATACTTGTTATATGTATACCCCTTAAGCGTGCCTTGATTAGTTATTGTTTGCGAATTGTCTCTGTCATGTTTATGGTCTTTATTATTATTACTATTTCTAAAAGCAATAGTATGCCCCAATTCGGACAGTTACAGGGCCGGCTTTAGGGCAGTGCGACTGGTGCGGCCGCACTGGGCGCTGGCCTGTAGAGGGGGCGCTGGCCTGTAGAGGGGGCGCTGACCTGGGGAGGGTAGCACTGTGTTTAGCTATAACTTATGATGGGAGATATATCGGGCACTTTTTCCCGGTGGTAGTAAGAGAATCCGAGGAGGTGGTCATGCGGTGTGGGGGCGCCAAAAATGATTGTCGCACTGGGCACCACCATCACTAAAGCCGGCCCTGGTTATGTCCAATTTTCCAAGGCTCAAAGGGAACACCTGACCTGATTTTACTGGCCTGCCCAGAGCGGGTGCGAATTCTAAGCATTACTCCCCCAAGGAACAGGGGCTACCATCCATAACACCACCTAGTAATACTGGGTCCACACAGTTAGTCCTTCTTCCATATGGATTCACTCATAATTACTCATTCCAGGCGGGGCATTTGCACAGCCCCTTAAGCGTGCCTTGATTAGTTATTGTTTGTGAATTGTCTCTGTCATTTTTATGGTCTTGATTAATATTACTATTTCTAAAAGCCATAGTATGTCCTAATTCGGACAGTTACAGGGCCGGCTTTAGGGCAGTGCGACTGGTGCAGCCTTACTGGGCGCTGACCTGTGGAGGGGGCGCTGATCTTACTTGCAAAGTTTTTTTCCCCTTTTTCATTGCATTTGCACAGTCATTATATATACAAGTTTGCACCCTGCCGCTACCGTGCAGAATGCCACCTAGTAATACTGGGTCCACACAGTTAGTCCTCATTCCACATGGATTCATTCATAATGACTCAGTCTTGGCAGGGCATCCACACAGTAACATATATAGATATATATATATGTTTAGGTCTGTTTCCTGCCACTACCGTACAGAATGCCACCTAGTAATACTGGGTGCACACAGTTAGTCCTCATTCCATGTGGATTCATTCATAATGACTCAGTCCTGGTGAGGCGTCGGCACAGTAACATTCATTATATGTTCTAGTGTGCACCCTCCCGCTACCCTGCAACTCCCAATCCCGGCCAGAGAGTTTCCCGATCATTAGGTCCTAATGTAATCGAACTCACCCTCTGCCTTGAAAGTGGGCACGCCAATCACACTTCCATTGCATTGGTCTATATGAACAGTAACTTGGTTGATGCTAACGAGCAGAAATAGGGACCTACTATACATATACCTATCGTATTTGCTCTATGTGTTTAAAATGTACTCAGCAAAGTATCAAAATTAAAGTTAAATGATTAAGCAAGGTATAAACTAAGCGGTGAAAGGGCCATTCCTGTCAATCTGGATTAGGAAATGTCACTTTCACTTTCCTGTCTCCATCCCTGACATCTCCATGGTCAGACTGTTGTGTCTGCAGAACTACAAGGACCCTGCTGTAAAGCACGGGATCCCTGTGCCCATTAAAGTCCCTGCTGCCAGCCTCGGGCCGTATTTGCAGTGAGTTGCAATGCTAAGTTAAAGCTTTAACTTGTGTAATCGATACTTTCTGCATAAATGCAATCTCTAGTGGAATGCCAGGCTGGCCTGGCGAACAAGTGCTCGGGTTTGTCTCCTGGACGCCTTCCCGGACACTAAGAAGGGGGCTTGGAGATTAGGCCTCCATTAGCCCTCGACACGGATCCCCTCTGTCACTTTTCTGATATCAGAAATACTGTAACACATCATTATTAATAAGAAAAACAAGGTTTGCGTTTGCAGGCCAAAGGGCGTGTGTGCATTGGGTCTATTTCAGATTGCATTTTGTGTTATGTTTTTACATTTCAAGCACCAATTATGTGATTTCAGGAGCTCGTCAATTACAGAAAATATTTATCCTGTGAGGAAAATGTGCATCAGCTGCTAAGTACTTTGACATTTGAAATCTAGGTACAGACGGTGTATGGAAGGCGCCAGTATTCTGATGCTGTGTAGGAGTTCTGAATGCTGATCGTCCTTTAAAAGACTGTGAAACTTTGTTGCTCTTTTTCATATGCACGTGGACCTGGACTTTGGAACAGACATGTTATTTGAAACATGGCCTATTGTAAAAATTAAGGGGCCAATGATGTGTATGGGAAGCAGTGCTAAAGGAGTAGGTACTCTTTTACGCACTCTCAAGTGTCTTTGTGAAGCTGCCAACTTTCTATTAGTAAAACTGCAAATTCTTTTGTATTTGTACTAATCGTGTATTAATTTCCCCTGGATATTTCAATGTACAAAATTTTGGACAACGCCTATGGAGCAAAGACATGCAGGGGCACGTAAAAGAGTATGTAAAGAGTACTACTTTATGTACTCCAAGATACCTCTGTGAATAACCCCCACAGAGTAAAAAGGGTCAGCAAGCCCAGAAGGTGCGGTAAGGAGGCCTGATTGCGTCTCCAGCAAACAATGGCGCATCACAGCTGCGAGCTGCAAATATCGAACTTTTGCTATGGAGACGTGGCAGGGGGCACCGCAGCCTAAAATGCATTTTTGCCTGTGGCTCTGATAATCCTCACACCTTCTGAGCGTAGATGGTATATTCAGGTTTAAATTTCTGAAAAGGCTACCCAGTGCTCCAAGATGGCTGCACATGAACAACCTGCACCAAACCACAATTATGAAGAAACTAAATACATGAAACCAATGGCCTTCTTTGCCAGCGTAGAAACAGAGCACTTTTTATCACTTTACTTAATAAGCACAGTCAATGGTCATCTAGACAGTGGTGCTATGTGCATAAGTGACTGAAGAGTCAAAACACTCTCACTCATTGTTTATTTAGATCTTTGTGGAAGTAGGAAAATTTTAGAGTATCCTGATTTCTCCCGTCTCTGCCGACTTGCAGGGCTGCATTAGTACTGCAGCTCTAATACCATGGACATGCCCTGCCCTCTGTCCTTGACGCTGTTCATTCTCTAGCATTGCAGAAAAGTCACAAAGTCCCTAACATAAAGTTTATACAAAGGGTAGGGATATTGTGGTTGTCAAGAGCTCATACCAGAATATACAATTAAGCCAAACAATGTCAGAAGAAAAATTTCATAAAAACAATACATAGAAACAGTTAAAATGCACAAGTTAAAAACCAAAATAAGATAAAAAATCTTTTTTTTAAAAGGGAATATATATCATTTATTCAAAACATGGCAAGTCCATTTAATTTCATCCATATAAAAACACAATCATAAAAAAAAACATTAGATTCACAAAGAGAACAGTTGTCGACGCAGCGTTTCGGTTTTGTACTTTAAAACACCTTCATCAAGACCAATATTCTAAATATAAGGAACATACAGTTAGTTGACAATTCATCATATTTTACAAGTGCATTTCTCCACAGAAGATTCTAATACCAAAGGCATAATTATTCTAACATTTTGTCAGCTTTACAAATTTTGAACGAATACAGTATACATATGCATGCTTTAAATGACAACCACACTACAATCCCTATTAGCAAAATGTTGTATAGTATCAATATATCTATATATTATTAATGTAGTCTATACAATATTCCTTTCTAAGGAAGCACCATGTACCTCTATATCATAGACAGAGTGGGCACGGAAAGGATGTCCTATATTTTTCTAGTGACATCTATTGTTCATGAGGATAAGAGGCAATACATTTTCTTATCTGGATGACTTCCTCGAAAAATAAAGAATGTCATCATCAGGTATTTTGTGTATGAAACGCATATCTATTTCGTTACTTCTATGTAAATGCATGGAATACCTTTGTAAATTTTAAGGAGCCTGACTGGGTTGGTCTGTGTTGGAGCCACCGTTCTTTTTCGGGTAAAAACAGGTTCTAAAAATAATTAGTTAAGGAAAGTGGACCAGAAATAGGGGGCACTTTTAAGACAATAATCTCGGTACTATCCCAAAAGATTTGCAAGATGGAACCTTACCAGTAGTAAGTCACTTGGTTACATACATATGGAAAAAATAATATCTTGTCGACAGGCGCGATGTTCAGGGAGTAACCTCCTGAAAAGGGTCTTTTGATACGACCACCTGTAAATAGTATAAATATTCTATGAGTTTAAAAGACCTCTCTGTCATAATTATCAGTTTGTCAGGAGCATTTGAAATAATCTCATTGACTATGTCATATTAGAATTGTATGAGGAGTTTTGTGTGAGCGAATTCTAATCAATAAACACAAGAATTCCTCGACCATAATAAACGCATGTTGCTTTAGTGCCTTTCCTTTATTCGTAAATATATTTTATTTTAAAAAAACGTGCACGAGTCGTTGGTATAAAGCACAATGTTGCATGGCAGCAATTTCCTAATCTCATATTATAATAACTGTTACATAAAAAGGCTTGTGCTGTTTAGTCACCAAAACTGGTTTTCTTCAATTCCATTGCTAGCTTATTAACAAATGCGGGGTGGGCGTTACCCTATGCCGCTCGTCTCAAATTTTAGATAAGAAGGCTTAGACTATTTAATCACCAAATCTGGTTTACTTTATTTTTGTTGTCAGCTTTCTAGCAAAAGCGGGGTGAGCGTTGCCTATATCGCTCGTCTAGCTCTTTAGTATATATTACTGTGACTAATTAAGACTTGAACGGCCTCGAGACAAACATAATTTTAGTCGCGTTAGACTCTATTGTGGGATCAAAGTTCCCTGCGCGTTATTTATATCTATGCCGAAGACGACTCACCTGGCAAATGCGATACGGCCTCCCTGCTCCGAACACCCGATTTCAATGGTAATCAAGGGATCTATTTTGCAGTGTAGTTTAAATCTCCTAACATGCACTATCGTCAGCTTGTGTTTAGGTCACGTGATTGGACGTGCGCGAGTGTGTAATGATTGTTGCTTGTGAATGGTTAAGCCTATTGCCACGTGATGGGCGTAACGTATTCTATATCCTACTCTTGGCTTTTACTTCTAAAATGAAAAACTTTATTAAGACAGAGACAGAAAGCGTATCCCACAAACACAGAATTGCTCGCTGTCAACAGTCGTATTTGGACATATGAGTAACCAATCGGTCATTATCAGCTTAGAGGCAGAAACTGATAATTATGACACAGAGGTCTTTTAAACTCATAGAACATTTATACTATTTACAGGTGGTCGTATCAAAAGACCCTTTTCAGGGGGTTACTCCCTGAACATTGCGCCTGACCAAGGGGACCAGCATGGGAGCCACTTGTGCTCCCAGCCTGGCCTGCCTCTATGTGGCCCAATTTGAAGAGATCCACATTTTTAATGACCTTGCTCCCTTTTATGAAAATATATCGCAATGGTCAAGGTATATAGACGACGTCTTTTTTATATGGACTGGCTCTTCCGATACTTTGGTACCATCTTGCAAATCTTTTGGGATAATACCGAGATTATTGTCCTCAAAGTGCCCCCTGTTTATGGTCCGCTTTTCTTGACTAATTATTTTTAGAACCTGTTTTTACCCGAAAAAGAACGGTGGCTCCAACACAGACCAACCCAGTCAGGCTCCTTAAAATTTACAAAGGTATTCCATGCATTTACATAGAAGTAACAAAATAGATATGCGTTTCATACACAAAATACCTGACGATGACATTCTTTATTTTTTAAGGAAGTGATCCAGATAAGAAAATGTATTGCCTCTTATCCTCATGAACAATAGATGTCACTAGAAAAATATAGGACATCCTTTCCGTGCCCACTCTGTCTATGATATAGAGGTACGTGGTGCTTCCTTAGAAAGGAATATTGTATAGACTACATTAATAATATATAGATATATTGATACTATACAACATTTTGCTAATAGGGATTGTAGTGTGGTTGTCATTTAAAGCATGCATAGAGTTCTTTAATATGTATACTGTATTTGTTCAAAATTTGTAAAGCTGACAAAATGTTAGAATAATTATGCCTTAGGTATTAGAATCTCATGTGGAAAAATGCACATGTAAAATATGATGAATTGTCAACTAACTGTATGTTCCTTATATTTAGAATATTGGTCCTGATGAAGGTGTTTTAAAGTACAAAACCAAAACCCTGCATCGACAACTGTTCTCTTTGTGAATCTAATGTTTTTATTATGATTGTGTTTTTATATGGATGAAATTAAATGGACTTGCCATGTTTTAAATAAATGATATATATTCCCTTTTAAAAAAAGATTTTTCTCTCTTATTTTGGTTTTTATCTTGTGCATTTTAACTGTTTCTATGTATTGTTTTTATGAAATATTTCTTCTGACATAGTTTGGCTTAATTGTATATTCTGGTATGAGCTCTTGACAACCACAATAGCCCTACCCCTTGTATAAACTTTATGTTAGGGACTTTGTGACTTTTCTATATTTCCCCCTGTCCCAGATTGGATAGTTAGGGGACCTCCTTTGATTTCCCCATTCTCTAGCATTCGCATGATCCTCTGTGATTTCACCTTAGATTTGAAACAAGCCAACCTTTTCAGCCAACTCATTTTTCTCCAATATCACTCTCCTATTTATTTACATGGTAAATCACTCAATCCCATCTTAAATTCATTGACACATACAAATTATTACATATCATTCTATAATCCCTAAATATCCAATCCGCATGCCTATCCTTCCAATCCAAAACACCCGTCATAAAGAGGAAAAGTATCATATTTCAATTTGTTGTGGATCACTCGTGTTGGACGGACTTCCAAATCTCCATGAATAAGAATACAGATACAAACTCTTTGAATGGTTTCCTCCAGCATTAGGCTGGGGTCAGCCAAAAACAAAGAAACTGGGACAAGCTTGCAATAACGTTGTTATTGCACATCATATCCCAATTTATTTACACAAAACATTAAACTTGCTGGAATAAGCAATTCTAAATGGTCTTTTCTAAGATCATGAGAGAAAGGAAAGTACATAGTATGTGTCCCAAACCAAACGAAAGAGGCATGGCTCATATATTTCAGAACAGTGGCTGTAACGTGCACCCACACCAGGAAGTAGAGCTGCTTGTTTGACATTTATTTTGTTGGCGGGGAGGGCAGTGTCACACTTAGTTCTGAAGAGCCCTCTCAATCAAATTTCTACTTCAATTCTGAAAATTCATAGGAGTTTGATTGGAAGTTTCCTAAGTACTTTTATAGTACATTGGAGCTGTCACTCTCAAAAGCTATGATGGCTCATGAGTAAGTGAATGCATTTCACTCATGCTTCGAACAGACGTAACTGCCTCTAGGCGCTTATGCTCATATTGAATTCTTGTGTCTCCAAGAGGAGGTTTCTCAGGCAAAAACACACTGCAGTAATCATCATGTTTCAGGATCCATCACTTTTATCACCTGGAGTTTCCATTAAAAATAAAGGAAGCATGCTGAAGAGATGCACTTTGTTGGTCATGACTCCTTCGCAGTTGATGTAGTTAGGACAAGGAAGGTGGATAGGTTGGCAGTGCACTAGGAATTTTGGGAGTTAATGACGCGTCTGTATCGCTAAGTCCTGCTGTATTTTTTAGCCTTTTCTTTTGGTAAAGAAAGGATCTGAAATTTGTATCCCATACATGCCCCAACAATTTACCTCTAAAATCTTCCAGCTATATTGCCAGGGGGCCATATAGCAAAGGAGAAGTGGCTGATAACTACATTGCCTGTTTTCCTTTATGCACCAACATAACCAAGAGTCAAACCATCGTTTCTTCTGCCTGCATCCTGTGCTGTGTGTTCTGAAGCACGCACATTTGGGATATGGAGATGTGGGATTCTGGTGGGAAACACGCCATCTTGGAACGACAGTGGCTAAATAGCCTATCCCTCTTAAAGAACTGGGGCTGTGAAAACTCTTCACTTTAACAAGAATTTAGATCAGTGGTTCTCGGGTCTTGCAAAGAACATCTCTTCTGTTGGAATCACCTTTCTGCATAGGTAACAACAAGGAAAGTGAGAGGACCCCTAACCTGAGACCACTACCACTGAAAGCAGCTCCAGCTTCCAAAATGTATCATCACCCAGTACCCAAATGCTCTACGTACATGTCTGACCCTAGCTAACAATTTACATGTCTCCATTGTCATTACTCTTTATGGTACTTGAGATATTTGCAACTTATGGCAGAAAAGAAGAGTCTTCACCAGTCTCCACACTGTTGCCTGATCCATATCTAAAGGATGCTTTTGAAAGTTTCTGTTTGGAAAAGTGTGCTTCTATGTAAATTAATTGGCTCATGGATTCCTTTTCTTTGCAAATAATATCTTGCTTGCTCCCCTTGGGGTACGGATTTGATGCACCTGAGCCCTCCTCCCCAGTTGCCCTGTTTCAAGACAATCACCAGGGGAAGGCAACCGTCACCAATGCCCCACACTTATTCAGTGCTCACTTTCATCTTACAAAAGTTTATTTACCAAATAAAGAGCAGGACTCTCCTTTTTCTTTGTTATGTAGATCACAGTGTGCCATTGATAACAAAAGAGGGGATGGAGAGGGAATATTTAACACGCTCCGGAACACATACTATCCAAACAGTTGATAGACAATAATAGTGTACTGTTCCACTATTTCGCTACAAAGGAAAATGGACTTCTGGATCCAGTGATATGCGTTTATCAAGGGGAATCCTTTTTAAAAGATGCAAATAGTTCACCCACCTAGGTGGCATGCTTCCTCATTGGGCTAGCTACTCGTTAGCCCGATGCAATCTCCATCAGGCTCCCAAGAACTAGGGCTCTTTGATGGAGATCGTTTCTCTCCCCAGCCGGTTGTTTGCCAGAGCTCAGGTTTATCTGTTTCCATGCCCGCATAGCATTTTTAAAGCTCCTGCCTGCTGGAGCAGAGTGGGTTTGCTCCCATTTGGTGGGAGCTTTGAAAATTCTCCCGCCATGTGGGACCAAACACAAGTTTCCCTGCCCATGTCAGTGCACACTCTCCTCCTCTTAAATAAATAATGTGCCCCTGTTATGTTATGTTATGTTATGTTAATAGCTTTATGAAGCGCTTCCATTACCCAAGGGTGTCCTGGCCCTAGTTTATTTGTCCTGAAGGCAAAGAGCAAGGAGGAAAAGGATGTATTCATTAAGAAGCCAGGTCTTCAAACCCTTCCTAAAGTTAAGGAGATCGGTGGTGTTTGTAAGGTAAAACGGAAGGTCATTCCAGGCTTTCACCACGCATGCAGCAAAGTTTCTGCCCCCCCCCCCCATAAAGCTCTTTTCATGTGATCAGCTTGGCCCCCAGCTTGGCCCCTAGCAAGCGTAGTGTTCTGTTTGGAATGTACCACTGGAACAGCTGATTTAAGAAATCTGGGCCTGTGCCATGAAGAGCTTTGAAGACCATACACAACGATTTGAAACGCACTCGACTCCTTACCGGAAGCCAGCGCAAATTCTTTATTTCATATGAGATGGGGGAGAATTTGGAAGTACCTGTCAGAAGTCTTGCCGCTGTATTTTGCAGTAGCTGGAGTTGGTTCATACTTTTATGTTAAATATTCAGATACAGACTGTTACAATAGTCCAGCCTCGACAGTACCAGGGCTGTGACAACTGTTTGTGGACTACCCGGGGGTAGGATTGGCAGTACTTTCCTAACCATTCTGAGCACATAAGCAGTTTTTGATGAAACTGCATTAACCTGATCCCCAAAGGTGAGTGTCTCATCCACGATTACTCCCAAATTTTTTACCTTTTTTGAAGGCAATGGGAGAGAGCCCATCGAGTCAGGCCACCAACTTTGTGTCCAAAAGTTGGTATCCTTTCCAAACAATAAAACTTCAGTTTTGTCTGAATTCAGATTCAGACAATTCTCTGCCATCCATCTCCCAACTGATTCCATGCCAGCTTGGAAGCGTTTACCTGTGCCTATAATTGAATAATGCAGCCCTGGCCTCCATTTTTATTCTAATCCCATGGGATTCCTATGGGATCGTAGCAAAAACTGCTGGGTTTCTTTGTATTTTTCCTCAAGGTGGGTTCCTCTGGGTACCCCCTATAGGGTCTGGGGACAGGGTATTCCTACCCTACCCCCTTATATCAATTTTGTTTTGAACTTTAGGGTAGGGGACTTAGTCCCTGAGTCCTGTAATGGCTGTCAGCAACAATTTTCTCATGGTGCAGGAAGCCAATCAGAGTACTCGCTCCTGTAGGAGTCTGGCTGCCGCAGGAGCAAATTGGCCCAAGGGAAAAAGAGGTTCCTGGACCACTCAGAATGTCCTATTTTTGAATTGGTGCTCCCGCAAGAGTCTCTCAATCTATTCACGAGACCTGAGAATCGCTGATCTAAATTCTTCTTAAAGTGAAGAGTTTCACAGCCCCATTTCATATAAGCACAGCCATCATTCAAGAGGGATAGGCTATTTAGACACCATCATTCCAAGATGGAGTGTTTTCCACCAGAATCCCAAGCCTCCATCTCCCAAATGTGTGTGCTTCAGAACACAGTACAGGATGCAGGCAGCACAAATAATGGAGTCAAAGTTATTAGCAATACAATAAACACATTCCTATGGAAATACTGACTTAACTATAAATACTAATAATAATAATAATAATAATAAGGCACTGGGAGATTAAGGGCTAGATGTAGGTAGAATAGATTTACCGATTTTTAATTACCGAATTTTACCGATTCGGTAATTAAAAATCGGTAAATCTAAGGGGTGGGTATGTAGGTATTCCAGATGTGCTGGAATACCGAATCGGAAGAATTCGGTATTTACCGATTCGGTAAATACCGAATCGGTAATGCCCATTCATTCCTATGGGCTTTAAAGCCCATAGGAATGAATGGGCATTACCGATTCGGTATTTACCGAATCGGTAAATACCGAATTTCACAAGGGTGCAGGGGGTGTCACTTTGACACCCTCTGGCACCCCAAAAATAGGCATGTGCGCCATGTGGCACACAGACATGCCCTAAGGGCATGTCTGTCTGTCACATGGCTAGGTGTGCATGCACACATGTGCATGCACACCTGAATTCGGTATTTTAACACCCAATTGGATTGGGTGGTAAAATACCGAATTTGTAGGGCCTTTGGGACTCAGAAGAGTCCCACCTACATCTTGGAATTACCGAATCAGTAAAAATACCGATTCGGTATTTTACAGATTCTGTAAATTTACAGAATCTGTAAAATCATGCCCCTACATCTCAAGATGCCAAATACCGGTCGGAAACGGCCAGAATTCGGCCGTTTCCGACCGGTATTTGCCACCTACATCGGGCCCCTAGTGATTTGCCCAGAATCACAGGATGTTTAGTGTCATTGCCGAGACTCGAACCCAGTTCCCCTGATTCTAGGTCGACCACCCTAGCCGTTAGGCCAACTCCTCTCTGAATTGTCTCGCTGTCCACGTAAAACATTTGTGTTTTCATCGTGGGGAAGAGTATTCGAAAATACATTTCGGCTCCTCAAAATGGGCTGGTCTTTCTATTGAGAGGTGGCCCGATAGCTGCCCTGGGCATTAACCGCTGGTATTTCTGTGCCTACTTGTTTTGGCTGGGGGAATCAAACCCCGGGAGAATAAAACCACTGGGGAATAAAGCCCTGGATTTGTGCTGAATTCCATTGAATGGATTGTTTGTTATTATAAACTGACATATGTAAAATATTCATCTCAAAATCGTTTTTAAAGATGTGACTAGCTGGAAGATTTGGACTGCGAAACAGATGGTTGTGTTTATGTTTGCTTAGGGAAGCTGGGAGGTTTAATGTCTGGAAGTTAATCTTTCAACTTTTTGTATTTTGTTAAAGTCAAAATTGAAGCCTGAAGTAAAATTCATAGGCTGGTGCTGCACTTTCCCTCCACTGGAGAACAGTCAACACTTCAGAGGAGCTAGAAGGACCTTGGCAGCTACTTTTTACATTTGGCAGAGTGTGCCTGAGAAGAGCCTAAGCTGTGAGGCTGCCCAGTGAATCACTTCTTTAAGTCCAAGATGAAGGATTCTCGAGGCCATTGTTGAATGTCATAAACAAAGCCCCAGAGAAAAGGTAGAAAATTAAAAGAGGAATTTAATTTGCAGACCCAAAAGACCTACAACTTACTGAGAAAGTTGAATAGAGAACATTTTAATTCTGAGAAACAATTATCCTCTGCAGACGTACATTAGTGAAATAAATCTAAATTGTTTAAAAACGTTGTTCCACTATAAAAACTATAAAACCACTAGAACTGTCCAATTATGGTTATATGTAATCATATCCTCCTATTGCCCTGCTCATGACCTCACACCTGACATCCCAGATATCATCACAAATTACATCATAGATGACATCACTGATGGCTTGTGTTATGTTGCGTCAAGTAGGCATGCTGTGGGTGGTGCATAGGGGCTTCATGCATCCCCCCCATGAGTTTTGATGCAAACTCTATATTTACATAGAGAGACAGACATGGGTTTGCACCAAAATGGTGTGTCTGCATGAGCCTGGTTTGATGAGGAGAAATATCTTTATTTCTACTCATTATTTCCTCTTTGCATGTGTGCTGATATTGTAGCACACATACAAAGAGGCAATAGCCCCAAAGGATAGTTTTTTTGCAGGAAGGCACTACTTCCCGCTCAAAAACAATCCTGAGCACAACGCCGACACCCTTGTACTATGGCACAAATGTGAATACTTTGACACCAGGCAGCACAAAGTGTGCCAGCGCACGAAGAGAGTAGACTTTAAAGATATAGCACAGTTCGGCTCTCTCCAGGTGACGCAACGTAGCACGGCAACTTTGCTTGCTGAACTGCATTGCACCACTGATTTGGAAGTATACTCCTTGGTTGTTTATGCAATGCAGTTGAATATTGCCTTTGTTACGGTGCTTGGTACCAGACTAGATATATATACACATGGATTGACAAAGGCTGCAGCGTCAGCCAAAACGCGTCTTTCTTGGCTTCCTGGGCTGAGGAAGGCCGGATGAAATAAAGAAGCTTTATACCTTGCAGCTTCGTGTGCGTGCTCTCTATCCGTCTGGAGTGGGAGGTGTTCCGTTATATATATCTCTGTGTATATATATATTCACTGAAAAAACCATAGGTTTCACACCAGTTATAGTTAGCTGGAAATTTTACTGACATAAAACCATTGAAATTCCCACGTTATAGTTAGTTGGACTCACTATAACTTGCGCGCCTGCAATGCACTGCTGATGACGTCACATATTACATCACTCATGACATGGTCAGTGACATCACTCATGACATCACTGATGACACCATCCAGGGAATGTGTGTCTTTCTGAAAAATCAATATGTTTTATATTTTAGTTTCTTTTTTTGAATATGTGTTTCAAGGGTTACATTACACTGAAAGGAGGTCTGTCACTCGGTCACAAGGATGGTGTCACTGTTTTTTTATTCTTTTTTGTTGTTTTATATTTTTTAGTATCAGTATGAGTGTCTGTATGGTTTGGTGGGGGTATTACTTAGCACATAGATGCACCAATGACTGACTCACTGTTTGTATGTGTTTTGAAGACAGTATATGTGCAGGACTGTATGGGTGGATGAGTGTGTATATGTGTGTGTTAGTGAGTGAATGACTGTCTCACTAGTGTCTTAATGAGTAACTACATATGTTTTAATCAAGTATATGGGAGTATTGATGTATATAAGTGAGTATATGTGAGAGTGAGAGATTGTAAGAGTTCCTGTTTAAATAAGTATGTGTTTCTATAAGTGATTGTTTAAGAGAGTAGGTATGTGTAAGTTTCCTTAGAAGTAAGGTGGTAGTGTGTGTATAGCTGTATATGCAAATAAATGGATGATCAATAGTTTATTTGCATGTGTGATTGTGTGTGAGTAACTTTTGGATGACTGTCAGTGTGTAACAGGATGTATAGGTGTTTCACTACATATGATGAGTGAATATATGTATGAGTGACTATATAGAACTGTTGGTGAATGAGTGGATGTGTATATAGATGGTGGTATTACTGAATTGGTTGTTGAAACTGGTATGGGTATCTCTATTTTTTTGAAAATTTTAGTTTCTTTTTTTGAATATGTGTTTCAAGGGTTACATTACACTGAAAGGAGGTCTGTCACTCTGTCACAAGGATGGTGTCGTCAGTGATGCCATGAGTGATGTCACTGACCATGTCATGAGTGATGTAATATGTGACGTCATCAGCAGTGCATTGCAGGTGCGCAAGTTATAGTGAGTCCAACTAACTATAACGTGGGAATTTCTTTTTTTTTTTTTTTATATCCTCATTTGTGTGCATAGCTCCAATCTATCAAAACCGAGAAGAAAACCACCACAGAGCAAAGAGCCAACTGGTCATGTACAATGCCAACGCAGCTTATAGCTGGTAAGGGGATTTGTCTAACGAGAGGCGAGGCCAGTTCCCTTCAGCACTAAATACAGTGACCAATCTTGAACTCGCTTAGGATGCTTCCTCAGTTGATAGTGCCCGAATCATCGAGACCGCAATGGAATCTAGACTATTAGTCTTGATAGCCAGGATAGGCAATGCTCACAATAATCATAGGACCTGGGGAAAAAAAAAAAAAAAAAAAAAAACCCCAGGTGAGATCACGACTAACCAAGCATTGCCCAGAATGCTCTAGTATTCGGATTTCCTACCCTGGCAAGGTCAAGTGGGACGTGGGAATTTCAATGGTTTTATGTCAGTAAAATTTCCAGCTAACTATAACTGGTGTGAAACCTATGGTTTTTTCAGTGAATTTAATAGGTTTTTTAAATGCTAATTCCTAACTATAACTAGTGTGAAACCTATGGTTTTTTCAGTGAATTTCAAAGGTTTTTTAAATGCTAATTCCTAACTATCACGTGTGTGAAACATATGGTTTTTTCAGTGAATTTCATAGGTATTTAATAGCAAATTGTTGGGCTACATCTGGCTCATATTTGGGCTACATTTGTTTTTTTTGTCTCTGGTGGCCATCTTTGGGCTACATTGGGCTACATTGGGCTACATTTGGGCTTTAACATATATATAGCCCAATGTAGCCCAATATATATTTTTTCAAAGTTAATTTTCGTAAAAACCACTGGAGCATATATCTTGACATAGCAAAGGCACATCGGGGTACCAGTCCCTACAATTTTGCCAAGTTTGGTGGAAATCCATTCAGCCGTTCGGGCTAAAAGTGAGTTTGACCGCCCTATGGAAATTAACATGGGGAAAACACGTTTTGGGACCCCCTTTTATCTCGGCCCCCTCTTGACGAATCCACCCCACATTTTCAGGGAAGGAGCGGAGCGGGCTACGAACTTTGAGAAATTCGCAAAGATTCGTCCACCGGCGCCAAACTTATTCCCAATAGAATGTTGCGGATTTCCTATGGAAAGTAGATCCTAACTATAACTACCTACTGGCGACCGCCAGTAGGTAATATATATATATATATATATTCATGGGACAAGTTTCCATCCCACACCACTTCTGCGTAGCATACCGTATGGTGAATTCACAAGATTAAAGAGAAATTGCTCGGTAGCTGAAGATGCTGAGAAAATCATCGAAGAAAGTAAATGCAGATTCAGAGCGAGAGGCTATGAAGAAAGAGTATTGACCAATTGTAAAAGAAAAATTGACCAAAAAACACGCACCCAAACACTGATAGAACAACCAAAAAAAAGTGAAACCCACACACCTCCAAGACTAATAATGACCTACAGCAAAGAAAGTTCTAACATTGCCCGAATAATGAAAAAATACTGGCATCTTCTGACAAAGGACCCTGATATTGGCAGTACCATTGGCAACTCACCACAAATAACATACAAAAAAAACACTTCACTGAAAGACCTACTGGTCAAAAGCCACTTCCAAGAAAAACCAAAACAGAACTGGCTGGAAATGCAGCGAAAAGGATTCCAACCCTGTAACACATGCAAAGCCTGCAAGATTGGAAAAAGTATGAAAGTGATTGAGGAACCAGATGGCAAGTTAATGAGAATAGATCAACAAATCTCATGCACCTCAAAAAATGTTGTTTACATAATTGAATGTAAATGTGGAATGAAATATGTGGGGTGCACAACCTGCATGTTGAAGAAAAGAATTTTGGAACATATTCGAGCAGTAAAAAATTCCAACATGCAATATGCCACTGCGAAGCACATAAGTACATGCCAGAACGGAGATTGGAGGCAAATGCATTTCTTTGGAGCAAAAGTGTTGGACAAAATGGAAAGAGGAGGTGATGTGGTTCGAAGACTGCGACAAATGGAGTCTCGCATGATAATTAGACTCCGAACCAAATACCCGAAGGGGATGAACTTTGGAGAGGATCTGCATATTCACCTGGAATAAGAACCTCAGAACAAAATTGGGTACTATACCCTTAACAGTAACGGATTAAGAGTAAACATCAATAGAAGACAAAGGGTACTAAACCCACCATTATGAACATTAACAGTTACCAAAGTGCTATAATTTAAAAGCATGCAAAGTCTTTCTTTCTTTTTTAAATTTAATTTGGTCACTGAAATGCATTGAAACTACATCTCCCATAATGCCTCATAAATGGCTAGTAATGGGCTAGTATAAATACAAACACTGTAGAGGGACTAACCAACCGTGAGCAAGGCCGAGTGAGGCCGAAACGCGTTGGTGGGGTGAAGTCTTGTAATAAATAAGGCTTAAAATCGATTCCTGATTGTGCCGCCTCCTTTGTTCTAAAAATTACCTGGGTCAGGATCCGACCCCTGGGCAGAGCACACACTGCAGAGCGCGTCCACATGGCTGAGGGATCACTTTGGATGCTGAGATATATATATATATATATATATAGAGAGAGAGAGAGAGAGAGAGAGAGAGAGAGAGAGAGAGAGAGAGAGAGATAATTATATGACAATTTATATATTATGTAGATATCACAACAAGAAGCAAAAGCTGGCAGGCCCATTAATACTGAGTACAAGTGATCGAATGTAGACAAGAATGCCTCCCCACGTATATCTGCCGGAGGAATAGCAGAGTTTACTTTCTCTAGCAGCTGGAGCTAAAAATGCAGGCGTAGGCATTTATTTGGCAAGCTGGTTCAAGTGCATGTGTATATTAAGGAAAAAGCAGTGATTGTACTTGAGTAGCCAACAATGTTGTCACCATGTCCTTTGCCTGGATCCTCGCCTCTAGCAATGATGCAAACATTTTCATAACTCCAGGAGAAATGCAGTTTTGCCTCTTGGAGCACTTCTTTTACGCTGGAAAACAAACAATTTCAGCACCGTGCTGCCCTGCCTGTCATAGTAAGTGCTGGCCCTACCCACAATGCTGCCTTAGCTTACCTTAACACGCTGGTACTACTTCCAGGATGCATTACCTCAGTGGCCCTACCCACCATGCTGCCTTACCTCACTGGTCCTACCAACCATGCTGCTTTACCTTGCGTTATAAGCGCCAACACTATCCACCATGCTGCCTTATCCCGCGTTATAAGCGCCGGCCCTACCCACCTTTCTGCCTCACCTCCCCTTATAAGCGCCTTCCCTACCCACCATGCTACCTTACCTCACCTTACTAGCTCCTGCCCTACCAACCATACAATATCAACACTAGAATTATATTTACTGTTCACAAGATAGATAGACCTCAGATGGAATACGAAGGGGGTGATAATATACCAGAGCCATACAGCCCACAGCAGTTAAATGTACTTCCTATTGCAAGGATGTTTATCCCAGAACTTCAGATAAGTATTAAATATTTTTGGAACACACTGACCTTCTTTGCTATCCTTATATTAGTTAACTTTCGGACATCCTTATGGAAAAATATCTTCTTAGCAGGGGAACACATCAGGAAAGTACCAGTTCTGCCTCCTTGTATGTGTGTGTATTCACAGATGTACAAATGAGTTAGCACCATTTCAGCAGCTAAGGCCATACTAGAAAAAGATTGGAAGAATAAATTACTTACTGCATCGCCAATAGAATCATGCTTACGCAGTACGTTTGGTTGGGACGTACGAAAGCCCCATTTCAACACGTTCATACTAGATAAGTTTAGCAAACAACAAGGGACCCCAAGTCTAGTCAGCACAGGACCTCGGGGAGCAATACTTATAAAAACAACAGTGGTCCCATGCAATATAGGATATAACAGACAAATAAATACAAACACAATGGATTCTGTATTTGACTGACTTATCCAGCCGGATAGAGGTCAGTGTGTATTTACTTATATCCAATGATAAAGGCAAAATATCCTTCAACAAACTCACATTGTGGGGCACAAGCCTGTACCTCATTTAAACACAAAAACACTTTAGTACAATCAAAGTGAAAGGAAAGGAAAAAAGGGCTTTTAGGCAATAAAGCTCAAGTTGTTCTACAAATCACAATGTGAACAAGTATTTTCATTTGTGCCTTTACAGTCAATATTAGTACAATATATACACACACTGTATAAGGCACGTCAATTGGTCTACGGCGTTTCGATCCCACTATTAAATCAAAGGGATCATCATCAGGACATTTAAGTGCATGCCTAATAATTGTAAGCCTCTAAAAACCTAAAAGGGAGAGTGAAAAAGGAGAATATCAAAGCATTATAAACAGGGCAACTGTGAATGGGCTTCAATTCGTGAGGATAAGTGCTAAATAGTGTCAAAGCAGGCAGTGACTAACACGAGATCCAAAAGACTGTAGTATTGTCAGAGGTAGTTCGACATGTGAACATAGTGACTAACACTGGTTCCCGTGAGTAGGAACCTGATATTGCGAAGGAGGTTGACTAAAAACTGTTAATTCCACGTGAATGAGGAATTAGCGTGCTTTTAAGTTTACCAAAGTCAGAGAGCTGCCCATATGGTAATGTAAATTACGGCAGCCACGAGGCAATTTCAAGGTGATCATGCCGTGCTGGTCAATGGATCAAAAGGTGTAGAGACGACGAGTAATTGACGCGTGAAGTAACGGCGCAGTGATTTAAAAAGACGCAATGGGAATGGAAGGCTCACCATAAAATTTCAGGGCAAGGTATTCACGGGGATACGGTCACCTAAAGAATTAAAGAGGTACAGTGAGAATGGGATGAAGAGAAGCGTGTGAGCCCCATTTAAGTGGGCGCAGGAGGACGCTTACCCAAATCGGGACCGGCCAGGCAGCGGCGGGGATCCGATCATATGTTGGGGATTAAAGCATAAGGCCAAGGGGGAGGAGGGTTACAGGAATCAGCTGGAGGGGACGGGGCTTACCGGTTTAGTCGGTATCGCTTCCCGCTCTGTAGTGAGTTCTGCAGTTTGCAGGTGCTGCGGTTGAAGCAGGGCATCCTTATTATTGGTGCAGACAACAGTAGTACTACTAATGTTGTCTGCACCCCTTGGCCTTATGCTTTAATCCCCAACACCCTCTTCTGTACCCACCCCAGGTACCCCTGCAACCTGCATATGATCGGATCCCCGACGCTGCCTGGCCGGTCCCGATTTGGGTAAGCGTCCTCCTGCGCCCACTTAAATGGGGCTCACACACTTCTCTTCACCCCATTCTCACTGTACCTCTTTAATTCTTTAGGTGACCGTATCCCCGTGAATACCCTGCCCTGAAATTTTATGGTGAGCGTTCCATTCCCACTGCGTCGTTTTTAATTCACTGCGCTGTTACTTCACGCGTCAATTGCTCGTCCTTTCTACACCTTTTGATCCATGGACCAGCACGGCATGATCACCTTGAAATTGCCTCGTGGCTGCCGTAATTTACATTACCATATGGGCAGCTCTCTGACTTTGGTAAACTTAAAAGCACTCTAATTCCTCATTCACGTGGAATTAACAGTTTTTAGTCAACCTCCTTCGCAATATCAGGTTCCTACTCACGGGAACCAGTGTTAGTCACTATGTTCACATGTCGAACTACCTCTGACAATACTACAGTCTTTTGGATCTCGTGTTAGTCACTGCCTGCTTTGACACTATTTAGCACTTATCCTCACGAATTGAAGCCCATTCACAGTTGCCCTGTTTATAATGCTTTGATATTCTCCTTTTTCACTCTCCCTTTTAGGTTTTTAGAGGCTTACAATTATTAGGCATGCACTTAAATGTCCTGATGATGATCCCTTTGATTTAATAGTGGGATCGAAACGCCGTAGACCAATTGACGTGCCTTATACAGTGTGTGTATATATTGTACTAATATTGACTGTAAAGGCACAAATGAAAATACTTGTTCACATTGTGATTTGTAGAACAACTTGAGCTTTATTGCCTAAAAGCCCTTTTTTCCTTTCTTTTCACTTTGATTGTACTAAAGTGTTTTTGTGTTTAAATGAAGTACAGGCTTGTGCCCCACAACGTGAGTTTGTTGAAGGATATTTTGCCTTTATCTTTTGATATAAGTAAATACACTCTGACCTCTATCCGGCTGGATAAGTCAGTCAAATACAGAATCCATTGTGTCTGTATTTATTTGTCTGTTATATCCTATATTGCATGGGACCACTGTTGTTTTTATAAATACATACTAGATAAGTGGCATTATTGAGTTTCCCAGATAATTCTTTGTCAACCGGGACACCATATTCCAGTTCAGATTTACCTTCTACTAGCTGTGTAATCTACAAATCCAGTTTAATTGAGGCAAAGGGAACTACAACTCCCAGATTGCAATTGGTTGTTAAACATATACGCAAGAGTGGACCTTGGTGTTGGTAAAAGCATGTTATAAATCATGGTAAAAGCAGTAGCGGTCGGTAGTGGGAGCGTTGCCGTGCGGTGACGTGGGGAGGGGCAGGGTGGGGGTAGTAAACTACAGAATACAGATAAATACAGGTAAGTAAACATAAACATAAATAAAACAAATTCTGTTGCGCGCACTGCATTGCATTTGGCGATGCAGTGCTCGCAATGAAATTTGTCCGTATTCCGTAGTTTACTACCCCCCACCCGGCCCCTCCCCACGTCACCGCCCGGCAGCACTCCCACTACCGACCGCTACTGGTTAAAAGCGTTATCTGCCGAATTACTTTAACCCGTTGCGTTCTAATGGCGAGCTCAGCTCGTCATGAGGCACGGTTGAGCTGCACTCATGACGAGCTGAGCTCATCACGGCCGTTGGAACGTTCGCACGCTGGGATAATTTCCCCGCTGTGCTGAACATTCGAAAAACAAATGTGGCCGTGACGTGCTCAGCTCTTCATGAGTGCAGCTCCGCTGTGCCTCATGACGAGCTGAGCTCGTCACCAGCACGGCGGCGCTGCTCGCGGTCCCCTTCCCCCCCACACAGGAGGTGAAAAACCCCGCAGGGAAGGGGTTAAACTGTTGCCCTTTGATCTTATTGCCCATGGCCCTTTTGCCCAGATCTTTTGACTGGGTGTGAGTTTTTGATTGATTCAGATGCTCCGTCCATCACCACCCCCTTTTGTACCGCAGGGCCCTTTCTTAGCATGTGCTTCGGATTGCCAGAACTAGAGTGAAACAAGGAAACCAGCATGTTGACAAAAGGGAATAATTGGTGCACCCTGACTCATACTGTAATTAATATCCAAAATTCACCTCTTAGCAGTTGTCAGCCAAGTCAAGGCTGGCGTGGAGTCCGACCTATGTCCCACCTATGGCCCTTACAACAAGAGGCGAATACGACTGTAGGTCACGGTTGTGCCAATTAGGTTGTCACATATCTAACTCCAAGCTACCTACCAACTGAGAAAGCAAGTATGGGTGACAGGTTTGCAAATGCATTGGTTGGATTGGAAATCCATGGAAACTGCTTCCCACTGAAGGAATGTAGATACAGCAGTGGCTGATACTCAGTAGACAACTGTTTCTGCTTCAAACTAGACCATTACCCACAGCTTCTGTTGACTGATATACAGGATGCTAGTTACATGCAACACAATTCCTGACTCTTGTCAAAGATGAGGTGGAGAGAAGGCAGAGTTGTTCCACTTAGCACGGCTGTGTCGGAAACAGCCATACACTGGGGGCAGATACTGGAATCACTAAGGGTGATCACCATAGTGCATCTCCCTGACATATCCCTGCTGGCTCCGCTTGGCTATGGGCAAAGGAATGCAACAGTTGCCGCCGCTTCATGTCCACGTCGTTATTGTTAGCAAACTGGAGCATGGCAACAAAACATGACCACCTCCAAAGCCCCTACATTATTGGTGAGAGGATGAGTCTCGTGGTCCCTGCATGTCGGAAGGGCTTGGGTTGGGAGTAACTCATCAGCAGCAGCTGGCGGGTGTTCTTCAGGTATGTTCTAAACCACTAAAGGTTTGAAGGCTGTTCAGTGTGTTAAGATGTCCAGCGGAGTTTGGTGGTCAGCAGTGTAAAATGCTGTGGAAAGGTCGAGTTGTACAAGAAAGCAGAGGTCACCTGTGTTTACAATCTGCAGGATATCATTCGATACTTAGTTGGTCCTAGTCTTCATGATGCATCAAGGTCTGAAGATGGAGTTGTTGGCCTACAAAATGTTTTTGTCTTTACTCTACTCTTGGATCAGGACCTGAATTAATTCCTCCTGTTTCTATATTGTACCCATTTCCACAAGACAGTAACATTTTAATTAAGTACAAGAACCTCAATTTTCCAATTGCCATTAAGTTTGCGAACCAGTAATTTACATAATTGCTTCAATATTACATGCACTTATGCTACTGCTTGCACAAAGAACGATCCACAGGGCCCATGAAATCATGTACTGACGGCCCCTTGTACCAGGCGGCTGATGTTTAAAGCGATAATCCTGCTGGGACCTCTTTAATGACTAATCTTAAGGGATGTGTGGGCACATTGACTATGGAGCACCTGTCAAATGTCCTTGCCACTCTCCTTGCTATCATTTCCTCCCTAATGTTCTGCATCTCCACTCCCAAAAGTGCTTGATGCAAAGAGACCCACTTAATTAGCTATTAAGTGAGTTCTGTTGCACAATGCAAGTCCCACCCTTTAAACACTAGCTGACATTATGGTATTAACAATCCTCTGGTGACACTACCACTTATTAAAAGCACTATTTAGGATTAATTTCCTGTGCAATTGCGCTAAGCTCCCCTGCTCAGGTCCTCGCTTATTTTGCAAGCTCCTACAATTTATGGTGCAACAATCATGTGGCCCAAATCCCTCGACATACAGATCTTTGCCTGTAATATATGTTATCCATTGAGCACGTTGTTCTCAAACCAAAACGCGCTCACAGACCGGTTCAGTTGCTGTTTATTTAACAACAGAAACCAGCAGTATGCACCAGAAAGTTTCCAGGCATAACGCGTTTCGTGCTCCCGCCCATGGTCACAGGCCAATGTGTGATGAAAGTGCAAAGCAGCATGGAAGCAATGATTACCTCCATAAATACTTATTTTGCCCAGGAGGGCCTCTGAGTGAGTTACAAACCATGATAGTAATTGTAGTCCTGCAATATATACACTCACACATTCAGACACCCACTCAGAGACACATTCAGACACTTATGCATCACTCATAGACCCACACAGACACACTCACACCCATTCACAGACCCACTCAGACACTTACACACACACTCACACACTCACTCATGCACCCACTCAGACACACACACCCACAGAGCCACTCAGACACTTACGCACCCACTTATAGCCCCACTCATTAACTTACTTATCCACTCACATACTCACTCACTCATGCACCCACCCAGAAACCCACTCAGACACTCAAACACCCTCTTACAGACCCACACAGACACGTACACATCCACTCACAGTCCTAGACACTCACACATCTACTCACAGACCCACACAGACAGACGCATACCTGCTCACTGACCCACTCAGACACTTGCACACCCACTCAGGCACACACACACACTTACACACCCACTCACAGATCCACTCAGACACTCTCACACCCACTCACAGCCCCACTCAGACACTGACACACCCACTCACAGACCCAATGAGACACTTATGTACCCACTGACAGACCCACACAGACACTAACACACCCACTCTAAGACCCACTCAGACACTTATGCACCCACTCATACAATCACCCAGACACTCATGTACCACTCATGCACCCACTCAAACACTCTCACGCCCACTGACAGATCTACGCAGACACTCAAACACCCACTCACAGAGCCACTCAGACACTTACACACTCACAGACTTAGACAGTTATGCATCTATTCACAGACCCACACAGACACTCACACCCCAACTCACACCCCAACTCACAGACTCCCACTTACAGACCCACTCAGACACTCTCACACAATCACAGACCCACTAAGACACTTATGTACCCACTCCGATACTTAGGCACCCTCTCAGAGAGCCACTCAGACATGTATGCATCCACTCACAGACTCACTCAGACACTTCTGCATGCACTCACAGACATACTCAGACACTTACTCACCCACTCACAGTCCTACTCAGACACATACACACCCACTCATAGATGTTCTCAGACCCCTACACACCCACTCACAGACCCATTCAGACACTCAGGCACCCACTTACAGACCCACTCAGACACTCACACATCCACTCACAGGCCCACTTAGACAATCATGCACCCACTCACAGATCACTCAGACACTCATACACCCACATAGCCTCTCAGACACTCATGCACCCACTCACAGGCCCACTCAGACATTCATGCCTGCACTCACGGGCCCACTCAGAGACTTTCACACCCAGTCAGACACTTACACATCCGCTCATAGACTCACTCAGACACTCTCACACCTACTCAAGCTGAGATCGACCCTGGACCAGGGTTCGATTCCCCGCCTCGGCGGGTCTCGGGCTCAAAATTCCACGGACTCGACAATTCTCGCTCTGGTGCCTACTCAACTCACGGGGTCACACTCTGCGACTCTGGGCAATAGCTTGCTTAATCTCCACTACGGCCCCTCGCGGCGGGATGCCTGGCTTTCACCTTGTGGACACCCTGCCGTGGTTTCTCACAGGGGAATACCAGGACGGGTTCCCTAAGCAAGCGCCGGGACGCTTACGGGCAGCTGTGCGCTTTACAAGTCCAGCACATTTACATTTACATTTACATTTACTCACAGACCTACTCAGACACTTGCACACCCACTCACAGACCCACTGAGACTCTTACACACCCACTCACAGACCCATTCAGACACTTACACATCTACTCACTGACCCACACAGACACTCACACACCCACTCATGACTCACTCAGACACTTACGCACCTACTCACACAGACACTCATTCACCCACTCATAAACCCTATCAGTCACTCTCACACCCACTGACAGATCCACTTAGACACACCTAGCCATCTACTAAAGGGCAGAGCTCAGGAAAAACGAATTGTAAGCTCTTTGCCAAAAAGGTCCTCATTGAATTGTTAAGGGGGAGACATGTCCTCACCATCCTTTTCTTCACAGTCTGGATTGCTACAGTTCAGCTACAGGATTGCAGTCAAAACTCTTCCACTGTCTGCGAAAGTTGTATTCAGGCTACATCTTGTTCCATGCTAAACCAGGTATGATCCTAAATGGATCCTCCTGATCTCAACACTGATTCTCGTCACACTCATAGTCCAATGACAATCCATGTACCACTCTCTCACTCTCTTTGACAAAATGTTCATCTCATTCATACATGCAATGTGCACGGAATCAGGACAAGGATCAGGTGTTCTCGTAACAGACAAATTTTGCATGAGAGGTGTCTGTAGACTACCCCTTCCATGACTCAGAGAGAAATATCTGATCACAAAACTCTATGCGGCTTACTCTGGGCATGGATGGTTTTCCTGCGGCCACTATGAGGGCATGATTGGTGCACCCTCAAGGTCACAGAATAGATTTGGGACCTTGGATTACCAGAGACAGACCATAGGCCTCTGCACACACACTAGATTAACATGAGCCAGGGCCAAACAAAAAGACGAGATACGACTTTCTCAAGCAGTTGGGCACTCAGGGCAGAGGTTCATGCCTGTTCACCTGGCAAAGAACATTCCTGTCCCAACACAAACTGAGCATTTGCTGGTTAGTGTACATTAGATTCTTAATTATAGCCATTGGATTAGTTTTGGTGATGTATGCGTGAATTGCCTATGATAGACAATCTGGTTTATGGACCCTGAAACATCTGGAGTCCAGCAATCCTATTCTTTGGTTAATGCTGCAAACAGATTATAATAGCAAGTATTTTATTTACTATGTATTTGAAAAATTCAAAGGTTTTATATTTTTACTAGTCAATAGTGATTTCTTTTTTTTAAAAGATGTACTTATTGAAAAGGCAGAAGGTAATTTAGATTTTGTTAATTTGTTTGAGGGAATTCTGAAAGTAGTGACAGTATTGTGGCACTCACTGGCAAAATGCATTCACGGGCTGTGGCGTGGTTAAGGTATTAGCTTCTTTTAAAGATGGGTGATAACATTCACTGAGACTTCTCCCTTCTAAGGAACAGGTTTAGTTTCTTTTACAAAGAAACGTGAAATATCTTCGCAGTTCTTGGAGGGGACCTCAGATTGCTGTGGGAAGGCAGACCTTTGGGAGAATACAGTCTCCTTTTAAGAAGCAATAACCCATGTTAGTTAGAACCACAAGTCCTCAGGGTGACTTGGAGAAATATCATAGGACATGTATTACATCAATTTGCTGGAAACAATAGTATGGAATAAGAAGTGATCTGGTTATTTTTTTTTTCATTTGAATGCTTATTGATGATCCTTTTGTGCCTGAAACGTATCCACCACTGCTTAATTCCGGTCTCACTTTTCTTATATTAGTTTTATTTTTATTACTTAAACTTATTTGGCTATAAAGGTATTTTATTTCATGGTGTACTGTGATTTGGTAAGCAATATGCCTATAAAAGCTTTATCAAAGATTTACTTTGTATTTTAAATCAAACTATGTAATAGAAGAATGTGACACCCTGATTAAAGTCTTCTTTCCCCTGTGGCCAGTATTGTAACTATTACTTTTAGGGCCTTTCATTCGCAGGGCCCGAAATATCTCCAGAAAGGCTTTACACGTTACTGTCCATCACGTAACCTCAGGTCATCCACTGCCAACCTGCTTACTATTCCTAAATTTAGGCTTGCTACAAAGGGAGGGAAATCTCTGGCAGTGATTGGCTCTAGGGCTTGGAATAAACTCCCCTGTCATCTTCGTCAGATCTCATCAGAACAGTGTTTCAGGAAATCTCTTAAGACCTGTATATACACCCTCACGTATACAGTGTGCAAAGCACTGATATGAATGCTAAACGCTCTTTGGACAGTACAGTTGCGGATCATCCTTACATTAATCTTTTATCCAAAGCGCCAAGATGCTCCCTGGAGTGATAGCGCGCTACAGAAATGAAGTGTTACATTACATTACATTACATTTGTAAAGCCGTGTAGATTGAATTTATTAATAAAAGGGAATGATTGTGATCTAAAGTTGTCCTTACGTAAGAATTTAATAGCATCCCTTCAGGCATCAATGAGATAACTGTTTTCTGTAGCATGTGGAAGAGCATAATTAACATTAAGAAACCAGGGGCATGATAAACTAGACTGCACTAGTTGGCTAATCTGTATGACGGCGACATCTAGTATCTTATTACTTACCTTATTAGTGCGCTACTTTCTTCCATTTCTCTATCAGGCGGGCAGCTCTGTTTATGAATTTGATAGGCATCACGTGAACAATTCGAGCAGAAGGAAAAAACCATGCTAGGTTCAGTCTACAAGGAAGTAGTATGCTGAAGTAGTTAGAGGTGCCATGATAGTAAACAGAATTTGTAGAAGTGGAGAAAGTCTCAGTGTGATAAAATTAGGTTAAACATGGACTGAATTAGAATTGATACAATGAAGGACATTGTTAAACACCAGTTCCTGTTTCAGGAACTGTGCTCCCAAGAAGCTGGAATAAGAGTGGGCTCATGGAGATATATTGACATGGTAGATGAGTGACTCCTATTTTAGAAGAGGGTTTCAGTCAACTCACTACTTTACTAATAATGTAGCTACATTCACTGTAGTGGGGGAATTGTGAGCACACTGATCGTGGAGACACAAGGTGGTTTTGACAGGAGGCAGGAACATCAGTAACGTGTAGGGCGCGGTAGAAGAGGAATTGGATGCAGGCAGTGATAGAGATCATGGCGACATAAAGGCAGAACTAGAAATGACTGGGACTAAGTGAAAGGGGAAGCAAGATGTGATATGGAGACAGACCCAGAAAGAGTGATGGAGGCCAAGATAGGATGAGATCGGAGTGGGATTGACATGTTGATTATCCACAGTAACTTAGTGGGGTGGACCGAGGATACAGAGCGCGGGAATAATCGTATATAGGGCTACAAAAGAAATGGAAAGAATCCGCTTAAGATAGCAGGCTCGCAATGTGGACAGAAATCAGACCACTGATAGCCAGACAGGCTATACAGTCAGAAGGCGGATGGGGACAAAAAATGCAGACTGGAAACAGAGCGCTCGACTATATCAGAGAGAGAAATGTGAGTAGGGAGCTCCCGAAGAACGTCCACATGTACAACTGTAGACATGAAGAGTAGCGACAATAATCCAGTGTAAACACAGTTGCGAAAATAAGACATAGGAAAGAAAGAATTGGTCTGGTTCCCATAAAAGTATGGAGGGCTTGGACTGCTCCCTATCTTTTACCTTTTCCGGATTCTTTATGTCAAATTCAGTTCAAACTAGCCTTGTCGGTGGGACAAGTAAACAGCATAAGCAAAGATAATACATACAATGTGTCCAATACAGCAAGCTGACTGCATTATTGCTTTTCATTTTTTCCTCAAAGGTTTAGACTTATGCCTTGACTTGGGTCTCAGTTATAAACTGGCTCACTAAATATGGCAAAAAGTCTGTTTTTTACTTTACAATGTTGAGTATAAGCGGGCAATGGCAGTGCAGACAACCATGGCATGATAGTCTGATAACTGGGTGCAACATATCCAGTAGATATGCGGTCTCCCTCCACGTTTTCCTAGTACTATGGTTTTTTCCCCCACATTTTTCGTATAACTGTTATTGTCTTACATGACTGAGCAGTGCACTCCATTTTATGCCACTCCACTCGACTTTATGCAACTCCATTCTACTCTACACCAATCAATCAATCAATCAATCAAAGCATTTGTATAGCGCGCTACTCACCCGGAGGGTCTCAAGGCACTTGGGGAGGGGGGTCCTCTACTGTTCGAACAGCCAGGTCTTGAGATGCTTCCTGAAGGAGAGGTGGTCTTGGGTCAGGCGGAGGTGGATGGGGAGGGAGTTCCACGTCTTGGCAGCCAGGTAGGAGAAGGATCTTCCTACCGTTGTGGCTCTTCGGATGCGGAGAACGGCGGCGAGGGCGTGGTTGGTCGATCGTAGCTGGCGGGTGGGAGTGTAGAAGGTCAGGCGGTCATTGAGGTATCCGGGGCCTTGGTTGTGGAGAGCTTTGTGTGCGTGGGTGAGGAGTCGGAACGTGATTCTCTTGCTGACGGGGAGCCAGTGCAGGTCCCTCAGGTGTCCGGCGATGTGGCTGTGTCGGGGATGTCCAGGATGAGTCGTGCTGAGGCGCTCTGGATGCGCTGGAGTCTTTTCTGAAGTTTGGCTGTGGTTCCGGCGTAGAGGGAGTTGCCGTAGTCCAGTCGGCTGGTGACGAGGGCCTGGGTGACCGTCTTCCTGGTTTCGGTGGGGATCCACCGGAAAATCTTGCGTAGCATGCGTAGGATGTTGAAGCATGACGAGGAGACGGCGTTGACTTGTCTGGTCATCGAGAGGGAGGAGTCCAGGATGAAGCCCAGGTTGCGTGTGTGGTCCGTTGGTTGGGTGCGCTGCCCAGGGCAGGGGGCCACCAGGAGTCGTCCCAGGCGGAGGGTGATGGTCCCAGGATGAGGACTTCCGTCTTATCTGAGTTCAGTTTCAGGCGGCTGTTCATCATCCACTCGGCTACGTTTTTCATCCCTTCGTGTAGGTTGGTTCTGGCGGTTGCGGGGTCGTTGGTGAGGGAGAGGATCAGCTGGGTGTCGTCGGCGTAGGAGATGATGTTGAGGTTGTGTTGGCGTGCGATGGCCGCGAGCGGGCTCATGTAGATGTTGAACAGCGTGGGGCTGAGTGATGATCCTTGTGGTACGCCGCAGATGACTTCGGTGGCCTCGGATCTGAACGGGGGAAGGCGGACTCTCTGGGTTCTTCCGGCGAGGAAGGAGATGATCCACTCCAGTGCCTTCTCCTGGATTCCGACGTTGTTCAGGCGCTGCACTAGGGTGCGGTGGCAGACCGTGTCGAACGCTGCGGAGAGGTCCAGGAGGATGAGGGCCGCTGTTTCCCCGTTGTCGAGCAGGGCTCGGATGTCGTCGGTGGCTGCGATGAGGGCGGTCTCGGTGCTGTGGTTGGCCCGGGAGCCGGACTGCGAGAGGTCGAGGGATCCATTTGTCTCGAGGAAGGCGGTCAGCTGTCTGTTGACGGTCTTTTCGATGACTTTGGCAGGAAAAGGGAGGAGCGAGATGGGGCTGTAGTTTTTGAGGTCGGTGGGGTCCACTGATGGTTTCTTCAGTAGGGCGCGGAGTTCGGCGTGCTTCCAGCTCTCTTGGAAGGTGGCGGTGTCGAAGGAGGTGTTGATGATGTCCCGGAGGTGGGGTGCGATGACGGAGACGGCCTTGTTGAAGACTGGTGAGGGCAGGGGTCGGTTGGTGATCCGGAGTGGATGGAGTTCATCGTGCGGATGGTGTCTTCGGTGTTGACCGTGGTCCAGGCGCGGAGGGCGGTGGTGGGGGGCGTTGGTACGGTCGTAGGGTGCGTCGGCTGTGTGCTGAAGCTGTTGTGTATGTCTGCGATCTTGCTGTGGAAGAACGAGGCGAGCGAGTTGCAGAGGTCTTGCGAGGGAGTGATGTCGTTGTTTCCGGTGCTGGGGTTCGAGAGCTCTTTGACGATGTTGAAGAGTTCCTTGCTGTTGTGGGCGTTGTTGTCCAGTCATTCCTTGAATGCGGTTTTCTTGGTGGTGTGGATCATCTGGTGGTGTTTTCGGGTGGCGAGCTTGAGGGTGGTCATGTTGTCTGTAGTTGGGTCTCTGCGCCAGGCTTTCTCGAGGGCCCGGCAGTTCTTCTTGGAGCACCTGAGTTCGTCAGTGAACCAGGATGCTTTATTGCTGCCGGGTCTGACGGGGGGGTCTTCAGTGGAGCGAGGTCGTCTGCGCAGTTGGTTATCCACCTTGTGAGGTTGTTGGCGGCTTGGTTGGGGTTCGTTGAGCTGGCGGGAGGGTTCTGGCTCAGGGATGTGGTGAGTTGGTCGGTGGTGATCTTGTTCCAGCTTCTGCGGGGAACCTGTTCCGGGTGGTGGTGGGTGGTGGTCCTACTGAAGCTGAAGTGGACGCAGCTGTGGTCTGTCCAGTGGAGTTCGGTGGTGTGGCTGAAGGAGATGTCCTTGCTGGAGGAGAAGACGGGGTCAAGCGTGTGGCCAGCGTAGTGGGTGGGGGTGGTTACCAGTTGCTTGAGTCCGAGGTTGTCCAGCAGGGTGGTGGTGTTGCGGTCGTTGTTGTTCTCTAGGTGGAAGTTGAGGTCCCCAAGGAGGATGTAGTCAGCGGAGGGAAGGGCGTGCGGGCTGATGAAGTCGGCGATGTCTTCGCTGAATTGTGTGCGTGCTCCCGGGGGTCTGTCGATGAGGGTGCCTCTGAGGGTGGTCTTGGGGTCGGTGTGTATCTGGAAGTGCAGGTGTTCGGCGGTTGTGAGGGTGTCGTCGGAGTTGGTCGTGATGCGGATGGTGTTCTTGTGGACGATGGCGATGCCTCCTCCGGTCTGGTTGACGCGGTCCCTTCGGTGATCTTGTATCCGTCCGGGATGGCGATGGCGATGTCGGGCGCTGAGGAGGCGTTCATCCATGTTTCCGTGAGGAAGGCGACGTCTGGTGATGTGGAGTCGAGGAGGTTCCAGAGTTCGACGGTGTGTCTGTGGACGGACCAGGTGTTGAGCAGGATGCACTTCAGGTGGTTGCTGCTGGTGCTCGGCTTGGCGGGTGCGGTGCAGGTCCGGATGCAGGAGAACTTGCAGGATTGGCAGGTGAAGGGTCCGTGGGTGCGTCCTGGGATGGCTCAGTGGCAGCCGGGGATTCGGCCGGTGTTGAGGGTGGCGGTGTCGTAAGTCCGGCGGGTGGGCTGGCAGCTGCGGGGGCCAGGGGGTCTGGCGCTGGGCGCGGTCAAGGCGCAGACGGGCTTGCCTTTGGCGCACCTTCGGCGCACAATCGGCGCGCCCGCTCCGCGTACGCATGCACTCTGCCCTAAATGGAGAGTTGGTGGGGCGGGGCGAGGGAGGAGCAGCTGGGAGGCGGGAGCGGGGTGGCGAGTGGGGGGGTGAGCGGTGCGGTGATGCTGGAGGGAGCGTGGGTGGGGCCGCAGGGAGCAGCGGCAGGGAGCGGGGTGGGGCAGGGAACAAGCAGTGACAACGGGACAATAAAAGTGAAATGCGCTAAAAACGACGAAACAAACAAATACAGGTAAAATATCAAGGCAATTAACGGCGATACAATTTACCAAACAACGAAGCAGGCACAGAGGGCAGGCAGGGTCAGGGGGCCAAACCAGCAGGGGCAGAACTCTCTAGGCAGCAGGAGGAGGCCGGGCACACTCGGGGAGGGCCACGCGGCGGGAGGAGCAACCGGGTCTGACCAGGTCAGGTCAGGTCACAGCTCCTCACCCGTGAGCCTCGCCTTATGAACCTTTGTGGGAGGGAGGAGCATCTGGGAGGCGGGAGCGGGGTGGCGAGTGGGGGGGTGAGCGGTGCGGTGATGCTGGAGGGAGCGTGGGTGGGGCCCCGGGGGAGCAGCGGCAGGGAGCGGGTGGGGCAGGGAACAAGCAGTGACAACGGGACAATAAAAGTGAAATGTGCTAAAAACGACGAAACAAACAAATACAAGTACAATAACGAGGCAATTTACGGCGATACAATTTACCAAACAATGAAGCAGGCACAGAGGGCAGGCAGGGTCAGGGGGCCAAACCAGCAGGGGCAGAACTCTCTAGGCAGCAGGAGGAGGCCGGGCACACTCGGGGTGGGCCACGCGGCGGGAGGAGCGACCGGTTCTGACCAGGTCAGGTCAGGTCACCACTCTACGCCATGCCACTCCACTCTACGCAACTCTAGTCTACCATACTCCACACTACGCCACTCCACTGTACGCTACTTATTGCCACTGGAATCAACGCCACTGAACTCTGCACTACTCTATGCCATTCCATGCCATTCAACTCCACCTTACGTCACTCTACACCACTTCACTCCACTCTACACCACTTCACTCCATGCCACTTCACTTCATGCCACTTCACTCTATGCCACTCCACTCTATGCCATTCAACGCCACTCCAGGCCACTCAACTCCACTCTATGCCACACCACTCTGTACCACCCCATTGTACTCCACTCCACACCAATCTATCCCATGCCACTCCACTTCACTCTACTCCACTCCACGCTGCTATACAGCATAGCTAAATGACATTGGCATAGCCTCTTGTGTAGGCGAAACCCATTGACTTTGCAATGCTTGTTGTGTATGCCCCTCCCTTCAGCACTGCCTCTTTACAATGATTTTGATCGGCTATTTTATACTTCTTCTAGTCACTTTTTGGGAACTACTTTTTGTTTTAGCAGTCCATGAGAGTGCACGTGTATTCCAGCTCTGTATCTCCTGCGCTTCTCCCTCCCTACTGTGTGTTGCTTTCTTCCTCAAGAGCTTCTCCCCCATGTTGCTTTCTCTTTTGGGTTCTTCTCTCCTTTACCCCGTGTTGTTTGATTACCTTGTGTGCTTACTCACTAGTCTAATTTCTTTTCATTTTATTTACCAAACCATCTTGAATCAGTAAATTAAAAGAAAATGGTGCATATGTAACTTAATAAACACGCGCATATGTGGTGATGCATGCAAATGCTTGTGTGGTGACACACATGTACGTCCTCACATGAGCTCACGCCTGCCATGGCCACCAGTAGAGGCTGCATCATATCCCCTTTCTTTTTTTTGTTTGGTGATGCCGCACAATATTGGCCAAAAACTATTTTTTGTTGATGCTGTACAGCATCACCAAAAGACTTTGCCAAAGCAAATAGGTCCCAAAGATGCACCCTTTAGGCTTTGCCAGTGATTTTTTTCTCTTCCTTCTGCACTCTAGTTTCCTATTCAAGAATATTTGTTGTTACTCGTACCAGGCTCTTTCATTGGAATCTCAATGTGTATTCCTTTGCTGTAGTTTGTGGTCTCTGTACTATGATTGCATGCTAGTGGAAGGAAAAGAGATGGGCTTTCTAGGGGTTTGTGACATAATGGTTTCTTATCTTTTGGTTAACCTGCTTCACTCTGGGACTGTTTCAGTACACAGTATTCCTTCTTGTATCATGTACCTTGGTCGACAGGCAGTGTAATCTAGGCCTATTTATTCAAGCGTCTTCATCTTTGCTTCTTAGCTCAGACTGTTTTAATTCCCTCTCCATCTATCTCATCCCTGTATGTTGGAGGAGAAAGTATCGTTCAAGAACTCTCCTTACCTTTCTTCAATGCAAGATTTCTCCAACTTGAAATGCAAGTGAAGTTCTGGCCCGTTTGTACCAAATTGTCCTGGGTGGGGGCAAGAGGAAAGAGAGAGAGGAAGAAACATAGAGAGAGAGTTTGTGGGTGTGTTACACTAATTTTGTGGTATGTCTGAGACAGGTATACACAATATCCGGTCCTATGCATACAGCAGCCCAAGCACAGGCATACTGCTACACCTAAAAAATGATGTACTGATATATGTTTCTGAGGATGGTAAGTTAATGTGTGTACTCTCCACCCTTATTTCCTGGGTGCAAAATTTGCTGTGCCACAAGTGCTGTTGTATGGTCGGCAGTAGCACTGTTTGGAGGAATGGATTCCTGTGTCAGAGTGCATGCTTCTTACTGAGTAAGTACTTTTGGGGGATACACTTAGGGACTTAAGCGTTGGCAGCTGGAATTTTCAGCCATCTGTTTGATGGAGGCCCCATCACCACCATACTTTTGGGAGAAGGCCTATCCTATTTTTAAATTCCTACCAAAGAGGTGTGGTCTTTTCCTTGAAGTGGCTACTGCTGCCATATTGGGAGCCAACTTCAGGAGCAAACAACTTGCCTGAAATTGCACCATGTCCATACAGGGTGCTGGAAATGTTGCTAAAATATGGGGGTACTGGAAATGGGACCCCAAAGTGTGGATACATTTTCTGCATCCATACTATACGGGGAAATGCAGGGCTTCCGCGGATAGACCTGACTGGTGGTCATCGTGATCTCCAATAGAAGTGGTGCTGCTAGAAATGGTGAGTGTGTGGCCAGCCTAAAATTGGGATGGCAGATCCAACACCCTTTTCAAATGTGTCACCACTGTATGATGTTAAAGCTGATGCCCAGGCAGGTGAAGGCTCTCCCATCAGATCCTTCAGTCTCTTCCCAACCCCACTTTAGGATGATAGACATCAGAGAAGGGTGGGCGTGGCTTCCAGCATTTTGTGGCTAAGGTCCAGTTATTGTCCTTCTTGAAATCAGCCCTTTAGCCTCCTTTTGGATCTGAACACCCTTTTGAATTGCAACTCTCTCTCTTGGTGTCAGATATTTTGCATGGAATGGATAGATCTTCAAACTGAAATTGTGTCTTAACACTGTGATAGTTCATGAGGTAGGTACCCACTGTTTCATTGTCCAAGCAGGTCTAGGAATTCTTACCACATTCTTATTTTAAAGGTTTTATATAGCGCTGGCTAGACCCGGAGGTATCAGAGTGCTTTACATGAGTATCAAACCATAATTGCAGGTTACATCGTTACAAAGGTTACACAGTTATTAGAACCTGGCAACATAGTGACAAGTATGGTCGAGACAAACAAAAAGGACATATACGTAAGGGAAAAAGCAGGCAAGGGGAGAGATTCAGAGGTGAGGGGGTAAGAGCAGGGGAAGTAGAGAATGGAGGAGGAAAAGAGGAGGGGAGGGTGAGAGACACAGCATGGAAAGAGAAGGGGGAGGGTGACGTGAAACACAAACCGGTAGAAAATTCTTTCTTTTCAGGCTATGAACAAACAGCCTGATTCATCATTCTTCCGTTTTGCGAGCCCCTAATAGCGATTCATAGCGAATCGCTATTAGGGACTCGCAAAACGGGATTCATGTAGAAATTGCATAAAGAAATGCGATTCCTACATAATCCTTATTTGCGATTAGCAAATTGCTAATCGCAAATAAGGAATAACTCGCCATTCATTCCTATGGGCCAAAAGGCCCATAGGAATGAATGGGGAGTATTCCTTATTTGCGATTAGCAATTAGCTAATCGCAAATAAGATAGCGATTTGAAGGGTGCCAGGGGTGTCCAAAGGACACCCTGTAGCACCCCTCAAATGAAATTTTACACAGGTGTTGCACACACACATGTCCAAAGGACATGTGTGTGTGTAACATGCAACTCAGAAAAATGCATTTAAAAGCATTTTTCTGAGTTTTCGCAATTTACCACAAGGTCTGACCTCGCGGTAAATTGTGGCCAGAAATTGCGAATTCGCAAAACAAAATTGGATGATGAATTGCATTTAAGGAATCTCAAATAGAGATTCCTTAAATGTAATTCCTCGCAAAATTGCGAGATCGAAATTAGCGATTTTTGCATTTGGGATGATGAATCCCAAATGCAAAAATCCCACTCGCAAAGGGCCAGATTCTCAGAATCCGGCCCTTTGCGAGCCGATTTCGGCTTCATGAATAAGGCTGAAAGTCCATTCTATCTTAATTGGACAATGTGCAATCCTCACCAAGGGTAGCACCCTTCAAATGAGTCCCTGCTCTACATTTCCTGAAGGCTTAACTAGTTGCTTTCTGTTCCAAGCATATGCTATACATTGTTTATAATTCTTACATAGATCTAAGGTTCAGAGAAATATTTAGAAAGGTCATCGCAAATGGACAGCTTCTATTCCAGGCTAAAGTAATCTCAGTGGAGGGTCTGGGTTGGAAGCTGCTCCCTCTTGCTTTCCATATGTTTGTCCAGTCTTTCAGTTGTTAACTCTGTGGGGTGAAAGGAAAACCCCTTTGAAGTGGATTAACCCATAGCAAGACACTGTCATCAAGGGGTCGATGCTAAACAGCCTAACATTGATACTAGAAGATCTGCAGCAATATATTATCTATCATTTGTACCTTCCTCCTGTGGTTTACAAATAACTGCTTCAAAGTGTGTGGTTCGAGATCGAAAGAGGGAGGGTACGCTGCAGGGAAGCAAAATAATTTGATGCCGACCTGGAAATGGTTATTTCATTGGACAGATAGGTTTTAAATTATGTTTAGTGTAAGGTTTTGTTGAACTCCTCTTTTCCGCAGCTGAGGTCTAGTGTAAATTTCAGATGGTTCTCAACAATCTCAGTTGGGCTGTGAATTTGTTCCGCTCTTTGAAAAAGCCAGACCCAAAACTTTGATACATACACCGAAGCGCAGTATCTCTACTCTACAATAATGTTAAGGATGTTGTTTTATAATTATGACGTACATGGCGAGTTGTGGTTCAACAAATTGTATGTTTTATTGTAGGTGTCATTGTCATCCCCAGTGCATTTTAAACTCCAGCTCTTCTCTGTGCATTCTCACTCACATGGGGTCATAGAATGTTATGTCATATGTGTGCCCTGTAAGAGTAACAAACCTGATTTTCATACATTAAAAGGCAAATGATTCACAGAATCAGCATTTCCAGGCTTAAATCCCCTTGCAAGGGTGGACAAGTCATACTACAGAGTGGACGTTTGAGCACAAGCAAGTCAGAGTGGGAGATTGAAAGAGGGAATGGGGTGTTTTGATGCCATGCATACAATATCATGCCAACATCCACAAAGTCCTAACTTCATATAGAACCTTTTTTCAGGCTTTTCATGCCTTGGAAGCACACATAAAAGTAGCCGGCAAACAGTAGTAGTACATTCTTTCAAAGCTGGGTAGTGGAATACTTTCATATTTCATGGCGTGTAAGGGAAATGGTTTCTCCAAGGAAAAAAATGCCAAAGTCCTTAAACACCTTTAGTTTAAAATAAATAAATCTCCCAGTTCCTAAAAAAAAAACTGAAATAAATGTGTAAAGTAACGGGTGCTCACGTAAAGCGCTCCAATCCTTTCATGTCCAGTTCGCACTATATGAAACTGCAAAAAAGTGGGTCCTTATTTAGAGTTTGACGGATGGAATAATCCGGTACCAACATGGCAGATGTCCCGCCCACCATATTGTGGAGTATATAGCCCATGGCCCTGGTAGTGGGGTGAACAGCATTTGATATATCTGCCACTTCCGACTGCGTATCCCGTCTGCCAATCCCTAATAAAGGGCCATAGCTTTCAACGTGTAGCTCTTTGGAATGTGGAAGCATCTAAAGTAAGGGTGAGTCTAACTAAAAGAAAAATAAATGGCTTCTACGTTGCTATTTTTACTCCTTCGTTTGCGCAGTGTCCTATACAAATACCATTACTCTATAGAGAAAAATCTGTAGAACTGCCACATTTTGCTGAGTCGCGAAGAGAGCACATTTGGAAATGCAGTGCTGGTAAAAGATGAGGTAACTTTTTTCCCAAAGGTTAAAAGGTCGCAGAAACACTGCCAGCTTCGTGTTGCTCATGTGTCCAGTGAAGCCATCACTCTGCGTCCCGCACCGCCACCTTGTCCCTCGCTGACCCTTGTTAACTGGAAACCAGAGAGAGCTCTCCCTGGGTGTCCCGGTGACCTCTCTGTCAACACTGTGCGCGAGCAGTCCTTTCATGTCCCCTGATGTTGTTTTTGGTCCTCTCCCGCTCTTTTAGTAAGAGTGTCAAAAGCAGCGGTGTCGAGTGTCCGAACCCTCCATTAGCGTTCTGTGCTTTCGAAGACTGTGTCTAGTAAACTGACTGGGAGCAAAAAACAACAGCAATTTACTTAATCCGCGCGCAAAGTAACAGGAAATGTAAAATGTCGGCTGTGCGACGCCATGTCTTTTGTGACGTATGTGAGCAGTGGAGCTGAAAGCCTGAAGCATGGAATGCACGGGAAGTAAACACTTGTTTTTCTCTCACCTTGCAGGCCTGGATGTCAACAGAAGAACACCTTTTCCTTGTTTCCTTCCACCAAGGGCTGGACTTTCCGAGGGGTGAGTCTTCCGCTCAGCCATTATTTAACATTCAAATACTTGTACTGCTGGGTCGCTCCATGGCGGCTGCTAATGGAGGAAAAAAAGACCACATTAACACACAATTGCATTTATTGATATTTCAGCAGGTAACTTGTGTTTATGGGAACCGTTACTTCCATGGTATGATTTGTCAATTACTTAGCATGAATGGGTGGCCGCCTTCAAACCTCCAAGTCCCTCATTCTGAATCCCACTGTGGACTGACCAGGAATCACCTTGGAATTGTTATCATTCCTTCATTCACAAGTGACTCTTTAAGTTGGATCGCCAGCAATGAGCAACATTCTGCAATCGTAAAAGCGAATTTGATAAAGCATAAATGACCTCTTAATTCAAAGGCCCATCGGGGAAATATGCTTATTTTATTAATGCTAGCGCGACCTGTTGATCTGCTTTCACTGGCTGCCGCGTGCCAACCGAAGTCCCTGCCCTGTGCACGCATCTGCACTCCTAGCGTGGAGCGCCTAAACACATTACTACACTGGGAGAGAGGAAGGTCTGGGCCCTTCGTAGATGGGCTATACCGCTATTAAAGTCCCTCTCCCTTGTTAAAGGCCCTCGCCTTCGGCTCGGGGCCTTTAATAACCGGTATAGCCCTCTACGGCGGGCTATAAGGCTATATTATTGTGCTATGTTGTTATATTATGTTATTTTGTGTTAAAAGTTTATGGAATCTTTGATCACCACTGAAGTGGCCTGTCGCTACAAAAACCTAGAAAATTAACCAAGTACCTGCTTGTGCGCCTGTAAGGTGTTAGCGAGCCTGTGAAAGCCAGGCATCCTCTCTTCTCTGCAGTCGACATTATCAAGAAAAGCTTGTTATGCAGTTTAGTGGTCAAACTAGGGAGGGTTTCTTTCTCACTTACAGAGATCTTTAGAGCTGAGGCACAGGATGATGTATTTCAAAGGAAGGCTTGATTATGCAAGCTGTACAAAAGCGAGAGATTTTGGATCTCCAAGGCAAGATCCAGGAAAGTAGTTTGATCCATGGGTATTAAAGAGTGGTTTGAACTCATTACAATCTGTCCAAACTAACGGTATAATTCAGAAAAAGTGGGCGAGAGATGATTCTGGCCCTTAATGCCAAATAACAAAAAATGCTGTGTTTGAAAATTGTTGTAGTCGATGCACTGTAGAGATACGATGCAGCGGTGGACTAACCAAGATGATATGATGCCAGGTAGCAGAAGTCTTGTAGAAATGGCCAAGATGCTGACAAAAAAGTCACAACATCTAAAATGCAGGAGCTGAGTAGTACATAAATGTGTAAGTCTCGCATAGCTATCGCTCGAAATAGACACCCAAGTTCTTTGCCACCTCAGCAGGAATGAAAAATACCCAGTACTACTGGCCTTATATTTGATACCTAGAATCTGTGTCTGGCACCTCAAACTAGCACTTAAGTTCTGTTTCTGGAATGTTTTTAACCACACTGACGCACACTTTCGCCTTCTGTGCCAATGGTTTCTTGGTCAAGAAAAGATTGATTAAAAAATCCAAAAGCAGAGATCAGTGAAGGCAGCAAATGTGCGTATCTATTACAGAGGAGTGGTGGCAAAGTTATTCATTTAACTTTATTTTATTAAATTATATCTCATAATACACACCTTTCTCCGTTGCAAATAATAGTAATGGTACACATTTTGGAAACATATAACATATTTCCGTCCAATATTTAATCCACCAGTATAGGCCACCTTTGAATGTTGATTGGTGACAACTACTACCTGACACAGGTCTGGGTTCCCTTCATCCTGAAGAGGAGAGGGCACATGTGAACACTCAATATGGAATTATGCACTTCCCCCCGGCCTCAGTTTAGGGAGGTGAGTAATGAAATGGTGGATAGGGTGGATTAAATGGTGGATACAGTATGGAGAAGTAACCACTAAGGAATGGAAGAAAGATACGTCAAAAATAGTGGGAAAAGATGCTTGGATTGGTTCCTTTATTGGTGGTACAAGAGGTTGGACTTGTTACGTGAGTGAAGAAGATGAGCATAAAAAGGGAAACAGGAAGGGGTTTGGAAGAGGAAGCAAGTGAGCAAATGTGCACAGAATGAGAGCAAAGAGGGGTGTTAGCAAGGGAGTTGGAGAGGGGCAGCCAGGGTCTTCAGAGCAGTTCTCTTGTGGATCAGCTTTGGGTTCTTCCAGTGTCCTTTTCTTCGAATAGTAAGGAGACCTTCTCCATGCTCTGCAATCCAGAGAATGTGTTTTACCCCATCCAATGCCTGAGCTCAACTTTGCTTGGAAGAGTTATCTCATGATGAGCACCTTTTAGCACTGTCTATGTTTACACTAATTCCAGTTTCCTTCCTCATTTATTATTGGCCGGGATATGTCTCAAAAGGGAGGAATCATGCTTCCCTTCATTTTCATTGAGTCCTTACAATAGGTCGCCTCTAAAATTCCTGAGTTAGCTTGCTTTGGGGATCCTTTATTGTTTTCTCTGGGATCCCAAGTATTTCAAAGATCCATTCTCTTGTAATCCTCTCTGGTCACTTTTCTTCTCATAGTCTGCTTATCCTCTGTGTTAGACCTGACATCCTTGGTGTGCTTTCCCACTAACTTTTTGCCTTCAGACCTGTTTTTGCTGACATTGTTTTTACTGGGATTAGGACTCTGCGCACTTTATCACTGTTAAATAGTGCTAAAGTGCTTGTGCTCTCGCCTTAAAACATGGCAACATTGGCTTATTCCCAATTGGCATTTTTAATTTACCTATACGTCCCTAGTAAAGTGGCACTACATGTGCCAGGGCCTGTAAATGAAATGCTACTAGTGGGACTGCAGTACTCATTGTGCCACCCACTTAAGTGGCCCTATAAAACATGTCTCAGCCTATGGGTCCTGCATGTCACGTCTGCCGTTCTGGTCGACACCTGAACTGTTGCATGGTGGGGCGGAAACAGAAATTGGCATGGCATTATTATGTGCAAGTATGGTATGTTTTGTTCATTGACCCTCTTTTTTTTTAACAACTCTTTTTATTGAAAGATCACAATATCACCACAGCACTCAGAACCCCGGAGGCACTGCAATCAAATAATTAGACCCTCTTTTTGAGATACCCTCTGTTACCCCCCTCCTCCCTCTCCCCCTTCCCTCGCCCACGTTTTTTTTTTCTTTGTCGGCCACTGGATGTAGGCGAATGAATTTGTGTACTTACCCACCCGCCCTGCAAAACTGCCCCAGCAAGGAAAAATAAAATGATAACATTGTGTTATCATTTTATTTGTCCTTTTTTACACTGCTGAAAAGCAGTGGTGCGATTCTCCTCCGCCTTTAGCGGAGGAACCTCCACTGGATGTGCCCATCTCTGCCAGGTATCACCTTGTACAATTTAGGTATCTACACAGGATTTATTTCACCCCCCTAGTGCCATGGCTCACGTGTAAGGTGCCCTCCTGCACCTGCCTTGCATGCCATATCCAATTGGGTGACTTCCTTCACAGACACTGGTCATTAAGAATCATTTGCCCCTTTTGTATGGCACAGCAGGGATCATTCATGTGGTCTTGGGCTGTCCCATAGACCTCACCCTTAAGATAGCACTGCTAAACATCTTATAAGACGAAGGCCTTTCTAGAGCTGAGATAGCCCAGCTGAGTTTTGAATTGGGTCTGACCAAATAGGACAGGGCGCAGAATTTGCAGCCTACCGTTGCAAGATGGAAGACAGGACTTGGCATTTGACGTCTTCTTGAACTCCTGATATGCGAAGCCCAGGGCTGCCCCCAAAAAACATACGAAAAGATGGCACCATTTGCTGCACTCTACAGAGGAAGGGATGCCTCATCAGTGTTTGAGGGGTGCTCTGATGTTCTGTGGGGCTGTCGCAAGGTACTGCTGGTATCACACAGCTGATCACGATTGGATGGAAATTGACATCAGTATACGGCACTCTTTCCTTTTTCTGAGAGTCGATCAGGGCCGGCTTTAGCGATTGTGACGCCCAGTGCGACAATCATTTTTGGCGCCCCCACACCCCATGACCGCTACCTCAAATTCTTTCACTACCACTGGGCATAAGTGCCCCTCATTTCTCCAATCATAAGTTATTGCTAAACACAGCTCCCCTACCTGAGGTCAGCACCCCCTCCACAGGCCAGCGCCCAGTGCGGCAGCACCTGTCGCACTGCACTAAAGCCGGCCCTGGAGTCGATGAGCAGTCCCCTTGCTTTTGTTTCTAGTGTATGGTTAGTAGTGTTCAAATACCTTTTAAGTACGCCCATTCCATTATATTCTTACTATATAGTTGGCTTTGTACAAGATTTTTTATACTTGTGCGACTTTATAACCACTTAATGCTGTATTGTTCAACTATGACTATTATGGATCCCCTCATGTACCTCTTGTAAAAGTTGTCACATAACATGTCAAGCGCTTTGATACCTTCGGTCCTAGCTAGCGCTATATACAAATCAAAATAAAAATAATAATATTGCTAAAGATAAGGGAAATACACGCTCTTTGTTTAGGGGCTGAATTTGCAATAAACACAACACTTCCTCCTTTTATGTAATGGTGCTAAAAACCACCAAGGACCCAGCGTTAGGTTTAGTTGCAAGCACAGAGGGGTTTACATCGAATGGGCTCGTGCCTGAAGCCAAGATCTCTTGCTATTTATGGATTTCCTCTTTCTACATTTTTTGTTCTATATTTGTGCTTGATGGTTCGGTTCACCTGCTCCTTGGGCCAGGCACCTGTCAGGAAGGCTTATTTACTGTGCTCATTTGGTGAAATGCTGACGTTTGTTAATTATGATATTGTGGCTGCTGTGGCCAAACTAAGCATATTTATTTTGAACCAGCCAACTTCATGGCCCTAATATTTATGACAAGCAATTAATTTTGAGGACATTGGCAGGAAAGATGTTTTTTATTTGTTTTTAAGCGAATGTTTCCAAAGGAGATATGTTTTGAAAAAAAAGAATATTCAGAATATGTTCCTAGTGCCTGTTGACCACTATAAATAGATCAAATCTAATATGTATGTGCCAGATGCTCGTTTATCAAGATTCTTATCAGTTTCCGCTTGTGACTACAAACTATATTAAATATTTGAGGAAGTGAAAAAGTTGTAAGATGTATTTGTACTACAGCATTGTATGATACTTTCTGAACAACAGGCAGTGGAATATAGGTATCTGCGGTGCAAAGAAAGTGAGGAGGCTATAAACTGGTGAGAAGAAAAGGCAAATGCACAAGAGTTTGAGAAACTGGTAAATACATCCCTAAACCCTCACAGTCCTTCGAAAATATGGTATGCCTTTTTTTCACTCACAAAGCAGCAGACCAGGTCCAATTCCCCTCCGAGGATGGGGAAAAAAATGGATAACACTCCAGCATTTCTAGTGTTTCACTTTTCGCGCAGTAATTTCACCCATCCCTAGGTTTAATCCTAGTGAATAACACACACCTGAAGCGCTACATGCATACAGCAGAGATATCAGCATAAGGGTATCCCACCTTTCATGCAAGTGCATCATTCTAATGCTTGGCTCCCTACCAGTCCAAGCTCTTCCATTCGCTGTAAGGCCAGTGACAACACTCAGAGAGGATATAACAACCTTAAAGCCAAGATTTTCAATTCCGCTGCACATAAAGAGATCCAGAAAGGATGATATAGACTCTATAATATTGTTAATAATTTTATTGCAGACCATAGCCTGCTTCAGACTGGCTTTGTCGGGGGACTGACACATCCTCCAAACTCAACCTTGTATCTGCAGCCTTCCCTGTCAGAGGACCCTGGTTTTAGGAATACTTTGCGTGAAAAGGTAGCTTTATCACAACACAGCTGCCTCTGATGCTAAATAATGGGAAGCATTTAAAGCTACAATTGGGGGGTGGGCATTGTGTAAACACTGTAGTGCGCACAAGGAGAATGCTAGATGCAGATCTACAAACTATAAAAAAAACCTCCTTGCTCTGCCTTGAGAATGAGGCCTTTAATTGCAAGACACCCACCCGCTCCCTTGCTGTGACCTGCACTAAACATGCTGCTCTGCTCGAGTGCCACAGTGTGTCAGTTATGCTGTCCATGTCGCAAAACTGAATGCCAATTGTGGCAACCCTCGAGCATTGCTGGCTTGACTTATCAGATAGGAATATATTCATAGACAAATCACCTTTATTTGGCTTGCTCCAGACAGTTTAGGGGCAGACTTACAAGCCCCTTGAATCACTTTTGCACCATTGTTGCGCCACTTTTGTGATGCAGCGGCGGCGTAAAAGTTGCAGACCATTTACAACGTGACGCATCTAGGGAGATGCATCACATTGTATTGCCCTGCATGACATTATACCTGCGTCAGGTATAATGTATGCAGGGTAGGCGTTCACACGCAGGAAAGCCTCGTAAAAGTGACGCAGTGAAATCTACAAGATTTCACTGCCTGACTTTTAGGACGCCACTGCGTCAAAACCTTACGCCTGCTTGAAGCAGGCATAAGGAGTGATGCAGTGTATTGGGAATAGGCCGCAACACGTATTGCTGGAGTTGCTTCATGCTTCCGACACGACTCCAGCAATGCGTGACTTTTCCGTCAACAGATGCGTCTGAATTTCTGACGCATCTGTCAACCCTTGCGTCATGGTGCACGGTATTGTAAATACGGCGCATCCATGGTGATGCAAGGGTTTTGCATGGTGGCGCAGGAAAAGTGACGCATCACTACAGATGTGTCACTTTCTTGTAAATCTGCCCCTTAGTGCTTACACAGAGTAAAATCCATGGACCTAGCAGACCTCCTAGGTGACATCCAGCTGACATAGATTTCCCCATAACAAAGCCAAGACCTTGATGCCCCTGTTACCTCTGCTGAAATAAAGAAAGCAATATGGTCACTAGAGGCGAAACTCATGGCCAAGGCGCGGTGCCATTGAAATTTTTCCAGGCGTACCCTGACCTACTAATTCCAAAACTGGAAATACTTTAAGTCAGCCGCCTCCGAAGGCAACCTACCTCCCACTCTTCAAGAGGTTCTTTGAGTTTCCATCTTCAAGCCACCTAAAAATGAGACTGATCTCTCTTCTTGCAGATCCCTGGTCACCCTAAATACAGATTATAAAATACTTAGTAAAATTGTAGCTGACCACCTGCTGCCATTGCTGCCTCACTTGATAAATCCTGATCAGAAGGTTTTGCAAAAAATGAATATATTTGAGTACATGCATAGTTGGAAAAATCTGCATTCCGTTTGAAGTCAATTACAAATGTAATGCCCTGGTAATGTGAAGATGTATTTGTAATATTTGTTAATAAAACAAGCTTCAATAAAAAACATTTAAAACATTATTCATTTTCTATTATCCTAATGGGACTATATCATAGATCGCTCCTGTGGCCATAAATGGAAGTCTTCTGTCACTTAAAAGACATGGAATAATTTAAATCTTCAAAACAAATGACAGACTTTTAGTACATTTTAAGCTTTTACTTCCTTGTGCATGATTTAGCCACCTTTCTTGCACTACCAGTTCCCCCATACATCAGAGAACCCTTACTTGGCTACCATTAAAATCAAATGGCTTACAAAAAATATACATACTGTACATGTATGCAGCAAGCATAGTTAATATTGTGTTCGTCTGATGGCAACATTAATTGTTTGCTTGAGTGTCTGTCCGATTCTATTTGTTTTGTTTCCTTTGGAACAACACTTGCACCAGCAATCTAGAAAACTGAATTTACACTGTCAATAACATCTCCTCCTTCCTTTAACTAAGTTAAAAAAAATTATACGGAAGGCAAGTAACTTATTTTAAAACTACTAATCCCATTAGACGTAATAATTATATATGATAATCAAGGCCAGACTGAGAACACAAATCAGCCTTGGCAATTTTAATCTGACCGGGAAGGTGGTGGGCGAGGATGCAAGTGTGAAACACTGCTGCGTAACTAAACCAGCCACAACACTGCTGCTTTTGTTACTGGGGGCTGATATTGCAGCACTGCTGCAGAACCGGCCCCAAGTGGAGTGGTGTGGCTCACTAGTTAGAGGCGGCAGACCCAGAAGCAGAGGACGGCCCGGAACCAGGGTTCAATTCCCGAAGCGGCAGGGTTGTGGACCAGGGTCAGCGGACTCGATAATTCTCGCCTCGGTGCCTACTCTAACCAGGGATCACACTCGGCAACTCTGGGCATTAGCTTGCCTCATCTCCACAACGGCCCCCCACATACGACGGGGATGCCTGGTTTCACCTTGGAGATACCCAGTAGGGACCCTCCCACAGGGAAAGCCAGGACGGGTTCCCCAGCGGTCTACAGCGCGGAGATACCCCATGTGGGGTGATTCAGGCGCTTTACAAGACTACATTACATTACATTACAACTGCTCCAAAATTGGCCCACACCCTTCCAGCCTCCCGGGGAAATGCCCAATGCCTGCTATGGCCAGCCGGGCCCTGATGATAATTCCTAAGAGTGTTCTCCAACTAAAACATTCAAGTCAAAAACATAAAATTGCACGAAGGCTAAAACTTTGAGTGCTGGGATTGGTGGAGCATTGAAGAACAGTAGAGTAAAAGTTTCCCTTGGCAGGATTCTTAACTAATCAAGCCCACATGTCAATATTGGACACTTACACTGAACAAATATAACAAAAACATATATAAAAACTTATATCAAATTTATTATTTTGTTAAAAACATGAAAAAATCACACAGTAAAAACAATAGTACTTAATCAAGGTTTGTGCTCACTAAAATTTTCAGTTCTAAGTCACACAAAATTTCTCAACATAAGATACTAATCTTAAAACTTAATAAACAGTGCCCTAAAATTCATCAATAAAAAACAACACAGGGGAGAGACAGACAGAAAGACAGTATCATTTGTCATTGAAACTTAGCACATCGAGTATTTCAATCTCAAACTACCAATCCTGGGCACATTTGAATCTTGTGACATGCAGGATTGGCACGGTTACTCAATTATGCAAATTGTGTAGCGTCGACGCGTTTCGATGGCTTTTGTTTCAAATTTGTGCCCTCTTTTTCAAGACTGTTTTTTTATATATGTCTCTCTTGATCGGCGGCACTGGTTGGTTGCCTTGTAGTTTGGGGACTCCTGTAGGTAAACATACTGCTATCAGTATCTGTTACTGTATTTATGAGTTATCATTAATTGGTCTAAACATTTGTTAACCTGTCAATGCATCTTATGTTGGGTACATTATATATCATTTCATCTCAAACATCAGCTCTTATTCAATGTATTTTGCCCATGATTTTACAAAATTAGCTTAGCATGTAGTTTGAGTTTACATAAAACTTCAACTCTTCAATCCATACTCTTCAGAAAAACATCCATTATACAGTTCATGATGTTTATAAGCCCAAGAGACAATTCTTAGAGTCTACAATTTGAGTCAAGCTTGAATCCCATTTGACTTCAGTGGCACGTAAATATCAATAACACATCATTGGTATACCCGTTACCGGGCATTCACATGTCTAATATTGTCATGTGTGCTTTAGAAATTCATATTTATCACCATTGGACGTAAGGGAACCATTAGAGGTCAGACAATTCATTTATATTTTATACATTGCGTCTGACCTCACACTCCTGGGGACCGAATAGGTTCATTATTTTTGCTCTATGATGTTTGTTACCTTTATCTCATGTTATGTGTGGAGTTCTTCTCGATATTGAACATCCGCATCATAGACTATAAAGTTGGTCTGAAGAATAAATTATTTGTTTCTTTTTCAGTATTTATATCTTAAAGGAACGGTATCTTATTGGTGAAAAATTTTTCTTTCTGTGTATATATATATATATATATATATATACCTCTTCTCTAATTTGGGCCCTGTTTTTACCTTGGTCTCCGATGTAGTCTCTTATATTACTTCCTCTTGGGCCACTTTGTTGGACTCTTGCACGAGCATACAGGAACAAAATCTATGTAGGGGGGAATATTTCTATTTTAATCATTTGTTTACCATGTTGTGTTTTATGCTACCTAACCAACATCTTATTTACATTTGACCATGGCGTTTATCTATTGTTTGCGATTACCTGCTGGGAGTATCGTCGCTTTTTAAACTATCGATGTCATCTGGCTTTCTCAATTCTGCCAACCCTTATAAAATCGCGTTGCTCTCTGTGCTCAATATTACCTACAAAAGATTTGGCATGGGTTGGACACTCTCTTAAACGCTGTTAGAATATTGTAACAGTTGCACCGTTACATTTCCATATAACCCACCTTTGTTAGCAAGTTGAAACGTCTTCAAGGGGTGGACAATTAGGGCCGTGGAATGATGTTGTATCACCTACATGCGGTTAAATAGAGACAAAGGGGCTGGATTAGATCTAAATGTTTCTAGCTCTAATTTTAAGAAATGTGCTCGTTGGGAGCTAGAGGACATCGTAACCCCGGGGTTTCTTACCGATTGCGTGTTACTCCCTCAGCTCATCCACTGCCGACCGGCGTTCCTCAGAGCTTCCTGTGTTCCTTCGTGAAAGGGCGCTAGTCCCCTACCCTCTTATTGTGCCGTTTTATACTCTTCAAATTGGTTCAAGATGGTGCAATTATATTGTGTTCAGCTGGTTTTAATTGCTTACGGGCAGGTTTCTCATTTAGTTGAATTTCCGCATTTTGAGATTGCTCCGCGTTTCACGCCTCGTCTTCATGTTGTGCGCGTCGCACGTCTCTTTTGTAACCGCTATTGTTTCCTGAACCTAAGCCTCATTTTCACTTTAAACCAAGCCTCATTTTGACATTTTGTTTTGTTTTCCGTAGGTTTAGCCGACATTGGATGTTCATAATATAAACAACTTACGATATTTTGTCCAATGGTACAGCGCCTATTTTACACTTAAAAACGATTGGATAATCATAATGAAAAATGACTACACAGTTTTATTTTCTTACAGATGCGACCAATTTTAACTGAAGCTGCCTCTTCTGTTGACTCCTGTATTTGCAGACTACACCTCAATTATAAAATTTATATTCTCATATTGATAGTCCTCTATACCGTTAATGTTTTATTAATTACTGCTGGATTTATTGGATATATGTCAACTGTGAGTTCTTATAGCCTCATCCAGTTTCTTAAATGTTAACAACAATTTTCATCCAGTCTTCTTTTGAATTAAGGCCTTTTTCTACAGTGTCTAGGAAACACATGTACCATTGTTCACGTGTTTTCCTGATGGCATCTAAATTGCCTCCTCTTCTGCTAACGCTTATTTTTTCTAGGATGAACCATGTAAACTCGTTACAGTTGTGGTTCTCCTTTTGATAGTGGTAGGTTAAGGGTGCATTTTCCTTCTTGTTTTTGATTGATGATCTGTGTTCCAATAGTCTTGTTCGGAGCTCCCTACCCGTTTCCCCTACGTAGCCCAAACAAGCAAATGGAATATATTTTTGCTCCTGCAATTATTTAAGCTCTTAGGGATCAGAGTTTTTCCATTAAAAATCAATTTTTTGGTTGTAATGCAATTGGGGCAGATTGAGCATGAGCCACATTTGTGGTTACCTATTGCCTTTTTATTGTCCACCAAGGTTGTTTGTACATTACTAGCCATATTTTTGTATGTTTTTACCAGGGCATTTTTAATTGTTTTGTTGTGCCGGAATGAAAACAATGGTTTGAGTATTGGTACAGTTTGGCCATTGTTGATGATCTTCCAATTGCCTGGGCAAAATACATTGAATAAGAGCTGATGTTTGGGATGAAATGATATATAATGTACCGAACATAAGATGCATTGACAGGTTAACAAATGTTTAGACCAATTAATGATAACTCATAAATACAGTAACAGATACTGATAGCAGTATGTTTACCTACAGGAGTCCCCAAACTACAAGGCAACGAACCAGTGCCGCCGATCAAGAGAGACATATATAAAAAAACAGTCTTGAAAAAGATGGCACAAATTTGAAACAAAAGCCATCGAAACGCGTCGACGCTACACAATTTGCATAATTGAGTAACTGTGCCAATCCTGCATGTCACAAGATTCAAATGTGCCCAGGATTGGTAGTTTGAGATTGAAATACTCGATGTGCTAAGTTTCAATGACAAATGATACTGTCTTTCTGTCTGTCTCTCCCCTGTGTTGTTTTTTATTGATGAATTTTAGGGCACTGTTTATTAAGTTTTAAGATTAGTATCTTATGTTGAGAAATTTTGTGTGACTTAGAACTGAAAATTTTAGTGAGCACAAACCTTGATTAAGTACTATTGTTTTTACTGTGTGATTTTTTCATGTTTTTAACAAAATAATAAATTTGATATAAATTTTTATATATGTTTTTGTTATATTTGTTCAGTGTAAGTGTCCAATATTAACCTGTGGGCTTGATTAGTTAAGAATCCTGCCAAGGGAAACTTTTACTTTACTGTTGACAAGTACCCTATTCCCCTGGTTGAGGGGGTCTCTCTCTATTTAATTCAACATTGGAGCATTGAAGAAAACAGGTGACTTCGGGAAGGCCCGAAAACCCTGGACACCCTGTGTGCATGTGTGAGCCTAACTGGAGAGCAGGTTGTCCTAGCTCAGTAGAAGCCCCAGCCCCGCTGACCGGCTCTGCAGCGGCCTGGTGGCCAGCACTCTTGGAGGAAAGGATCGTGGGAAAGATTGGGTGTCAGGGCTTGGTGTCTTGGTTCTTCAGTGAGTGGTGTGCCGGGTGCTCATCATTTTGCCAGCGCATGCTGCTCTCAATTCCCTGCCTCTCACTGCATGGGCTCACTCAGCACCATTCCTTGTTTTCTTGGGTGGGGTCAGGCAGTGGTCCCTCTTGGGTTTACTGAAGCCAGGGCAGTGGGCCGGAAGCTACAACCTCTCATTTATAGAAGCAGGGCCTTCCACAAACACAAAGGCTCAATCATCAGCACCTACCAATCACAAGTGAAAGCAGTGGCCATTTTATAATTGCAACATTGCGCAGCTCTGGGGAACACAATACGTTTCTGTCTGTCTGGGCCATACTGTGCTGTGCTAGAGCTGGGGCAAGTGAGGCGACTAGGGAAGGGAGGGTCCCAGCAGAGAGCAGCTGTGGATCAGGATGCAGACTAGGTTGTACAGGTCCTGCAGCACCTCTGGTTGTGCACCAAGCCCGACGGGGCTTCCTTCAGTGCAGGAAGGACTCCTGAATGGGACAGCAGTTCTGAGGCCAAGGCAAGGTGATGCTTACGCGAAGGTCCTTTACCAGGCCAGTGTTGCGCTCACTTGGCAGGTCCAGGGCATTGTAACACTTCCTGGCAAAGGCCCTACAGAAGGAAGTGGTTTCTATGATCCACTTTCTAGTTCATGCCTCCAGGTCCCTACTGTGGGACTCTTTGGAAGAGGTCAGCTGCGTGCCACAAGAAGCCTGTAGGTTCTGGGGATATAACGACACATTCAGGTGAGAGAGAAATGAGCAAATAGCTGGTGCGGGCCCTGCTGGAGGGACTCTTACACATCACTGTATTTATTTAATTCCATGACATCATGCTCTTCCCACTGCATAGGTTAGGCACATCTAGAGGGTGGAAACAACTGGTCAGGGAAGAGGCACATGGCCAGGATGTAAATAAAGCAAGACTGTGCATGCAGCAGCACTGGAAACATGGCAGCCATATTAGGTATCGGGAAACCCGTCTGCAGCCAATGTAACAGGAATACATGTCGCTGCATCATTACGTTTGAACATGGCAGCCATGTTAAGTGAAGGAACACCCCTCTCAAGCCAGTAAGAGTAAAGCAAGTACTTTTTTTTCAGTGCAAGCCTACACATTCTGCCCAATTAAATGTTGTACTCAAGGTAACCAACATGTAGCCACTAGTTCTTCTTGAAGATCTTTCACTGGTGATCACATGAGGTCTGGCAACAGCTGTGCAGTCAAGTCAGACCTACAAAAGCCCAAACATTGCTGACAATTCTTGCACCATTTCTGGTGATACTGCCCAGTAGCAACTCTACTGAACAGTACTGGTTCCGGTCAGCACCCTACTAGTGTATCTGTGCGCATGTTCATCTGCGTATGAGTCACATCTTAAATATCGGTTGAACATGTGATTCAGTCCCTACATTAGGGAAGAACTTTTGTTTTCTTGGCCACAGCTGAATGTTAGGTGACCTGCTTGGGAATCTAAGCAGAACATAGGTCTACTTCATTGCCTTCCTGAACCTTTACTCCCATATTTGTAAGATCAGAGATGCCTTGGATTAGTGGTGAACAGGTGAACCAGGCTCTCCCACTCGAACACATTGCTTGATCTCAGCAGGTTTGTAGCTATCACAGGATCAGTAGGGCGGTGCCATGGGATTCAAGGGTTTAAGGGCCTCACTGAAGCTCAATTATAACTACCTTTCACTACTCAGGCGGGGGACAGCAGGGTATTTTCCTTGCTTGTATTAGAGCCAATTGCACTCACGTTACACCACTGATTCTGAGTGCACCCCTTAATCATCTACCTTTCTCACCGTCCTTAGAAGATAAAACTGTGAGTATGCAGGAATGGGCTAAAAGGCTAGATTAGTGAAAACTTGGCATTTACATTGACAGATCACATGCCCACCTGACAGCCAGAGAGACAAACCTGGTCCAGATGGAGCATGTTACCATGGCAGCTGCATCTTTTTAATTTCCTTGGACCAATTGGAGATCTTTACACACATTCATCCTGCTGAGGTCCCTCAGAGCTTTTTTTTTTAAACTGAGGGGGCAAAGAGGATGCCCTAGAGGGTGAGGCACTATGGCAAGAAAGATAACTAAGGGTGTCTCAGCAACTTGCCCAATGCTGGGAGACTGATCTTCATTAAAGAGTTCAACACTTTATGTCAAGAAATTAACAGGTAACAATAAATATCTATTCTTGGGAGCATTTCTTGGAGAATATCCCTAATGTCTCTGTGCCCTCCCACAGTATCCCCAGCTCCCCATGTTACCTACTCCACTTATTCTTAGAACAAAATAACCAACACAAAACAACACTTTTGACTTTAGGTAGACATCCGACTATCCCCACATTACATCCCAAAAAAGTGGTCTTTCAAATGTGCTTCTGTGCATTGTTTTGTGTTGCACATTCTTATAGTGAGAAATTAAAAGGCATTACTGGATCCATATATGCTAACATTTTGACACTAGAAAGAGATTTTGGAAAACAAAATTCGGGCACTTCTTTTTCCCCATTGACGTACATTGAAGCAAATGCGGTTTTAAGCGCTAAAGAGCTAAAATTAAGCCATTTTGGTTAAAGAAAATCAGGACTCTCCCTCTGAATTGAATCTGTTAGCATATATGAGGATATGAGTGTCTATCTATTCATTTTAAATTGGCTTACATTATTTAAAATTGTTCTTGTACTCATAACAGGGCATGTGGACGAGTCTGAAAACAGATCAAACTCCACTGCCCTAGAGCATACCGGCTTGGGTATTGAATTGCAACACTTTCATAGCACCTACTACCCCTTGTAGGGTACTAAAGTGCCTGCCTGCATAGTCAGCATGTTCCATTGTGTAGTGTGTATGAATGGAAGCTTTCTGTCTTTTTTTTCTGATCTTTTGTGGGAAGTGTTTCCATGTCGTGTGTGAGGGCAACTAAGGTGCAGTTATTGTGTTGAGCTTAGCAGTGTGGTGGATGAAGAGTGAGAGACAGCCGTGCAGTTTATCGATTTTCAGTAAGCTGGCAGCTTCGAGCAGCTCTCTTTATGGTATTTCTTATGATCATAGTCCACTTAACAGGCTACTGCAATGGGTTGTCCATTCTGAGATTTTTGTTTAGAGTTAATGTCCTGAGCAGGCACGGGTTGTACAGAGAAATGATGGTGAGATCTGTTTAAATGCACTTTGTTACTGTCATCCCATATCTGATTGTCATTGCGAGGCGTCCAGAGGCGGTCATAGTATGTAGCAAGTTGGTATCTTTAGTGGTGGACTAAATGATGTGATGCATTGGCCAGCGGCAGGTGGCAGATCTCTTCAGTTATTCCATGTCTGGTCGGTTGGAGTTAGGTGGTTAAGTGCTGGGAACTGGTACAGTACTGGGTGATGGACGTGGCCTGTAGCAGTTCTGTCTTAAGTGAGCGGATGAGGGGCTTGCAGTATAAAATAATTATTAAGCAGCCCATATGAATGATGATCATTGAGTGTTATGGTATTAGTATGGGTGTATGAGTTTCACAACACTCAAATGATGGTCACTTCATGGTGGTTTCCCTCCTTGTCAAATGGGGCTCCTCACTTATGAACCCATCTTTTCACGAGATGGTGTAAGCGACCTCCTGACTCAAAAACTGGACCCGTAGTGTTTGGACCTGATGGGAAAATCTGTTACGCACAATGATTTTTAATCTAGGCACTATCCTCTCCAGATCCCTAGTTTTGCATGTTAAAATGAAAAATAATGGGGCCGATTCACAGAACTAACTTAAGACAAAATCCTAAACTTACTACTTTTGGTATTCACAGAAGTTAGTATTTTGTCCTAAGTTTACCTAAAGACAAACTTAAGACAGACTTAAGACAAACTTAAGACAAAATCCTAACTTCTGTGAATACCAAAAGTAGTAAGTTTAGGATTTTGTCTTAAGTTAGTTCTGTGAATCGGGCCCAATGTGCGGTTGCAGTGTTAAAATGCGTTATTAACTCATATTTGCCCTATGAACAGGAAATACCCCTGAAAACTCATCAAGGTTAAACCTGGAGTAATTTTTGTACAATAATGATCACGTCTAATGGTCTATTTTTTTTTAGTCTGAATGGGCGCTTTAGGGGGATTACCATGAAGTAATGATGAATGAAGGTTGTGGGATAAAGCACATTCTCTCCAACATGAGGGCTCCCTCCAGCACACAGAAAGACTCTAACATTACAAAGCTTCCAAAACAAAACTAAAACATGGGCAGGCCGCTAACAGGAGAGGCTTAGTAACATAAGCGCATGAGGGTGCACGTGGGCCACAATAAAGCACAGACCCTGTGCATCGAAAGGAGTACCGCTTAGGCCCCAATTCCCTATTTCCCATTAATTTTGCAGGGAGGTACGCTGGATGGATTTAATGATCCTGGCAGGTATCCTGCTGTGAGTTATGGTGATCATGTGTTAAACTCCCTGAATCGGGGAAACCCTCTCTCCCTGAATTACTGGGTCATTTCCCACTGGCTTACCCAATTCCAAAGAGCTTAGCATTGATATTTACCACCTACCCTGAGTACAGGGGTAAATATCTGCAAGGTGGGGGTTGTGCTGGTTGAGCGGTGTTGGGGCGGGGAGGATGCCTGGTGGGCGGGGATGCTCTGACCAGTCTGGTGGGAGGACTGTCTGCTTCCCCCATGGTGGTGAGTGGGTGGATAGGGGCAGGGCAGTGTCTCTACACAATGCCACTACTCTTCATCTGTGGTTTATTACCGCATGTTTTTACCGGGTATAAATCCACACCCAATACATTGTCTTTGGTGTTTCCAGATCCAGTCATTTTGGGTTGGAAACCTGAAACACCTGAGCATTCATGGTTGCCCAGAGCGATATGGTCCACATGAATGCTGCTCCAGCAAATTCGCAATGGGGCCTTAACCGCAGAAGCCACTAAAGCATCAATGCTACAAGTGCCACATGGCCCCTAATGCAAGCAAGGAATATGGGTAGTAAAATACAGCCATTATTGCGATGCTAAGGGCCCTTGTGCAACTACACATGCTGCACTATTGTTAGCTAAGCTCCAGACAAAGGGCCATATCCCAGCGCCTTGAGACCCTCGCGGGTGAGTAGCGCGCTATATAAATGGTATTGATTGATTGATAGATATGTATCATTCAAAATTGCGATCGCAAACGCCGAAATTCTCAGAATTTCAGCGTTTGCAATCGCAATTTAGCTAAGTGGGATGTATGAGTGGAAAACAACCTAGCAAAAAAAGGAGTCGCAAATAAGCGATTCCCTATTTTGCGATTGCATTTAAGGAATCGCAAATTGCGATTCCTTAAATGCAATGTAAGAGGCCCAGAAAAAGTGCAATTTGGCCATAAGGAATCGCAAATTACCACCAACTTCAAGTTGGTGGTAATTTGCAATTTCTTGAAAAATTAATTTGTTGCATTTTTCAAAGTCCCATGTGGCGCACATGCATGCCTTTAGGGCATGTATGTGTGCCACATGTGCACACATGCACATTTCAGAGATGCAACAGGGTGACCTTTTGACACCCTGGCACCCTTGAAATTGCATTCTCAATTTGTGATTCTCTAATTAAGAATCGCAAATTGAGAATGTCTTCCCATTCATTCCTATGGGCCTCTAGGCACATAGGAATGAATGGGGAGGTATTCCTTAATTGCGACTCGCAATTTGCGAGACGCAATTAAGGAATGTTTAGAAATCGCTATTTTTAAGCGATTTCTACATGCATAGGCTTTTGCGTTTCCTTAATAACCGCAATTAAGGAATCGCAGAAGCCTACCTTGATGCATGTGCCCCATAGCGCTTTGCGTTTCTCAAATAGCGATTTGCAAAAAATCGCTATTTGAGAATCGCAAAACCAAAGTTTCATACATACGTGCCAAAAAGAATTACTCAGGGATCATAATCCGAGTATGAGTGTTTAATGTCATGCTGCAGCTTGCAAGCAAGTCACACTTTCATCATGCATTCGAAGATGCTAGAAGTCTTCCACAAAAGGTATCTGGCAGGTAAGTATCTTTTGGCGTGTTGCAGTGCGCACATCCCTGCTTTTCAACTGCTTTTCATCTGCTTACTAGCATGTCCGTTTGTAAGAATGTACTCTTGAAGATTTGCAATGTCTGCAGTCCAGGGGGCATATTATCAAGGGGGTTTATCACTGCTTTTTTGGTTTTAAAAGCCAAGAAAGCGGAGATAAAATTATCTCCCTATTACCTAGCTGTCGCTAACACTAGTTAGCGACAGCTAGTAGGAGATAGCGACCATCTTGGGCCCCACTTTGCATGTCAGTGATATTTATCACTAATGACATGCAAAGTGGGCGTGCCAATATGTTTGCGACTGAAAACAGTTGCTAACATCGCTATCTCCTATTACCAACTTTTGGAGATATTCGCGCTAAGCGCAAATATCTCCAAAAGCTAACACCTGCCCTGAGCAGTTCTTAGCCATGTTATTCAATGGAAGGTGGATAACATGGCTAACAGCATGAGCTCGGTAATTTCTGAATATCGCGGACTTTTCAGCGATATTCATGCATTGCGGCGATTTTTATCACATTTGCGATAAACCTTGGTAATACCAAGATTTATTTGCGTTAAAAATCGCCACAGCTCTGCGGGAAATTTTTGTCTCTAACCAAGCAATAGCGATAATTATCGCTATTGCTTGGTAATATGCCCCCAGGTTTTTTGATTCAATGCCTACCTTTGACTCCAAGCTGACTCCACGTGTTGGGTAGGATTTCTTCTTTGTACAAACGGATTACTACAAATGTGGATTTTATCTCATGTCTGGTTACCTTTCATGCATGTAGCGTTTTTTTTCAGCACAGAACAATGGCCCCTCTGTTCGCTCTTTTACTCTTTAAACGGACTTTGGCTGTCAGAGGCGGCATTCACAGGTTCAGCTGGCACGCCCTCAAGTACCACCCTGTGTTTTGCTGCAGGTTTCCTGTCGTTAATTATAGACAGGGTGTTTCCCTGTCGCCCTGCTGTCATTACTGACTTTTCTTTCTTTGTCCGGAAACAGAAGAACATGACCTCTGGTTTAACACAAAGTGAACTCTGAAGACACTTCTCATCATTTTAACTTTTTTTCAGCCAGGTGGGGAATCTTTCGTGGGTGCGGTTTGACTGGTGTTGATGGCTTTTTCTCTTGGCTTCAAGGACTTGTGTTGACACAGTCGGACTAATGACTTCAGACAAAAGTGGCCCAGCAAGCTGATGAACTTTTCATTCGAAGTGAGAATAATTGATTGAAAGGTCTGACTTGTGAAGCGTGCCCTCTAGAGTAAATATGTGAGCCCAGTGGCAGCCTTCAGCTGTGTAAACTGTGTGTAGCCGGTGCCCCTTGCCTTGTAAGCAGGGACAACGAGCACAGGTGAAGTAAAGTTCAAAGCCCTCGCAGGTAGCAGTCTGCTACACTCACGCAAACTTGATTTTATACTAGTAGTGGGCATTTTACTCTTTCGCTGCAGCGGCTATTCCGCCGCAGCGCTAAAGGTCGCGGGGGGCGCGCGGGTGAGCTGCGCGGGTGATAGAACCGTTCCGTCACGGCTCGCGGGTGAGCTGTGCTCATGACGGAACGGTTCCATCACGGCCCCGCCCGCTCAATTAAACGTGCCGCGCAGTCGCAAAATCAGCGCCGTGCAGGCGCGGCGGCCGGGCCGTGACGGAACCATTCCGTCATGAGCACAGCTCACCCGCGAGCCGTGACGGAACGGTTCCGTCAATAGCCACGAAGAGGTTAAGGATGGTTGGTACCCATGGTGGACTGGCCCACATGCCATCCTATTTACAGAACTGTGCAAATGGGCAATTATAAAGACTAAGGTGCCAATTGTCAAATGATGGCAGACGATTTCTAATACATTTAAACTATACGCAGGGGTGTTTCGCCCCACTGCTCTCAGAGCAGGAAACATTTAAAATAAAATGATATTAAAATCGTTATTATTATTTTATGTTTCCGAGCTACTGGGCTGGATTTGGGCGAGTCAGGACTGGTGGCACAGGAGCCGAGTGGTTCATTCACTTCTTGCGCATCACGGTTTGGGCAGCGGTCTTGGGCCGGCCAACAAGTCATGCGCACTGTAATGCACAGCCTGGGAGGAGAACATGCCCAGGCTCCCAGTTCCTGTCTGAGCGCTGAACCATGATGCTCAGACCAATTACAAAGCTGCATTGCAGCATTCTGATTAGCCTGTGTGCCTCTGGGACTTGTCAGTGAAGCAACAACGGAGGAGAGATGGAGGCAGCCGTGAGGAAGTACATTTAAAAAATATCTATATTTTGTTTCCCCCGACCGCCTCACCACCCTTATTCCATGCCAGCCGCCACTGCTATAGGGCCATGCATAAAATTATGGAGACCAAGTGAAAATTTTAATTGGTAAATGTGCGTGCAATTTTATGTTTAGCATGTTCATAAAAATATTGTATGCTCAGACCCGCCCATGCAAAGTCAGAAATATAAGCTCCTGCAGTCGCTGGTCTGTTGAAATCTATTTGCAGTGTCCAGTAATGATGAACTGTGCACCATCTGTGAGCACCCTAGTGAATATTTAATTATTCTGCATCACAAGATCTGCGGCCCTCCCTCAGCTTATATAATAGATACTAGACACTTTTTAAACAAGCTTTGGCAAGGCCAACTGGCCTGTCCTTGTCATACTGGTGCAATGTTTAATTTCTTTCTTGAATTGTTTTTTGCAAGCTTGAGCCACAAAAATAAAAGGAAGAGAAAACAGACAATAATGTGGCCACCATAGGCTTGCAATAACATTTAAAATACATTCACTGATGTGGCTCATTTTCTGGTCACGCTCTCTTCAGCACTGTTGTAAAACTGCCAATGTATATGCCACTTTATTTTTTCAATAAAAATCCTTAAATCAAAAAAAAAAAAAAAAATAAAAAAAAAAAGCAAGCCTTTCATTTTTTTTTTTAACAAGCCTTTTAGGTGTGCCATACATTTTACCAGTACTTTTTTTGAAGGCTGCAAGAAGAAACCATCACTGAACAAAGCTCTTAAAATGCAAGCAACTACAATGCCTCCATGCCACATAATTATGTTTTAACAGCAATATTAAGGAGGCCACATAAATCACCATCCAACTGTGCACCTGAAGCACAAGTAAAAAATCGCCGCATTTAAAGATAATATGGAAAAATAAAATTAAAAAGCTTACTTTGAATGTGCTTTGTTACTGAAGAATAGGGAACTATGTTTAAGCGGATGAGAACGATGTGCAAGCTTTGTAAAGTCACTTGTTAAGAGGGCTGACCCCTTGCCCCTTGCAATATGCTGTGGTGGGTGGAAACAAAATGTGGACAACAATACAACAGGCAAATAGAAGAATCCTATTGACCAAAGCCCTAAATGATGTATGATTCCTTAGGAAAACAGTAGTCTGGTGAGACAGCTTAAGCTGTCTCAAAGGCCAGGCCTAAAAAGGAGAGGCTGTGCAAATCATGGGCATGATTTTCATGCTGCACTAGAATTGATCTTAAAGGAGTGGAAGGCCCACAAACGTATTGGTATGTAGGACAAGGAACAATTATGATGTCTGGAATCCGGTGGCACTCTACCAGTAATTGAAGGTGTGTCATTGAATGCAGTGTTGCTGCTTGGCTTGTGCAAACTTTAAACTTTGTCTGCAGATTTATGAAAATTCAGGAAATTTCACCCTTCACATAGGTAGGCAATGTTTCCCCAGTCAGCCTAACTTTGACGAGGAAAAGTTTAGTTTCTCTGACACTGATTCCTGGCCACCAGCTGCCGGGTAGTTGACTGCCCTTTAGGAGCGTTTCCTGCTATCACCGAAGGCTGGTGTTAGTGCAGAGTGGCAGTGAAAAAGGCTGCACTCCCCACAGACAGTAGTACTTTCCACATGCTGGGAGTCTGGTCCTAAAGGGAAGAAACTTTAGGAGCAAAGAAAGCTGGTGATCGCCATTTATTCCCATCCACCTGCTTGTCACACATACGGTGGGTGGGGCACATTGCTACACAATGTCTACTCACTGTCCGAAGGAAGTCCCACCCTTAGTAGTAAGCATTCCAACAGGCTGCATGTCAAAATATTGAGGTAAAACATATTGTAATACTGGCCTGCAATATATCGACTTCCAACATGCTCTCAAGCATATAGAGAGCATTAACTTCCCACCTATTTACCTTGACTAAATGGAAGTAATCTATGTTGTGGGCTTGATATAACTAAATTATTATGTGAAAAACCTGATATTATGGTAAATCGCCTCTTAGTCGTCAAGGAATGGAGTGAGAGAGGCCGGCAAGGAACAGCTCTTAGCACTAAGCAGCAACAGAATTGTTTTTTAAAGTTTGTCAGCTGAGCTTGCAGCCAAACTGGCAAAGTTTTAAAGAATATGGGAAGCTGTGAAGCTTCTTACTTAATATATTGCACACCAATACTCCCATAATGTCTTGGCCACATTACCTATTTTAAGGAACAGTGGACCCTAATTTTTCAGGATCAGGGAAATGATAGGCATACGTAGGATCGTACATATGTCCTTTGTCCAGCCGGACAGGATTTTATTAATTACAATATTTTGAAATAGCTCATAGATTTAACATAAAATAACATAACAAGTGGGCACGCTACCAGCATGCTTACAAGTACACACCCACCGACATCCTATTTACCATTATGTTGCCTCTGGGAAAAGGCCAGCTGATTGGAGAGGTTGAGAGTGAGCCCGCCTCCATGACACTACTGCTTCCACCGAAACCAACCGAGCATGAGAAAAAGGATTTTAGGATATGCTGAAGTTAGCATGATGGTGAGAAGATGACTATTGACCAAATCTGACCTTTAGGGCATTGGGTAGGCAGATTAAATGGATATGGCAAACTGGGTGGTAGAGTAATCCGCCACTGGATTCCAATGTTGTGGGTCACTTAAGAATTATGAGTTTTAGTGCTAATGGATTAAACAATGTAAAGAAACAACAAGTGATCACCTTCTGGCCCAGAGACTAGAGCTGTCCATTATTGTATTACAGGAAACACATTTTAAAGAACACATACAAACAATCTCTTTAAAATGGATTGAAGAATGTTTTTTCTCTTCCATGACTCATAGACGGGTAGGAATACTTTTCAGGAGAAGGAAAATGCTACTAAGCACCTGCGGACCAGATTTGCAAAGGCGATGAGCTTTGGCAATTTTTAACTGGGTGGGAAAAATTATGCAGTAGCAAGTTGTTCTGGCCAAACGAGTATAATCCTTCACTACTGTATGAGATATAACTAAAACGGGCCCCTTTGAGGACTACACTTATAATAGGGGAAGACATCAAATTCATATAATCTCCCATGTTAGACTCCTCCAACATAGAAAGAGGGACATACTATACCAACAACTCATGAGGCAATATTGAATTTTTAAGTAGGAATATGGACTGGTTGTTCTCTGGTGTCAAATCTGTCCAGGAGTTTCAGATTTTACCTTTGTATCTGGTTTGTATTTAAAAAGTTTCTACACTAGATTATTTTCTGATAGCACTTTCAATGAGCAATTTGAATATTTCCAAATATACAGTTTGCATTTCTGATCATTTTCCCATAATAGTACATTACTCCAAAGTCTGAAGCCTCACTTCGCAGATGTCTTTTTGACAAAATGTGCGGAATGCAGATTTCCTGGGAAACATTAAAGAATCCATCACATATTGTTTCAAGGTGATCTTGTAATAGCTAGAATCATAATGATATAGGAAGCATTTAAAGCAATGCTCCGGGGCAGGATAATAGCTTATGCAGTCTAAGTCCACAAAAGACAAGAAAACCATCTTTTCAAACTAAGGGCCTCACTATTTCTAGATAAACAGGTCCTTATTCAAACCCATCAGGTATAAGATAAATTTAGAAGGAGATGAGAAGAGCAGGGATTAAAAGACCACCACATTCAGTGAAATATTGTTAACTTTGCCACATTCGGTCAAAGGCAATAAGAAGAAGGAACATTCACCAACAAGTTGTTTCCATGGTCAATTGAAGAAAAGGAAATCATAAATCCTGCCGCAGGGAACTTGAGAAGAAGAAAAAAATTACATTAATTTTAGTCATAAATCTCTATACCAATCTGATTAGTCCACCTTTGATGTCAAAATAAGAGCTTTCATCAATTCTCCCTAATCCGGGGTTCTCAGAAGATGCGACTACTACTTTTTCTTACCGTACCCGTGTAAAAGAAATAACTGAGGTTATATTTGCTTCCCAAGCAGATAAACATGTGGAACCATGGATTTACAGCAGAATTTCTCAAAGCTTTCTTGGAACAACTGAATATATTCTTTTCAATTTCCTTTTAGTAGTGTGATATTCCAATTTTTAAAGTGCTGTAGTTCAGATTAGATGTCCAGCCAAAGCCTGGGAAACCTAGAGAGTACCCTCTTTGCATCTGCCAATCATTCTGCTAAACAGTGATTATAACATGATGGACAAAATCTTTGCTAATAGACTTGCACCTCAAGTTCACAACGTAGTCGACTCAAACCAAAATAGGTTTATTACTAATAGAAAAAAAGCCACAAATATATTGTGTGAGAAGTAAGACTGGCATATGCTGTCCACTATTCTAGTGGGCACCTTGCACCAGTCCAAACGACCCTTATTGATGGTAAGTTTAAAGTCAACCTATATCGAGAGCAGCCTTCAGGCTAAGTCTTAAAGGAATGTAAAGCATTTTTTTTAACAGTCTATAATCTCATGAATGACCAAATGAAAGGAGAACCACACCAGGTGGTATATATATAAAATGTATGTATTTATTCTAAACACATCCTCTAGTCTCTTTATGAGGCTAAAAACAAAAGTACATACAGTAAATTTATTTAGCACACAGTAAATTAGCACAATATACGTTGAGCCCTAGGGGCGTACCAAACCATATATTAGAAAGTGGTATAAGAACCACAACTGACATAGATACAAGGCCTAGAGCCTTTAGAACCGCTGGGGTCACCAGGAACTACTCAAGATAGTGACACAGTGGACCCACGGGGGACGCGTGCAGTGTCTAAACACATCCACGAATCACCATTAACTTCTATGGGGAAAGTCGCAGTTGGAGTTTTAAAGATTAAGGACACTTGGGAGAGGACTTGGAGCAAACCCCTTTAGAACTAGGAAGGGCTAGAGTCAATACCCACGGGAGCACTGGAGTACTCAAGTTACCTCACCCAGGGAAGCCGGTTGCATAGGTGTCTTTTGATGTAGAGTTTCGTCGTCATTTTCAATGGCGATCTGCTGCAAAGTGCTGCTGGCGACCAAGTCAAAATTGTCTGGGTGGATCCAAGGGTGGATCGGAGATATGAAGAACCTGAAAGCAGAGGGGACAGAGTCTGGGTCACCCACCAGTGACCAGGATGGCGATGACCACTGATGTCCGGTGATTTCAGGTGAAGAAGGTGAAGCTTGACTCTTTAGCCATGAGGACCAGGAGGCGTCAACGACAACCAGGAGCTTGATTGGAGCTGTCCCAAAAAGGATGTTGAGTGCTGCGGTGTCGGTATCCAGATTGGAACCAACAAGCCTCGGCAACAGCAACCCATCCAGAAAGCAAAGATTGGCTTCAGTGCAGACCAGCAAGGTGTGAGGGACTCACCAATTGGTGGGGAGTCAGGCATATCTGTAGCAACCAGGAAAGTCCAAGAAACAGAAGAGTTACCTTCATGGGGACCCACAGGTCGATGGACCAGGGATCGCGAAGGAGCCTCAAGCGGAAATGCTAGAAGCTGGCCCACGGAACACTTGTGGAGTGTAGGCCCACGGAACACTTGTGGAGTGTAGGCCCACATTCTTCGATACAAATGGTGCTCAGGGCTTGGACTACAAGTAGCCCAACGCACAACTTCGGGAGAGCTCGGGAAGTTGATGCACTTGCAAATGTGCACTGTGTCAGGAGTTCTGGTTCCACGTCAATCGTGAGGGCTGCGAGTCTCAGCTTTGCTGGGATCTCGTGTCAGCCTCTGAGAAGTCTGGAAGTCCATGTCCTGAGTCACAAATCCTTCGGGATCTGGCAGGAGCCTTGGAAATGCAGACAGGCAAGATGCTTCTTTGGTGCCTGTTTGAACAGGGGAGTCACTCCTTGACCTCAAGGGAGATTTTTCTGCCTTCTAGTCGAGTAGAATGTCGAAGTTCCAGGATATATGTTGCAGAGTTTCGTCCAGGTGTAATCTGATGTCCTAAGGACTGGGTTCCCATGATTATACTAAGTTAGAGGGATGGACATAATCTGGGGACCCACCTATGGGAGGGTCAGGGAAGAGGGGTGGTTACACCCATTCCCTTTGTCCAGTTTCGCACCAGAGCAGGGGCTGAGTGCCCCTGCAACTGGTTTGAACTGTAGTGTGCACACGGACACCAAGTGTGCCCCCAGCACTGTCTGAAAAGCATTTTATGAATGCACCCACCCAGCCCCAATACATTAAAGCCTGTCTGGGAGGTGATTACACCTCCCTGTGACAGGAAACCTATTATCCAGGCCGCCTTCAGGATTGAAAAAGGCCTGCCATAGGAGTGACTTATAGGTTTATATGTGTCAGTGATTAAAGTTAGATATAGATAACCTATATCTAAGTAAGGGGTGCATGCACCACCTTACTCAGACTGCAGTAGCAGACCTGTGGTGCCATTTTGGAAGGCTTCCCAGGGGTGGCATAATACATGCTTCAGCACCTGGTAGGCCTCTGGGGTACCTATGCCCTTAGTACCTAAGGTACCATATACCATGGACTCACAAGGGTAACCCAGTAACCAATCTGGAGTGTATCTAAAGTACATGCAATCAATTTAGAGAGGAAGCATCTAGGCTGGGGTCCTGGATAGCAGGCCCCCGGCCAGACTGAAGTCGAAAAACAGTGAAACACCAGCAAAAAGTGGGGGTAACCTTAGTAAGCAGATCCTACTCTCTTACACATTGTATCTACCAGAAAGTAAAAAAGGACATTAAAGTTTCTTAATATTGAAGCACAATGCTTTTTGAAATTATATCACAGCCCTAAACTAGTAGAATATAGGTGTTAGGAGTAATATTGTAGTGCAATATTACCTAATGCAGACAATACCGAGGAAATGAGGCTTAGCAAATGTATTTAATTCAGTCTTACTCTGGATGCCAGAATAGTTAAGACATGCAGTGTCGGACTGGCCGTAGCGGGCACCGGGCATTTCCCCAGTGGGCAGCAGGGTGAGGGCCAGTTGTGGACCCCCGGGGGCTGGTTTTGCAGCATTGCTACAATAACGGCTCCCTGTAACAAAAGCAGCAGCAGTGATGATACGGGAGTGGTTCTTTCCACTAGCACTTTCTCTTTCTACTGTCACCTTGCGCGTAGCCGATATTTGTAGCATTCCTAAGACGTGTGCTGATACTACCTGAACGTCTCAGTTGTGCATTGTGGAGCTTTAACTGCATTTAAAAGGTATGAACAGACAGTTATTGCCAGGTATCTGGTTGTGCCAACTTTTAGAGATAACTTTGGATGTCTTCTGTCTGGTGGAACAACTTTAAATCATGTTAGTGTGTGTGATAATAGAGGTTAAACCATTACAGCGTGAGCTAAAGGCACATGGGCTAAATTTCCTGAAGATCTTAGGCGCATATTTTGCAGACCAGGCGTTTTATTTTTTCACATAATGTGGTTTGTGCCTTGGCTTTCAGACTACTCTAAGTGAGGGTGTTAGATTCCACTCAGGAAAAGGACTTAGGAAATAAATCGAGTTAAAAAATGAAGTCGCTGATGAAACTTAAGAATTCTGAACTACAGCGTCTATAAACAAGTCCATTTAATCAATCTGTTGAGTGATGGATGCTAGCGATAAAACAAACCGGTTTTCCTATATACCTCCACCTAAGCTATGAATATTCAGATCTGTGCCGTTCTATAATCAGAAATGGGAATGGAAATAGTACACACAAGTGTATCATATGGAAAAGGACAAACCCTTCATATTATATTCTATAGAATTGTATACTTATATATTCCAATGCAAGCGATTTGTCAAAGTGTTTGTTGTCCTCTTTGGAATTCCCTATGAAAAGGTAAAATACACTGATGGCTGCAAGACTGCAAAACCTATATAACACCTGCTACTAGTTCCCTTATTACAGTCTAAACAACTATTTCTGGTTCCTGGGCAATACACCTATTCATATATTCAAGAGGGCGCACTATGGTGTTAGTACAGAGGTGTAAGTAGGGCATGGGAAGGGGCAGGCACAGTACAAGGTTGTTTTAGATTGAGACATGACGCCATATTTTAAAATGAATAAAGTTATCCCAACCAGGTATGCAATCTGAGTATGACAGTTTACCGAAATGTTGTGTAAATCTGTATTTGTAAAGCGCGAACTACTCACCCTTATGGGTCTCAAGGTGCTGGGGGCCGTCGTGGAAATTTAGTGAGCTATTGCCCAGAGTCACCAGGTTCTGAGCTGCCTTGCCAGAGTGAGGGATCGAACCGTGAACCCTGCGCTCCGAGGGCAGCTGCCCTGGCTGCTGCACCACGCCTATTGCGTCCAATACGCATTTGGCCATGGGTCTCTGGTCAGGCAACCTCTTGCTAATTTACAATATTTGGATATGCGCATTTCTTATTTTATGCTACTTATAACCGGTTGGGTCAGTGTCACATTTAACTATAGATCAACTATGGTCAGTTAAAGCAAGAATAATCTATTTGTAGGCAGGGGTGGCTCCTCCGTTTGAGCGAAGGAGTGTGGTCCCACACACAAAGCCCAGAGGCCACAGCTGAAAAATAAAATGGTAATAAAGTTTATTTTTTACCATTTTATTTTTCAGCAACTGACCTGTCCCGAATTGATTGACAGGACGGGGTGGGGCCATTGCTGCTGAGTGGCAGCAAGGAGCTTTGTGTTCTTGAGTTTAAAATGCACATGTCTATTTGGTCGGCCATCTTGCAACTGCTAGCCAAGCATGCACATTTTAAACCTCTCATCCAGCTGTCTTAAGCCAGCTGGGTTAGAAAAAGCAAAGGCCTCCAGTGCTCTTGTGTGCACTGATAGAGGCCGCTTCCACCAATCCTAGCGCTGCTCTCATGCTGCATGAGAGCAACGCCAGGATCGGCTTGGGAGGCAGGAGCCTGTCTGCTGTCTGTCTCGAGGAGAGAAGGATCGAGGAGGACGTCGTGCTTGTGGGAAAGGTAAATGCCTTTTATTTTTTGTTTTGTTATGTGCCCACCTCACCTCCCTCGGGACATGCCAGCCACCACTGTTGTACGTCGTTCACTCTCTGTATTAAAAGCATATCTTTTCAATTCCTCAAATAAAGAGAGATCCAATTTTTACAGCCACCAAATCTTTTCTATATAAATTATGACAGGGTTCTCTTAATTTTGTGTACAATTTCAGTGTGTGATTGCAGATTGAAACATACAAGTATCTCCCTTCACTTTAGCAGTGACTACAGTGAATATTAATGTAATGCTCACAGGTTTGCTTTCTGTTACAGTTTCTCTTTCCATCAGTAGAGACTTTATATTCTCTACGCAGGTCTGTTCGGGTAATAGGGTTATGTTTATTTAGATGGCTCATATTTTTGATGATGAATGGGGAAGAAATGAGTCACACACCAGCATGGAAGCACCTGGCCAGTTGGATTTCCATCATTGTGAGGACATAGGTCCTCATTACGTGTGGCCCTGATTAGTCCACAGTTTTTCTTTTCCCCTGGAATTGCCGTTACTAGGAGGTTTAGGTAATTTTAAGAGGTGGAGCCTGTTTTGGGGGATGTATGACGTTACAACGCATACATTCACAACGCACACCATTACAACAAAACTTTTACAACGCAGGAACCATTACAACGCATGCCATTACAACGCAGCTGCTATTACAACACATGCCATTACAATGTAAGTATGGGTAAGTATTTTTTTTAATTAATGGGAATGTAATAGTAGTGTAAGTGTTGGATAGTGTAGGGGTTAAAATACTATTCTAACTCCAGAGGGGTGTAATAGTAGGGTAAGTGTTGGATAGTGTAGGGGTTAAAATTACTATTCTAACTCCAGGGGGACGTAATAGTAGGGAAAGTGTTGGATGGTGTAGGAGTTAAAATTTAATTAAATACTTACCCATACTTACGTTGTAATGGCATGCGCTGTAATAGCAGCTGCGTTGTAATGGCATGCGTTGTAATGGATCCTGCGTTGGAAAAGTTTCGTTGTAATGTTAGTGCGTTGTTTTAGTTTTGTTGTAATGGCTGTTTCCCGTTATGGATGAATAACAAATGGAAATCAGATTTACCATGTTGATGCATGTTTTCCCCCAGAAACAGCGCCTTCTTGCACCATGGATTTGTAGTATTTCTTCAAAATCAATCATTCAGGTCGGATAGGTAACTGCTACCAGCCCCATCAGAATTATAAGACCACTCATAGCAAAGGACGTTTTTGCTTGATTACAACTTTGGCGCTGTGGCGATGCCGCAATGCCGCCTCCGCTGCGCCAAAGCCATGCAACCACCACAGACAGTATTACGAGTTGCAAATGTGCAACTCATAATACGGTCGGTGGTTCTTTGGCCTTTCCGAAATGGGAACGGCCAAATAGTTCCAGAACGGCATGGACGGTGACGTCCATTCCTTGCTGGAACTGGGGGAATACATTCAGGAGGCACGGATGTATCTCGATGGCGTGGGGTAAATGGGGACGCTGTAGGGCCCCCTTTGTTCTTGCACCACCAGCTTTTTCATGGTGCGGCTCTGTCACGAAAAGGCTGGCGCTGCAAGAACTCAACATATGCTGAGCGGGACTGCGCCAGACCCTGCTCAGCATATTGCGTTGTGGAGCTCCTGCACCACCACCAGGGGGCGCCGCCGAGCTCTTTGCCGGGGCCGGTTTTCGGACGATTTTGTTACGGGGCGATTTTGCAGCAAAAACGGCCCTGTAACAAAAACGGGCCCCAGTTGCCCAAAACCGGCCCCCACCCGTGCAGCGCACCGGGGGATTGCCCATTGCCCGCTTAGTCCAGTCCGGCCCTGATGGCAACCAAGTACAACATAGCATTTCAGCCACGGAATGAACAGATGATGATATCGAGGGGTTTGTGTCGGTTTGCACAATATATGTTTTTTGCTCTTTTTTTAAATTAGATTTTTTACACAAGAGACCCACCTCCAAGGATTTCTGGCAGGCAACTGTTGAGCCAGTGGTCGGAGTGAGGGGTGCTTGGGTATGGTGAAGGAGAGGTTTGTTTGCTGTTTGCCATTAGTGAATCATTGGTGCATTCAGGTACGTGGAAAGCACTGTCCTATTGCCCTGATATGGCACTAGCCACGATTGATACGTGTGATGCGTCTCCTACATTCACGCAGAACACGAGTTCTCTGCAGAGCGCTGCCCCATCATGCACCTCGCCATTGTGCTGTCCCTCCTATACTTGTTTGTCAAGGCAACGCCCACAGAGAAGCTAATTAACTTTTAGCATTACGAAGTACATTATATATGATAAGGTCTTGTCCAGGGTCGGATTGGGATCACAATTTGGCCCGGGCACTGACGAAAAAGTGGCCCACATTAAGGGGGCGTGGCCTACATTAAAGGGGCGTGGCCTACATTTAAGGGGCGTGGCCTATATTTAAGGGGCGTGGCCCACATTCGAGGGGCATGCCCTTTCATGAAACACCATTTGGTTACTCTTTGAGGTCTAATTTGTAGACAAATATTTAGTAAATTAAGCCTTTTAAAGCTTACAGAGCAAGTAACATTGGTAAAGACTAGGAGCACTGCAGTTCAGATAACTGAATACTTACTTGCAGTCTTAACGCCCTGCACAATGTCGTTGGATACTCTTTCCTAACCAGCTATGTCCTAGACTCTAATCATCACATAAACCAGAAATCTAGTACAAAGTCAAGGAGAAAGGGTAAAACTGGAATCTCTGGTAATAGAACATGTAATAACAAAAGTAAGAATTCACAAACGAGGAAAAGGCAGTCTGGGGTGTAAAGAATGCTGAAAAAATGTATCTGTACAATCTAGTCATACATTTATTTCACAGTCAGCAGGTGATGTCTATATACAAAAAACACAGTTTTATTCACATCTGTTGCTGCCTTAAAGTCTGGGCCATGGGGAGTGAAATAAAACAATTGCCTAGGATCACATGATCTGATTAAGATACGAAACCAGTATTAATGCCAAGTTGTTGGTATCACATTGTGCAATTCAGAAACTAGATGTATATGCCTCACTTCCCTTACACTCACCTTACCCCCAACTGCAACTCATCTGGTATCAACATAGCTCTTGGTCATAACTCAGACCAGATGTTGTTGCTCCTGGCAAAATGTTTGTGAGCACCTATGTTCAGGCCTATATCATAATGTAATACAATCTGGAATAATGCTGCAAAATCATTCCTTGGGTAAATTGTGTACATTAAATTGCAACAACATTTGACGTGGAATTCTGTGTGCAACCTGCCTATTTCTCACATTTTTAGTGGTAAGGGTGATTTGGTTGTTGTTTTGTGAGCTAGCACACAATATCACAATAAACCATACGGGCATTGTGTTTGCAATTGTAGCTTTAGTTATGTTTACTTATGCCATTCTTTCAGCAACAATGAAAACCAATGCGATGTTCTGAGGATTTTCACCATTCCATTGGAGGAAATCTAATAATTTCCTCCTTATATAGAAGAAGCAATACACACACTCTGTTCTCTGAATCATGGTACAAGAGACCTGCAAACAACTAGTGCTATTGGTTTTAAATATTCCAACCGTGTAACAATCCCTCACAATTTTTCGCATGTCCTCCATGTGTAAGACACATTATGTAGCACCAACTCTGAAGCACGTTCTGGGGCCCACATGCATGATAACAAAACACAACCAACCAGAAAAAGTTGTGCAATACCCTAAAAACTAATCCCACCATGGTCCCTTTAAATACCCCTGCACCCCATAATCATAACCCATCCTAACCCTAAAAATACACCCCGCACCCTAAAACCCAAGCCTATCCCTGAACCCTAAAAATACCCCTTTACCCCAAACCCCAAACCTATCCCTGAACCCTAAAAATACCCCTGTACCTCAAAACCCAAACCTATCCCTGAATCCCAAAAATACCCCTGTACCTCAAAACCCAAACCTATCCCTGAATCCCAAAATACCCCTGTACCCCCAAACCTATCCCTGAACCCTACAAATACCCTGTACCCCAAAACCCAAACCTATCCCTGAACCCTAAAAATACCCCTGTACCCCAAAACCCAAACCTATCCCTGAACCCTAAAAATACCCCTGTACCCCAAAACCCAAACCTATCCCTTCACCCTAAAAATACCCCTGTACCCCAAAACCAAAACCTAGTCCTGAAACCTAAAAATACCCCAGTACCCCAAAACTATCCCTGAACCCTTAAAATACCCAATCACCCTAAAACATATACCTCAGAACCCCAAAACATATACCCTATATACCCATACTTACCTTATCCTAACATATACAAAAAAACATGCTTTTATCATTCATGCATTTACGAGTTTCGTTGTAAATGTATGCGTGGTAAAAGCATATAAAATGTAATGCCATGCGTTATAACGGCATTGCGGAGTCCTAGTAGATTCGTAATAAAAGTATGCGGAGTGATGGTATGCGGCAAGAAAGATTCGGGATAATGGGTGTTTACTGTCAGAATGACCTACAAACTACAAAAAAAAACTAACCAAAACTTACTAAATGATATTTTTGGCATATAGAGAAATATGCCCCTTGTCTGCATTTTGAATTAGGCCTTTAAAATAGAGTTAAATTGTTAACTGGCACATGAAATGGAAATTTTGTATCGGAAAAGCTGTGTTAAAAATATGGACATGTTTTTATAAAGTGTCCTCTTTAATTATCATGGTCCCTTTGCAGAATCATAAAGCATGAACAAATGGTTATTTTTTATAATTTTCTTACCATTTGACAGTTTTATGTAGTGTAAATTCAGCCCAAGACAAAGGCTATTTGAGTTCTATTCATGAGTACCAATTACAGTACACTTGATCTGATTTTTTATTTAAGGGCCTGGGCGAGGAAGTGATCTGCCCAGAATCACAGGCTGTTGAGCAGACCCTGGGATTCAAACTTGAATCCCCATCTCTGCAACTCTGGCGTTAGGCCACCTATGCCTATGCAAAGATAAGGAAAGAAAGTGGGAGGATACTGTTCTTGCGCAGGACACAGGCCCAAGGTGACAATGGCCTACATGCTGAGCAACTAAAAAAACAGCAAGGCCCCTTTCTGTCACAAAATTATTCAAGAACTTCAGTGCAGGAGCACCTGAAAAGAAGGGAAGCCCCTGCTATTACTAACCTACTTAGCTCAAGAGCACATGAACAGCAGTATGGCCCCTGCAATTAGTAAATTAATCAGCCCTCCCCAGCCCTCCAGGCCCCAGGGCAATGTCTTGGCAGGGGAGCACAATGGTAGACAGGGGAAGGCTGAGGTGAAGATGGTGGGAGTTCAAAACATCACCTAGCCCCCACAGCCAGACCCATTCTTCCTCGCCCACTGTGCCCTGAATCTGAGGGGCTGTGGGCGAGGTGTTAAGATTAACACCGTTTCTTGGCTGCGTGGGCCCCAGGGGGGCCGAGGTGGAAATGGCTCAAGGCCTGAGCAACACCTGGCCCCCAGGGAGGCCGATTTTCGCAGACAATCACTGCTCCCCAGCCCACCCTTGGCGTGATTGCTTTTCAGGGGCAGGGGGTGAAGTGAGGCCACAGCTAATAATCACTGCATGGCACACAGTGAAGCGCTTTCATTTCTGTCTCTGTTTCCGTGAGCTCTGTGGGCCGTTTTTTTTTCTCCCCTTCCCAAGTTCACAGAGAGCAGATAGCAGAGAGCACTCTCTGTGAACTGAAAAAGGGGAGAAAAAAACCGGCCCACAGAGGGCACTGAGACAACGGCCCTTCGGCCGTTTCCCGAATGCCCGCCTTGCCAATCCGACCCTGGTCTTGTCCACTCAACACTGCAATGCACAGCTCTACTTCCTTAATCAACTTAACTAAACTAAAAATAGATCCCGTTTTATCAATTGATTCAAGAACTCGTTAATGGTGCAAAGCAGCACAGGGGCTGCTGCCTATAGAAATAAGCCAAGAGCAGGGAGGAAATGACCACTTTACGGCCTCACGACAACGCTCCATTCTACTCCCACTCAAGGCCCAGGGGAACACAATGTGACAGGAAGTTTAATCACGTCTCCTTACATGAAAAGACGTTACAACGTACACTCATTTTATGCAGTACCTTGTTTGTCTGTATTTAATGTGCATGAAAAGCTGCAACACGGTCACCATTTTGTTTATACACAACAGCACGTCCATTGTTTAAAATAAATCGGATGGCACACTCACCAGTGGGTAGGAGCATCGCAAATTCAGCTGCAGGAAGAAGGCCTGCCTGCCGCATGTTTCGGTTTTTGTTGTGTATGCATGCACAGGAGCCACCGAGCCCATTTTAACATTTTTGGTGCTAGTAACACACCAGAGTAAACAGATGCATTTAACATTCTATATTTTTCAACGGGCTATGAGGGATTAACTACCGAGGTGCATTCCATAGAAGAGGCACACATCCGGATAGTCACCAAAAGTTACCATGTTTCTAACTCTAGTGATCAGTCGACAACTTTATACGTTTTGTACACAACCCTTTCCCATGCTACCCCTAAATTACCAAACGCTCACCGCCATTGAATCCCGGATCAGCGGCACCGCCGTAATTTGCGATTGATGGAAAAGTCACACAACCTGCAGCAGCAAAAGTGATAAGTATTGAGCAGTGACGATCAAAACACGATTGGCTACATATGGCGTTTTTGGGACTTCATTGGGACTTTCACATACCCTTCTTTTTGTTTCATTAGTCCGATTCATATACAGGACTTAACCCTGCCATCCTCCTCTTTCTATTATTTGGTATATATTTGTTCAGTACTTCTGAGATTTTGAGTCATCTTTCGCCCTAATTTAGAGGCAGACCTAGGAAAAACGTTGTGGTGAAGGACAGTAAAAACTCCCCTTTGAGAGTTTGCAAAAAAAAAAAAAAAATATATATATATATATATATATATATATATATATATATATATATATATATATATATATATATATACATATATATATATATATATATATATATATATATATATATACAAAAATATTGGCTCCCGCAACTTCCAACCCACCACAATGATGACGGCAGCGGCGAAGAAGGAGGCACAGACCCCACAGGACATCAGGCAAGTTGTTTTTTAATTTCTCAACCGCACACACAACGCGTTTCGAGCAGAATACCCTTGTTCAGGTGTAGTCCTAGTCTTACGCCATTGCATTTTTTATATCTATAGTGACCACCCCCTTCGCCATCACATATCACATGGTCATGGTCATAGAAAACAGACTACCATTGTATGGAGAATTCTTTTAGGAAAACTCCAAGTACATTTATCAATATTTGTTTAGAAAAAGAGAAGCATGCTTAAACCACATAAGTGTATTATAAATGTGTGCACAATATAGCTAGCTTTCTTTACAAACAACCCAAGATGAAGGCTATGTCTTTCTTCAAGGATGTAAACATATAACTGGATAAATCCACTGAATACATCCTGTGGTAGTCATATATCATCCTACATTGATTTAATTGGCTAAATCCAATATCAAGCCATGTGATAAACTATACCTGTGCAATTAATTACCATAAATTCATAAATTAGTGCTTTTGCAAAATGGGTGCAAAATGGGCAAAAAAGCTATTATAAAGTGCAAAATACTATATATATAAATAGCTCTGTTATGGTATACCACCAATTCAATTATTTAAAAGCTAATATATTGATAACAGTACAATTCTCGACAAGAGAAAAAAAACACTGTTTAAAACACATATAAAAAGCATTTTTTTGCATTTAAAAAAAGTTTTTTCATTATTTTATATTAAAACCAGATCTAAAAAAAAGGGGAAAAGGAAAAACATTCACAGGATTTAATGCATTCAAGATACTACGGAGACAGGTATGCAAAATAATATGACCTACTTCCTTATATTTACAACAAGGGGTGGTGAGGGACAGAGTCTCTGAATTAAGCAGAAAGCTCTCACCCAGTCAAGAGATCAGGGCTAGATCCAACACCGTTTTTTAGCTCACTGCACCATCCCAGTTTCAGAACCTGGTTGTATGCAAATTAGTCTGTTCCTGTCCCAGTGCATGATGGGAACAGGGCAAACCAAACTACAAAAGCCAATTCTTACACTGGGAAGGAAACAAGCTCCCGGGGACCGGTTTCTGGCATTACAGCCGTCTTCGGCCCGGTTTGCTTGAATCCTGATGGTGCAATGAGCAAGGGTCTCACATCTGAGAATACCCTTCCACGCTTAGGGTGGACAAAAATATTTACAACAAGGGGTGGTGAGGGACAGAGTCTCTGAATTAAGCAGAAAGCTCTCACCCAGTCAAGAGATCAGGGCTAGATCCAACACCGTTTTTTAGCTCACTGCACCATCCCAGTTCACTACTCAGACATGAGTCCCTTTCTCACTGCTCCATCAGGATTCAAGCAAGCCGGGCCGAAGAAGGCTGAAATGCCAGAAACCGGTCCCCGGTAGCTTGTCTCCTTTCTGGTGAAGAATTGGCTTGGTAGTTTAGTCTGCCCTGTTCCCATGATGCACTGGGCCAGGGACAGACTGATTTGCATATAGCCAGGTTCTGAGCTGGGATGGGGCAGTGAGATAAATAACGGTGATGGATCAAGCCCTGATCTTTGGACTGGGTAAGAGTGGTCTGTTTAACTCAGACACTCTGTTCATCACCACCCCCTTTTTGTAAATCGTTTTTGGCCACTATAGGTGTGGCAGGGTATACTCAGACATGAGTCCCTTTCTCACTGCTCCATCAAGATTCAAGCAAGCCGGGCCGAAGAAGGCTGAAATGCCAGAAACCGGTCCCCGGTAGCTTGTCTCCTTTCTGGTGAAGAATTGGCTTGGTAGCTTAGTCTGCCCTGTTCCCATGATGCACTGGGCCAGGGACAGACTGATTTGCATATAGCCAGGTTCTGAGTTGGGATGGGGCAGTGAGATAAATAACGGTGATGGATCAAGCCCTGATCTTTGGACTGGGTAAGAGTGGTCTGTTTAACTCAGACACTCTGTTCATCACCACCCCCTTTTTGTAAATCGTTTTTGGCCACTATAGGTGTGGCAGGGTATACTCAGACATGAGTCCCTTTCTCACTGCTCCATCAGGATTCAAGCAAGCCGGGCCGAAGAAGGCTGAAATGCCAGAAACCGGTCCCCGGTAGCTTGTCTCCTTTCTGGTGAAGAATTGGCTTGGTAGTTTAGTCTGCCCTGTTCCCATGATGCACTGGCCAGGGACAGACTGATTTGCATATAGCCAGGTTCTGAGCTGGGATGGGGCAGTGAGATAAATAACGGTGATGGATCAAGCCCTGATCTTTGGACTGGGTAAGAGTGGTCTGTTTAACTCAGACACTCTGTTCATCACCACCCCCTTTTTGTAAATCCTACTTCCTTATAGTCATCAAAAGATGTGCATGTCTTCCGTATTATTTAATCCATTAGGCCATTTACTATCGAACTCTAGAATAATCTTGGTCTCCAATTGCCTCAATTGGCGTTACCTATTTCCTCCTCTTCTATTTTTAGGGACGGCATTGATGACATAATAAGAGAGGCAATTAATATCATTACCGTGAGTTAGTTTAAAATGTCTTGCCACAGGATATGCCGGGTCACTGTGAAGAATGGCCCTTATATGCTGTAAAATTCTGACGTGCAACTTCGTGCTACCAATGTAGTTAAGGCCCAGGTGCACGTCAGAACATACACAGCATATTCGGTCTTGCAGTTGTAATTGCCTTGGATAGGAATTGGTGTTTCACCAAACGGGGTTGAATAGTGCGTCATATTGCAGCCAAATTTGCAAGCCCTACATGTTGCACATTTTTTGAACCCTTTTCTTGGTTGCAACCATGAGGACGCCTTTCTTGTTTCAGGAGAAGTTTTATCTAAAGTGGTACCCATGGATTTCCCCCTTCTGAATGTAATCAGGTGTTTTTTTCTCCAATCTGTTACAAAGGACATTGTCCGTGAGTACTATTGGCCAATGCTTATTGATGATGGATCTTATCCTACGTTCCTGTTTACAATAGGTGGTAATTAGTCTAGGGGTATCTAGATCTTGAGTGCTTTTATGAGGTTTTGTCACCTCCTCGTTGATGTAATTATTAAAGAGGCTACTTCTAGATCGTGTACTGGCCTTAGTTATAGCATCACTGATAATTTTATCAGTGTACCCTCTAGCTCGTAATCTGTCAACAAGTTCAGTCTGACACCTATTGAACTCCACCTCATTGCTGCATATCCGTTTAAGTCTAAGGATTTCTCCATACGGTATGCTAGCAATGAGGTGTTTAGGATGAGAACTGGTAGCATGTAATGTAATATTTCCAGAGGTTGGTTTCCTGTATAACGTGCTAACCAATTTGACATCATCTACATACAGCCTTGCATCCAAAAAATCAATTTGTGTTTTGTGGATATGGGACGTGAATTTAAGATTCAGGGAATTGTTATTGATTTCCCTTATAAAATTATGTGCTTCATCCTCACTCCCTTTCCACAAAAGAAAAACATCATCTATGTATCTTAAATATGACACAACATGGGATTCAAAAAGCGCCTGATGGGTGGTTTTGAGGACCTGCTCCTCCCACCAGCCAACATGCAAGCATGCATAGCTGGGGGAGAAGCAGGCCCCCATCGCCACACCCCTCTCTTGTTTGAAAATGTCCTTATCAAAAAGAAAAAAAATATTATTCAGGCACCACATAATCAATTCAAGAATCATCTTGTTGTGTTCATAGAACTCACTCGGCCTAGTATCCCAAAAAAGATTTACAGCTCTAATACCTTGTGTGTGATCTATACTCGTATATAGAGATTCTATATCGAGAGTAATTAAATATAGATCATCTGTTCAAGCCAACATCTCAACTTTCTTTAGAAAGTCTCCGGTATCTTTCACATATTTTGGCAGGTCGTTTACCAAGCTTTGCAAAAAATAATCTATATATCGGCCCACACTTTCCCCTAAGCTGTTAATGGCCGAAATGATAGGCCTACCGGGGATTGGAAAAACATTCTTATGTATTTTAGGTATTAGGTATAACACTGGTAATACCGGGGGAATTCATTATACATAAACTTGTATTCTTCATTGGATACAAGGCCTTGTCTTTTCCATTGTGCCAATTGTTTTTGGAGTATTATTTTAGCTTTCTCATACTCTCTAGCTTTCTTCACTAAGCTGCCTCTGTGCTTCTAAGACATAATCCTTCTTTGGCCACAAAACCAAATTACCACCCTTATCAGATTTTTCGATAACCACATCATAATTTTCACTTAGTTTTTTCACCAAATCGTTATAAGCACGTTTTATGAAAAACACATTTCTCAGATTTCTGTTTTTGTTTGCAGTGTAATTACAGTTTTTCAAATCATTGGTGATCATATTGTGAAATATATCGATACTGTCCTTGGGCATGATAGGTACAAAACAAGACTTGGGCTTAAAGGGGCTGTTCCCTGCTCCTTTTTGTATATGATTTATTTTTCGTAATCTTTCCTGAGCAACGATATCTATGTCCACTTGTGATGTTTGCGAATTGGTTTCTTCATTAAGTTCATGTAGCAAAATCAAATTAGGAATATCAGATGCCACCAATGCCGGGCCTGTTTCTTCTTCTTGCCCCGCATCAGTTTTTTCTTTGCAAGTTTTAAGAGCAAAAAATGTCTTCAACTTCAATTTTCGAATAAAACAATACGCATCAATACGTGTGCGTGCGTAGCTGAAATCATCTCCCGGACAAAAGTTCAACCCTAAGGCTAACAACTGTTCTTCCGCCTTTGTAAGTACAACTGTGGATAAGTTGATGACACTGTTATCCATTAGCTCTGTTTTTTCTGTTGCCATTACACTTTGTTTTTTCGTATTTTTGTTTGCGCCTTTTGCGTTGATCACGTCGTCTTTTAGTCCTGCATTGTTTACTGACCTCTTTTGTCTGGGCCGCAGTGTTTGTAGTCTCTGCTCCAGGCACGGGCTGTGCCGGGCGTTATACTGGGGCGGTGACGTCAGGCAGGGGAGGGTCAGGGTGGGGGGATGTAAAATACGGGATAAGGACCATCAGAGGTAATTATCGGGGAAAAAAACAAACGAATTTTGTTGCCCACTCTGCATCACATTTGGCCATGCAGAGTGGGCAACGAAATTGTTTTTTTTTTTTTTTCGATACTTACCTCTAATGGTCCTTATCCCGTATTTTACATCCCCCCACCCTGACCCTCCCCTGCCTGATGTCACCGCCCCAGTGTAACGCCCGGCACGGCCCGTGCCTGCTCTGCTCGACTAACAAATCAAGCACTTCTCCCACATTTAGCTTTGTCTTTCCTATATGCGGTTGGTCAATTTCCACACTTGATTCGCTAGTCAAAGAGGCTGTTTCCACACTAGAGCATTCTTCATCAACCTCTGCATGCGCCCTAGAACCAGCTACATTATTCTTAATTTTTTCGCTGTATTGTTGTCTTTTTGCAGAATCAAACTTGCGTGAAAAAGTCAAAATCTGTCTGTTTTCATAGTCCGCCAAATCACGGGCGAACTTGTTGACTTTTCTAAGTTTGATCTTTTCTTCATGTTTTTTTAATCTAATTTGCATATCGTCTTTTAACTTCTTGCTTTGTTCAGACATTTCAAGCTTATCCAATTCGCTATTGATTTAATCAATGTCTTATAATATCTCTAGGCGATCGATGTTGGCATACTTAATTAAGATGTGGACCAAATTCATGGAGGCAGCTAAGTTACTTTCTCCTCATTCACGTAGCATGCTGTGGTTGGGTTTATCAAAGCTTGGCACCAAAAGGATTCAAAGCCCCCTCTGCACTCTTCCCACCTCAGCATATTTGGAGAGCGACCTATGCTCCCACCACTTTGTTATTTCTAGCTTTCGTTTCTTTTCCAAGTTTCTCAAAAGTGTTTTGACATCCGTATCTTTGTCTTTATCATTTCCTGTGTTTGGTGTTTGTGCATGGTTCTTTGAGGTGCTCGGTAAATTACTGAACATCTCTTCTGCCGCCATTTCCCTTTCTCTCATTTCAGCTGCAGACATTGGTGGTTGTATGAATATTATTGTTGTCTTTTAGCTTGAAAACTGTGGTTGCTTCAAGCTACAATTGTGCCTCGTGTTCCTGATTCTCCCCTCCTGCGTAATATTGCATTAACTCACTCACCGCTTGCCCGACGCTCTCACTCAAGTCCTCTGCCCTGGTCGATCGCATCCCCAAGTCGGTATTCGTTTGTCTTCGCCAAAATGCAGGGGGCAGCCACCAAATATCAGCCACGGATCCACTTCTGTTTCCGGTTAAGGACAGCCGCCAGCTTGCGAGAAGGGGTCTGGAAACGGAGGTAACCGTCCTCCGTAGTAATATCCAAAATGATTGGCTCCCGCAACTTCCAACCCACCACAATGACAGCGGCGGCGGCGAAGAAGGAGGCACAGACCCCACAGGACATCAGGCAAATAGTTTTTTATTTTCTCAACCGCACACACAATGCGTTTCGAGCAGAATGCCCTTGTTCACGTGTAGTCCTAGTCTTACGCCATTGCATTTTTTTTTATATCTATAATGATCACCCCCTTCACCATCACATATCACATGGTCATGGTCATAGAAAACAGACTACCATTGTATGGAGAATTCTTTTAGGAAAACTCCAAGTACATTTATAAATATATGTTTAGAAAAAGAGAAGCATGCTTAAAACACATAAATGTATTATAAATATGTGCACAATATAGCTAGCTTTCTTTAAAAACAACCCAAGATGAAGAATATGTCTTTCTTCAAAGATGTAAACATATGAATGGATAAATCCACTGAATGCATCCTATGGTAGTCATATATAAACAGTCTGGTGTATGACAATCAAAACCAACAGTAGCTAAATATCAAAAGGAGCTGCCATGATATTTTTTCCTTTCAATGTACAGAGATGACCGCAGGGCCAGTGGCCATCTCTAAATAGGACAGGCAGAGTATCGTCGGGACGGCGGACCACCATCCCGGCAGACACTACTCCGTCCGCCAAACTTTAAATCATGCCCATCAGCACTTTCCAATTGAAACCAATTCTTGCAGTGATCGGCACCAGCTTAGTCAACTGATTACACACAGCTGATTCAGGCACCCTTGCCCGGTGTCTCACATACAAATATTGCACCATACATTTCCTTCAACCCTATGTTGCTTGTACAATCATGTTTAACACTGTTTGATACTCTAGTGGCTTTCCTCTAAATGTAAATGTATATATATCTAAGGTACATGCAAAACATGAACTTAGTAGAAAAGCAGATGGCCTCTGTTTTAGAGAGGGTAACGGGTTATTGGAGTGACAGGTAACGTCTTATCATGGTAAGGTGTTTAATGTGCAGGTGGTGGTACGTCTTGTTAATGAAGACTCTTGTATCTATTGCATGGCGTACTTTCAGTGAAATTCTTTGTCTCAGCAGGGGTAATGCAGTGTGTAAAATCCCTTCTCACTGTGGAGGTGTACTGCCATGACAATACCAGCATCTGGGAACCACCTGAGTATTTTTGGGAGACTTGTTTTGTGGGGGTTGTGGAAGGAAGGGGCAATTCTAGGGTGCAACTCTGCTCAAAGGTCTCCTGAAGGTTTGTAAATTCTTCTTAACCTAGTCTTACACACTGTGGACTGTGGGTATGAATAACTTTCCATGTCATGAGAATGTGAGACCGGCCTAGCAACCTCCAGCCTTGATGCGTTCTGTCCGGTGGTACGTTGTCCCCCTTTACCATGATGTCATGATGTACAACATTTGGGTTACCCTAAAAATAGCAAACAAATTGTGAATAACAAAGCCACCCTGTCCATATTTCATGATCGGTGCATCTCAGTTTATGGACATCCTCTACATATACCATACAAATTGATGTAACAGTATGAAATTTCTCAGATTTATTTATTTCTTTTATTTATTTGCGTGTTTGTATCGCGCTGGGATCGACTCCCGAAGGAATATCTCCGTGCCTTTGGCAGCCATAATGCAAATAACGAGTGCTGGCAGTGAATGCTAGCAATTTTGGAATAGGAAAGTTTTTAATTGTTTCCTAAACGGGAGGTGATCCTTACAAAGTCTCAAAGTTAGTGGGAGACTATTCCATAGGGTTGGGCCAGCAACTGAAAGGGCTCTATCTCCTTGTCTTGCTTTTTTTGCTCTAGGTACACGCAGCAAGGCCTGTTCGCTAGATCTCAGAGAGCGCGTGGGTGTGTAAAGGGAGAATTTATTGGACAGGTAAGCAGGGCCCTTCCCCTGTAAGCATTTGTGTATTATACAGCAGGTTTTGAACTTCACCCTCTGTTTGATGGATAACCAGTGCAGCATGGTCAGAAGGGGTTTAGAGGGGGTGCGAGGGGGCCGGTTTAGAACAAGGAGAGCAGCGGTATTTTGTACCACCTGAAGCCTGGAAATTACTGCTTCATTTGCTGACAGTAGTAGCCCATTGCAGTAATCCAGGCGACTCAATACTAGAGCCTGCACCAAGGTTTTTCTAGTAGAGTCTGGCAGCAAAGTAAATACTTTCCGTAGCATCCCAATGATCTGGAAACAGGAACCCACCACTTGGTTGCCATGTTGTTTTAGGGAAAGCTCCTGGTCCAATCGGACGCCGAGGTTTTTCACCACCTGCTTGGGCTCGGGGACTGGGCCAAGATCTTGAGGCCACCAGTCAGGGGTCCACAGAAGTTTGGCCTCACCGAACAACATGACTTCCGTCTTAGCAACGTTACATTGCAGGAAGTTAGATGCCATCCAGTGAGCCACTGCCTTCATACCCTGAGCAAAGGAGTTCCTAACCTCAGCCATGAGGATTTTAAAAGGAAAGAGGAGTTGGGTGTCATCCGCGTATGACACTGGGATGAAACCATGGTACCTCATGATGTTAGCTAGGGGGGCCACATAGATGTTAAAAAGGGTAGGGCTCAAACAAGAGCCTTGTGGCACCCCCTTAGAGATCCCCAACTCCTCTGACCGATAAGCACCCATGGTGACCCTTTGGGTGCGGTCTGTCAGGAAACTCCTCAGCCACGCCAGCGCCTTATCTTCCAGGCCGATGTTAGCTAGCCTGGTGGTCATGATGTTGTGTGACACGGTGTCAAACGCCGCAGACAGATCCAACAGAACCAGGATAATAGAATGGCCTTTATCCTGGAACATGTGTAGATCTTCTGCGACTGACAACAAGGTGGTCTCGGTGCTGTGTCTTGGCCTAAAACCTGACTGGGAAGAATCTAATCCACCTACTTGTTCAATGTAATTCGACAAATGTCGATTTACAAATTTCTCTATAATTTTGCCCAAAAAGGGGAGGAGAGAGATGAGTCTTAGATTAGCCAGTTCCGTCCAGGGAATAGCAGTGTTTTTCCTAAGCGGTCAGATGATGTGAAATCTTTCACATGTGGGTATTTGTGCAAGATACTGGCATTGAAGAAGCACTCCTAGATTGGCCATTGTTGCCCTACCCACCAGTGGTAACAGAAACCATCAACGTTTATCTTTTCAGTTAGTAAACAATGAGCTTAACTTGCCTTCATTTTTTCCTGCAATAACTTCTTGTCCTCTGTGATCAGCGTGTCTGGGTCTATGAAATCATAGGGGTCCATACCAGCAGTATGCCCTGCATTGTTGTAATAAAAAATTTACACTGTTATGCAGAACCGTACCTGGTTACATCCCCAACCCCACCCATATTATTGTTATCCATATCTTGCAATATGCAACCCATTCCTTACAAGCAACCACTACTAACATAGTTTGCTACAGCCGCAATATGTTTCGCCAATAAAATCTACCAAATTACATATTCTGATTCAAGACAGTCTATTGTTCGGGGATCAAGGGGATAGATCTTCCAACTCTTCTTCTATACAAGACAACGCAGCGAGGCGACATAGTGATGACATTTGTCTCTTGCTTCATGCTTTAGCAAGCCTCATCCTAATTGGGACTCCAATGTGGCTCTGAAAACTACACTGGACAAACTTTTTGAGGCTATAGCAACTGTGCACATAAAATCAGTGACATGGAAGGATGTTTTTTTGGCATCTTTTAATTCTATGTCGGGTCAATGAACTGCAGGCATTATCAGCTGAGGTGCTGCTTTCCTGGTCTTTGAAGAATTAAGTAGATTTACAAACTCACCCTGCTTCACTTTAAAATTACCTTATCAAATGTCCAGATGATGTTCACCAAAGAGATTGGAATGTCCTTTTGAAAGCACCACCTTGTTGGTAGTGTGTGTCATATTTCTGTCCCGACTACCATGCAACACTACATTGTTGGGTGGTGGGGGTATTGGGTTTGATAGGAATTAATGTACCTGTCCAGCTTTATATAGAGTGCTCCCAGTGTCCATGCTGTAGCCAGAATACACTCAAGTCTCTTGCTAACCCCTTTACCTCATGGTACAAAGGGCATCCTCTGTTTGAGGCACTGCAACAGGCCTGCATTAGTCCCAATGCATGCATTTTTTCTGAACGTGTTTCTTGTAGACTGCCTATCATAAGCACTTCTTATTTATTTATTTATTTTTAATATTTGTAAAGCGCTGCGTATACCCGTAGGCGTCTTGGCGCTAAAAACCAATATTAGTTCAGGAAATGTGAGGGGGTAAGCCAGTTAATTAAACCGATGTGAGGGAAGAAAAAAAAAAGATTAATGATCTATGTACCTCCCTAATTAGCTGACAAAGATTGGACCTCTACTCCCAACACCCACTGAATCGAACACAGCAACAGCCTCCCCAAAGCCATCAAGAATTTCAACAATTGGATCTCCTCCTGCTCCGACTCCCTGGCCCCCTCAAACACAATAACACAACAAGATCTAGACCCCAGTACAGTTGGTACACAGAGGAACTCAGACAGATGAAACACCATTGCAAGCAACTGTAGAACAAATTGAAAAGGAGCCAGGACAATGCAGACAGGAGCAGGTTCAAATCTACCCCGAGGTGCTACCACCAAATGATTTGGCCCATCAAACGTGCCACTCTGGCATATCGCATCAATGCCAGCACCAACAAAAGCAAGCAAATCTTTGCCATTGGGAAAGACTTTACCTCATGATCGTCCGCCTCCGACTTGATCACTTCCTTTGCAGGACCTCTACAACACATTCTCTCAATTCTTCAGCAACAAAATAAACACGATTTACGGTAACTTCAGCCTGCAAGCAGGCCAGATAGACCTCACCAAATGCCACCCGTCTTACCCAAAAAACCAATGCTCACCACATGACCTGTCATCATCTCAGAAGAAATCACCACCACCTTTGAAGTCCATCCACTCTGGAGCCTCATCAGACCCTGCCCCCACCACACCCACTGCAGAGGACGTCAATCCAGCAACACCATGCTCACACCCATTCTGAATGATTCCATCTCTTCTGTGACATTCCCAGATGCTTGGAAACATGCAGCTGTCCTCCCATTGCTGAAGAAACTCTCTGTGGACCTTTCTACGATTTTCAAATGTAGACCGATTTCCTTGCTACCATTCCCAGCCAAGGTCTTAGAGAAAATCATCAGCATACCCCTCACAAAATACCACAACGGCCACCAACTCCTCAACGCCTCTCAGTCTGGTTTTAGACCCAACAGCAGCATGGAAACTGCCCTATCGCTGCCACAGATAGCAACTGCATGACTCTGGACAGAGGAGACACAGTTGCTCTCAACCTCCTGGACCTCTCCACAACAGTTGACACAGTCTCCCACCCTCCCTCATCCAACAGCTACAGAAACTTCGATTTCAAGGGCACGCACTCTGATGGATATGCTCCTTCTCGACTGGAAGAAGAAAGTCAGCCTGGCACCGTACACCTCGGACACCCGCGACCTCATTTGTGGAGTTGCACAAGAATCCTCATTGAGCCCCTTCCTCTTCAACGGGTACATGATCCCTCTAGTCAGCATTGTCCACTCGCATGATATTTATGCCCACTCCTATGCTGTCAACACACAACTAATTCTCTCCCTCACAGACAAGACTCCCAGTACCCAGATAAAGTTCAATGCCTGCATGACTGAAATCTCCCACTGGATGAAGACCAACTGTCTAAAGCTGAACACCAGCATCATGATCTTTGGGAAGAGCACACCACGATGGGACTCCACATCATGGCCAATAAAGCTAGGACTGTTATCCACCCCACCGCCTGCATCAAGAACCTCAGGATCATATTGGCAGCAAACTCAACATGACTGCCCAAATCATTGCTTGTACCACCTCATGCTTCAATGCCCTGAAGATGTTGAGGAATGCTTTCAAATGGCTCTCGATCAGCACCTGGGAAACCATCTCGCACACCATGGTCACATGCAAGTGGACTATGGGAACATCCCTCTATGCTGGGATCAACAAAGGAATCACAAGAAGGCTGCAGACCATTCAGACCTCAGCGGCCAGGATCACTCTCAACCTCCCACATGGCACTCGCATCATACCACACCAGAAGGGGCTCCACTGTCTCCCGATTCACAAACGAACACAATTCAAACTCCTCGCCCACAATTTCAAGGCACTACATAACACTGGCCCAGCATACCTCAACAATCGCATCTGCTTTACCAAACCTTCCAGACACCTCCGGTCATCCGGACTACTACTTCCACAAATCCCATACACACAGAATACCAGATCAAGTGGTCGAACATTCTCCTACATCACTCCTAAAGCATGAAACGCCCTGCTACTACACATAAGAGCCTCCTTCTCACTTCATGAATTCCACAAACACCGAATACCTGGCTTTTCGAGTAGTCCCATGAGGCACTTGGTGTGCCTTGGCTCAAACCTGCCCAGGTGATAGTGCCCTCTAAAAATCTGCATAACATAATGATAGGACCTACACATTACTTACACACAGGTTCTCTTTTTAGTGTCCTTGATTCTGTTGAAATCATTGACTAGGAAATATTGTCTATATTTCGATCTCTTCTACACTGCATCCGAGGATCTGTTAGTAATGCAGAAAATAAAACAGCTATACTAACCTTCAATCTTTTCTTCAAGATTATTCTCAAATTTATGTACCATGCCTGAATCTACCTCTTTAAACAACCCTGTACTCCAACTGTCGTTGATTCGTCACTGCCATGTCTGACGTACTCCTGGTCTAAAAGTTACTTGATGTGACAATATAGTCCTCTAACACCCATTTTGCTTTCATAGTTCAGCTGTTCTTCCTCTTTGAACATCACTCAGTCTTCTTACCTAAACTAATTATTCTCTTGTTGTTAACTCTACATCAACCACACTCCTCCATGGATCTTTCTGAGGAGGTCTTGCCTCTCATCTTAGTCTTCAATTTACAAGAACCTTCCTATTGGTTTTGTTTACTGATTGCAATATTACCTCTGGTTAACTTGGCCATCCTCTCTGTTCCATCCTTTAAACTATTTGTTCTATCTAATATAGTTGGGCTATGCTTCTCCCATATTTTGGCTCATATCTTGATGTAACACTTATCGCTTTACATTCATTACTTCCTCTTGTCTCTTTCTCACCCCTTTAAGTGCATTTCTTTCATGACCAGTTCCCTTTTAACAGCTCTTGTAAAGACACTTCATTCATGGGTTCAGCTGCTCTTAAATCATTCTGTAATACTGAAGTGAATTGGGAAAAATGTACATTCACTCTCTTATCTTGACCCTCTCAAGAACTGCTGTTCTACAAACCAATTAACTATACTATCGAAGTCATATATTTATTTCTTCTCACACCTGTCATCTGTTTATTTTCTTCAACCAACTCCTTTCTTGTTCTCCTGCCTCTACGTCTGTCTACTAACTACTCTCTTCAGTTCTCAGAAATATAATCTTTGGCACTCCTTCTCTTCCAGCTCTGCCTGACCGTTTTATTCTGCAATCCTTCACAGCTTCCTCTATCCCTGACTGAGCTCCTACTCTGTCTCTGCTTGGCAAAGTCCACTGTGAAATTTGTTGATCACCTTCCCTCCATATTTCTCATGTTTCACTTCATCTCATCACTCTCTTCAAGCTCCAAGTCTCATCTGACATGTTTTCTGCATTTAATTCAGCTCTCAGCATCTTCTTTTTACCGAGTAAATCTCCATGTCATTTTTGTTGTCTCCTGTCTCACCAAGATCTATACAACATGACTAAAATAAATGCGTGCATTATCTTGACTCCTTTTCACTCCTCTCTCATCATGTCAATTAAGATGTCATTCTGCTCACTCCACTGAAACAGCTCACGTTTTGGTATTTTAGTCTTTTACCTTTACACATTTTCTAAACTAGCCTCCTGCCTCTCCCTCATCAGCTTTCCATTAATGTCAGAATGGTGCATCGCTCAATTTTGTTTCCCATCCGGTGCTTTCTGTGCACCTCTGGTGCTGTGCTCTATAAGTTCACTTCATACCTTTTTTTTAACCATGCTTACTCTGTGTCGAAAGAAGGCCAATCTTTGCAACTACTTCCTCTTGAATGGAAGGTTCTCCCAGATTCTATGATCGTTCCTCTACATCTCTCTATTATCATCACTGTGCTTGCCTCTGTAATCTCCTCTTTAATTCCATCCGACCCTTCTTTGTAGATGGCTGCCAGATCTTTGGATCCTTCTCAAGGTTAAAGTCGGATTCACACCATTAAGATGTCATCAGTCGTTACTGGTGTTTCCCGCATGCCACTAGTCCAATCCTTGCAAAACCAACTCTGACTTTCATCCTTCCGAGTTTGACCAAATGGGATCTGTGAAATGTGCAAATAGTAACACCTTCATTTAATGCAAGCTGGAAAACCTTGCATACTGGTCTAATGACCACGTGTTTTTGTTCTTTATTACATATAACGCAGTCTCTAATCGTCGATGACCTTGCATTCCTTCCATCTTTATATTCTAACGAACCAGCAGTTCTCTATGTTAACTGCAACTCTCCTCTGTCAATCTTTACCACCTATCTTTTGTTGAACATATCTGCATTATTCAGCATAATAACATCTGTGAAATTAGACATTTCCGGACTTTTTGTCGCAGAAATCCCTATTCGTACCTATGTCTTCCCCTTGGGCTGGCGTTTCACTTATTTCGTCTCCATGCCTTGTCCATCTCTCCATCCAGTCTGTTTTTAAATTGCCTATTCAGCGCTTTCCTCAGACCACCTACCAAGGCTTGAATCTCTCCTTCACTTGCCTCTCTTCACCGACTCCCATTTCATGTCCATCTTCAGTGGTCTTTCTGTAGTGTTAGAAATGAGCATGTTTATTAGCAGGCGCCACAGTCCTTTTTCTCTTATTACCCCCCCTATGCTCTCCTGTCTAAGTTGGTCTGTCCTCATCTTCCTTTCATCCAGTTATGCTTCGGAACCTTTTATATATAGCCTGGTAATTCTGCAATCCTTTAACCCTTTCTGGTCATTTGCCAACACTCTTTGGTTTCCACCTCCTCCTTCAGGAACACTTGCTATCCTCTCAATATAGTTCTTTATATGCACAATTAGATGGTGCAATGATTTGCCTTTCACTAGTGTTGTACTCTCGTAATGAAATGTAAGGATAATACTGAAAAGGTTTCGTAAATTCCAAAAATCAAATCAAATGAATAAAGTTCTTTATAATGATCAAACACAAAAGCCCTAAAACGATGCCACTTGTAAAAATATGAGTATCAATCTGGCATCTAGCACATTCTTGTAATACATTCTGATAAAGCTGGCATGGGAAGAGCAACATTGTGAGATTGGCCTTGCATTGCAGAACCACATTAAAAAGTTGTGGAATCTCGAAAACTTTTTACAATCCTTCAAAATTCTGTTATGGGAGGCAAGTAGCAACCCATATGCTGGGCCGGACTGGCCGTTGCGGGCATCGGGCATTTCCCCAGTGGACAGGAGGGGCGAAGGCTGGTTTTATGGCCGCAGGGGGCCGCTTTTCTTACAGGGTGCCGGTTTTGTAGCAGTGCTGCAAAATAGGCCCTCTGTAGGAAAAGCGGGAGCAGTGCTTAGCGGGTAACAACCCCCTTCCCCTCCTGTTACCAGGGCGTGCCAGGGCTGGTTGCTGGTCTCAGTCCAGCCCTCCCATATGTAATCTCAGGGAGTGACAAAAGAACGCTATGTGCCCTAGAACATTGATTAGCAAACCATTTATAGGGCTTGAAGCCTGGGGATGTAGTATTACAAGTCAGCAAGGAATACATAACAGCAAAGGAATTAATAATGGAAGTATCTCAAGAGTTAATATTCAAGCAAAAATTTCGAAACTAAGTTGACAATCTCTGAAAAGATCATGATAAAAACATCAGGGAGGACCTTATTCCATCTAAGGCGCCACCCTTGCGCATTGTCCAAAGTGAGATGAACAGAATTCGCTTTGTTGACATCCCATATGAAAGACAGTGTTAAAGGATTGTGGACACTCAGAAGAACTCACACACACCCTCTAATTTTAAAAGAAAGTGAGCCATCGAGGAGGAGATAAAAAGATAATCACATTGGAATGACCTCGACCTACAAAAGTGGGTAAATTTTAAAAGAAGTGTGATTGACACCTCTGATAATGTCCGTGGCTGTAAATACTTCCGTTTTAAGAGAAAGAAACTTCAAGAAGTAGGAAGAGTCCCAAGAGGACAGATTCCTTTTGAAAATGTGTTACCACCTCCTCTGAGATATTCGTAAATGTTAACTGTTTGCGGCCGATTCTGATCTCAAGGCATTGATACACATGATACTGATTCAGTATTTGGAAGGGATGCCTACAACACACCCCTCTCCAGTTACAGAATTCCATTTTAGACTTCAGAAAAACTTTTCAGACTCTTAAAAAAGGGATCTATTAATAAGAAAAATGTGGCCTAACGGCTAGGGCGGCAAACCTTGGAGCTGGGGAACCGGATTTGAGTCTCGGCAGGGACCCTCAACATTCTGTGATTTTGGGCAAATCACTTAGGGGCATATGTATCAAGCCCTTTTCCCGTTCGCAAGCGGGACGATTCTCAGAATCAGCAGATTGCGATTCCTTAAATACAATGTATGAAGCACAGAAAAAGTGTGAGTTGGCCTTAAGGAATCGCAAATTACCACCAACTTAAAGTTGGTGGTAATTTGCGATTTCTTTGAAAAATTCACTTTTTTGAATTTTTCAAAGTGCCATGTGGCACACATACATGCCCTTGGGGCATGTATGTGTGGCACATGTGCACACATACATATTTCAGGGGTGCAACAGGGTGTCCTTTTGACACCCTGGCACCCTTGAAATTGCATTCTCAATTTGCGATTCTCTAAATGCGAATCGCAAATTGAGAATGTCTTCTCATTCATTCCGGTGGGCCTCCTAGCCCACAGAAATGAATGGGAATGTATTCCTTAATTGTGATTAGTAATTTGCTAATCGCAATTAAGGAAGGCCAAGGAATCGCAAAATATTTGCAAATTTTTTATTACATCCCGTTTTGCGATTATCAAATAGCGAATCTCTAAAAATCGCTATTTGAGAATCACAATAACAGTATTTGATACATATGCCCCTTAATCTTACTGTGCCTAACAAAAATGAATTTATTTGTCTGTAACATAACTGATGCTCATGTGAAGCACTCTGATACCTTCAGGTCTAGTTCGTGCTATATAAAAATCCACAAAAAACAAACACATTTTAACAGTTGCAAACGACGAATTTGGAAATGTCTCTAGCTGCCTGCCTGCACACAATTGAGCTATGCACTTGAGAAAAACACCTCTAAATGACAGCAGAGAGAGGCTGTGGTACTCAGCAGTGCCGGGCCTGGATCTCTCAAACAACACGCACATGCACACTTCCTGCCATGTCGTTCTGCAGGGAGGACTGGCTGGAGGGGGTTAAAAGGAAACCGCCTGCGCTTGGTGTGGGCACATTCGGTGCTTCGGGCTGCATTTAGTTAAAGCTCTTTCGGGGAAACCTCTGTCTAGAAGGAGGGACGCGTCTGCCGGGAGCCTCATGGTGTGGTGCTGTTTCTTCGTCCATCACCAGGTAAGGAAGTGGGGTGGGGGCAGGGCGGAGAGCGACTCCTCTGTGGCTGTAAGTAGCGGCTGGGCTTAGGCGGACTGAGCACATCTCAACACATTTCATAAAACATGATTAAAAGATAACTTTTGTGTGGCCCTATCTCTGTAACCTTGTCCAAATAAAGATGTGATACATACATCAAAGCAGGCATTCATGCTCAAAAAATACTGAACGCTCACAGACATCACATGATGTTGTTGTATTCATTTTTAAGCTATGTTTTAAGTACAGGAAATTGAGGTTGGCGTGCGCTTTTTAATTCATAATAATATTTAATTGGGCAGTTTGCTCAGATTTCCGGCTGCCAGTCACGTCAGAGCCTCTTGGTTCAACTATTTTCTACTAGAAAGGGCAGATTGTGGATTTCGTGAGCAGTGAGGTAAATGTTAATGATGTAGGGGTCTTTGCAAAGGTGGCGAGCAGAACAGCTAACCATTGTTTTAAAATAAAAATGCGCAGAAAATAATCTTCTGTAACTACGGTAAATTTAAAAAGAGGTGGCACATTTACTATTCAAGGTTGTATTATTTCGCCTCTGCGCTGTGTGCGGTGGTGGGACTCTAAGACGCCCGTGGCCTGGGCGCAGCTTCCTTTACTCTCTGCACATATCCTCTCCCAGTGACAGTTTCCTTTGTGCTCGTAGGCCTACTCGGTACACCTCCCCCAGCTTATGCTGACCCAGACGCACTGTGTCTTCTGTTTGGGGCTTGCACAGTCGCCTGCTGTGTTGTTGAGTAAATCCATATTTTTAAGAATGAACTGAAATGGAATGTGGTAAAGATAAGATCCAAGTGGCATACAGCGCTTAGAAGCTACAAAAAACAGTGAAATTAAGTTCTATGTAAAAACCTATTTTATTAACACATTTGTATTATGCACATGTATGTAGAATTTCTTTACTTATGTATTTATGGTCTTATAATGTGCAAACTTTACCCAGTTGGGTTTCAGAGCGCTAAGCGTAATAGCGAGAAAGTGGCGAACAGCCATCTACATCAGACCTTCTTCTCACCCAAGACACATGCAAAATGCCATACACAGCCAGAGGTTTAGCTATGCAGCAGGTGCAGTGGCAACTGTGCCCATGGGCATAAGGGACCCACCGCACCCCAAACCGGGTCCGGTTTATCTACAAAAAACATGGGGTTGGGGCCAAATGTCTTTGCTTTCTCTAGGACCCCTGGCATTCTTACTACACCACTGTACATGGATTTCAATTTTTAGAATTTTGAGATTTGCGCATGCGCTCCGGGCCTGCTCACAGCAGCCAGATGTCACTGAACATTGTTGTCCTTCCTGAATAACACCTTCCACATCCTCTCCCCAGTGAGCAGTAGGAAACCGCTGGGCACGTTTTGTCAGGACCCTCCCTTTACCAACGCTGGAACATGAAACTCTAACTCATACAAACAGATCATTGTTCCTTCACGCCTGCCATTTCAACCTCTTTCACAAATGTAATCTAAATATTGGAATATGGTGATTAAAACCTGAAGATAACGAATGAAATAAAATCCAGGGGTGGGTAATCTTGCACGTTGCAGTTAAGAAAAGGCTTATGAGTCCCCAATGGGGACAGGGCCCTCGTGTCCCTAAGCAGCAACCACCCAGTCCTTGCCCTAAGCGCCCTACTCCCCACGCGCACACACTCAAAGCCTCGGACCCCACCTCCCACATCAAGGTGATCCATCACTTTGATCCAAGTTTGCAACTGTTATTCCCTACCCATCCCATGCCCTGCAAAGATTCCTGCAAACCCCCACCTCCCCCCAAGTACACTTTATTTTGTGACTGCTGGAGGGTGCAATAATGTAACATGCTCCACCCAACACCTGGAATTCATCATTATGATTACCTGCTACACCGGTATATTCTGAAAACAGGGAAGGAAATTATCATCATCATAATAATATGGCATGTCTGGCTATGTAGATATGGCTATGTACATGTAGATGTATATATGTGCATTAAATTATGCATTGTATAAGGATATAAGAATTATGTATAAGGGGAAAATTATTAAACAATCATCTTTTATGTATATGCCAATAAATAGATGTTTATGCATTACATATACAAGTATGTCATAGTATGTGGGTAACATTTATGTACATGAGTGTCTGTATATGTTTTGTAAATGGCCATTCTTTGCAAGTCATTCCCCCAGATATTTGCCTTCTTTTGTGGTACCCATTTTTGTTTTCCATAGGACTCTGAGCACTTTACCCCTACTAACCAGTGGAAAAGTGACTATGATCTTCCTTTTAAACATGGAAAGATTGCCATATACTTAACTGGCACATTTAATTTACTTATACGTCTAGTATACTGTACTACATGCACCCCTGGCCTGTAAATTAAATGCTACTAGTGGGATGCAGAACACATTGTGCCACACAATAAAGTAACACTGTGAAATATGTCTCCAGCCCAGCCATTACAGCCTACGTGTGCAGTTTTTGCCCTGTCAAAAAAAACATTTTGCGGGCCTTAAACTTAAGTTTTATATTTATATTTACAGGTGGTGGACTGCGCCCCCTCTGCATGCCCCCCCAAATGTATTCCCTTCACTCCTCCTATTTTGTTGCATTCTGTAGTGAAGGCCTTATGACTGCCAATCAGTTCTAAACTGATTGTGCTCTGTACTTTAAACATGGTAAAATTGTCGTAAACCCAATTGACACATTTAGTCTATTTATAAGTCCCATGTAAAATGGTACCACAATTAAAATATACCTCAGGCCTGCCATTGCATTGGACTGCACTGTATGCGGTTTTAAACTGCCAATTCGGTATCCAAATGAAAACCTAGCCAGGTATAAAATGACTCCTTTTTTATTACATATAAGTCACACCTAAGGTAGGCCCTCATCAGCTCATAGGGCCGGGTGCATTGTATTTAGAAAGTTGGACATGTCCTGGTGAGAAACTCACACATTTGTTTTTCATTTCTGTGAAGCGTACACCTCCTATAGGATAACATTGGTATTCCCCTCACATACAAGACCTCACTATTCCTTAGTGAATATAACAAGTGCTGCCCTCTACACTGAGAACTCACCAGAGGGAAATAACAATATATATTAGGGTGTGGGAATGCATTTGACTGTCCAGTCACTGCTCTCCCCCGCATGACAGACTTGTACATTAGTGTGTAGGGAAAAATTGACTTCTCCACATACACCTATCTCCAGTAAAACATGGATGTGCAGTATGGCGTGGGCAAGCATTGACCTCTGTACTGATACCTCTCCCTACAGCAACAGCAATTTGCAGTGCTGTCTGGTGACGGAATGAGTTGTCCACATCTTTCTAGGGTGAGAGGTGTCAGTAGTAGGTTTTGTGAAAAATATATCTCTGCTCATACCTCTTCCCATGCTGACATGTATGCACAATGGACTGTGGGGATAAAGTGCCCTGTTTGCAGACACATCTCTCTTGCATGATAAATCATCGGTGTACATTGTGGGGAGAGACTGATCCCGCTCCTGTGACCTGTGTCTTGGATGATGGGGGTGCAAATTAAGCTGTGAAAACAAGCTTACCTCTCTGGTCACAGCTCTCCCCATCATGACAGATGTACAAGTAAGATGGTGGATGAAATTACTTCTATGCTGAGAAGTATGTCTTGCATAACAACTATAGAGACTATGAAATGTATACACCCTACCCTGTCAACTGAGACATCTTTCCAGAGCAATATATGTGCAAAAAAGGCTGTGGGTATAGGGTATAGAAATGGAGTATCTTCTCTGCTAATAACTGTCTTTGTTGATTGGTGTGGATAGTTGAATGTGGGGACACACTCACCTCTCTCTCAGACCACTCCCCGTGGGGACATTGAGGCATGGTAGGGTGTGCAAAGGTACAGACTTTTTGGCTGAAACTTCTCTCCTGAGTCACAAGCATATGTAATAAGATGTGCAGAAGAACTGCCCTCTCCACTGTCACGTATCCACCAGCTGATAGCAGTTTGCAATAGAATACGAGGATGCACTGGCTTCTTTGCCAAAACTTCTATTTTGTATGAGAGGTCTGTATACTACAGTGAGCAAAAATGACTGATCTCTCTAGTAAGACTATATATATATTACCTACTGGCAGTCGCCAGTAGGTAGTTATAGTTAGGACCTAGTTTCCATAGGAAAAGCATTTTTTGTTTTCCCAATAACTTTGGCGCCAGTTGACGAATTTCCACGAAAATTTGAAAACTAGTGGGGTGCTCCGGTCAGCTCCTATCTCGAAAGTTTCGGGGTGATTCGCCAAGCGAGGGCAAAGAAAAAAGGGGGGTCCCAAAACATGTTTTTTCCATGTTAATTCCCATAGGAAACTTTAGACACAGCTACAGCTCGAACTGCTGAACGGAATTACACCAAATTTGGCAAAAAGGTAGTGCTTGGTTCAGAAAGCACTCTTTTTCTTAAATGGTGAAAATCCATTCTGTAGTTGCTGAGAAAATAAAAAAATAAAAGTTTCGATATATAGCGGCACGGAGGATCCGCGCACCCTGCCGATCAAGAGCTGCATTCTAATTGGCTGTCAACACTTCAAACCAGGAAGTGTTGGCAGCCATCTTGTGCCTCGGTAGCACTGAGGCACAAGAAAAGAGAAAAAGAAATGAGCAAAACAAGAAAAGGGGGAAGGGTAGAAACACCCTGGCCCCCTAGGCCTGCTCAGGGGGTCCCACAAGGACCCCCAGGGCAGAAAAAAGCACTTTATTTAAAAGAATCGGCCTTGTTCACACTGGGTGCAAGAATCGGGGCGAGAAAATAAAACAAAAGTAGCACGGGCTCCCGCGCTTCGTTTAATTGAAGCCCCCACTTGGGCCAGGTCCCGGGGGCAGTAAAAAATGTGTGGAGGGACCCAATCCCCCCCACACTGTCCCGGGGACCGCCACCCCCGGGGCTTTGCATAAATATTTGCAGGGGCATATGGCCCCCGCAGGGCTTTTTTTTTTTAAACTTGGGGAGGCCTGTAAGGCTCCCCCAAGCCCCGTGGACCCCCACCCCCCAGGGCTCTCATTAATTAGAATCGCGGGGGCACACTGCCCACCCGCAGCCCCGGGACTGCCACCCCTAGGGCTTCTTTTTAGAAAGAAAATATACCTGTGGGGGGGGGGCTCGAGCCTCTCCCCCCACATGCCCCGGGGACCACAACCTCCTCGGGGCACTAATATTTAAATTTGGGGGTCTGTAATGGACACCTACCCGGGGCTGTTCAGATGTTGGGAGGTGGGCCGTATGTTTTTACTGCATACATTTCAGTAGTGTGGGTTGTAGTCGTGTAATCAACCATCTATCTGTGAGGTTCACACAATATCCCCTTGCACAAATATAGGGGGTCATTAGGATGACGGGTGGACTTTGTCATCCCGCCATCCTGTCGGTATGCGGGACCGCCCGCCATAAGGGCAGGGGTCCCGGGGGTGGTATTAGGATGTGCCCACCACAGTGGCGGGCACATCCTGCATGTTAAGCATTGTGGCGGGCGGTGCTCTCAGCGCCGCCCGCCACAATGCTTAAAAAGCACTTTTACGTTTGCATAATCAAAGCGGCAGGCACCGCGCAGTGCCTGCCGCTTTGATTATGCAAATGCAGGGGGGTACCACAGGTACCCCCGTGTGCACCCCCCTACCCTCCTTCACTCTGGGGGCCCGCAGGGGGCCCCCAGAGTGAAGTCCGCCTGCCTTTCCGTGGTGGCATTGCCGCCACGGAAAGGCATTGAAGAATGCCCATCATAATATGGCTGGCGGTGTCTGATAGACACCGCGACCATATTATTCCTTTTCCGCCCCGGCCACAAGGCGACCGGGGCGGAAAAGCAGCGGACGGTCTTTCCGTCCGCCGAGGTGCCCCCCGCAATACTATTATGGCGGGGGGAACGAGAGTGGATGGCAGGCGGATTGCCCCCGCCAGGCTGGCGGTGGCCACTGCCAGCCTGGCGGGGGCAATCCGCCCGCCATCATAATGGGCACCATAGAGTCTTAAATATCGATGTCAAAAATATCGACATCCAATATTTATAATGGTAAGCATAAAAATATCGGGTCGAAATATTAATGTACAAAATATCGTTTTTTATATATATATTTTTTTTACATATCTTAAATAATACAAATAACTTTACAAAAAAGATTTGGATGTTATATACATTTTAACAAATATAAGAAATGAATGTAATTTGAACAGATTTAAACATATATATATAAAATGTGATATATATATATATATGTACTTTAAAACAATTAATAAACTATTAATTTAAAATTATTTTTAAATTGTATAAATATATACAAATTTACAAATAAATATATATATATATATATATATATTTTTTTTTAATATATATATATATATATATATATATATATTTTATATATATATATATATATTTATACACACATGCACCTATAACATAAAATCTAATAAAAATAACATTATATTATAAATTAAGACATTAAAATATGTAATAGTCTTTAAACTTACATTTTGCACTCCATTGAGTGCAACTGTAGCGAAAGTGTTGGCTAGCAGAGGGATACAAATAACTATTCCCACTCCAATGAGTGCAACAGTAGGGAAAGTGTTGGTTAGGGGAGGGGTAAAAATTATTATTCCCAATATAATGACTGCAACAGTAGGGAAAGTTTTGGATTGCGGAGGGGTAAAAATTACTATTCCCACTCCAGTGAGTGCAACAGTACGGAAAGTGTGGGATAGCAGAGCGGTAAAAATTACAATTCCCACTACAGTGATTGCAACATTAGGGAAAATGTTGGATAGTGGAGGGGTAAACATTTCAATTCCCACTCCAGTGAGTGCAACAGTAGGGAAAGTGTTGGATAGCGGAGGGGTAAAAATTACTATTCCCACTCCAGTGAGTGCAACAGTAGGTAAAATGTTGGATAGCGGAGGGGTAAAAATTACTATTCCCACTCCAGTGAGTGCAAAAGTAGGGAAAGTGTTGGATAGCGAGGGGTAAAACTTAATATTCCCACTCCAGTGAGTGGAACAGTGGGGAAAATGTTGTATAGCGGAGGGGTAGAAATTACTATTACCACTCTAGTGAGTGCAACAGTAGGTAAAGTGTTGGATAGTGGAGGGGTAAAAATTACTATTCCCACTCCAGTGAGTGCAACATTAGGAAAAGTGTTGGATAACGGAGGGGTAAAACTTACTATTCCCACTCCAGCGAGTCCAACAGAAGGGAAAGTGTTGGATAGCGGAGGGCTAAAAATGACTATTCCCACTCCAGTGAATGCAACAGTAGGGAAGGTGTTGGATAGAGGAGGGGTAAAAATTACTATTCCCACTCCAGTGAGTGCAACAGTAGGGAAAGTGTTGGATAGCAGAGAGGTAAAACTTTCTATTTCCACTCCAGTGAGGGCAACAGTATGGAAAGTATTGTATAGCGAAGGGGTAAAAATTACTATTCCCACTCCAGTGAGTGCAACAGTAGGGAAAGTGTTGGATAGCGACGGAGTAAAAATTACTATTCCCATTGGAATCAATTCAAAATTTATATAAATATGAAAAAAAATCATAAGATAAAAACATTTAGGGGTTTATTAGTATGTCAGGCAGATCGCCACCGCTCGCATGGCGGTGGAGATCCGACCAATATTTTCCTCTGCCCGCATCCCATTTTCCCCGCCATATTAAGATGGTGGAGGACCCCCCGGACGGAAAGACTGTGCGCCGGTTTTCCGTCGGTCGACGAGTTGACTGGGCGGCAAAGGGGCTGTATATGGTGGTGGTGTCTGCAAGACACCGCCATCCATATTACAAATCATGCAGAGAAGTGCCTTGTATGTGGGCCCCCAGGGTAATGGGGGGGTGGGGGTGCACATGCATTTGCATGCACAACATGGCATGCACCGCGTTGTACCTGTCACATTGTGCATGCAATGCATAAAGTGGAAAATCATTTGCAAATAACTATTTTTAATAGAATTTATTCATAATCAAAAGCATTAATTATTACATAAATGTAATCTTTTTTATTTCCTACCCTATAACACCACACAATTCACTACACACATCTAAATTAAAAAACAAATAAAACAGATAAAAATCAATTTACTCCCCAAAACGTTACTCCTATAAAATCAAAACACAAACACAAAATATAAATAAACAATTACCATAAATATTTTTGAATTGATGAATTAATATTAATGATCAACTAATTATTAATTAATTAAACATCAATTACTTTCCACCCTCTACCCCAATAAACAGCACAACCCACACCTAAAAATCATTACACAATTTCCAAAACTAATTTTACATTAATAAACTAATATCAATTAAAAACAACTTATTAGTTAGTTTAAACAAATTTACTTCTCACCCTTTACCACTATAAACCCCACATCTTAAATTAATTACACAATTGCCATAAGTACATTTTAATTAATTAATTAGCAATATTTAACAAATATTTAATAATTAATTATAAACAAATTACTTCCCACCCTATTCCCCTATAAATACCACCGCCCACTCCTAAAAAATTACACAATTATCATAATTAATAGCCAATTAACGAATTAATAATACCTAACAATCAATTATTAAATAATAAATAATAAATTAATTCCCACAATTAACACTATCAAATATAAATAAAATAAATACTAATAAATGAAACATTATAATTAATGTATTATAATTAACTTACATCCATACCTATTCCCCTATAAACCCACAACCCTCTCCTAAAGAAATTATACTATTAACATAATTACCAATTAATTAATTAATAATAATTATTTAACCAATTAATAATTCATTAATAATAAATTAATTCCCACAATTAACGCTATAAATACTAAAATAAAAATACCAATAAATAAAAAAGAATAATTAATTCATTATAATTAAAATACTTCCCACCCTATTCCCCTATAGAACTAAAAAACGCAAAATGTAATTAAAATAAAAGTAAAAGCTACTAAATATTTAACATATATATTAAAAAACAAAAGCAATACTTATACAAAAAATAGTTCACATACTTTTTAAATACATACTAACATACATAACATTAATTAAAACCGACATTTAAGGGACTATATTTTTACAAACGATATTAATGACTTCAATATTTTCAAAACAATATTTCTTACCTCCAAGTCGATATTCTTGACCACGATATTGTTGCTGTCGATATTTCTGCATCACGATATTTCCAATTCGATATTTGTGTAGGTCGGCATTTAAAACTCAATATTCTGTCTGTGCACCATTGTGGGTTTCTGATGAAATAATTGAAAGCCCAGAGTTCCTGGAGATCAGTGTAAAGACCCCATTTATTTGGGATACAGTGGGGGAACAGGCAATTTCAGATACCCAACCCGAACTGAAGGAAAGTGCTTCTTTATAGCCAATTTTGCTCTCCTGCAAGAAAACCAAAGATTGGCAATAGTCAGAACATTTCCTATGTTTAACCAGGTGGTTGAGACCTTTGGCATTAAGGGAAAGTACTTTAAGCATGGCGTTATTAGGGTCAGACATTGATGGATGATGGAAGCGTATATGGCCTGGTATTGTAAGTGGCCACAAATTGTGGTACGGCCAGTGAGGGATCATAAATATCACAAGACTCGAGGTAGGGGAGGAAATTGAAGGGACAGCGAGTGATGGGGATAGAATAAGGAGTAATGTTAAGAGCAGCCGTTCTCCAGCTGGGAGAAAAAAGTCTGAGAAGATGAGGTGTAGGGCTGTGGATGTCACCTGCAAAATACAAGCAGTAAGCTATAACAGGTAGAAGCAAAAAAGGCGGGCATGAGCCTCAAACTACAGTTGTAGAACAACAAGATGCAAATAAGTAGGACCTTGATGGGTAATAAATATGAGCTAGGAACATACATATCTTAGAACAACTTGCTTAAGTATGTTTTAAACCAACAACAAGTACAGTAATACATGGTCACATTCAGGCACGGAAACACAGAAGAGTAAGTGGAGACATTGTGCTATGTCAAGGAGCATTACCATTGGAGTTTGAAGCATAATGACGCATCACGAGGGAGTGCACTGCATAGGTGATGGAAAGTAATTATGTGGACCAGCCTGTCTGAATTATTTTGTCTGTGGGTGTAGGAAAAAGTGTTAGTGGGATGTGAGACACCCTATGGGATGTATGGCATATGATGATAATAACAGAATCTGTCACAGGGTGATCGTTGGAGCATGGGACAGGTCAAGGCCACATAAGCTGCATAGATTCAGACCATGTGGGAACTAGCTATACCCATCATGGGTACTTTGTCGTGTCAGAGGGAGGGAAACAGGGAGGTGGGTAGAGTGTACATGTTGTGTAAAGGGCTATACGAGCCTGGTACAGCGGTGCGGAGAATGCGGTGAATGTAGTATGTGGATCATGTGTGAATTGTAGGTAGGTCGTCTGGGGCATGTGTAGAATGTGGAAGCATGTGGGAAAGATAGAACCTAAGAGGGAAAACAGTCAAAGCTTTATAGGCAATGTAAACATCAAGGTACTCTAGTGTGGCATGTCACATTATGCGGACACAGAGAGCAGTATGTGGATTCATCGAGATCGTAAAATACTGTAGAGGATATTGTTTGGCTGGACTTAACAAATGTAAAAAACATCAAATTACCTCAGCCCGGACCATTCAGAAAGCCCACCAAGTGAGTCTCCATAGTGTTGTCCAGGAACACTCGTAGATTATTAGAGTCAGAAAACACATGGGTCTTTCCATAATAAACAATCTTGAATTTGGCTGGCCAATGAAGAATGTTGGATTGCTCTGTCCATAATTGGTTGTTTGAGGGCTAGAAACCCTTTCCTCCCGTGAAACCATGTCTCTGGCATAATCCTGGGAGATATTGATCTTTGCGCCTTGCCAGAGAATTTACTTGGTCGTCTTGGTATATGAAAGGATGAGTTCTGTATGCTGGTAGTGCAAAGGTAAAAAAATCAGTGCTTGTGGGGTGGGCCTATTTTAGGTTTGAAAGAGGTCGCCTTATGGGCGCTTTCAATTTCAAAGTCTTTGCTGAAAGTAATACGAAAGTTCGAAATGATCCATGTTTTGAGAAAGGTGATCCACGAGGAGGCTTTGTTTTCTAGTCCTTCCAGGAGACCAAAAATTCGGAGGTTCCGCCTCCTATTGCAATCAGCCAATTCAGTTAGTTTGTGTTTGAGTGCATAGATTAAATTGTCGTTCTTGAGAAAGTGGGTGGATTCAGCATTTGTTACTTGCAAGTAAAGTTTGCAACCTGGTAGTGATGATCTTTGTTCTCTGACCAATGTCATGGATGTCGTTCAGTTTTCTTGACTATCATTTCGAGGTTGGACTGGTTCTCGTGTTTTTCTTTGATGGGAGAGGCAGGGTTCAGTGCTTCATGTTTTGACTGTTTAAGACCAGGTTTAGGTTCTTTGTCTTTGAGTGATCTGTGATCTGTCTAGTCCGCCATGTTTGGAGAGCATTCGGCAACTCTTGTTGGAGCAAGAAGAAGTGGTTAAGGCAGTGTGATTTGCACCAGCTGCCGGGGGCGGGGGGGGGGGGTGAGCTGTAAGTAGTTGGTATGAAAAGACTCTGTCACAATGGTATGTGGGAGTCTCAGGGTCACTGTGTCTATTCTTCCCAGTCACAACGCATTCCTAGTTGTAGTCCATGAGGGAGAAATCCCAAGAGGTGATACGGCAGGCAGGGAGCACTGTGCGTTACTAGACTCATGAATGGAATATTGCAGTTGCCAATCAGCCCCTCAGGGGTATTACACTTATAAGGACATATATGGCTCAGGTGAAGCTGTGGAAACACTACACGTCCCATGTGGAAAGGCTTGAGAGCTATGAAGCTTGTATAATAGGTGGAGCATGGTGTTGCAAGAGGCCACTGAAAGCGCTCTCAGTTGAATCAGCAGCAACAAGAGATCGTAGTCTGCACAAAACAGCCTTCCAGGTTTGGTCCTGCGCATAGTTAAAAGTGACAGTGTTGGCACCCCAAGCGGTTTAGAGGAGATGTCAGAGGGGACAGGTACGTCTATGTCGTGTGGTGTGGTATGGGTCACGAGGGCCAATACCAAGAACATACTGCAGAGGCCGCAGAAAGATATTAGCATGCTCGCCAAGGCATGGTGCAAGGAAAAAGGCTCACCGGTTATGGGCACAGGGTTGGTGTGCATAATATGCCCGTAGAGGTTCTGGAGTGTCCACCGGAGTACACATGCAGGAGGGTGTGTTCAGTTGCAAAATAATCACTGGAAGTGGGGCCGCAAAGGCTGCGGGGTAGATTAGCAGATCAGAAGCCTGCCGGGATACGGTATAGGAAGAAAGGCTCATCGGGCGGGCACAGGATGTCAGTGTATGTAGTGAGTCTGCAAAGGCCTCCGGAGTATCCACTGAAAATGTCAGGCCATATGGGAGTGAGTGCTGATGCTGCGCCTTCGCATTGTGTCTGCTTGTCCGCATTCAGTTGGATCAGAGCATCCGTATGGCCGCTGCCGCCATCTTAGCGTTCGTGTGGGGCTTGTAAAGCAAGTCAGGGAAATGGACCCTGCAAGGTCCCAGCTGCAAAATGCTCCCCAGTAAGACTGCCTCCAGATAATATGGCACTAATCCTCGCAACAGGTGATCAGAAAGCTGCACAGGGCCGGGAAAATCAGCTTATGAAGCTCAGCTTTAGAAATGAGCCACCATCTTGCGTGAACGGTTCACTGTCTGTAGGAGCTTATCAGGGCTCGAGTCGGGGTAACACGCGGGTGGACGGCGTCCCCTCACTTATTTTACCGGGTTTTTACCGGGTGGACGCCGTCCCCGCTGCCCAAAAGCTGGACTTTCAATTATGGCGTCACTTGCCTGCACAGCCGCCCCGTTGATCTCCCTTTACCCAGTGACTGGAGAGATCCATGCGTTTGAAATTTTACCTGCATTATGACTATTATATTATTATGCATAACGCAAAGCAAGGAGAGTTGTAAAACCATAACTGGCTGACATTACCCACATGGCAGTGGAAAACGTGAGAGCTCGATAACTGGAGCAAATGGAGCCACACATTCACTCTTTGGCCTCTCTGGGCGAGATCAGAGCTCATTCAGAAAGCTGCTCACGCGCTGGCTTCTCGTATGCAATCGCATCTAAGGGGTGAGTGAGGGCAGGCAATAAATCTGATGGTGCAAGCCACCTTTCGTGGCATCACTTCATGTTTGTGACGTCACTTCCGGTGACAGCACCTAACTTGGAGCGTCCCCCCACTTCTTTTTTTAGGACTTGTGCCCTGGAGCTCATCTTATCAGTTCCTCAAAAAAGTACAAACAGTAGAAGTACAGCAAGAGCAAGGGGGAGGGGATTTGGGTCAGTCCCCTTCAGTCATTTGCTTTGATTTCTTTGTGATGCTTTGCTTGGGCTGTCCACTGTGTTCCAAGTAGGTTTTGGTGATAGGGCCATCAAGAAGCCCTTTTGATGGACTGAAGATGAATCATACAGCTTAAGAGCTGGTGTATGTGTTCTTTGATGTATTTACTGTGCGAACATAATGACATTTTAGCATCTGATTTATGTTTTTAGGATGTGATTGATGTTTGAATGCATTAGCCTGTCATAAGGCACAGTGCAGTTCACTCACCACTTTCCATGTTCCTTTGTTTCATTTTGCTGTTATGATAACATGTTGTAATTATGGCTTTTTTGTTCACAAAGCGGAGACGTCTATGCATGCGCTCATTCTTAAAGATACATTGAAAATACTGGCCCTTTCTCAAATGTATCTAGTATGCATTACTTTGCTATGTGGACCTTTCAGGTTCACCATTTACATTGCAAACTTCATCATCTGATTTAGTTTCATAACATTCTTCATTGAAAGTGTAGTATAACTCTGCTACTGCAGACTACTCCCAACTTCCATACTGTTGTAGCTCACAGTGTTGCTTCATTGTGGAGTTTTATTTCTAGGCTAGTGGGGGCAACTCACTCAAAGTCATCCCAATACCTTTGGGTCGAGTTCGCTGTACATAAAACTGCAAAACAATAAAAAAGGTACAAATTGTGAACAAAAAATATGAAGTAAATAATTTTTCAACGTTTGTGAATGTTCAAACATTTTGGCGATTTTCTAAACCTAATTTGCATTACCCGTCTTTGGCTACTTATTTGAAACTTACATTTTAACTGTTCAAACTGAGGATTTTGATTTTCCAAATATTACTCCACACATGATCTGTCCACTCATGGTCTATTTATGCATAAGATGTGCATAAACAATTCAAGATGCACGTTATGCTATATTTTTTTTACATTTTTACTTTGGCGCCATGTGGACTTTATGGAGACTATATTGTGGTGGGTTGACTCAAAGTAGATGGTGCTGTAATTTCCATATTTTTACTAAGAATCTGTTGGAGCAGATAGACCCTTCCTGCCCTTCTGTTTAGTCAAATCATTTATCTGAAGGCCAAGGGGGGGTGGAGAGATAAGTAGATCAAGGTGCAGTTAAGGTACTGCAAGCAGCTCACCCCTTCTTCCTTTTCCTAACAGTTTGCGGGTTGCATGAGTTCACAGACCTCAGAGGTCAAGGGAGAGGCTGGGGCAGTAGCTGTATTTCTTTAGTGGTGGAGAGGCCCCACCCCCAACTTTTTCTAATCATGCAGAGTGTCTGTCAGCCCTAAGAAAGGTCAGCCTGATAGACACTCTTCATGTTCAGATCAGGCAGCCAGGAGCTGTACTTGCGCTAAACGCACCAGGCTGCCTCTACTGAACCTTGCCAGGCTGAAGATGAACCCTGTGAAATTGACCACCTGAGTCCAGCCCAGCAATGCGCGTGGTGGTTCTCCCCTCTTGACAAGGGGGGCTTTACTGATCGCCTCGGACAAGGGTGCTTCAGTTTTAAGCACTGAAGTGCCCAGGGCCAAGTGACACTCATCACAGAGTGTGGTGATGTCAGCAGTCTCATTGACCCCATCCCACTCTGTGACGTGTAAAGGACTGCCACCTCCTCTCATTGGTTGACCCATAACAAGGTCAGCCAATGAGAGGAGACAGCAGTCTCAACTTTCAGGAACCACCGAGGCTTATCTCATGCCACCTGAGATCACTACTGCAGCCTGGTAAATGTTTTTTTTTTAATGTTTGCATGCGTGTGTGTGTGTGGATGTGTATTTCTGAGTGCTTGTGAATGCATGGGTTTGAGTGTGCGTGTGTGCACTGCCCCCACCGCACCTACACAAATTACCAACCACCACTTAACTTTGGGCATTGTATTAAGGGGCAATCCATGACACTCACCTATCTGCTGGTATAATGAGCAATCTGGCAGTCCCGGAAGGGCAAGGGCTGGTCTGTCAGTGCGTGGACTGTTTGTCAGTCACGCAAATTTTTACGTAGGCGCTATTTGCTCATTTCCGTGGCCACCGTTCTGTTGCTTTATAAACCTCTGCGAATCAGACTCTCTGTTTCCTTCTGCGAGAGTAGAATGCTTCACACTGCGCACCATTGCCAGTATAGTGACACTGGGCCTTTATGCAGGAAAATGATGACATCGCTCTGCAGAAATAGGCCTAGTCTCCCACCACCAACCCTCTTACCCTTTCTCAAGCCAAGAAAAGCACTGGCAGCTCACAAAGACCAGCGTTTGAACCTGGACTGTATCATAGTCTCAGACAAACCATGCGCTGTGGAAATTCGTGGCAATTATTAAGAGTTATGTCGTTATTAAACAGAGACTTGTTTCAGTGTAATTTGTGGCTTGGTGCTTTATACCTGCACTTCAGTGGTAGGGCAGTTAAGCAGGGCAAGATTTAGTTAGTGGTTAAACAACAGCTCTTAGTGCACTTCAGTCAAGCCACATGATAAATATTCGCAGGTGAACCAAGTAACTATTTCCTGAGCATTTAGGCTTTAGCTGCCTATTGAACAATTTCCGTGGTATGTTTAATTTCATGTATAAGCACATAAGTGCATAAGGGCACAGACATTCCAGCGTCCAAGAACAGTGCAGTGTTTCAGCTTAACAAGCAAATATTAAAAATGCATTTGAGATAGATACCGTAATGTGTGGATCAAGGCCTGGATACAGCTATTAAAGAGAAAATAGAAATTTAAGATTATTGCTCTAAGGGCAGATCTATTCTAAATGAGAAAAAACAAAAACTTGGACAACAGAAGAAAGGCATGAGTTTTATAAGCAACCTTTAAGGAAAAAAGCAACATTTTTCCTTTAGACTTTCTAAGTGCGGAGTTGCTCGTGCAGTGACCCGGAAGTGACAAATGTATCAAATGATAACAAAAACGTGTTTGTCATTTAGCTCTTTGGAACACACTTCTACTGTTTATAGCACGGCAAATCGATTTTGGAAAAGGGGGGTGGTGATGGACAGAGTTTCTGAATGATGCAGAATACTCTTACCCAGTCAAGAGATCAGGGCTTGATCCATCACCGTTTTTTAGCTCACTGCACCATCCCAGCTCAGAACCTGGCTACATGCAAATTAGTCTGTTCCTGTCCCAGTGCATGATGGGAACAGGGCAAACCAAACTACCAAGCCAATTCTTATACTTTTTTTTTTTTTTTATAGCACGGCAAATAACATGTTTCCATCGACCGTTTTAACCTTTTCGCCGCGGCGCGAATTCGACAGTGGTGCGGGGGCAGGTCTAGGGGTGGGCGTGGTGCTCCCTTACTCATGGCGGCTCCACACCGTCATGAGTCACGGGCGTGTGCTCATGATGGCGTGGAGCCGTCATGACCCCGCCCACTCACTAATTTTCCCGCACAGGCAGGGAATTAGTGCCGCGTGGCAGTTGCATGACGGCTCCATGAGCACACGCCGCCCTTGGCTCATGACGGCGTGGAGCCGTCATGAGCATGGAAAGGGTTAAAGGTGCCCAATGTATCGACCTTGGAAGAATGGAAAGCTGAGTCAGGATTTCCGGGGTTCAGACTTGAGAGATGCGGCTCACTGCATACATATCTCAGTGGCGAGAGACTAACTCACTGAGTTATGGTGCCACTTATTATGATATAATGTATTGAAATATTTTCGAAAGTCTCTCCCTGTTAAATCAATATTTTAGTACATGTACTTCAATAATACTTACAAAAACCAACTTAGAAGTGACGCAGAGTTTAGCAAAGCTTGTGTATGGACAATATTCAGGGGTGGATAGGAGTCACAGGTGACAACTCCCCTCATTGTTTGCCAATGCCCCTTACATTCCTAGAACACTCAGTTTTCAGATGTACCACCTCATGAGTTTCCAGCACCCACTGGGGCTGCGAAGGTATCAAAGTGAACTGACCCTGAATGATAGTCCCGTCCCTCCCATGTGCCTTGAATCAGTTACCTAACAGTAAAGTCAGAGGGAAACAAGAATCATATATGCTTGTCTAAAGGTATGCATATTAAATGGTTAGAGAATAATGGAAATGGCCTTCAGAAGTCTGAGATGGACTTCCAGAAGCTCTCCAGAGCTCTCTTTGGATCCATTTACAGACATATACCTACCATTCACTTTCTTTTATCTGCGACAGCTGTTAAAAACAAGCATTTGCAATGCAATAGGTCTCGCATTTAAACAAGTTTGAGCTAGTGGCGTTGTAAATGACAATATCTTTTATTTATGTTTTGTTTTTTAAAACATAAATAGAAGGCATTGTCATTTACAATTCCAATAGCTCAAGCTTCCTTAAATGCGAGACCTATTGCATTGCTTGTTTGGAGCTCTAAATGATGATGAGCTGGTTCTATTGGAAGCCAAAGTTCTCACTTGCTAATTACATACATATCTTTGCAGCAGAAACATGAACTTTCTAAGGTGTGCTACTCCCTGGATTTGCTGCTAGGACTCAGATCCCCCCTGACCTCACTGTTTACATTTAATTTAAAAAACACAGCCAGGCGAGCATTCATCCTCGAGTCGCCATGCCTCCATGACTGGGAAAAGTTGAGCTCATTGAATCTGTTACTTCTTCTGGCAGTTCTTTGACTAACATTTGGCCCGCGTCCCGGAAGGTGCCTTCCCCGGAAAGCCCTCCTTACTGTCAACGGGAGCCTGGCCTGGGGTGGAGTCTGACTCTTGTCAAGGCCGTGTCTCTGAGCAGCCAGTTGGCCTGGGGCAGATACCGTCATCACACATCTGTTCCGTCTGTGCTTGGGTGTAAAGACAACACTCAAAATACAACTCCAACATAATGACACCACCATCAGCTGTGGAGACATCTGCCTCACGAACACATCAGGCAAAGCATTCAATGGCTTTCAGAGAGCCCCGTAAAATTATTATTTATCATGTGGGTGTTCTGTTTCCTCTAAATGTCAGGTATCCAGCTGGCACCCGGCCGCGCTGCTACTTGCTCCCGAGCTCCCTAGGCCAGGGGAGAGAGAAGGCGGGACATGAACCCGCCTTTGGCCAATTGCGTGCTGTCTATCTTAGAAAGATGCACGCAAAGGCCAATAGCAGGTGAGCAAAAAGAAAAAAGCAAACTCACGAGCGTGTGCTCCGAGTTAAAAGTCCTTACTAGAAGCCTTGCAGAGCAACGCATGCGCGCTGGTTCAGGCGAGACCTAATAAGCACTCATGGATGGAACTTCCAGGTAGGGAAAGAGTGTAGGAAGGCCTCAATGGGGTACATGAGGATTGATGAGGGATAAGCAGTATCCAAACCTCCTGACTGGGGCACTACTTCCCACTCAATATATCATCTCAGTTCCTCCTCCAGACACTAACCACACCATTTACACCACCACATCATCATGTAGTGATGCACTCCTATCAATCAAGGATGATTAGCTGTGGTCACTTCGAAAATTAAAGTGCACTGCTGAGAAATTAGTTCAATCCACACAAGACCAGGACCAGCAAAAGTAAATAAATCCAGGTTTATTCCAAGAGAAACAGAAACTCCATCCCTTTCTGTCTTCAGCCTGCCTATAAAGAACAGCAGTGATCTGGATGATAATATTCCGCATTCCAACAGGCAGGCAGGAGACAGAGAGAAAGATTCAAATGTCAACACTATACATATCAAATGAGACTAGAACTTTAAACTTATATCACAACTGCATTCTTTCGGACTAAGGAGTACTGGTTCCCGAGATGAGACAGGACTGAGCATTGAAAAGAAATAAGGCCTTTGACTAACTCAATGTCTCTGGGCCTCTCTTATCCCCTTAACAGCCACGTTCTGCCCTCCTTTGGCTTTCATGGGGTGAAGCAGGACTTGGCTTAATGAATTTAGCATACAATATCTGTAGCATCATTAGTACTTTTACTCAGACACTTGCCAGCAACTGCATCTGTCTTCTACTTCCCTAAATAGCTCTTCACTGTTGACATGACAGCAGGGGCACCATTTAGCCTTTATGCCAATCACTCCAAAACACCCACCTGAGCCCTGCCACAAACATCGTCATGCCTATCAACCAGCCAGATCCATGGAGCAGATGTACCAGCAGCCTGTGTGCCCAGAGGGTAAAACCATCGTAGGCACTAGCCATCCTTTGAGAACAGATGCCATAGTAAAGAATTGTTGGGGATCCTGACCCTTGATGGCAACTAGCCTGGTCCTGAACAATACACACCACACACATGCTTGCGCCAGTGCTTAATTTGTAAAAACAAATAACTTCCAAGGCACTCGTCAGCAGGCCATTGCAGCTTGCTTTCGCACATTGCCCCCGCTGCACTGCCAATTGTAGTAACAACACAACTACTAACCATCACACTCCTACAAGTATGAAAATTCTGACTATTTCAGGCCACCAAAATCATAAGAATGGTGTGGGCTGCAGGTAATAGTCATTTTTAATGTATATTGTATTCATAATTAACTGCTAGTGCGGTCATCTCTAAATTAACCAGACAGTGCCACATTGTGGCAGACTGTCACAAGCAACGACGTTAACAATTATGTGCCATTGTCAAGCACCGAAAACCACCGGCTCAAATTAAGCACTGGTTTGCAGACAAGGTTGAAACAAGGCTAGTCTAAGCATGTGCTTCGGAGTCCTTGCCCGCTGCTCCCGGACACTCACTAGATGGAGAAGACCTCCAATGAGAATTGTGCCACTTAGGAGGGGAGGAGACAGGAGAAAATGCCCAAAATTGAATTCTTGCAGGCCCTTTAACTCACAGTTAAAATAATCGGATATTTGATTGACATTAATAAAGTCTTGTTCCACTACTCTCTTGGATGATATGATGGAGTGTATTTAGGTGAATGGAAATATTCTTTCCAAAGGGATGCTATTCTTATTTCATCAACACATCGCTATTGTTTTTGTTCCTGGTCTACACAGCCCCTTGTCCAAAATTTACATGCAGCAATTAAATCCAATAGCATCCTTTTGGGGTCAATCAGCTGATATTTTTCCTGTTGTTTTAATATATTGTTTACGTATTTCATTTTTTCTGAGGTTTATATAACTATTTATTTATTTGTTTGTGAGGTGCCCAGCTGAGCTCACACTTTTAGAAATTCTTAGTAGCTGAAAAACGAAATGAATTTACTTTGAAGGTTATGTTTCGTACACACACTTTTAAATCAATGGTTCGACGTGCATTTTATACACAGTTTAAATACCTGGGGGTTTCCCCCAGGAAGTGCGTGGGATTTACATTTAAATGCACTTTTATTTGATAAAGCATTTGATGACAGCACTGAGAAAGATTCCAAGCACTCTCAGGCTTGGCATATATGAACTAAAGAACCTGGGGAGAATGTGCGTTTACCAGAATATGATTAAGAAGTGAAAGCTAGCACTGGTCTCCTGGAATCAAAGCGAATAGTTAAGCCAACATACCACATCTAATGCCCTCTATACAGGGAGACAAATGTTAAAATGGTATTTTCATAGTCTGGATGAGAACAACAATCAGACAGTGCTGAATTTCAGCCGGTGGCTGCAGGTGGGGCCCTCTGGTATTTATTTTTAGGTACCAGCATTTGTTTTTCTTCAGCAGACTTTGAAGAGAGAGAAAAGCATAAAAGGATGTAGGAGAAGGAAGCGAAAAACGGAAAAAGATTGACAATAGGAGATAGCAGAGGTGGAAAGAACCTGCAAGAGTGAGATAAAAAGGCAGAGAGTAGAGTGTCTGGTGGTGGATTGAGGAGGCATCAGGATGGGATCAAGCAAGACTGTGCAGCTTCAGTTATCAGCACCTCCATCTTTTATAGTACCGGCTGTGAACTTCTGAGCAACACTTTGGACATTGCCACTTATTCGCTAACAAATTAAGCACTGCAGGCAGAAGATTTGTAGTATAAAAACAGAAATTTAGATGACCCACGTTTGCTCTCAAGATTTTATAGGCCCTGTGTGTGTCTCTCAAGTTGGACTGCCTCATTATTGTAATATTATTAATTATCAGTTATAAATATGAGTATAAATAATTGTTGATTCACAGAGATTCAGTCCTTGTGGTGAAGGTATGTGGACAGTGTCTCTTTTTATAGCACAGTTACAGTAACTCGGTTCCCTGGCACATCTCGTGTCCTATTGTGTTAGCAGGGAGGATCAGCCCTTTCAGTGTCTCAGGATGTGTGCATGCACAGCACACAATGGCGCACATGTATGGGTCTGCAGACAGATGCTGAACTGTGTATCCTGCTACCGAAATACCAATTTACTGTAAGCAGAAACTCCTATCATAAAGCCTTTATTTTTAGAGAGCTAACTTTCTCAGTGAGTGGGAAACTGGACTGGGGCTCTTCCCAGATGAGCAGACATACTATATTTATTCTGAATGGTATGGGGCTACATGGACTCAGAGAGAAATAAACTGATGAGTTAGCAAATGGGTTAGCGGCCCTTTAGCATGGCTCACTTTGTAAACTGAATACTTTTAAACAATCCTATACAAACAGAATTGATGTGATATGTAGACGTATGTCTGAGTAAAGGACAGTGGTGAACTGTTTGGAATAATGTGACGAGCAAATATTATTTTAGAACTACTCCATCTTACTTTGAGCAATTTTGAGTAGTCTGTTGTTTTCAAACCCACAGTTATTGGGTGCTGGGGTCCGCACCCAGTAAAACCTAGCTGGATAGATGCAGTGATATATATATATATATATATATATATATATATATATATATATATATATATATATATATATATATATATATATACGCTCAAATTTTGCACAAGTCAGCACAAAAACCCACACTCACGGGGGGACGCAGTCATAGAATTCTATATTGCGATTTGAACTGACGCGTTTCAGCGTCAAGCAAAGCTTGACACCGAAATTTGAGGTTTATTCCACTGCCGCACACCGCACCCGCTGGAGAGTGCTCCGTTTGGTAAAGTGGAGACTGAGCGTTGATATATATATATACACAAGCATTTACAATGCAATGGTCTCGGCATTATTAAAGTTAGAGCTATTGGCATTGATCATGACATTATTTTTATTTATGTTTTTGTTTTGAAAACATAAATAAATGGCATTGTCATCTACAATGCCAATAGCTTAATCTCTTGCAAATTGCGAGACCTATTGCATTTGCACCCACACACAGAGCCACACACACAAAGCCACCCACACACACATACAGAGCCACCCACACACATACAGAGCCACCCACACACACATACAGAGCCACCCACACACAAAGAGCCACCCATACACATAGAGCCACCTACAAAAAAGCTACCCACAGAGCCACACACAGAGCCCCACACACACACACACACACACAGCCACACACACAGAGAGCCACATACACAGAGCACACCACACACACGCACACAGAGCCCCCACACATGCAGCTACCCAAAATCTGAACGAAAATTATCAGAGCTGCCTAGAATTAGAGCCCTCTTTGAGCATGGTGTGGCAGACACAGAGCTCTGGGCTGAATGTGTACTGCTGCAATAAATCATACAGACCTGAAACTGCGGTCCTGCAATGGTTACTATGAGAGACTCCTTCAGGGACCTGGGAGCCAGTATGACCTTACCTTCTGCAGGCAACCACCATTTTATGCTGCGTGCAATAAAAAGTAGTAGACTAGTGCGTGCTGCCCATCTCTGCACACATTAACGGAGAGCAGATGCACATGGTACACACGTTAGACAATGCACAACGACTTAAGAACTCATTGGATTTTTCCAAGGTCGAACGGGCAGGCCTCCCACTACCATCATTAAAGGCTAAAAGGCAATGCCCTCTAAGAATCAGTTCAGCTTCCACTGGCATTGTCTCCTCACAGCCTTGTACTACGGGAAGTACACCCTATGGGACTAAGGGGGCAACTTGGACGCACCCCTTGGCAAGCAAAGCTTGGTGTTCTGCTAGGAAGCAGCAATGGAAACATGCAGCACTCTTACTGGATGTTCAGTTTCAGGAGTTCGCTGAATGAAAAATAACAGGGCATATCTTGAACAAGCATTCACAAAGTAAACGGGTCTGGCTTGCATTTAGAGTCCTCATTGAAATACTTCTAAAAAGTGTGCATCAATGAAATACAAGCACGTACATGTTTTAAATCAACGGTGGTAGAGAAGCTGCAGCAATACATTGCAAATTTACTAATTTCAGAAAAACATGCACAACTAGAAGTACCGCAGCTGCAGGGAAAGTGCACATCGAACCAGATGGATTGGGGAAAGAGGCATGTGACTCACTGGATCGCAGACTGGGGAGAGGTGTCTGCAGCTGCACAGTAAGAAGAAGGGAAAATAAACGAACATGCGGAGAATGACGGATGGGCTATGGGCAGTTCTCCAACATGGTACACAGGGAAAGGTTGTGCCGATGTGCCCTGGTGGTTGAAGTGAACAGGGCGTGACTCGCCAACCCATGCAGCTTTTTTCCACGGGTGGCTGTACCTGAGCAGTTGATCCCTTTGCCGCCCTGGCCTGCTATCTAGAGGCGAACCATGTGTCCACAACAACCGGTTCCCTCGGTGCTGAAGAGCGTGCTGCTAATGGAAGAAATGCGAAGAACACCCAGGCGTGCTAGGCCTAGCCGCTACACAGCCTCTAGGTGCTAGGTGCAGCACTTAAATGCCACTAACCCCGGGACTTCTAGCTGTTCCTTCCAGTCTGGATCGGAAGGTCGAGTACACACAGCAAGAGAAGAAAGGTCGACTGTGTGCCTGTAATATGCCATGCGCAGGTACGGGGTGGGAGTGATATTGGCATGGCGTGTACAACTCTCATCAGCCCAGCCAACGCTGCTTCCTGGAATTGTGCACTCAAGGCCCTTGACGAGTCTGACACAGGCTTTCATTTCCAATCCCGTGAAAGGCTCCCAGGCCAAAAGTTGAGTTTCAGGCACTATACCTCACCCTGGCATTCCAGCCGTTTTAATCAAAGGTGTTGTGGCATTCGTTGTTGGACGCCAGGCTGATGGACACGCAGGACACGGCCAGCACCAGAAGCACCCAGGTGAGGCACAGCGGTGCCTCCGCCATGGCGGCCCGGAGGTTGGGGCGGGGCTGTGGGCCTGGGGTCTCAAGCTGAGCACAGAGCTCCACCGCCTGTCTCCTCCTGCACAGGGTGGCCCTCCAGTATGCCTGGCCCACCCAACGTCCTGTGTCCAGGTCTGCCCTCAGCACCCAGTGCCTCTCAAGGGCATGTTGTGCGCCGCAGCTGCAGATTTCCTGTCCCCATCTGGGAGCCGAGGTTTGGGACGCAGAGTCCTGGCACCGCTTTGATACTGTCACAGTGAGCGAGTGCAAATGAGCAGAATACCCAAACTCTTGTTTTTGCCGCCCTCTCCCTTCTGCCGCCCTAGGCGACCGCCTAGTCTGGCCTAATGGTGGAAACGGCCCGTGCTTTGAAGTGGTAAAATAAAACCAGCCTCACAGAACACCCACGCAGGTACACATAATATGAGTGGCTTGCACAACATTAACCACACAGACCTGATCGGCGAGAACACGCACATGCGGAAGACAGGCACCACCCAAGTCTGTCTCCGAGATAAAATGAACTTATGTTCCGCTGAAATGCAAAAAGGAGGAATCCTCAAGGAGAAGTGGACGCACTATCTAGTGTAGCCCCAAAAGTGAGAAAATGACCAGTGGGGTTACTACATTGGAGTATCAAAAGAAAGCACATTATTTTCACATGTAAATAGATTTTTAATACGTTCAGAGCGCTTTACATAGCACCAATTACGTTACACAAGGACACACATTCATTTTGTGAGGCACGGGGATTTGCCCAGAATCACAGGAGGTTTTCGCGATATTCCCGAGACTCGAACCGTGTTCCCCAGGTCCGAGGTCGAGCGCCCTAGCCATTAGGCCAACTCCTCTCTTCTTACCACTGAATGCAGGAGCAGGTTAACTGAGTCATGCCTTTCGTTGCAGAAGCAGCATGTACTATCTATGTTTGGGTGATGCTACAATGACCCATGCTTATCACATGTGGTGTACTTGTAGGAAGAGAAAATAAACGTAAGCACTTTCCCTCCCTCGATGCTTCGATGCACCAGAAATGCTTTAATATCAACGGGAGGCAGGCGAGCGTGGGTGAAATAAAAGAACCAGCGTTTGTCGGGCGATCCGCCCATCCTGCATAAAGAGAAGACTGCGCCCTGTGTACTTTTGAGAAGAGGGAGGAACACTACAAGCTGCTCTACCAAGTCGCACAGATGAGAGAGTGCGTGCCCTGGGAGCAGGCGTGAGCACGAGCAGCGTTCTGAGTTGTGGGAGGCTGCTTTCCAGGAGGACAGCACCTGGCCACTGCGAGCGCGTTCGCGCGCGCGTGGCCGGCGCAAATCACCTCCTTCGGCAGAAATGCGCGCGGCCAGGTGCTGTCCTCCTCGGAAGCTGAGCCGATAACTATAGGTCTCTGGCGAGAGCGAGCTTCGCTCGCTTCTAGCCGTGACCTAATGACGCCTGTGCCGAAGCGGTGAGGTTGATTTGGCATATCTGAAACTATTTGAGCATCGGTCCCCCACCACCTTAAGTTGATGTCTGTTTTATGACATGTTTTTCACGTTGTTTTTCGTTATTAGACATTGAGACTTTGGTGCCTGTGATGAACTGCATATGCGACCCCCATTATTCTTGGAATGCTCTCTGGACCCGATATTATGGTTTAAGAGATGCTGACTTTCAAAGGTGACATGTGCCAAACTTTGCCGGCATAATTGAGTCCGCCCTGTTGCATCATGGGAATGGTAGTCCTGGTACGGACATGTGCACATGCTGGATATTAGTTTGTTGTCTCATATTAATACAATTGTGTATCCTTGGTCCCGTATCATGCAAGCAGTTACCTTACCTTAGTATAATGCGACTTGGGCCCAGAGTTCATATTCTGTGCAATATATATTGGCTTCGAAAAACCATGCCTGCACTGCGGGTCAGCATCGGATCATGGGTGTACTGCTTTGTATTTTTACAGCATTCCATTTCCATATTTGTTTTCAAGGGGGAACAGTGGCACCTTTATTCTCTATCAGGATGTTATTGCACCGAGTCTCTATGTCAAATATGTTTATTGGATTTTATATTTTATATAATGGTAGATGTACAGGCAACAGATTTAGAGCATTTGGCGCCCATTTGAAATCTATGAAATTTCCCACTTAGTTTGGCCACATTAAGATTTTTTAAGATTCTGTACCCCCACTATGTATGTTTTATGCGATATTGTATGCATTAGAATTGCGCAAAGTGTTAGACATAGTTCTTGTATAATTGGGAGGGTCAAAAGTGAGGCACGTAGTATGTTGTCTATTTTTACTAGTGCCACAAGTGGGAATGACTATATATTTTGAAAATGAACTAGCGCCAAATAGATTGACAAAGGCTTTGCAGAAGCCGAAACGCGTCTCTTTGGTCTTGGGGTCGAGGGGGACCTGGCACAATAAAAGAAGCCGTATGCCATCAACCTGAAGTCCGTTCCTTTTTCAATTGGCTTTTCCTGTTGAAGTTGGATGTTCTGTTCATATGTATATATATATATATATATATATATATATATATATATATATATATATATATATGTATATATATGTATATATATAAATAATGTGTGTGTGTATGTGTATCTATATGTATACATATATATGTATGTATATATTAATATATATTAATCAGTTATATATGACTTGCGTCGCTGCCATGCACTGTTTATGACTTCACATATTACAATACTAATAACATGTTAAATGACATAATGGACGACATCACTGATGACATCATACAATCATTGGGACACCATGCTATATGGTTTGTGGACTTTAATTAATTCAACTCGCTACACCTGTGGACTGTTGAAGGAAAATCAGTTGTCTATTCACCTTCATGGGACTTCTCTCTTAAAGACTTTACATGACACGCAGTTTTAAGTCAAGAGGTTAACAGGTATACATTTTCCATTGTAAAGACAGCTTCTGTGTGGCCCTATAGACAATGCTCTGTAGTTTAGTAACATACACTACACACATTCCTGAGATGGGCATAATGGCTGCAACCTTAAAGCCATGCTTACAACACTAGTATGAGATAAACCACCTCTAAGTGGACACCCCTACAGTCTAGATTATGCAATACTCTGCAATGCCTCAAAATCTTTAGGGAAGTTTCGGAAATAAACATGCCCATTTTATAGGCTCTTTTATACCATTGTTTTATAACTATTTAACACGTGCCTAGATAACCACAAATGGTTAATATACTGTCACCAGCATCTTTGGTCTTTGTCACAGATTGTTTTAGAACAGAGAGAGAAATGGTAACGGTTATGCAGGAGCGCACAGCGTGTAAAAGCAATTTAGTCTTCAAAGAGTCCAGGTGGTGCTCAAGGTGGGCAAGGATCCGTTACCAAGACCCTTAAATATAGCCAAAGGCTACAGAACGCTACACAATTCCACCAAGCACTCAAAATTATTATTCAAATGTCCAAAAGTAACCACAAGTTTGTGTGCTCCAATCTTCTTCTTTATTGCTTCATAAAGTTTTTCATAGGAGATTTCATATACACAGCCAACACGTGTTTCGTCTTGTCAGTATATGACAATTGACTTCTTCAGGGCTGTAAATGTACAGAATAACCACTATTAGGCCCAAATTAATTACTCACAAAATAATGTAACTCCCAGGTAAACATCAACTCAATAATCACCGAACCACTAGTGAAGATACACAGTAGTAACACGGTAGAAATAGGTACCCAACACCAAGAATAAAGCCAAAATCTCCCAAGGGTGACAGAACAAGTGCCAAGTAGGCAACCAAAGTATATATCCCATAGTCATCGAAAAGTATCACACTCATGGCAAATCACTGCCTTAATAAGTATACTTTACAAAACTGTACAATTCTCAAATTAAATAGACTAGTCTTGTACATCCCGAATAAATCCCTTCCTTTAGGTCTAAGTTTTGTCACTAAAGTCTCTCCAAAACTCACCAAAAAGAGACTCCCAGCATGTCAGTAAGTTCACTTCTTTTAGAATCAGCGTTTTACTTAGCCCAGTCAGCTAAAAGTAACTGCAGCATCTAACTTCACAGCTTTGAGCGCAGCTCTTCAGTATTACTAAAAATACACAACAAACGTCATGCCAATATTAATTAACCTCACAAGTTAAGCAGTAAAGATATGCATGTCATCATGGACCGCTATATTACCTGTCCGTAGTTGCTCGCAAAGTCTTGCAACAATGACAGTCATAAGCGCAGTCCCATCCTGCAAGTAATTAATGCATAACATCAGAAAACGCGGTGCCAGGCATTTAAACAGGGCACATCGTTACTATCTATCTTAAGGTTCCAAATATCCTCAAACGCGAACGCACAGCCACCCTACAACTCAACTTAACCACATTATTTAACCGCTATTAAATTCAGCTACAAGTCAGCGCTTACCGCGTATCTGCGAGGACCCGTCCTATTCGATTCCGGTCCATGATGACATGCATATCTTTACTGCTTAACTTGTGAGGTTAATTAATATTGGCATGACGTTTGTTGTGTATTTTTAGTAATACTGAAGAGCTGCGCTCAAAGCTGTGAAGTTAGATGCTGCAGTTACTTTTAGCTGACTGGGCTAAGTAAAACGCTGATTCTAAAAGAAGTGAACTTACTGACATGCTGGGAGTCTCTTTTTGGTGAGTTTTGGAGAGACTTTAGTGACAAAACTTAGACCTAAAGGAAGGGATTTATTCGGGATGTACAAGACTAGTCTATTTAATTTGAGAATTGTACAGTTTTGTAAAGTATACTTATTAAGGCAGTGATTTGCCATGAGTGTGATACTTTTCGATGACTATGGGATATATACTTTGGTTGCCTACTTGGCACTTGTTCTGTCACCCTTGGGAGATTTTGGCTTTATTCTTGGTGTTGGGTACCTATTTCTACCGTGTTACTACTGTGTATCTTCACTAGTGGTTCGGTGATTATTGAGTTGATGTTTACCTGGGAGTTACATTATTTTGTGAGTAATTAATTTGGGCCTAATAGTGGTTATTCTGTACATTTACAGCCCTGAAGAAGTCAATTGTCATATACTGACAAGACGAAACACGTGTTGGCTGTGTATATGAAATCTCCTATGAAAAACTTTATGAAGCAATAAAGAAGAAGATTGGAGCACACGAACTTGTGGTTACTTTTGGACATTTGAATAATAATTTTGAGTGCTTGGTGGAATTGTGTAGCGTTGTTTTAGAACAGACTTTGGCTTTAAGCCACGAACTACTTTTAAACATACTTCTGCAATCAACCTCAGTTGCGCTCATCCTTTACCTTGTTGAACATGGAGTACTTCTTCCATGTCAAATTTAGTGATTTGTAAATGGTGCACCTTATAACATTTAAAATGTACTGAAGTAAGAATTTGGTTTGTAATAAAAACCGAAAATTATTTTTTGCTTATACACTGTTCTCTAAGCGAGAATACCTTCCCACAGACAGTGCAAGTTTATTATGCCAATCCATGCGTCACTCTCATATCTCTCCGGTTGCAGGATGTCAGGTGGCAATATGTCACCAGCAGGCATGGCATGCTACATGGCAGTGGCAGATGTTGGTGCTGCCTCTTCAGGGTCCCTCTGTCCCTTTGAAGAATTGTCCTTTGTCCCCTCTGTCACGTTGAAGAATGTCTAGACACAGATCTTGAGAAGACTTAGTTACTGCATCGTATAAAGCATGCAGATAAATTGTAGGGTAGATGGAAGTATATATATATATATATATATATATATATATATATATATATATATATATATATATATTTCTCTCTCCAATCAATGCAGGCACCCATTTGAAAAGAGGCCACATGAGAATCTTAGCTTCACTGATTTATTAACATCGTGCAAGCAGGCTTCCAGTACGAAGGCAAACTTCACAAAAATATACGTCAGACGCGTTTCGGTTTGATGTAAACCCCTTCCCCAGCGGCGTTTTATTGACAAAGAAGCACAGTTCATTGCGCACATTTATATTCAAAGTTTCCGCCCCACTGGGCGTAGCCATCACAGTGGCATTCTGGAATCTGTTGTGCCAATGCGTGTTCCCTAATGGGAGCACTTACTGTTGCCAAAAATTAAAAACTTAAATCCACAGTGGATTGAAATAAATCTTCGATGGACTGCCTGCCCTGCTTTCCAGATGTCAAAGGAAGCATCACTGGCACCCCGCTGCAGGGCGTCCGATGTCTCGTACCTCTTGCTATATCAATTTTCCTCCTGTTCCTCCTGCTTGCCACTGCCACCAAATCAGAGCGCGCGTCGTCGACACCGGTTACTCGAGCGTAACCCGGTACAATCTTCGAACCTCCACCTCGGTATTACCCCAGGAAGGACGAGGTCATGTGGTGATCAAATTTCCTTTATTGTCGGTTTTTCAACGCGTTTCGCCTGAACCAGCAGACTTGTTCACGAATAAAGTTTACCATACAAAACACCATTTTTAAATCCCATGTGAGTGACGTAAGTCACTTGAAACTACACAATGCATAGAACTAAAGAACAGACTAGTAGTTAACCATCTGTTCATTGCTGTGCGCGAGTCCCGACATGATTTTAACCAAAAGTGGATATTTCATACAATTTATACATCATTTAAAAAACAGTTCGAGATTTTACAAGTTTCAGTAAATTTGTGCTGTGGAATCTCACAATTCATTACATGCTCACACACGCACTACGTTCACTGTAAACAGTTGCATAGATAAATATAGATAAATAATAAAAAATAATATAATAATATAAAAATATATATTTTTTTTTAAAGTATCCAGCCCTAGTGGGCCAAAGCGGCATGTGCAACCTCTTCTGACATTCTAAACAAATTCAAAATGTTATATATCCATCAAAGTATCTAGCCCAAGTGGGCAAGATCCAGCCAGCTAAAACGCTATGCCATTGCTAACAAAAAGTGTCCACAAAAAAGTGCCTTTAAAACAATGAGAAGAGACGAGATAATTATAGCATTTGATATATAACCAGACTCTAAAAAATAATTTCTTTGTAGCTAATGAAAACTACAGACAGCGCACTCTATATATAACCCAATCTTTCATAAGTGGGTATAAAGATCTTCTTCTATATTCAGACCGGCAAGGCATTTCCAATTTAATTCTACTATGTAGCATGATTCCAGTTTCCATAGCTGTTTCTCCCTATTCCCTCCTCTAATATTAGGGGGGATAGCATTGATTACAAAGTAGACTAGACTCTGAGCGTCTTTATTATGAACCCGTTCAAAGTGACGTACCCGTGCAAAGTGCAAAGTGATATGCCCTGTCTCCATTTTTAATAGCTCTCAAATGCCTTAAGATCCGCTTGAGCACAGGTAGAATAGTACTGAAGATTACAAGCACATCTTAAACCATAGACAGTATATTCTGTCTTACAATTATATTGACCCTTGATTTTCTTGGTTCTTTTTGACAGCCCAGGACTGTAAGTTGTCATATTATTTCCATGCGTACAAGCTTTACATTTCATGCATTTAACGAAGCCATCCTTACGTTTTAACCAAGAGGGATTCACATTGGTCTTTCTTTTGGAAATCATGTTACTTACTAACATTTGTTTGAAATTTCTAGCCCTGAGGAACGGTATTAGGGTTCCGAGTATTGGATCATTCTTAATAACATGCCAGTGTTTCGACAAAATACTACTTTTAAATTGGGGTGCGCTGATCCTGCCGGGGTCCCCGGGGGCCATAAGTGGCCCGGGAGGGGGGCCAGGCGGCCCCTCCACCATTTAAAAAAAAAAAAAGGAAGGACCATGCCACTGGGGATGGGGTCCCCGGGGCCAACTATGGCCTTGGGAGGGAGCCACGGGGCCCCCTTCCAAATTTGTTTTATTTAAAAAAAATAGGGGTGAAGCCCTGGGGGATGTGGTCCCCAGGGCCAGTAGAATTGGAAAATAAGAGGGGCCACATAGACCCCCTTATTAAAAAAAAAAGACCGCCCCCTACCAGCATCATTCTGCAAATGCACCCCCTGGCGCGTTTCCTGATGGGGAAAGAAATCCCCTTGAAAACTGGGGGTCCCTGGGGGCCAACTAGCCCACCAGGAACCTCCAGTATGCGCCAGGGGGCTGCGTTGCAGAGAGGGATTCTGAGGCCACGCCCCTTTTTACACCTCTCTGCAACGCAGCACTGAGACGCTTAATGGAGGTAGTTGGTGGGCTAGTTGCACCCCAGGGACCCTCAGTATTCAAGGGGAATACTGAAACGCGCCACGGGGCGCGTTCACACAGTGGTGAAAGGAGGGGGCAGGGCCTGAGTTCTCATGTGTGCAAACAAACCCTGTGGCGCAGTTTAAGTTGGGGAATTAATTTCTACTCAATCCTGAGGGTCCCTGAGAGCCAACTAGCCCACCAGGTACCTCTAGTAAGCGCCACGGAGCTGCGTTGCAGAGTGTTGTTAAAAGGGGCCTGGCCTCTGAACACCTCTCTGCAACACAGCTCTCTGGCATATACTGAAGGGACTTGGTGGGCTAGTTGGCCCCATGGGGCCCTCAGGATTGAGGAGGAATGAATTCCCCTTCTTAAACCGCACCACAGGGTGTGTTTGCAGACATGTCAAGTCAGGCCATGCCCCCTTCCTTCACCACTGTGCAAACACACCCGTGGCACGTTTTAAGTTGGGGGATTAACTCTCTTTCAATACTGAGGGTCCCTGAGGGCCAACTAGCCCAACAGGTATCTCCAGTATGTGCCAGGGAGCTGCGTTGCAGACAGTTGTTCAGAGGCCATGCCCCTTTTTACACCTCTCTGGAACGCAGCTCTATGGTGCTTACTGGAGGTACCTAGTGGGCTAGTTTGATCCTAGGGACCCTTAGGATTCAAGAGGACTTAATCTCTCAACGCAGAACAGCCACAGGGAGTGTTTACACAGTGGTGAAGGGAGGGAATGGGGCCTGAGGTGACGTGTGCAAATACGTCCTGTGGCGCGTTTAAAGTTGGGGAAATAATTCTCTTTCAATCCTGAAGGACCCTGGGGGCCAACTAGCCCACCAGGAGCTTCCAGTAAGCGCGGCTGGATTGCAAAGAGGTGGTCCAGGACATTCCACTTTTTACACCTCTCTGCAACGCAGCTCTGTGGCGCTTACTGGAGGTATCTAGTGGGCTAGTTGGACCCTAAGGACCCTCAAGATTCAAATGAACGTAATCTCCCAACTTAAAATGGCCACAGGACGTGTTTACACAGTGGTGAAGGGAGGGGACGGGGCCTGAGTCGACGTGTGTAAACACACCCAGTGACGCGTTTTAAGTTGAGGAAATAATTCCCCTTCAATCCTGAGGGACCCTGGGGGCCAACTAGTCCACCAGGGGCTTCCAGTAAGCGCCAATGCGCTGCGTTGCAGAGAGGTGGTGCAGGCTGTGCCCCTTTTTACACATCTCTGCAACGCAGCTCTGTGGCGCTTACTGGAGGTACCTAGTGGGCTACTTGGACTCTAGAGGCCCTCAGGATTCAGGGGGACTTAATCTTCCAACTTAATACGGCCACAGGGCGCATTTACACAGTCGGGAAGGGAGGGGACAGGGTCTGAGGTGACGTGTGCAAACACGCCCAGTGGCGCATTTTAATTTGGGGAAATAATTCCCCTTCAATCCTGAGGGCCCCTGGGGGCCAACTAGCTCACCAGGTGCTTCCAGTAAGCACCACTACGCTGCGTTGCAGAGAGGTGGACTAGGGCGTGCCTCTTTTTACATCTCTCTGCAACTCAGCTCTGTGACGCGTACTGGAGGTACCTAGTGGGCTATTTGGACCCTAGGGACCCTTAGGATTCAAAGGGACTTAATCTCCCAACTTAGAAAGGCCACAGAGCATGTTTGCACAGTGGTGAAGGGAGGGGACGGGGCCTGAGGTGACATGTGCAAATATGCCCTGTGGCGTGTTTTAAGAGGTAGATCCCCCTGCCCTAATATATAGTAGGGGCTTACAGAGGAGGTCATGCTAATCACAGGGAGACCCCAACGCATAGTGTTCCCTAGTGTATGTAGGTGTTTTCACTGTATTCTAAGTGTCTTTTAACGTAGCATTGGCTCTGGGACTGGTTAGTCAGCGTTAGTTACCACCAGAACCTGTCTGAAAAAGTTTAGGGTACAGGATGATTTTCCAACAAGGCTTCTTTCTGCTCTTCTGTTTGTTCTTTCTGCACGTTTTCCTTCTTCCTGCACTTTTCTTCTTCTTTGAGGACTACTGTTGCTTCTTTCTGCATTTTATTTTCTTTCTGTGTGTTTTTTCATCTTTCTTCATAAGTCCTAGCTCTGTAGGCATAGTTAGAAATTAGCATTTAAAAAACCTTTGAAATTCACTGAAAAAACCATAGGTTTCAGGCACGTTATAGTTCAGAATTAGCATTTAGAAAAGCTTAGAAATTCACTGAAAAAATCATAGGTTTCAGGGGCGTTATAGTTAGCTGGTCATTTCACTCATACAAAACCATAGAAATTCCCCCGTTATAGTTAGTTCAGCTAACTATAACTCGTGCGTCCGCAATGCACTGCTGATGACATCACATATTACATCACTCATGACATGGTCAGTGACATCACTCATGACATCACTCATGATATCTCAAATGACATCACTGATGACATCATCCTTGTGATAGAGTGGCAGACCTCCTCTCACCATAATATAACCTTTGATACACACACTCAAAAATAAAAGCTAACATTTTCAAAACAATGGACATACCAGTACCACTTACAACACACCTATTTAGTAATTCCAAGATCTACACACACATCCACTCATTCACCAACAGTCCTATACAGTCACTCATACATGTACTCACTCATCATATGTACTCAAACACTGATACATCCTGTTACACAGTGACACTCATCCATAGTTACTCACACACATAGTCACACATGCAAACAAAGTATCAAACATCCATTAAATTGCATATACAGTTATACCCACACCACCACACTTACTGCTGCAGAAACTTATACATACTTACTCTCTTAAGCAATCACTTATAGAAACACATACTAATTTATACAGGAACTCTTTCAATCTCTCACTCTCACATATACTCACTTATATACACCAATACTCACATATACTAGTTTAAAACATATGTAGTTACTCATAAATACACTGAGACAGTCATTCACTCACTAACACACCCATACACACACTCATACACCCATACAGTCCTGCGCACATGCTGTCTTCAACGCACACACACAGTGAGTCACTCCTTCATGCATCTATGTAGTAATACCCCCCAGCAAACCATACACAATAAGACATTCATACTGATACTAAAAAAAACAATAACCCATATAGACACTCCTGTAGCTTCTCACCAACCCTTGCAGTCACTTATACACAGTGAGAGACTGATTCAGATATGTACATATTACTTACTAAGCCATGTATTCACTAATATACACCTTATCAGTCAGTTATACAATCAATTTTACCAAACAAAAACATCCATTTAGACACTTATATACCCATTTATTCTTCCAACGACCTTGAGATATACATATATAAAACATATTTAATTTTCAGAAAAACACACATTCACTGGATGATGTCATCAGTGATGTCATTTCAGATGTCATCAGTGATGTCATGAGTGATGTCACTTACCATGTCATGAGTGATGTAATATGTGACGTCATCAGCAGTGCATTGCGGGTGCGCGAGTTATAGTTAGCTGAACTAACTATAACGGAGAATTTCTATGGTTTTGTACGAGTGAAATGACCAGCTAACTATAAAACCCCTGAAACCTATGTTTTTTTCAGTAAATTTCTTAGATTTTTAAATGCTAATTCCTAACTATAACGTGCCTGAAATCTATGGTTTTTTCAGTGAATATATAGATAGATAGATAGACAGACAGATAGATAGATAGATAGACAGATAGATAGATGTATATATTTTAAGTAACATTGGTTTGTAACTTAACCTGTTTCAGTTCCTAATTCCATGTGTATTAAACCAAAAGTAAATGTGGTGTATTCAGATGTTACAAGATTTCTAACAATTCTTATCAAAATAACGATGAGTGTGAAGAAATTAATTAAGTCTACTATGGTTCCGAGATTTACGTGTAATATTGGGCAGGTTCCTATTTAAACTCCATATTTCCATACGTGAAAATGTACACCAAGTGAGAAAAGGGTGCTGCATGTTTACAATAAGACTAAATGCTTTGAAACTTGTAGAGAATAATGTTCACATATATGCTGACGAGAATGACTAGAAACAATATTAATATTTTTTGTTTTGAATTGATTTTACACATTAGTTCTTTGAAAATGCAGTAATATGTCCTAGTTACACATGCTAATTACGATAAAACTAAAATGCTTTATGAGTGCAAATAAGTTGGAGAGAAAGGGATGAGGTCTTAAAGAATGTAGAATATAATGTATATTTCCATTATTTTATATTCTATATTTCGTGAACGAAACTCAATCTAGTCCTGTATTTTCCCGACTTTGCTTGATTCTGTTCTCATGGAAAGGCTTGGTAAACTTACAATGTGAAATTAAACTATGTTTCATAGGGAGAGTTCCCATGCGCATACTAGGACTGCTTGCAACAACTTCATTACTTTGGGAAGATCTGCCATTAAACACTGTCTTCTTGAACTCACACATGTGCCTTCTGTTAAAAGACTGTTTTCAGAAAATATACATACTGGATGGTTCAACCACGTACGTGACGATCACCACCTCTTTGCCATAAAATGCGTTTTCTTTATGCTGCATGACAATCACTCTATACAAACTGACCATTGGACTGAGTAGTCTGACCAGATGAGGTGACCCATTAGGTGTCACCCTGAAACTTGAGGATTATATTATACATTATTGTGAAGCAGCAGCATACTCTCTACTTTCTGTGAGTACTGAATAAAGGAGATCTTGCACATTTGCAGACAGAGAGACACATCATTCATTTCTTTGCGGACTCTATTGTCTTTCCCTTGACTGACGCATACGCTGTGTGCGCTATTCCCGGACTCCTTTCCCTCATGGGAGAGAACCTTTGATCTGATATTGTTCACGTCCTTTCCTGAATTCTTCTAGAGCTTTGGTAATTGATAGCCCACAAGAGATAAATTAGATTGTTCTACACTCCTAAATTTAAATGTCTGATATTGATGTACTGACTCTAACTTTAACTAAATCCTGTTTCCGTTTTCATCTATGTCTTGTCTCTAATAATTGGTTGTGCCTTCCAATTGATTATTATATGAGGGATGGGAAGTCTAATAGAGAGATCTCTGGTCAGCAGATACTAATGTTAGAATTCTGCATTGCTCTAACTGAATGATCGGTTTGCATGATTTTGGTTGCACTGAATTTCTTATGTAATTTGGTCTAGCTGTGATAATTTTGTATTTGTATTGCGTAGTTTGATAATTATATCTATGAACCTAATTGCAGGCTTGTAGGTCAGTTACCCAATTCCTGATCAACATTGGATAACTGGATTGGATCCCCTATAACCGACACCTCTCAGCATGAATCAAGATCCATCAGAGGACCAAGTAAATTAATTTGAGGTGTAGTGAAGGAGATAAAGTGAGACAAAGTAAAGAGGGCCACTGGCGCTACAACAGTAGGTTGGAGAGTGTGTTGGCTGATATGTAAGTGCTGGAAACTTGCATCAGTGGCGGTAGATGCAAAATGTCTTTCTACCTGATTCATAGTGTTATATAATAGTCTTGGGTCCTGGCTGAGAGAGCGAGAACTAGCGAGACTGTCTGAAGGAAGAGGATCAATGTTTTGGGGTGGAATTATAAAGGCAGTGAAAGGAAGAATTTCCATCTTCCATCTTTGAGGAATTCATTCTCACTATTAAGCAAGGAGCTACCCTGTGTCTTATGACTGTTAAACAGGCCAGGGGGTTTGTTGAAAGGGAAATAAAACATGATTTGGGTTTCATGGCTCGAGAAGCGAAAGGAGGCCGCACAATGTTGCTTTGAGGGAGAACAGGAGGGATCCCAAGACCCGTCCTTGGGAAACTCTGACTGAAAGTGTGGGATGTGTTGAGTGCACATAGTGTTTGAGACAGAACGAGTGGTTAGAAAGGCAAAAGGAATTTATAACCTTTCATGTGACACAGCCAGTAACATACAGAGTGCAGTGTATGGGACAACAGCTGACCACAAAGTGCAGTTCCTATGGAGCATAGGGTGACTGGTACTCGCAGTGTGCTGTTTACAAGGTGCCTAGGAGGGTGCGGTTCTCATGACACATCCATTACTCAGGGGGTTCATCTCATTGTAAGCATGATACCTTGAGTGTTAGTGAGCCTTCTCTAGGCACTACTACTGCTGACCAAGGTACCTAGATAAACAAACACAAGAATCAAAGTTGTGTAGAGGGGAAGCATTAATTCTATGAAAGCAGACAACTTCTCCCAATTAAAACTGTCCATCAAAATGTGGGCGGAGCCACAAACCCTCTATGTAGTACACCGGAAAGTTATTTTTCAGGTTGATCGCATAGGGTATGGTGACAGCTGTGTTATCAAGCCCGACTCAAAAACATAGCATAATTTAATGCATTGGCAATGCCTGATGTGGCTAGCATTCTGTCAGCACTTCTAACAGTCTGACATGAACCAGGGTAACTGGAAACCAGCGACCGACTGTTTCCCTTTTAAGTCTCCTTCCTGATTATATGTTTGACCGTCTGTGGTGTAACATTGCCTAAGTAGTCATCATGATGGCTGAGGAGTAAAATAATCTCTTGCTGCTGTAACTGTAGATCCCTGTGCAGGCTAAAGTTAAAACTGTGAAGAATTTGAAACCCAGTGTATATGTGTGAAAAGTGCATATGGTCAGACTCTGGCACCAACAGTGACACAAAGCACCTTATCCGAATTAAAGGCATATTTAAATACATTTCATGGTTTGGATTATTTTTAATCTCTTTACCCTTTGAACAACTAGCACAAAAGGTGCCAATTGCGTTGCGTTTTGGATTGACACCAGAAATAAATCTTATTTTTTTTATTACTTGTGGCATGTACATCTCAACAGAGCACCATGGGATTAACCGAAAGTGTTTTTTGTTGCTATTAAAGTCATGCAATATTAACTTTATGCAATATATTGCACATGCAATGATTTTGAAGTCTACATGTTCTTCTTCTATTGTTTGGTTGGGACAGGAGGGTTCTGATGGTTTCGCTAGCATGCACCACTGCCAAATTACCCAACTACATGTTTACATTGTAATCCTGATTCTTTATTGAGCCCACCCTGCTGGACAATCATTTGAGTAGGCTGGGTCTGGCATGAGTAAAAAGATTGAGACCCAGAGTGGGACTCTGTTGTCTGTCCATGTACTGGCGTCTAGGCGCTTGGTAGTGGTGGCGCTATACCATTTTTCAATTAATACTGATATGCAGGACCTTTTTGCCATTCCTCTGGTAAAGAGTTAGTTGACTAGTGGCCTTGTTTTGTAGAGTACCACTGAAACACTATAATTGGGTACTCATGCTGACATTCTGTGTGCATGGTATGTGAGTGCTGAGAGTATAAGGTGGCTAGTAACAAGGTGCTGGGTGGCAAACAAGTAGGGTCCCCTAGTTTTATGTTTTTTTTTTATTGCCATTTCCGTCTATATTTATCCATATTTATTTTTTGCCAATTTTATCTGTATTTTTCCATTTCTATTTCGGGTTTTGTGAAACAAATAAAGCACAAATAGTACATTTCCACATTTATTTAAATGATAAATGTAAACTCTTATCAGAATGTATGGCAGATTTCAATCATATGAAGTCCCACAGATGATAAATACATGCATGCAGATGCAAATATGAACATTTTATTATCCACTTTTTGCATATCTACTGGAGTTAAAGCCTCATAATTATAATTTATTTTGTTAACCTCTTTAACCTCTTGCCTGTCAATCTACACAGCTATTGGCCTGACAGTCATGACCGACAGTACTTAGAATCACTCAACAAATATTCAGTTTTTATCTTCATTTACATATAAATGTAGACAGGGAAATTAATGGTTTTCTGTCTGTATCTGTAAAAATCAGCAAAAATGGAAAACAGTGGCCTTACAAATGAGTAAGTAGTATGAGCACAGAGCGGTCTACTTTGATTTGCCACTGGTATAGAATGCACAAGTTGGAGGCAGGTCACAGTAAGTGTGTTACAGGCATACCTGAAACTTTTGAGATGCAACACGTATTCAAATGTGGGAGGACTGAGACAGGACAGCATTTAGAAATAGAGCAGTGAACTTTCAGCAAAGATCTGTTTGATTATTCCTTCCTGAGCACTCCCATTATATTATTATTATTTTTAAACATATGTTATTAGTTTTTCAGTGCTGATCACACATACAGTAATATTTCTGCATCTTTTGATCCACAATAGTTTACACCTAAGACAACACATTGATCATGCTCTGAGTTGCCCAATTATAATAGCCAGTAATCAAGTCTTATGTATGGACATATATATGCTACAACCAATACTATTAAAATAAAGCTACAACAAATGATATTATTTCTAAGCAACATGCTCAACTCCATCCCCCCTCTTCCCCGTAAACTCGCTTATGTGGTCTGAATGGATTGATATGTGTGCCTCCTGTGGAGAGGCCATGTACATGTGGGATGGGGTGAAGGGAGAAGGGGGTGAAAGAGAAGGGGTCAAAAGCCCCAAAGCAAAGCATCCATTGTGATCCTTACCATGAATTGCAATCAGGTGTGATAGGGTGGATCATTTTGTGGTGTCTCTCTAATCGTAGCACTCCCATTATATTAGATCAAGAGTGTGGGGAGGTGGAGACAGCCGCCCCCTTTATATTGTAGAGGGAACCATTCTGCCAGGGAATGCCTTTTTTTTCTCCCAGAGATGCTGCTCCCAAAAGGCTGATGGTTGCCCAGTGCAAGGTCCTCATTCTTGATTGACCTCGTGTCTTGGGTGGCCCCATCAGAGACGGTAGACAGTCAAAATATCGAGTTGTTAATGTCGATGTACCATAATATCGAGTCCAAAATATCGATGGTACGAAATGTCGAAAACAAAAATATCGTCGTAGAAAATATCGATTTATGTGTGTGTCAAAAATATCGAAGACATGAATTTCGAAATCAGTAATATCGATGGTGAAAATATCGATTGTCAAAAATATCGATATGTAAAAGTGATGTTTTAAAGTATGTTAAGTAATGATTTATTTACATGTTGTTTATATATAAGATCATTTTTATATTTAATTTTATTATTTTTAGTTAGAAGTCTAGGAGCGGGATGTAGAGTTTATAGGGGATAAGGGTGGGTAGTGTATTAAAAAAGTATAGTGTAAATATGGAATAATAAATTTCGCATTTGAAGTAAATTTATAAATTTGCGAAATTTTATTCAAAATATTTATAAATGCGAAATTTTATATAAAATATTGAGTATTGTTGAATTATTTGTTCTTTGATTTTGGATATATATTATTAAATTGTGTAAATATATCTAAATATTTATTTTTTTAGTAAATAATTGTATATTAATGTTAGGAGCGGGATGTAGAGTTTATAGGGGATAAGGGTGGGTAGTGTTTTAAAAAAGTATAGTGAAATTGTAAAATTTTAAATTTCGCATTTCCTTTAGATTTCAAAATTTCGATATTTATAAAAATTGTTTGGGAGTAGTCGAAATTTGATCGAAATTTAGGGAGTACATTAAACATTATGAATAATTTTTGTGTATGTACAAAAAAGAATTATAAATATTAAAATATTACATTACATATTTATAAAATTTGTACTATAAATTTAGGAGCGGGATGTAGAGTTTATAGGGGATAAGGGTGGGTAGTGTTTTAAAAATATATAGGGTAATTATATAAATTAAATTTTCGCAATTTCATATAAATTAGCGAAATTTTAAAAATTGAAATTAATATTTCGATATTTGCGAAATGATATCGATTTTATTCGAATATAGTATTTATTTTTTAAGTTTGCTGTTGCCTATGTACTAAAATATATTTGTAATTATACTATTTTCATATATTTTCTAAAAATATTTGTCTAATTATGTTATGAGTGGGATGTATATTTTCAAGGGGATAAGGGTGGGTAGTGTATAAACAAAGTATACTCTAATCATAGAAGTAAAAATTTCGCCTTGTATTTCATTTTAGTTTCGAATCGAAATTTTATATAAATATTATTAAAATACGAAATTATGAACACTATTAGGTTGTTGTTCTAAGTTAAGGTATTTTGTGTATGTAGTAAAAAGAATCAAAAATATATAATGTAGTAGATATTAAATAAATAAATGTATCATATTTTTAGGAGTGGGATGTAGAGTTTATAGTAGATCAGGGTGGCTAGTTTTATCAAAGGTACATTTTGTGCGTTTAGGGTATGGTTTTTGTGTATGTGCGAAGGGGTATTTTAAGTGTTCAGGGTCAGTTTTTGGTTTGTGGGTAAAGGGGTATTTTTATGTTTTTGGGTCAGTTTTTAGTTTGTGGGTAAAGGGGTATTTTTAGGTTTCAGGGTCAGTTTTTGGTTTGTGTGTAAAGGGGTATTTTTAGGTTTCAGGCTCAGTTTTTAGTTTGTGGGTAAAGGTGTTTTGTCAGGTTTCAGGGTCAGTTTTTAGTTTGTGGGTAAAGGGGTATTTTTAGGTTTCAGGGTCAGTTTTTAGTTTGTTGGTGAAGGGGTTTTGTCAGGTTTCAGGGTCAGTTTTTAGTTTGTGGGTAAAGGGGTATTTTTAGGTTTCAGGGTCAGTTTTTAGTTTGTGGGTAAAGGTGTTTTGTAAGGTTTCAGGGTCCGTTTTTAGTTTGTGGGTAAAGGGGTTTTGTGAGGTTTCAGGGTCAGTTTTTAGTTTGTGGGTAAAGGGGTATTTTTAGGTTTCAGGGTCAGTTTTTAGTTTGTGGGTAAAGGTGTTTTGTAAGGTTTCAGGGTCAGTTTTTAGTTTGTTGGTAAAGGAGTTTTGTGAGGTTTCAGAGTCAGTTTTCAGTTTGTGGGTAAAGGGGTATTTTTAGGTTTCTGGGTCAGTTTTTAGTTTGTGGGTAAAGGAGTTTTGTGAGGTTTCAGAGTCAGTTTTCAGTTTGTGGTTAAAGGGGTATTTTTTGGTTTCTGGGTCAGTTTTTAGTTTGTTGGTGAAGGGGTTTTGTCTGGTTTCAGGGTCAGTTTTTAGTTTGTGGGTAAAGGGGTATTTTTAGGTTTCAGGGTCAGTTTTTAGTTTGTTGGTGAAGGGGTTTTGTCAGGTTTCAGGGTCAGTTTTTAGTTTGTGGGTAAAGGGGTATTTTTAGGTTTCAGCGTCAGTTTTTAGTTTGTGGGTAAAGGGGTTTTGTGAGGTTTCAGAGTCAGTTTTCAGTTTGTGGGTAAAGGGGTATTTTTAGGTTTCAGGGTCAGTTTTTAGTTTGTGGGTAAAGGTGTTTTGTGAGGTTTCAGGGTCAGTTTTTAGTTTGTGGGTGAAGGGGTATTTTTAGGTTTCAGGGTCAGTTTTTTATTATAGGGGTACAGGGAAAACATAAATTAAGATTCTTTTTAAATTAAAATTATTATATTAAATTAAATTTAATGCTATTACATTATTAATTTTTTTACATTTCATTTTTTATAGTAATTAATTATTATTTAATGTCCTGCAGTTACTTAAATTAATTGTTAATTGGAGTTGGAAGAGTAAATTTAATATGTTCTGTGTTCTGCACTTACTCTAATTAAATGGTGATTGCATTTCTAATTGTAAATTAATTACTGTTTTTGAGAAGCAATTACCTAAAGTAAATGGTTATTGGAGTCGGAATATTTAAAAATTTAATTATGTGTATTTCAAATATTGATATTATATGTATATGGGTGTATGAATAATAATTTTTATAACTTCAGTGTATAGTATGTTATTTATTTACATGTGGTATATAGAAATAGATAGAACATTACAGTTATAATACATTTGCAAAAATACATAAAAATGATTTTGTCATAGGTAATACAAAATAATGACACCAGTTTTCTTTCCAGTAAATTTTTTTATTCAACACTTGAAATATACGAACATATATACATTTTATTAAGCTATCTTTGGTATACATATAAAAAAAAATGGAGGACAATGTCCTTTTAATAATCACATTTTACAGTAATTTTCTTGACAAGTACTTTTAATTTGTAGAGAAAAAATGGTTAGTTCACATAATGTAATGTATGATATTATACATACATAATACTATTATTGTTTCTTAATAAAACATCAACATGTGTAATGAAAAACATAAGTCACAAATTTTTAATACATATAGTGATATACTGATGATGATATTAACATATGAACACTTTTAAAATTATAATATAATATAAATATCCTAATTAGAACATGGACATCATCATCAATGATTCTTTTAACATTACAATATTCTTATGTATGATTATTATTATTAATAAATACGTTTTAATAATAACAATTTTCACATATTAGTCATATTGTAAACAATTAAATCTGATAAACAAAAACAATATTACACATTTAGTTATATAATAATTTTAATAAATATTACATTAAATATTTTTATATTTTTATACTTAATGTAATAAATATTAAAAGTATGTAATATATAATTAATATACAGGCAAAAACATTTTCTATTCACAATATACTATACAATTTTTTTAACATTACACATAATTTCGAGCCATATATATAACAATAATCGACATTTATAGTAGTTCTTTTCACAGTTACATATAATTTGGATCGTTTCTTTTGTAACCACTCTTTGTCTTTTTGCGTTATTTTGGTAAAGGGAAAGTCGCGGTTGGAAGCAGGTTCACTTTTGAGTAGGTACGAATCTACTTTTATATTGTTAAAGTATTGTAAATTATAATTAAAGGTTATATTTTGGTATTTTGGGGTTGAGAATTAAAGTATGACTATTTACATATAATGGAGTGGAATCAATACGTATTTTCGGTCACGAATTTTTGAGCCATTTAAAATAGTTGGAGTTAATGAGTATGTGGTATAATTTAATGAAATTATAAATAAATAGGAATGTTATGTTTATATATTCTGGGATATTCGTTAGTGTTATGTCGGTGGGATTGTTTAGCTGTTTTTTTTTCTCGTATTTGAAACAGCTATTTCCGTTTCCGATAATTTTTTTTTAAGGGAAAGGAAGTGTGTTTCAGTTCTTAGAACGGAGATGATTTACATTCTTCCTTTATATTTTGAGTTCTGTGATATATTTATCACACTTTAAGATAACAGTCGTTATTTTAAATGGCATTTAAATAGTCGTTTAATTTGGATGATGGATAGTTTTTGCAGAGTTAAAGAAAACATAATTAATGATTGGTTGGATTAAGTGTTTGATATTTACACATTGTATTGTCGGTAAAGGATTCTCTTTATGATGTTCTATTTAAAGGTAAGTTATAAATTTATGTTATTTTATTTGGATGGAAGCAGTTTTTAAAAACAAATATTGTGATATAATAATATATTTATTTAGTCTTTTTAGAATAGTGTTAAAAAATAAATTAGACTAAATAAATATTTTTTTATTATATTAAAATATGTGTTTTTTTAAATTAAGGATATTGTTTGATCTCTATCAATTAATTTAGTTATAGCAATTAGTTCAATGTTTTGGCTATCATTTTTAAATATTCCAGTCCTCTTGTTGTAGGATATAGTTGGACTTGTTGTTGAAGATATAAATACATTTGAGCAGTTTGTCTAGAGAGTTTTGGTTTCAGTTGTATGACTGATTGCTGCATACGTAGTTCCTGAAAGCTTTGCTCTTTTTGTATAGCTGAGACTAGCTTGTGTAATGTGGGTGTTGTACGTCCAGTAGAAGAGAGGAAGGCATTGTGCCAACCTTCAACAGCATTGTTCGTTTTTGCTTCTTGGTTGAGTGTTGGTAGATAGACATTCCACCAGGGAATTGCAAATTTTGGCTGGCGTCTGTGGCCTGACCTATGTAGTCTTCCTGCCCAGTTGTCCTCAACGTAATCTAAAAGTGGGGCGAGTCTTTGCTCATTTTGGGTGTAGAAAGGACTTTCAATTAACAAATTGTAATGTTCGGCCACATCAGTTACTGGTACATATGCCAGAGCAATGAGATGTTTGATCTGGTATGCAAAATTTATATTTTTTGCATACTCAACACTAAGGGCAGATTTTTGTAAATGTCTCCAGAGACATTGATTGAAATGAAAATAACATCCTTGAATGGATGTGTGTGGGTACGTTTTCAAAATAGAATTAATCATAGCTTGCTCGAAGTCTATGATGATTTTCATTGGGAAGTAGTCAGAACTTTGTTCCTTTATTTTTTGTAAGATTTCAGAGTAAGTAGTGGCTTGTTTGTTTGGTAATAAACAATATATGAAGGGGATACAGGTATTATGATATTGCCCATGAATTGTGTATAACTGGTAGAAAGGTTTTGGGCATATAGAAAAAGTACCATCCATCATCCAAGTAGTACTTTCAGTTAATTTTTTTATATTGTTATTAGTTGCAAACATGATTATTCTTTTGTCCTTGCTATGATTATCATAAAATATAAATGGCTCGTCATTATGAGTAATTACAAGCTCTGGCGGAATTATGACTTCTTCAAAAGTTTTAGGAGTTGGTATATTGGGTCTACTTGCTTTTTTTGTTCTTGCTATTGTTCTTTTAATGGTAGCAATAGATGGTAGCTGACCTCTTGCTTCTTTGGGAACTTTAGGTAGTAATTCTTTCAGAATTACGTTGGTAGGTAATTCTGATCTGGTACTTAATTCCTTGATATTTTCAAGAGTGGATCTCACTTCTATTTCCGAGATGTTTGGTGGGTGATTATGTTCAGTGGTATTTATAACACTAGTTTCCCTTGTTGTAGCACGGCCATAGCATTTATTGGAGTAATATTTTGTACACTTCCAATTCACTTTAAGGTCTTTTTGTTTCTCTTGAGTATAAATGTAGCCCATATAGCATAACAAAAATTTCCCTTTCTGAGATGTAATAAATCTTGCATCATCAGTCATTCTTTACTTCTGGTATCTAGAAAAGTTAATATACAAATATTAATACAATATGAAATGTATAAAAGATTTTAAATAAAGCTAGTATTCTTCTAGTAATTTACTTACCACCAGTAATGTTCTATTTATCGAAAGTAGATGCTTGTTCAGTTAGATGTTGTTCTTGTATTGCCACGGTCTGTTGAGAAATAATTAAGTATGTTATAGGAAAAGTTACCATTTTTTTCTTGGTAACTTTTGTTTTACGTTATAACGTCTCTAAAAATAGTTTTGTTTATTGAATGTAAAAAGAGAAATTTCCAAGATTATACTAACAGATGCATAAAAAGAGTCATTTTTATTTCTAGTACATTCTATAGAGTTTATAAAGACTAGTTATGTTTTATTTATGAACTTACCAAGAGAATTATAGTAGTAGCAGAATGTTTGTTCTTTGATGTGAATTATCTGTTTTCTGTACCTTTGAGTTCTGTTTAGAGAGAAAGTTGATGAAAATTACTAATGCGTTTATATGTAATATAAATAATACACATTTGTTATAAAGCATTGTTACTTAATTGCTAAAATGAACCGGGGATGATACATGTATTATGAGTAAAAGCACAAAAAAACATATTTAAGAACAGGAAGATTATACTAACAGATGCATAACAAGAGGCATTTTATTTCTAGTACATTCCATAGAGTTTATAAAGACTAGTTATGTTTTATTTATGATCTTACCAAGAGATTTATAGTAGTAGCAGAATGTTTGTTCTTTGATGTGAATTATCTGTTTTCTGTACCTTTGTGTTCTGTTTAGAGAGAAAGTAGATGAAAATTACTAATGCGTTTATATGTTATATAAATAATACACATTTGTTATAAAGCATTGTTACTTAATTGCTAAAAAGAAGCGAGGATGACACATGTATTATGAGTAAAAGCACATTAAAACATATTTAAGAACAGGAAGAAAATATTTTTTACACAGCATTGTAACTTTTTTTCCTCAAAAAATTCTGGCTGCACAATATGTATTAAGATTTACAGGCTAAGAAACAAAGTATAGAGTTTTAAATTAGGCCAATAATTGGCAAAGAACGCTAAGTAAATGTTAAACATATGTAGATACCTTTTTTAAATGTAAAGTGTCCTGTATCTTGAAGTTGAAGTATAACTTGATTTGTTTGTAGAGTCTGTTTAAAGGTAAAGTACATAAAGAAATAACAAATTAGGTTACAAATCTTGGTCTATAATTAATAGACAAAAAAATTCGAATTTATTAACAGAGCTATATGATTACTTACTTGTAGTTTTAGGACGAATTTTCTTGAAGAGAAGAATATAGATGGTGCTCCCAAAATTGGCAGTATGTGGTCACGAAGAATATTTCCTGCAAATTGTATGGCTGTTTGTGATTGGTTTATATAGTCTATGTGTAATTAAGTTTGCCATCTGATTGGTCAGATATGTAAAGACGAGTTACTATTGGTTAGTTTGAATTTTTTTTAAGTAAAACATTTAAGATATATCTTATATAGTTTATGTTGAGGAATTGAAATGATATATTTATGTAAAATAAAAGTCTTGTAATAAATAAAGTTTATGTAAAATGAGTACTAAGTATTAAATAAGTATGTTTACAAAGAGTTTATATATAAATTTCGTCAGTTTGCGAAAACACAATATTGTACACTAAATGTTACTTAATAATTTGAAAATACATTAGTGAAGTCATTAGAAATGTGTGTATTACTTAGAGAATAGATTTATTGGTGTTATATATAAAAAAAGGAGTATAATTTAGCTATCGATATTTTGATATTGACGAAAATAGTGCTATCGAAATTTTTGTATTCGATATTATTGTAGTGTGGTATATGTAGTATTGAGTGTCGATATTATGGTATTCGAAAATAATGCTAACGATATTTCTGTAGACGATATTTTTGTGCATCGATATAGTTTGCTCGATATTTTTGTAGTTTACATGTTAAGTATAGGGTGTCGATATTAGTGCTATCGATATTAGAGACTCGATGTTATAGTAGGTCGATTTTTTAGAAATCGATAATCTGTCAGTGATTCATCAGAGACGCCACTCATCACTCCTTACTGTGGATACATAACTTGGGAACATACAGGTAGATGCATCAAGCACTTTTTGCAAGCGCAAACGGTGCGAATCGCAAAATTCGGCCGTTTGCTCCCACAAAAATGGCATTTGAGATGCATCAAGGGTTCATGCACTTTAAGAATTCGCAAATAATTGTTAGTTCTCAAATTGCAATTGCATTTAAGGAATCGTAATTTGCGATTCCTTAAATGCAATGCATGAATCATTCCAAGATTGCGAAATCGCAATCTGGGGTCGCTATTTACCGCAAATCCAAACTACGTGGTAAAAAGCAAAAACTTAGAAATATGCAATCTAGTGCATTTTTCTAAGTTGAAATGAAATGAAATGAAATGAAATGAAATGAAAAAAATATTTAATAAAGCGCACTGCGGCCAAGCGGCTTCCTGGCGCTGGGGACCTGGTCAGGGCTCACAGAGGGAATCTGGGGAACCTAAGAAGGAAAGGCCTGGGTGAAAAGGAAGGTTTTAAGGGCTTTTCGGAAATGGGTGTAGATGGGGATGGAACGAATGTGAAGTGGGAGGCTGTTCCAGAACTGGGGGGCCAAAACAGAGAGGCGAGTGCCACCAGTTCTGGATTTGCGGAAGCGGGGGATGTGCAAGAGAGAGAGAGAAGAAGAGCGAAGGATGCGACTGGGGGCGTGAGATGTAATTAGGGAGGAGATGTAGACAGGGGCAGAGCGGGAGTGAGCTCGAAAGGCAAAGCAGGCTAACTTAAAGAGAGATCTGAAGCGGATAGGGAGCCAGTAAAGAGATTTGAGAACAGGAGTGATATGGGAGGATTTGGGAAGGGAGAGAATGAGGCGAGCAGCTTGATTTTGAATGGCCTGTAGACGTCGGGACTCGTAGGCTGGAATGCCCACGTACAGGCCATTCCCATAGTCAAGTCGGGAGATGACTAAGGCCAGGACTATGGTTTTGAGTGCATCAGTAGTGAAAAAACGTGAGATTTTCCGGATGAGGCGGAGGGACAGGAAGCAGGACGACACAACAGAGCTAATCTGACTGTGCATTGTTAGGTCAGAACTAACTTTGATGCCAAGAGTGCGAACAGAGGAGGAAGGTGTGGATGGGGGACCAAAAGAAAGGGGCCAGTGTGCTGGGGACCAAGGGTTAGATGGACCACCCGTGAGGACAAGTTCCATCTTATCGGGGTTGAGCTTAAGATGGTTGGCGCTCATCCACTCGGAAATGAAAATTAAGGTGGAACTGAATTTAGGGAGAGAATCAGCAGAAGAAGAAAGATCAAAGACGAGCTGGAGGTCATCTGCGTAGTTATACACCGAGACCCCCAGCTCAAGAAGAGAAGTGACAAGGGGACAGATGTAAAGATTAAAGAGAAGAGGGGAAAGAGAGGAGCCCTGGGGAACACCACAGGTGACCGGACGGGGGGGGGGCAGAGAAGCCGGAAAGATGAACCTCCTGGTACCTATCCCGAAGAAAGGACGCTAGCCAGGAAAAGGCCGCGCCCCGGATGCCCGCTGCGCTAACACGGTCGAGGAGAATGGAGTGGTCAACCGTGTCAAACGCAGCGGACAAATCGAGAAGGACCAGGGCTTGGGGGAGGTTGGAATCTGCCTTCCCCTTTAGTTCATCCAGAACCGCGAGAACCACTGCCTCCGTAGAATGGCCTGGGCGAAAGCCTGCTTGATGGGAGGCTAAAAGGCCGTTGTCCTCGATATACGAGGAGAGGCAAGAAGTGACATGGGTCTCGAGGATCTTAGCTAGGTAGGGGAGGAGGGAAATGGGACGGAAATGAGCAGGGAGGGAAGGATCTAGACCGGGTTTTTTGAGAATGGGGAGGACAACGGCGGATTTAAATGATAAGGGAACGGAACCGGAGGCCAAAGAAGAATTAAGCAAAGTGAGCGGGGGAGCAGGACAGTTGGTGAAAAGAGTTTTGAGAATGCGCGCCGGTGCACAGTCCATAGGGGAACCAGATTTAACCTTGAGCAGGTAGTTGTGAAATAGGTCAGGAGAGATGGGGGGAAAAGTGAGGAAAGAGGAGGGAGAAGGAGTAACTGGGCAGGTGGGAATGGGTTGGGGCACCGTCGGAATGTTAGCTTTAATCTTCACAATCTTGTCTATAAAAAAGTCATTAAGTGACAAGCAGAGGGACTGAGAAGGGACCAGACAAGGAGAAGAGCGATCGGAAGTAGCAAGATTGTGAACTAGAGAGAAGATTTCACGAGATTTGTTTGCGGAGAGAGCTACTCTCTCAGTGAAATAGGAGGTTTTTGCCGCAAGGATAGCTTTTTTGTAGTTAGTGAGGAGTAATTTGTATTTAGCGCGCAGAGAGGGAGAGTATTGCCGTCTCCAGAGACGTTCCGACCGCCTGAGGTCGAGTTTTAAAGCTTTGAGCTCTGGAGAAAACCATCTGTGCGCATCGTAAGGGCGAACCGCCTTGATCTTTTTTAGCGGGGCCACTCGATCACACGAAGAGGAAAGCCATGTACTGATAGCATTGACCTGAGACTCAAGAGGGAGGTTGGTAAGATCAGGAACAGAAGAAGCCAGGGAAAGTGAGAGAGAGTCAAGGTCGGTCTGATTCCAATTGATTCCTTGGGACATGTGTGTGCGCAACACCTGTGAACAATACCATTTCAGGGTTGCAACAGGGTGTCCTTATTTGCGGTTAGCAATTAGCGAATCGCAAATAATGAATCAGTAGGAATCGCAAATAACATTGCGATTCCTACATGCATCCCGTTTTGCGAGTCTTTAATAGCGATTCCTTAAAATTTGCTATTAAGGACTCGCAAAACATAACTTTGATGCATCTGGGGGATAGTCTTTGTTTGCTGTGAAGAGCAACGGCACGGTCAGGGCAATGAGCGTTCCACATATTGTCACTGATCAAAGAGGTGGTAATCTGACGAGTGTAGGGGATTTCTTGTAATCTAGTGTTGGAAGTCTGCATCTGCCTCTGTGGGAGATCAGTGGGATTCCCTTCCTCCAGCGCTCGCCTGGCCCGCTTGGAGAGCAGAGCAAAGGTCACCTAGAAGAAGAGCCCTACCTGAGTTCCCAGGAGTGCAGATTGACAAGGGGCATTGCAGGAACTGACCCGAGTGCAGGAGTGGGTCTCCTTGTATCTGGCGCAGTGGGCAGAAAAGAAGCAAAAGAGCATGACTGTTGCCCATGGTTAACCTGACAAGGATGCTGCAACGAGGGGCAAGAAATGTGACAATTGTCAGTGATCACCACTTACTGGTGGGACATTTCAAGGCTGGCCTAAGTGCCGGAATGGGTGTCCCTATGCCCTACCACTGACTAGTGCACTGAGAGAACATAAACAAAGCACCCTTTCTCTCTCTGCCATGCCTGGGAAGTGGTGACTGGGGTGCTCACATTAGTGTGATCTCTGACTGCCCAAAACCAACAACTTTTATTTTATTGAATTTATTTGAAGTTTGTAGAGCGCACAGCTACCTCCAGCGGAGGTGTCCCAGTCGCTAATTGCACAGAAAAGAGGGAGGAATCAGACTGCCAAGAGTTACAGGTGCCATGGGAGGCTAAAAAAACAGGTTTTTAGGAGTTTGCGGAAGGCAGATTCCGAATTGGCCTTCCTTATGAACTCGGGTAAGGAGTTCCAAAGATGGGCAGTTCTTACCGTAAAAGACTGGCCACGGAGAACTCCAATTTACCGTTTCGGCGCCGGTTCTGTCCTCGGCCTGTATGCTCCAGTGGGACATTGTGCTGCACCTCCAAACTGACCCCAGTATCTGGATCTCCTCAGGTACCATTAGACGCGAAGTGTGACCATGCTCCCACAGTACACGATAGCAAGGGACTTGCTCTGAGAACTGCCGCTGCGAGAGCAGGCAATCCTGAACTGATTTGGGCCTAGACTGACAAGAGGGTCTAGAGTTGAAGCAGGAGCCTAATTGTTACGTGAACTCAAATTGAGTGATCTAGAGACCTAGTCACAGCAATCTTCTTGCACATTTACTTTTAGCCTGCACCTGTGATGTTGCTTTGCTAACTTAAGTAGTGCCTTTTCATGTAGAGCCACATCAGACCCTGTTAAAAATACATTAGAACCAAATGCCCTTTTTTATATCCTTTTTGAGTAGTGTTGCATCGTAAATAATCAAGTGCATCTCTTTTTCATAAAGATACGCACTGAATTGGACAGTCATTATGTTGCCCTTTTGTGTGACTATTTCTAAAAGACAGCCAGCAGTTGTGTTTCTGGACGACACCAGTCGAATATCCCAATCTTATAGCTCTCTTATGCCCACTCCTGGAGTTCTGACTGCCCACAAAACTCAATCCTTGGTCAATGTTTTCACAATTTTAGGCAGGCAACCTAATTTCCTACACATTGAACTTTCCATTGCGAATAGTATGTATCTGTAATCACTTGTTTTCAATTACTCTCCATATTTTGTTTTTCAATTGATTTCCAGACATTGGTGTCTTTCTCAATACCCAATAAAAAGATATTGTGTGTGACTGCTGACTCTCTGGCCTACAAACTGCATCCCTAAAACTCCTTGAAGTTCTCCAGTCAATGCCCTGAGATTCAAAAGCTGAGAGAGTGCGCTTGGTGCTTAGTATCCAGTGCCATAGTAGGACACGTCATGAGACAGTTGTAGTAAAACGCCCCAATCTCCTCGGTTGTGGCCCAGTGGCCCTTTCTTGCACCAGGACCCCTGTAGGCATTCTCGCAGTTTGTTTTGTGGAGAAGCTCCTTGTTGCCTTTTTTTCTTTATTGTTCCACCAGATCATTTCACTCAGGCTTTATGTGCTTATTGTGCCCAAGGTGTGACGAATGGGCTTCTGTGCCCTTAGTCTATAGCCGTACACAGCAGTGGAATTCCTTTTTCCTCCATTTCGTTAACAGATCTGAACCTTCTTGCCCTTCGACAGGCTCTTAAAAGCATATACTCCATTAGTATTTCCCAGTCCCTTTTTCATTTTCATTTTCCTCAGTTGGTCTTCTCTGTTGACCTGGTTGTTTCTGAGTGTTTGAGTCTTTGAATTCTAGCACCACCGCTGGATGGTGTAGGTGCACTCTAGGAGCAACTCAGAAGAAACACAGAGCCTAAAGCTGGACTGGTCATGCAGAGTGGTCTGCATTGTTACATACAGGTGTTCACTGCAAAGAGGACAATGATTGGATGAGCATGAAAACTGAAGCTTGCCATCACCCAGTAGATATGCTTTTTCAGGGAAGAGACTGTTTGAATGGGTGACGGCAACCCACTACTTCTTGCTAAGCCCCCACCCCATGTATCACTTCCTTTCAAAGAAGGGGTAATTATTAGGTGAACCTGGAGACTGCTTCTCCCCAGTATCAAATAAGCAGCCAACTATCTGATAATGTGTCTGTTCACCTGCGCTCTCTCTCTGTCCTTTGATGAGTCTAGGTTTGTTGTCTGTCAGTTAATCTCTGTGTTTTGGTCTTTATACATGGGTATGTGTATATCTGATCTTCTATCTTCTGTGGTGACTGCAATCTCTGTTGGTTTGTGTGTTCGGGTGGATGTTGGCCTAACGGTAGGCATGAGTCTTTAGATGCGTTGGCTAGAGTGCATTTGTGTTTGTATGCGTGTTGCTCTGCTGACATGGATGTATTTGTGATCTAGGTTAATAGGTGCATGAGTGTTGCGGCTCTTTTTGGCCATCGAAAAACTGAATTGCTTTGCTTTCAGTGCTTATTATTAGTGGGTGGGGAGCATTTCAGAAGTGATATATTATTTTACTGAAGCACTGAAATCATCACAACATTACCCATACCTGATTAATATACTTTTGAGCATTAACAAGACTGACCAACTAATCCTTTTGTTCCAGTCTTGCAACTTCACAGGGCGGTAAATACAATATGGCCTTTTACAATTGCTTCGTAATCAAGCCCTAAATACTCTTCCCATCCTCCACTAGGCCAACACTCGCACACACGCATGTGAAAGAACAGATCCTTGATTGATTTGAACATACCACAAATGACGATTCTAAACTTATTGTGAAATAAATTGACTGGACCCATCATATACAGTTCAAATCAACTTGCTACAGAAGAGCAAATCACACCACACAAATCCTCACTTCTGATACAGATGGATTAGCCTCTGCACCTAGGCCCTTTTTCTGCTGGAAGACCTGTATACTTGTATCTGTCACTCTTAGGCACTTATGCACCGACTAGCTCTTCTCCTTAGAAAGGGACTGAGCAGTGCTTATATTGTGCCTGTGTTTTCCGGTGCTGAGCACCGGCACTCATTTGTAAGCATAGCACATATTTATGAGAAACCACCACATGGTGGCAGTGTGTGTATTTTTAAGCAACTTTCATTAGTGGAGCATTAAACTATTTTAATATAGCTTATAAAAAATGATAAAACTTGAACTTAAACCTTCAGTTAAAAAGAGATGTGGATTGTGCAAGCTGCAGCGGACCAGTGAGTAATACCTTTGGCCCTGGCAGTTCATTTTTTATAAATTATGCACTGAGGGACTGTATTGTTGGATCTATTTCTGTGGTGAGAACCCTTGTGTGAAGAGCTGGTGCAGAGTCTGAAATGTCTATGCATTGAGTAACCTTTTGATAAAGAGGTTTTGCATAGTGGGATCTGTCCTTGTACCAAGCACTTTTCCAAGGTAAAATGTCCCAAACTCTGGTCCCCAATTCATACCCCATAGCTATGGAGTTTGGGCATTCTTCCTGGATGGCCGGAAAGTCTTAGAACTCTCTTCCACATTCACAGAACTAACTGAAGACAAAATCTTCAACTTACTACTTTTGGTATTTACAGAAGGCATTTAGAAGTAGTAAAGTTCGGATTGTGTCTTAAGTCTGTCCTAAGTCTGTCTTAAGCTTGTCTTAAGCTTGTCTTAAGCTTGTCTTAAGTCTGTCTTAAGTTTGTCTTAAGTCTGTCTTAAGTCTGTCTTAAGTCTGTCTTAAGTCTGTCTTAAGTCTGTCTTAAGTCTGTCTTAAGTCTGTCTTAAGTCTGTCTTAAGTCTGTCCTAAGTTTGTCCTAAGTTTGTCTTAAGTCAGTCTTAAGTCTGTCCTACTACTTTTGGTATTCACAGAAGGCATTTAGTAGTAGCAAAGTTAGGATTTTGTCTTAAGTTTGACTTAAGACAGACTACGACAGACTTAGACGAACTTAGGACAGACTTCCGACAGACTTAAAATAGACTTAAAACAGACTTAAGGCAAAATCCTAACTTTACTACTACTAAATGCCTTCTGTGAATACCAAAAGTAGTAAGTTTAGGATTTTGTCTTAAGTTAGTTCTGTGAATCGGGCCCCAAGTTTGGAAACTGGCCTAAATTATGGAATGATGTTGGAGATATGGCTTTTTACTTAGGGATCTTATTTCGTTTTTACTGGTTGTGTCCATCCCTAGCAATGTTGTATTCGCGCCTCTATGAAATATTTAACGTAATGTGACATGTCATAAAGAGAGAGAGACACACAAGTATAGAAAGAGAGGATAGAGGGGCGGGGGGGGCAAAATGCCGTGAGCTGGAGAAAAACACAAGGAGAGACACGGAGATGGAGAAGAAGATGGAATAATGTCCCACGTTTTGATCATATTGACCAGTATTTAAATGCATGATTTGCCCTAATTATATGAATATTTCTTGGCATAGAATACTGGAATCGCCTGACCAAAAGTTCACACTTTACACTGCTTCGTGGAAGATCTTTTTCCTGTGGCACTTGTTATTATGCACCTCTGGAAGTGACCCTCTTGTTAAAAATTCCTATTTTTCAGCATTTTCCAATGCGAGGTGAGGGGTGGTGGAGAGTGACGCCAGCCAATTACATGGCCATAATTAAAAAGCACAATGACAGTAGTTTATGGACTTCTTTTCTAAAGTGTACTTGGTGTTATATTGGACTGATATCAAAGCTTTATTTATAAGATTATTTTTTCTTTAAATCTTTAATTATATTAGGGCTTTCTGGCAGGTAGACCTCCTATACTATAGCCAGTGCAAATTATTTTGCTTGCAAACTGATGGTATCTTCTGCCACACCAACAGAAAGTCTCTTTTAAATAGAAATGTGCCTGTTTATCAGATAACAAAAAGGAAAGCAGATATGGGAAGAAGGGGCAATATATCACTTCTTTGTGGGTTTTTATGATAAGTTTCTTCAAATCTTCTTCTCAAACCGTTGTATTGTGGTTTCCAAAGGCTGTATGTGTGTTTGCATGAAAAGTAATCTCTGTATTCTGAAGGGCTTTTCTGTCACTTCACCGTGTGTGTACTGATAAAGGGTTAGGGAGGTAGATGTTAGGGACAGTAACAAACAGTTTAAGCAAGATACCTCACTTCACCTTGCAGGGCTTAGCCCCCACAGATTCTAAGTCACTGGTTCCAAAGTTAAGGCCCTCAAAATGTAAGCGGAACATCACCAGTCGACAACTTCAATCTGCCAATCAAAAACTGGCTTGTATTCCCAAAGTCACTCTCTAACATACAGAGGTAAGACATTTTCCATGGTGGCAGTAAAGTGGTGGAACATCTCCTGCAAACCATGTTTGGGAAAGGGCCTTCTAGATTTCAGAAAGCTTTTAAAGACCTGGCTTTTTGCCCATAGAACCCATTTCATTTTTGGTCAAGATTGACAGCACAGCTGTTGCCAGAGCTTATGTGATCAACAAAAAAAAGATCTTTCAGTATTACTACAGAGAAGGGAATTATGGCTCCACCCAAATGTTGGTTTTCCTGAGTATAGATCTTGATTGGTCAGAAGTTGTGTTATTCCACTGAAAAGAGTGCTTGAAATGCAGTTTTTGCCTTGTGGGAAAGCTTATGCTTAACACAACACAAGTGAGTTGGTTATGGTGACTTGCCATTGATCAAGGCTTTAGGCCAGATGTGTTTATTATAGAAAGTTATGACAAAGGTCGTAGGCCTGACTGACTTATTTATAGTAAAAAGCATATGTGAAAGGCAATATATCTTTGCACAGGTATTTTCTTTCAGGGAATCTCACAGATTCCCATAGTAGGTAAGGGTACTGGATATGGTTACCCCAAATGGCAATCCCATGGGTAGAAGATTTGCACATCGAAAATTCTTGTTAGGAAGGATGGTATATATTTTGTCAACTGTAATTTTACACATAATTATACATTCCTGACTACTGAGAGAGGCGCTTTGGCTCTACCCAAATGTTCATTGACTTGAGGACAGATTTTGATTGGACAACATTGTGTGGTTCTGCTGAAAAAGTGCTTATATTGCACTTTTTACCACTGGGAAACGTATACTTAACAGAGCAGGACCAGGTTGGTTATGGTGACAAGTCATTGTTTAAGACTTGATGCAAGATTTGTTCATTATGAAAAGTTATGACAAAGGTAGTATGCTGGATGTATTTGCAGTAAAAACCATATGTGAAAGTAACTCGGCATTTAAGTAGAATATAGTTGGCCTGAGTTTGTTATGGTGACAAGCTAGTAGACTGTAGGACTGAATGGATCATTAAAAAAAGTTTTGTAAGAAGCCATAGGTCTAATGTATTTATTGTGAAAGCCTTGATTGGTTTATTGGAACATGGTATGCCACACGCCATAAGTCTGATTTGTTTATGTTGAAAAGTTAAGACAAAGGTAATAAGTCTGAATTACTCATTGTTAAATTGTGTTAGTCAATAGACGCTTAAGGGTCTATTGTTATTACACTGTGTTGAAGGCTGTTGTTCGGTCAAGGAGGACTACCAATCATCGGGAGAACACTGAGATAGATTTGCTTGTGTCATACCGTGAGTGTTAGCTGACCTATGGTAGGGTCACAGGTGCACGTGCAGAGTCACAAACTCAGTCTCCCAAGTCATGTTCAGCAAAGGGGCTACGTCCGGTAACCTAAATTTCGATACTTTGCATGTTTGACTCTGACCCTACCATAGCTCAACTCACATTCTTGCTACAATGCAAACAAATCTACCTTATCTAAGTGTACTCTATATGATTGGCCGTCCTCTTCGATGCTGTTGCATAAATTGGTTCCATACGCTTACTCTACTCAATTCTGCCCTGAGGAAGCCTGTGATAATGCGAAACACGTTGGCTGAGCTTGTTTGTATATAGTGATGAAGAATACAATTATAAGACAAACACAGAAGACCTTCTCATCTTGTTTTTTGCTTTCTTAACAACTTTCCTAGTCTGTTTTTGTTGCCACACTACTATGTTTAAATATCTCTAATCTTTGACCCTTTGGTAGCTGGTCTTCAGAAGTGGCCAACTTTTGCTTGGAACCCAGTGATTGCTTCAGGTGGTGCTAAAGATCCCGTAGCTACCAGAATTTGCTAAATTAAGTGGGTAAATGAAAGAACGAGTCTGTGAGTGGAAGAATGGATGTTTGAGTGCAAGAATGAGTGACAGAGTGCATGCATCATTAATTATTGAGTGCCTAAACTCATAAGTGACTGAATGGCACATTTTGTTATGTCAGATCTATTGCCATTGCAAATGCTTGCTACTAATGTTATGCTTCCCACGTTATATTATCATCTGTAGTGCTACGAAATGTTAGTATTCGTGCCACTACACAACATTTTAGCATAAACTGTGAAAGAGCCAAATATAACATGAAAAAGGGAAAGAGGCAAAAGAAGATGTGTGTGAGTTAGCGACAGAATAACACAAGGAGAGTGATGTACAAAACGAGGTATTATAATCGGGCCACATTTTAACAGCTATTATTTGTACATTTTGGCACTATTTATGTTAATATTTCCGTAGCAGAGAACACAAGCGTTGCCTGTAAAGTAGTTGTGTAGAATCCTATCCAGTTTTGACCAACGTAAGTGACACAATGTGTGGTACAACAAACCATTTGCCACTTATTTTCCCAACAATCGCCTGAAGCAGAACTCTTAAAGCTTTCCAGATAACTGGTCTTTAAAGTTCTCTCTAGTCTTGACCAACAGGACTGGCCCTACACTGCTTGATAGAAAATCTCTTACTAAAAAGAGCTCCTAGTGTCGCTGGCTATGATGCACCTCTAGACATGGCCCTTTTTGCTAATCTGCATATTTTTCCACATTTTACTAAGTGGTGTATGGAGGGATAGGTAGGCTAAGACCTGGGCAGAACTAAAAATCCAGAATCTCTGGAAGAGGTGTGGTGCAGCGGCCAGGGTGCCTGACTCTGCACCACAGGGTTCACGATTCAATCTCCGGCGGCAGGTTAGCCCAGCACCATGTGACTCTGGGCAATAGCTCGCTTAATCTTCCCCATGGCCACCAGCGCCGGGACACCTCTCCGGAGGTAGCTGTGCGCTTTACAAATGCTGGTAATTTCATACATTTCATTTCTTCCTAAAGCGCACTTGGGAGTGTTTTGGGAAGGACTGATATCAAATGTCGTTTTAACAATTGGTGGCTTGAGTTGGAGCTTTCTGGTTAAAGTCCCCCTAGTGTCTGCCCAATTCCATTTATTTTGGTTGGAAACTAATGGTCTCTTTTGCCAATCCAGCCAAAACTCTATTAAATATATGCATTTGCCAGTTTTTCAGATAATACAAAAAGATGCAGACTTAGGAGAAAGTGATAATATAATATTCTTCGTGCTTTTTCTTAATCCTGATACAACAGATCTTTTGATTGGGTATGAGTGTTTGATTGATTCAGATGCTCCGTCCATCACCACCCCCTTTTGTACCGCTTTTCCTAATCCTGAAGCATGATACGTTTCTCCAGATCTACTCCTTTCCCTGACTACATTGTGGTTTCCAAAGGTTATTTGTTTGTTGCAATGAACATCATCAATCTATTCTGAATGGTTGTTCTGCCACTCCTCCTCTTGTGTGTACTGTTCTAGGTATGGTCCAGGCTCCTTAACAAGCTGTGCGAAGATAAGTACATAGAGAGACGTGGACGTGCAGGATAGGCGCAAAAAATTCAGGGACGGACAGCATTAAACTTCTCAAAATCACAGACATGCTTAAAGGGATAACCAAAAACATAGGCATTGATAGGATGTAAGCAGTTTCAAAAATAGGCAAAATACTTTCTAGGTAGGCAGATGCAAGAGCAGGTGCAAGTGATAATAGATTCAGCCACAACTAGGGACAGGCATATGAATTAGGCAACTGAACTTGGATTAGTGACAATCAAATAGAGTAGAGGACATTTTAGATACCCATGCCGCAGCAGGCAGGATTGCTGATAGATGGTCACAAATGGGGACAGGTGCATACATGCAAAACACTCACCAACCCACACAGGTAGGAGCAGAAAAAGGAACATAAAGGAGCTGTCAATAATAGCATCTGAGAACTAGCAAACAGATACAGGCACAAGGAGGGAAAAGCAGTGGTGGTTGGCAGGGAATGGGTATGGCGGGTGGTAGGAGAGGGGAATATGTATATTTTTTAAACGTACCTTTTAAACGGCCGCCGTTCTGCTGCTTCTCTTCTGGGTGACACCCAAACCAGGAAGCAGCCAGGCTCCCCATAGCCAATCGCAATGCAGCATTGTGATTGGTCTGAACGCTGTGGTTCGGCGCTCAGATGGGGACTGGGGGACTTTGCAAGTTCCTCACCAGGCTGTGCATTACAGCCTGGTAGGGAACATGCAATGTGCATGTGACTGTTTGGCCAGGCCAAGACGGCCGGCCAAGCAGTTATGCGCACTTGGAGTATGCAAACCACTCCACCCTCTTTGACCCCAGCCCTGCCCTGCCCCAACTGTGCCCTGTAGCAAAGAAAAATAAAATGATAATAACAAAATTATTATAATTTTATTTAAAAAATGTTCTACTCTGTGAGCAGTGGGGCAATTCACCTCCACCTGAGCGGAAGAGCCGCCCTTGGGTAAAAGTCAGCTACAGGTAGCAATCGAGGCACTATAGTACAGGAACATGCACATTTAGGAGCAGGCACAAGTAGAACGCGATACAATGGCATGCAATGACAAACACGCTGAAGCAGGCACAAGTAGGAGAGCGACACCCAGATAGTTTAAATGAACCTGTCCTCACTCACATCCTGATCTTATGAACAGCCTAGAGACAGTACCCAGAAATATGGATGATGTGTGTGTTTTCAGGGTGATCTAGAAGAGCCCTTAGGATTAAAAAAAATAATTAGGGAGGAGGCATGGGAATCTTGGACAGCAGGAAGTGTCCTGAAAGATGATCGTGTGTTCTGGCAAGTCATCAATCTCCTGGTTTTAAGAGACTTCCCTGCCTGTGTCCTAAGTACCCTGATGGGTCACTCGTTTCACAGAGGTGGATTCGTCCTCTTTATCACACAGCAACACTGCCCGGCCGAGTGAATATTTATTTGAAGGTAACTCCAGAATGTTAGATTTCTAGATCCCTGAAGTGGAGACAGCCCTGAAAAAGTGCTTCAAGGCTTCAAGGGCAAGATTTGTGGACCAGATGGGATACCGACTGACTTACTTAAGGACAGTGGGCCCGATTCACAGAACTAACTTAAGACAAACTCCTAAACTTACTACTTTTGGTATTCACAGAAGTTAGGATTTTGTCTTAAGTATGTCTTAAGACAAACTTAAGACAGACTTAAGATAGACTTAAGTTAGGATTTTGTCTTAAGTCTGTCTTAAGTTTGTCTTAAGACAAACTGAAGACAAAATCCTAACTTCTGTGAATATCAAAAGTAGTAAGTTTGGGATTTTGTCTCAAGTTAGTTCTGTGAATCGGCCCCTAAGTCCCTTTCTGGGCACCTCCGATGGCTAATTTGTTGAGAGGCGCTGTAAAATAAGGCCTACCAGCTTCCTTGTCTCACTCTATAATTCTGTCAATCTAAAATAAGGGTGACAAAGATAACCCTAGGTGCTACCGCCCCATCTCAATTATTGACTCCAGCACGAAAATCGCTTGAACATTTTTATTAGGTCTATTGGTTGGTCTGGGCGCATGAAAGTATATCCATCATAACTTCCAGTTTGGATTTCATGCAGGGTTGGGTGCTATTGAACCATGCCTCACAAACTACCTTTTGATAGAGATGAGCGATCCAAGACATTAACAGGGAGAGCCGAGCCAGAGCCAAGCCAAGGGCCTGGCTCGGATCTAAGAGCCCAAGCACAAGCCGAGCCCTGAAAATGTTTGCTATGTCAATCATATAACAAACACCACGTAAAATATGATAGAGTCTCTACAATCTAAACAAAAAAGTGTATTTCTTCATCATGTGGAATCTTTGCCATTAATACTTCACATTATAGCTCGCACTGAGAAGTTCTTTGTTAAAAGTGAACTAGGAGGCAAAGCAGTTCTAATGTATGGCCTGCACTTGGCCCAGAATATTGTAGAGCAACATTATAGCCTATTAAATCAAACACAATAGGACAATAGGGTTTTTTTACCAGTGGCATTCAGAAGTCAGATATTTAAAATGCTTTCAAATGTGATAAAAAAGAAAAAAAAATAGCTGAAATAAAATAATTGCCTAAGATCACACAATTTGAGTGGGACGTTGCAATTTATTAAGGTTTTCTAGTGTTATGCTATGTTACATGGGAATTTGTAGCGCGCACAACTACTCTTGAGTATCCTGCCGCGATGCGGTATAAAACAGATGGCAAGAAAAATGAATTAGTATGCCTGCTTAAAAAGGTGAGTTTTGAGGAGCTTTTTAAAGCATCTTAAGTCCTGAATGTGGCGCAGCGCTATAGGGAGGGCATTCCAGAGGATGGCTACTTTAACTGAAAGGGACTGGCCGCCCATCCTGGCTCGACGGAAATGAGGGGTTACCATCAGTCGCTGGGCAGCCGACCTTAGGGATCGTCGAGGAATCTAGAAGGCCACTCTTTTCCTAATATAGGAGGGACCAGAGTCGTGTAAGGCTCTGTGTGCTAAGACAAGACCTTTAAACTGTACCCTCTGGGTCACCGGCAGCCAGTGGAGAGTGCACATTTGTGATCTTATACTGGTTCTCTTAGAAATGCCAAGAAGGAGTCTGGCCGCAGCATTCTGGATAAGTTTAAGTTTATTAACCAGGTATGCCGGGATGCTAAGAAAGAGCGCATTGGCATAGTCCAGGCGGGATAGGATGAGTGCCCGAGCGACCATCTCCTTGGCCGGCTGAGGGAGCAAGGGAAAGAATCTGCCTAAGGACTTGAGAGTCCCGAAGCAGACGCCCGTGAGTCTCTTGATGTACTTCGTGAACCTAAGGTCTGCTCCAAACCAAATGCCTAGATTCTTGGCTGGGCCAACCTCGGATAGAGGTCGGGGGAAATCAGGGGGCCACAAAGCTTCTGTAACATGAGAGGGAAATTGCCCATATAGTATGATTTCTGATTTCCCCTCATTACATTTTAATTTGGCCTGAGCAAGCCATGTAAACACGGCGGCTAGGCATCTTTGCGCCGTATCAGTGCATACATCCGAGTCGTCCCAGGTAAACAAAAGCTGGGTGTCGTCGGCGTAGGCCATAATCTTGGCACCTAATTCTTCGGCCAGGAAGATCAGTGGGGTTATATAGATGTTGAAAAGTAGTGGGCTCAGAGTCGAGCCCTGAGGGACACCTGTCTGAACCTCTCTGGCCGAAGATGAAAAAGGAGGCATCCAGACTTGCTGGGAACGGGAGTTCAGAAAAGATTCCAGCCGCGACCACACTGAACCAGAGAGGCCGATGGACGATAGGCAAGCAAGGAGAAGCTGGTGAGGTGCTGTGTCGAAGGCGGCAGAGAGGTCCAATAAAATCAGAGCCGCTCTGCCGCCCCTATCCAGACATTCCCTAATAGCCTCCGTCACCTCCACCAGAGCAGTCTCCGTACTGTAAGATGATCTGAAGCCCGACTGAGCTGGGTGGAGAGCCCCCGAGGTTTCTACGAATACATTCAGTTGATGAAAAGCCACCTTGTCACAGACTTTGGCCAATGCTGGTAACAGGGAAATAGACCGGTAATTTGCCATTATAAGAGGATCCGCCATCGGTTTCTTTAGCAGCGGAAGGAGCTTAGCCTGTTTCCATTGTCTAGGCATCCTTGCTGACTGCAGCGACCTGTTAACAATGGCTGTGACTTCCATGCCTACAATATCTGCCACTCCGGCCAAAACTCTGGCTGGGCAGGGATCTGAGGGAGATCCTGATTTTAGCGATTTAAGGATGGTGAGAATATCTGGCAACTCCACCAGGTCGAACTGAGAAAAACACCTGCTGGGGGGGGAGTAGATCGTAGGTTCTGGGAAGGAGTATGAGGGGGTAGTAGACAAGGCTAAGCCTTCTTCAATAAGTTTGATTTTGTTAATAAAAAAACTGAAAGCTCCTCGCACCACCCTGGGGAGACGGGGATGGACTTAAGCTCTGCTCGAGGTGACATAAAACTTTGTACGATGGAAAAGATCTCTTTGCTGTTGTTGTTAGCCTTCAAGATTCTAGACGCAAAGTACTCGCTTTTGGCTTTCCTCACAGCAGTGTAATATATTCTCTGAGATGAGCGTAGTTTAGATTTAGCTAAAGGGCAGTAAGCAACCCTCCAGAGTCGTTCCAACTTTGTATCAATCATTTAGTAAATTGTACCTATCTTTCCTTGTGTTTACGCTTTGTTTTTACTACTTTGTGTACTTATCTGCATTTTATGTATAGCACTAACTCCACCGGAAGTTGATGGAGCCCTTTACATGAGCGCCAGTTACACTGCACAAGGTCACCCTTCATTGTTTATAGGGATAGTAAGATTAAGTGATTTTTTTCCCAGAATAGGAGGACGTTGAGCCAATGCCAAGATTAGACCCTAGCTCCCCAGTTCCAAAGTTGACAGCTCTGGCCGTAATACCACATCCAGGGTACAGGAAGAGAGGCAGGCAGAAGCAACATGAAAGCTCAGCTCTTTATGGGTTTTGAGTTTCCAAAGGACCACAAGGTGGGCCAGAGCCAGGCGTCTGGCTCAAGCCTGGCTCGAGCTTTCAGTAGCTCTCCCACCACTACCTTTTGATCAATAAATACATAACAGCCAAAGTCAACAATGTGAATAGCTAAAAACTCCTTAACATTATGATTAAAATGGGGGTGGGTGAGCATACTGTGAGTATTCTTAGGTAGTTTCATTGCGATGCAATCTCTAGTTGAGTGTCAGGTGTGGTGCAAAGTGGAGACCACGGCGCCCTTCAATCTTGAAAGGAGTGTGCAGTGGGGCTACATTCTTGCTCCATTTTTACTCAATCTTTATGTTAATGTGCTTGAGAAATAACCGGCTGATGCTTGAACTTCTCTAGTGGAGGCACACCCAGTTCCGGCTCTTTTATAAGCCAATAATGTGATCCTCATTGGAAGGACTTCCAACTGGTTACAAAGGCTGTTGGACCTGTTTACCAGCTTTGTGGCCTATTAAGACCACACTGTCAATCAATCCAAAACTCAAAATTGTCTACAGCCCTAAGAAAATGAAAATAGGAGTTTATACCATCAACAACAACAGGATCAGGGCAGTCCACACTTTTCTAGATCTTGAGGTTCTGTTTCATGATACATGCAGTTGGAAGTCTTTAGGCAATGTTAAGACAACTGAGTTTGCCATGAGTACAGAGGTGTTGTTAAGATTCTCATCTAAATTGATGGTAAAACCTTAAAAGAAATGGTAGCTATTTACAAGACTAAATGTTCTGCTACCTAAGGAGCAGGTTTGTGAGGCTACAAGTATCAACTTATTTAGGCCACACTGAATTGGGGAATGGATTCTACCACGGATTTTATTAAGATGTGTCCCCTTATTGTGGCTCATGCTATTAACCAACCAGGAAACTGATTTTAATCGGCTGGAACTTGCAGACTGCCCAAAACTTGATAAGTCTGTCAAGAGCCCGTGGTTCAGCTATGTAAACTCAATGTTTATAAGCTAGGAATGCTGAATCTATATACTAATTCTAAAGGCATCCCTATTTCTACTAAAGTTTTAGTTAAATCCCACTTCATCCATGGGTGTAATAGTGCCAGGAAACACACTGAATTTCTCAAACATATGGAGCCATATCTTACCAATGTAAGGAATTCGCAATTTAGATATTTTCTTGCACGCTTTGGATTCAATCCCGCCCATTTTTTGCTTGTATATCCTGATCCTGGTTTTCACACAGATGAGTTTCCATTGTGTTCTTGTGAATCTCGTTCACCTCAGACCACTCATTGCTTTATTTCATTCTGTAAATTTTACACTATCCCCTGTAAGTCTTTTCTGGTGCCCATTTTGATATCCACCAACTTTAGACAGTGCCAACAAACCAACTTTTGTTTGCAACTGTTACCTCATCTTTTATTTGTGTGGTGGCTGCTAATTTTATCTAATATTCAATTACATTTAGAAGCACTTTATGATGAGGGCAGGAGGAAGTAAACAAATTAATATATGTGCAATATGAGACTTACGTTGTAAATACTTTGACAACATTTGTATGCATTCTATAGACTACGATTTATTGTTCCGTGGTGGTGAATCACGGCTATGTAATGCATGTGCTGTGACGGCTTTTTATTGTTGTATGTTAATTTTATGATTTTTTTTAACATAATAAAGAATATTTGATTGATTGATAACTAAATTCAAGTCACACCCCTAGCCTTTCCCATAGCCTGTTTAATTCATGCTTTGTTAGAATAAACATACCTCATGGTGTAATATTGTATGAGTTATCTTTAAAGCATACAAAACGTGACATTTAGAACTACACCAAAAGGGGCCATTTCTTTAGCCAGGGTACTTCAATTTTGAGCTTTGTGTTAAAAGGGATCTAGTCTCGGTGACTCGGTGGTGATGGAACATTTAACTCACTTTATGTGCACGGTTACCAAAGGCAGTTTAAATGCAAATTAGTCGACTAGTTTCAGGAACGAAGAATGGCGGCAGGAGTTTCCCCTGGCCTGCCGCCTTATCAACAATTGAATCACAAGTTGAGCCTTTGTTCTCGGTGGGGCTGCGCAGGCTTTGATGCTTAAGGGTTCGATACATTTTCTGTGTAAGAAAATCAATTCTGAAGGCATAGTTGTGACCACATGAGCAACAATAGTAAAAGAAAAATGCATTTGCTCAAAGAACCTCTGGGCAAGAAAAGAATGTTAGTAATTTCAGAATTCAGCTCTGTTGTCTGCTTCTCTGTTGTCGAAGGCATTTGAGGGGCTAACTTTAGTTTTTGAAGCAGAATTCAAAAGAGGAACTGTAGCTTGAGGTAAAATGATGAACTCCCCTCCATAGGAGCCATTTCTTATCCAGAACATATACAGCTGTCGTGGTCTTAATTGCCCTCAGCGTCCTGTTGGCCACTGATATGCCTTTCAGCAGCAGTCCTATAAGACATTTTAGTATTACTTTGATGTATTGTTCTCTGTGCGTGCTAGGCTCTCTGTTCGTGCTAACATGCTGTTTTCATGTTCTTAGTGTGAAAAGGTATTCTAAATACATACAAAACCCCTTCTGCGAGGGTTCTTTAATCACATGTTAACAATGCAGGGGAGAAACGTAAGCGTGCTGCTTCAAGCCTCGACATGCAGCGGAATGTCTGGGGTTTTGATATGCTATCCTTTTTTCTTTCCGCAGTGTTGACAACCTTAGTACAACACATTTTGCCAACAGGTGCATAATTTATTGTTTGACATTAAAATAGTCCCTGGGATTCAGTGGCCCTCTTGTGCGAGGCACCACTTGTCAACTAGTATCTTTAGATCTGAAATAAATCACAAAGTGAGACAATAAACAGGAACTGCCTGGGATGGCTAAAATCGCGTTCCTACAGCGTGCACTCCTGTTACAAACACCTCAGTACCCTGCAAAGAAGTTGCAAGCAGATTATATGGAAGCTATTTTGTGTGACTAATGCATTTCCGTGTGGTGATGCAGGGACTAAAATAAGTTTATATAACCCATGATGCGTGGTACTTGGTAGGGCCGCTCATGCTGCTCACCTTCAACGCTCACTCGTGTCCCTTCTTATTATACTGCTCTCCACCCCTCCACTGACTCGCTCATGTTTCTTTCTGCCCTTCCACTTCATATCCTTGGTACCCAGGTATGCCCCTCTTTCTCGCACTGGTCATGTCTCAGGGCGTCAGGCTGGGCAGCCCCAGGGCTAGAGGTTCCCTACCTCATACTGCTTTCTGGCCTATGGTCAGGGTCACTGGAATTATGCCGTAGGGGAGCACCAAATTATGCAGCATGGTTGATTAAATTATGCGTCAAGAAAGGCGAATTATGCAGCATAATGCAGCACTTTTTCAATACTAGTATTTCATTTTTTTCGTAATTTTGACACATGGTAATACTGTCTGGGGAAAGATGTCACCTCATCATTACCACCTAAATAACCAAAAACAGGAGAAAGCAATGAAAGCATGGCCAGTTAACCTTTGGAAAGGGCCTTCCGCTTTGCACGCCCCCATGTTGCCACGATTTTAGTAACTTTTGATCTGTTTAAGCTAGAAACTATTTTTTTATAATCTGCAGCCTATGCAGCAGATGATGGATTATGTGGCCAATGCAGAAGATCCAAAATTATATGAAAAAAGCTGCAGCAGCAAAATAGCATAACTCCTGTGGCCCTGCCGATGACACGCCCTTCCCATGACACGCCCTTCCCTGGCACCGCACTCGCTGTAAGCACAAACTGTTTATGTTACTTTCCTGACACCGTCCCTTCCACCAGCACCATATCCTGGACTTTACTTCCCCTCATTCGCAATCATGAATCTCAATAACCATCTTACTCTCTTATGTGCCCCACCTGAACTGATGTTCTTTGCCACACCCTGACTGATGTACATCTGTGTCGCCTCGCTTGCACCCCACCCAGAACTGATTAGGAGCTTTATCGCCCGCTGGCATTGCTAGTCGCTTATATCCCTGTTGATTATGTGTTCCCAATGGGCCCATGTGCTGCTAGCATCCTCCCCTCTCACTCTCTCCTCAGTTCCATCTCTCCTCCTCTTGGAGCTTGTGTCCGCTACACACGCCCTGGTAGCTCTGAATGACTTACGTTGTTTTCTACTACATCCCTGTCCAGCCCCTTGTGTTCTTGTTCCCCTCCAGCTCCACAGGTCATGCTGGTCCTCTCCCTCACCTTCCAGCTTGGTGCTACACTTAGCACGAAGGCACCCTGGCCTTCCTGCCCCCTCTGGCCTATAAGCCGCCATGATTCCTGTCCTCTCCGATAAGGGGCTCACCCTACAAGCCATGCTCCTCATGCTGCTATTGTCACAGGTGATTTACCCCCAAAACTACTGTTGCACTTCATGCTGGTCATCTGCTCCCCGAACTCCTGTCTCCATGCCCAGCCTTCCTTGATTCACCATTTGTTGTCCAGTCACCAGCCTCCATTAGAACGCCATTTACCATCCCTTTACCATCCATTCTAAACCCTCCAGAACTGGACGCATGGAGCAGAGCTGTAATAGTACCAGCCAGAGTTTAGAATAAAATGTTTTCTTATATGCTCATGTGCCAGGTACTTTTTAAACCTTCACCACATCCCACCACTCACTTGTAAATACACCCCACACACATGCACCACATATAGTCATTAACTATAAGTGCTCCTGCGTAGTCGTTGGTCGCAGCACGCCGCTACCCGTTAGAGGGGGATGTACCATGTTACAACGCATACCATTACAACTACCTACTTTTACAACACGACCATTACAACGCATACCATTACAACGCATAGCGCTTTGAGGTGCTGGATAGTGGTAAGTATAATTTACTATTCTAACTCCAGTCCCCGTGGACACTAGGGAAGGTGTTGGATAGTAAATTATACTTATTCCCTATCCTAGAGCGCCCCCCAGCGCAATGCGTTGTAATGGTATGCGTTGTAAAAGTTGCGTTGTAAAAGTAGGTAGTTGTAAAAGTTGCGTTGTAACAGGTGTATACCGTTAGAGGGGTGCAAAGACCCCGATGATGAAGCATGACACCAAGGGGCCTTTTGGTGTGTGAGGGGTATTTTACAAAACACTAAGTGCTCCAACACTTGTTGAACACTTCACCCTACCTACGTGTTGGATTCTCCTTGTTTATTAACCCTTTCGATGCTGATGACGAGCTCAGCTCGTCATGATGCACGGGTGAGCTGTGCTGATGACGAGCTGAGCTCGTCATGAACAATGGGAATAATCCAAAGTCAGCACAGGAGGGGAAAACACCTAGCAGCCAAGGTGTTAAAGGCTCTTGAGGTAATCATAGTACTTCAGATGCAGTACTGAGATCTAATAAAAATATTTTGGATGATCCCTTCGGAACTGCACACAGAGCCTAAAATGAGAAATTACTAGTGATGTGCACACCACATAGTTGTAACACAATCTCCATTTCTGATATTATTATCTCTGTCTGAATCAGAACAATATTGTGTTTATTCTCCCCAGACATCTTTATACAGCTTAGCATGACAATGATGCTTAAGGACAAAGGAAGCTTGCAACTCGGTTGATGTGTGTGTGCATAAACCAATTGTGGACTTCTCCTGCTTGCATTTAACTATACTGTGTACGCACTGCTTGCTTTTCTGCATGCAATGTACAGTGTGAGTGTCTGATTAATCTTGGACGTTGGCTGCTGTTTTAATTTACTGTGTATGTGAAAGAAGATTGCACTGCTTGAAACACATAATGTACTGTGTGTTTGGAAACATACACTACTGTTACCTGTGATGTAATGTTCTATGCATATGAGAGAAACGTGTACGGTTGTCTATGGGGCCGATTCCGATCCTGGAAAAAAAACGTCTGTACGATTTTCATTCGGAGCCATCGCCGTACGATTCGTAGCCGTCCGACTGATACGCGTAGTACGATCCTTATTCCGTCAATCCGTACGAATCGACGCAATCCGTATGTATTGCAAGGCTGAAACAGTGAACCCTACGACTCGTACACATGCCGTCCGACCCGACGAGTACGCTCCGGACCGGGGTATGAGGACGCGATTCGTACGGTCCACGTCAGGTAAGGCGATTCGTACGGAAAAGCACACAATCACTTACACACCGTATGGTGCGTACACCTCATGATAGCAGGGGTACGGTGCATACCCCTGTTATCTTGGGGTGTACGCACCGTACCCCGCGATCGCAGGGTGTACCCACCGTACACCCAGCAAACATGGGGTACGGTTCGTACATCCCAAGATCACGGGGTACGGTGCGTACACCCCGTGATCGCAGGGGTACGCACCGTACCCCTGTGATCATGGGGTGTACGCACCGTACCCGGGAGGCTGTTCTGTACCTGTTTCGGGGCGAACTCTGCTTTTATGGCTGTTTTCAGCTCCCGTAGAAAAAGGGTCGTACGGTGCGTACCCGACATGAATCGTACTTGCCGGGTCGGAAAAAGCAGCCACGAACCGTACAGATGTCGCGTACAGCGGGTTCCGAGGGAGATTTGTGCGGAGATTCGAGTCGTACGGTCTTTGTACGATTCGTACGGAGTCCTGCTCCTGGTACGGATCGTACTTCGTCGTACGCCCGGGGGATGTCGCAGGGTACGATTCGTACGGGAAACGGCTATTCAGAGCAGTTTTTCCCAAATCGGAATAGACCCCAAAGTGTGGGTGTAAATTATTGTTGTAATTCCATTTCCTGCATTTAAATATATTCTGTATGTGCGAGATGGCTACCGCATATAATCTAATGTCTGTAAGTGTGTAAATATGCACTCCTATTACCTGTGCTGTAACAGTTCTTTATTTGAGGAATGCTTGGACTGCGGCTGCTGTTACCTATATTGTACCTGCTCTTTGTTTTTGGAAAGCTTGCACTGCTACTATGCTTGGTTAGTGAAGTTTTCCAAAGTTTTTTGCAAAAAGTGATCAACGGAATGCTTACATTTGTCTTAGCCGGTGGTAGTTTTGAGATTATATCCTCTTGTTTTTGTTCAGTGTGTCACTACAGACAAAGCCAACCATGTGAAAAGCAGACTTGGTCCCATACCAAAGGGTACTCAGCCCAAACTACCTGGAATTTCACTCTGTAGTGGTACCAAAGAGCAGTAACGTTAGTAATACAGATGGGCTAACAAAAAAATCTATAGAAATGCGCCCAGAAATTTCTGCTTCTGCCTTCTAAACAACTTCAGCATTTTTTGGGGAAAACTATGTGAACGTCCACACCCCAATACACTATCTCAATGAAGCCATCAACAGAAGTAGAATGCTGGTCAAGATAAGCAAGCACTGCATTAACCCTCTGCCAGACCCACCTTTTCTCAATCCACAGAAAAGTACATTATGTACCTCGTCTTCTTTGAAAAAATATAGAAGATCCAACAGCACATCGTCGATACCAAGCTTGCTTCAATTCTCACACCCACCCCTTCCCGTAGAATACTGCAGCGATCAGCCTCCAATTGGCTATCACTGCCAGATCTGTGTGACATGCTCTCCTCCCTCAAAGCTACTTACCATTGTCCTTAATCAAAGCTCTTTCTGTGGATGCTCTCTTACCCTTACTTACCATTATCAATGTTTTCGTCACTCAAGGCATCTTCCTAAAAGCTCTCAAGACTGGCCAGATTCTTCCACTGAAACCTACACCAGACCCAGAAAACCTTGCCACCTACTGGCCCATCATTCACCTACCATTCATCGGCAAGATCATTGAAAAAACATCTATTTTCAACTCCAAAATCCCATCAATGCTAACCATCTCCTGCGCATCTACCAGTCTGGTTTCAGATCACACTGCAGCATGCAGACCCCCACCTTACACATTGTAGACCATGCGGGATGCCTCAGTTGTCTTCAACATAGTTGGCCATATCCATACTGTCTCTTGTCATCTTTAACCTTTACATGGAGCGGCTTGGTGCTCTACTCGTAGATAACAGTATCAAGATTCACCAATATGCCAATGAGACACAGCTCTAACTGAAAGTATTCTTTTTTTTTCAAACATCCAATGCCTCAAACATTGCTTGCAATTCATCCAGACCTGGATGTTCTGCACCTACCTGAAACTCAGCCCAACCAAGACAGAATTCTTATTATTTGCCTAGAACATCAAACAAGATACAGTACAAACCTGGCTCAACAACATGAACCTTGACGATTTCGAAGTCCAACTCTTACCGAGTGCCAAATCACTTGGATCCACTCTGGACACCACCCTCCCCCTCGAGGAACACATTGACAACAAAACAAAGATGGCCTGGTATCAGCTGTCTCTTCTAAAGAAAGTCAAACAATTGCCTCCACCAGTTGACTTCAGAACTGCTGTTCAAGCCCTTTAACTCCCACATCTGGATGGTGGTAGAGCCATACTCCATGGCCTCCCAGACTCCACACTGGCACCACTACGCAAAGAAGCATGTCTCATCCAGGACCTGAAGATATATGATCACTTCACCCAGACCCTAATGCAATTCCATTGTTCCCCTTGCCAGCTCATGCTATCTTCAAAATCATTTACTAAGCCATTACAACTAGAGCCCCCACTTATCTTGCAAAGTAACCCACCATTTCTGGTTGTTCTGGACACACCCGCAGCCATGTCACCATCAGCTTTCACACCAAGTATGAAAAAGTACAAAAACGACAACAGGCCTTTTTCAACTATAAACCCAGGATCTCGAGCAACATCCCCCATATCCATCAAGACCAGCCCAAGTGCAGCTCCAATTCAGGAAAGAGTTGAAGACTCACCCCTTTAAAGAACATTACATCCCAATGCATTGACTATTCACACTTCGGCTGTCTCAGCTATTACTTGCAGGCTTTAAGCTTGGTTTTGACCATGTAGCTATGTTTGAGCTATAGAAATACCATATACGCACATACATACATCCTGCATTGATTAGCATAGTCAATGCATTTTACTAAGGGGTGTTACTAGTAATGAATTTCTTCACCTCGGAAGGATCAAAGGCTGCATTGGTCCTGCCAGAATTCTAATTTAGTCAATAAAGATTACACAGAAATCTCAACAGAGTGCTTTTTCACTGAACTATCTTGCCAGTTCTATGCACTGACTGACTGACTGACTGAATTATTTTTAAAGCGCTCTCATGCCGAGGCGTCTTGGTGCTCTCTATATGTGTGAGTAAGTGTTATGTTATGTTAATGTTATGTTAATTTATTTTATAATGCGCACAGCTACCCAAACAAGGGTTTCCCAGCGCAAGCCAACAGAAAATCATCTGAAGTTAGCAATGTTGATTAAAAAAACAAGTTTTTAATTGTTTATGAAAGTGGCACTCCCAACTCTCCACTGTGATATACTGACCATAATGCATGTATGAAAAAGGGGAGGATTTACCAGACAAACACAATGTGCTCATTTTATGCAACACAAAAGTGTGTGTCACTCAAAACGAGTGACACTTGGCAGTTCTGAAAAGACGCTCATGTTCATTGCTTAATTTGAGTTGCTGGTTGCAGGTGGGGCCCATCGGCACTAATTTTTTCAGACTGGCACTTAATTTCCCTCAGCAGACTTTAATTCAGATCAAGAGAGAGAGAAAAACAGAAAAGGTGGAAGGAAGAAGGAACAAAAAGAAGATAAAACTGACAAAAGGAGCAAGTTGAGTCGAAAAAAACCTGCAAGAGCGAGATAAAGAGACAGGGCATCAGGTGGAATCAAGTATACACTGCCTTGACCTTTGATGGCGCCTGTGGGCTTCTGAGCACATGCTGAGAACATGATCAGACACTTATTCTTTTAATAATCAAACACTGCTTATGTTAAGCATTTCGACACTGATAGACACTAAAAACAATTTGCAATAGTCCCACCAAGTAGAAGCACAAATTAAAGAACTTATTTTTTGTGATTTAGCAATTTAATGATCAAGTAATAAACAGGTACCACCCATTATTCACCACCCCAGTCAGAACATTAATGTTGCGCTACACTTGAAGATTATATCAATATAAGGAAATAAGCAAAGCAGTCTGCAAATTGATGGCTTGTGCACGAGTGGAATCAAGATGATCATGCACGTGGTTCTTTACCTTTTGCACCCAATGATAAAAAAAAGACGAGATAGAGGGGCCTGCTGGCTTTCTCTAACACGGCCTTACTTATAGACATTAAATCAAGATACAGTTCTTTTATTTCAATGTTTTATGCTCAATGTTGGATCCGTACTTTATTACCCCCCTGGGCGCCATTGTTCACAGAAGTCATCCGGATGGGGAAGTGATGTCTCAGTAACCATGATGATCCTGACTCACTGTGCTGCAGGCTTACTTGCAGACAGTAATTACATTTGCTCTGATTACAAGTGAAATTACTGACGCGTTGCCTCCATTCAATGGGGTAGTGTTTCATCGAAAGGGAAGGGGCTCTTTAAGAGAGGTCATTATGCAATAAATGAAGAGCCTTTATTAGCTGTAAGCCTATCTAATGATTGCAGGGCAGGCTTTTAGATCAGCTGTTAAAGGATCCTGAATTAAATGAAACATATGCAATATGTACAGGTTGGTACTTTATTTAATCCAAAAATCTGCAGGATAATAAAGTAGGGGTGATATATATCCCACTGGGCAGTTATAGTTAGGTCAGCGTTTCCATGTGAAATTCATTTTTGTGTAACTGATAACTTTGGCACTATTTGACGAATCTTCATGACATTTTCCAAAAAAGTGCTCTTTCTTTTACTAGTCGTGCATGAAAAGTTTCAGGTTCATCCGCCAAGAGGGGAATGAGTAAAAGGGGGTCCCAAAACGCGAAATCCCCATGAATTTTCCGTAGGCTTCTTTATGAAGTACTACCGCAAAAACTGCTTAACAGATTTACACCAAATTATGCAGGGAGCTAGATCTTGGTCCACAGATTGTGTGCTTTCTGTGATTTGATGTAATTTTGAGAAATTAAGGATTCAAAAATACTTGTATATCTGGACAGTTGGGTCTGCGAGAATCTTGTGGGAGAGCCAATTTAAAGAAAATAGAGCGGTCTGATTGGCCCAGGGAGCTTTTTTCCGATTGGGCCATCTCCCTCCCATGGGAGTCAAACTCCCCCGGGAGCAAGCTCCCTGATTGGCTGCCAGTAACATGAGAGAAAAGTTGCTTGAGCCATTACAGGACCCTGGCACTTAGTCCCCTGCCCTGAAGCAAAAACAAATAATATAAGGGGACCAGAGTAGGGGTACTTTTCCCCCCATGGCCCCATGGGGTGAACCAGAGGGACCCCCACCCCCAAAGCCAATATTGGTTTAAAAAATCATTAAATTTTGCAGCGATCTTGGAGGGGTCCCAAGACAACAACAAAAAAATACAATCCCCAGGAGTTTTCTTTCCTGGGGCCCAATGTATTTTTTAAAGGGAGGGAGGTTGCACAGCCCCCCTCCCTGAGCCTTACAAAGGCGCTGGGGATCCTACCCCCTCCTGGGGCGGGCCGGCTGAGTACAGGGAGCCCACTCTCGGGACACAGTAGTTTTCCTACCTGCACTACAGAGGGCAGGTATTTATCTATTTTTACATAAATATGCCAACATATGTTTACAGGTAAACATGTGTTGGCTCCCATCTGGTGGGAGACTTTTCAAATCTTCCGCCAAACGGGAGCAAACATTAAGGGCCTGATTACAATCTTGGCGGACAGGGTTACTCCATCATAAACGTGACTATTATGGAAATGTATATTTGGCGGACGGGATGTCAGTAACGTTTGTGACGGAGTATCTCATCCGTCAAGATCGTACTCAAGCCCTAAGTCTGCTCCCAGCCGGTGGGAACTAATAAAATGGTCCTGCCACCTGTGAGCAGACTTGTAATCTGTTTCCCTGCCAGCATTGTTGTGGGAAGGGAAACAGAACAACATATTGCTCCCACCTGGAGGGTAAAGCACCTTCACCCCGCATCCGTGACTCCGCATGCTGTCACAACGCGGTCAATACAATGACCGCGTTGTGACAACGCATACCATTACACCGCAAGTCGTTACAACGACTTGTGGAGGGGGGTAGAAGGTGTTGGATTTAAAACTCATCACCTTCCCTAAAGTCCGCACAGACTGGAGTTGGAATAGTAAATTTTACTATTCCAACATCCAGCGCCCCCGTTACAACGACTTGCGGAGTAATGGTATGCGTTGTCACAACGCAGTCGTTGTTACGACTGCGTTGTGACAGCATGCAAATTAATTACATGCGGAGAGAAGACGCATATTCCACCTGGAGGGAGCAGTATAAATAACTGCTCCTTCTGGGCGGAAGCACATCCAGCTCCTGCACCATTTGGGGAGCCTGCTCGGGCTACAGAGGCCATGGAGCTCCCCCCGCGGGTCCCAACTAAGCATGGGCGAATTTTGCGAATCTGGCGTTCGCGAATTTGCGTATTTGCAAACTCGCAATCCGCAAAATCCGCGAATTCTCGCGAATTTGCAGATTTTTTTTGTGTGTGTTCGCAAGGGTTTCTGCCAGTTCGCGAGGGTTTTGTACCAGTTCGCAATTGCGAACTTGTCGGCTCGCAACGGTCGTGACTATGTTGTTTCTACGTCTGGTTCATCATCACAGGTTCACAGCACCCTCTGTTTCACCACTGCCACCCTGTTTCACCCATGCCACCCTCTGGTACATCAATGCCACCCTCTGGTTCATCACTGTAGATTATGGGGGGGAAAAGCAAGCACACCTGCCCTGCTTCAACTGACATGAATTAATTTGGGGTTGATTTATTAATGTGTCACTGTTTTAAAATTCCAGTCTGGCATCTGCTTCCTTATCTGTAATTTGCTTTCTGTTGCAGTGCAATTTATTTTTCCAGGACCTTTGTGGCCTACTTGTAGCTATTATATGAGCCTGCTGTGAGGGTCAGAGCAGGGTCATAGAATTGTTGCAACTAGCAACTGAACTCTGGAGGGGCCCCAGTCAGGAAGCACTACAGGGAATGGTTACTAATGATGAGTTTGAACTTTTGCACCTGCTGAGTGCTTTCCGTTTTGCAAAACTCGTTTTTCTGCAGAACAGCAACTGTAATGCCCCAAACAAACATAGGCAACTGAACTCTGGAGGGGCCCCTCAGGAAGTACTACAGGGAATGGTTACTAATGATGAGTGAACTTTTGCACCTGCTGAGTGCTTTCAGTTTTGCAAAACTCGTTTTTCTGCAGAACAGCAACTGTAATGCCCCAAACAAACTTACTTGTGAAAGTTGATTTCTAATCCAAAAGTGATCCAAAGAAAGTCAAAAGGTCTCAAATCCAAAAAAGTGCAGGCAAATGTCAACCTGAGGAGTTATTCTGATAAAAATCATCATTTTCAGAAGGTCTATGCTGCTTGCTAGTGGATTTCTTGTGCAGAATTGCAAATTTTGTCATTTCGCAAGTGCAAGATTGTTGCTGCCCGCCGCACCTACATGTTCGCAATTGCGAACTCTCGCGATGCGTCGCCAAACTCCTGCGGGATCCCGCAGCAAGATCCAAAATGGCGCAGCACTCGCAAAATATCGAGAAAAACAACTCGGCAAACGCTGAATGACGGTAAGTGAACGCCGCACGCCGCAATATTGTATCACCAAGAAAAAAAGTCCACTGCGTGCGAATTTGCGGATTTTCGGTAAATTCGCGAGAGTTCGCGGATTGCTAATTTACTGAAAATCCTCATAATCCGCGAGCGGAACGGATTTTCCGCCCATGCTTACTCCCAACGTGTTGGCCATGGGTGCCCTGGGTAGGCACTGGGGGACCCACTTATTTAAAATGCAATCCTGGGGGATGGGGTCTCCAAGGCATGAGAAGGTTCAGGGACGGGAGCTACATGGCCCCACTCCTGTTCTATTTACATTTCAGCCCCAGGGGATGTTATACTAGGTTATATTGATTTGCATAGTGCACTAATCACTTCAGAGGGTATCCAGGAGCATGGACAGGTTTTTAGGTGTGTGATCTCCAAGGTGATTATATGAAGAGCCAGGTCTTTGGTTCTTGCGGTACTCAAGAAGTGAGGGGGAGACTCTGATGTGTCGAGGGAGGTAGTTCCATGTCTTGGATGTGGTGTAGGAGAATGAACAACCTCCAGTTTTGCTTTTCCAGCCAAATGCAGGGAATGTGTTCGAAGGAGGTTGAGGCAGAACATGGGTGTCTGGTGGGTTGGTGAAAGTGTATGCAACTGTTCAGGCATTCTGGTACTGTGTAGTGTACGTTTTTGTACGCGCGCATGAGAAATGTGAATTTGCTGCACTCCTGCTTCTGTAGGAAAAGTGATGCCAGAATTGCTTTATCACAGCTCCCACTGAGCAGGATTTCATGCAATCCAGTTTCAGCCTTGTTGGGACTTATCACTGAGGCTGAGCGTGCATCCTACTACATGGTGAAGTACTAAACTGACATATGAGCATTCAAGAATTTCATCCACCCCAAGTGAGTGTTCATAAGTAGGAAAGATATCACCTGACGTATGTACAAAGCTCGCAGTGCAAGAAACATTATGTTTTGTACTGTTTGTGCATCCCTCTCGTTGGCACTCGTGACCTGTTGCTAGCAAAGATATGTAGCAAAGCTGTCTCTATAACCCCATCCCCATTGAAACGTTTTTGACTCCCAATCACCAAAAAGATGGTGATTCTACATTTTAAATATCATTTCATATGGGGTAATAACATGTTCTTTGGAAGGCGGAAGGCACACTCAATGAAATTCAACAACCGTTCTTATGATCCAAATAATTTTCTTTATTTCCGTAATTTCTACAGCCAACGCATTTCGTTCCTCGTAGATCGTCCAGTTACGATGCTGGAGATTGCCGTTTCAGTTTGAGTTTGTGCCGCACCTGAGGGGTCCCATTGACGATTTTCCATGTTTTTATTCATGCACATGGATCCAATATTGTACTAGTCTGCAATTTATCATATGCAGTATCTCCATGTATGGTGTTCTTTTTGTTCTGACCTGTAGTGCGTACTTACGCAGTTTCCACAATTCTCCATCGGGAGCACAAAGTGAAACAGTGCTGTTGGCTTATCTATCCCATTGGTTATTGTCTCTATTAAGCCGAATTTAATGCCCTGACGAAGTTCCTACGAGGAACGAAACGCGTTGGCTGTGTCAAGTGCTTGGTAGAAATGACCAAAATAAAGAAAATAATTTGGATCATAAGAACGGTTGTTGAATTTCATTGAGTACGCCTTCCGCCTTCCAAAGAACTTAATGCCCAGAATTACGCCCTAGGACGACGGGGATAGGAAGTGTATCGCACCAGAGTCGTGATTACATTTGTACCTGTGTATTGGTTGTGCTAAACCTTGGTTGGTCGTCCTGTTTCTTAGTTTGCTTGGGGTAATAACATGGTAGATGTATTAGGTCTAGTTTTATTTGTAAATCGCTAACAAAGGATAGGCCCCTGACTGTTCGCAACCAACAGAAATATGGGTCTGCAAAAAAGAACTGTTTATAATCATACAATACATATACAATTGTTGTTAAGAGAGCTGGACATGGGTTGAAAAAGATATCAACTGGACTGGTGATGTTTGAGATTGTTTTCCACAATAGTATGTACAATAAAATCCTCTATCCTGAGGATCTTTTTTAAATTCTTTATTTAAAGTTGTAGATTAGAGAAGAAAAGAACAAAAGCTAAAAGGAAAACAAGAGCAACAGACAATGCAATAGCATATCACGTGACATCTATGGCAGAAAAAATAAATGCACTTGGAACACAAATCTAGAACATCTGGCAGTCCTTTAAATCCTGAGAATCTTAATAGGTAAAGAATGTATTCCTTAACACCGTCCCCTATTGGGGCAATTATAGTTTTGGGCTCATTAATGCTTTACTAAAGAGCTGTCAGATCTGATTCTTTTGTCTCTCTTGTGAACCTTGCTTTAGGCAGCTGTAGCTGTTGTAAGGCCATATTAGGTGTGGCCTGTTACATATAAACACCAATTGAAACCCCCCATAGGGATACATTTTGGGAATGCTTGGGACATCCATAGATCCACAGTCGTTTATGCCCTGACTTTCATTTTAAATTTAAAATAATTTATTATTTTCAATATAGAACATACAACAGAAGCTGGTAGTGTGCAGAAAAAAAGGATTGTTCAATCAATGAACATAATACATTGCTTATAAATAATAATTTAGAATATAGATTTAATTGACAAGTACACATATGCCTTAATAAATTAAAAACAACTACATACAATAAATACATTCATTGTATTAAATATATTGAAACAGATCAGATATGCCCTAACATTCACAATAGCACAGGCGCCGCAAATGCACCTACAGGTGAGGATAGAGGAGACGATAATGCTCCAAGCATCACCAGCTTTTCAGGGGATTAAGGAAAGGGACTTTTTAATATGCAAAGCTGTTTTCAATGTAAATTAGAAATGGGAAAACATGAGAATAGAATGTTTTCTCAGACCCTAGGTGCTCTTGGGAGAATAGTTGTGTGTCTATCTGCTCAAAGATTTCCATCAGGCCCATGGTGTTTTCAGAGTCCAGCCGAAAACAAATCTGAGCTTTGGTTATTTACTGGAGTTTCCACTCTTTGCCCTTCTCCCAGGCCTCCAGCAGCAGAAAGATGGCTGTTGTCGGAGGAAGGGTGGGACATGGGGTCAAACCTGTCATATCATTAGGGTCGAAGGGTAGGTAGGTCCTGTCATTATCATTACTCCTGGCATTAGGCTGAATTGACCTTCCTAAAGGATGCACACTTTTCTTCATTTCCAAAACTTCAGAACCCTCTTATTCCTTGTAGTTTTACCAATGTGCATCTTTGCAAAGTCTGAAATACCCTTTGCATGTTGTGCTGACCCTAGCCGAGCTTAAAACGCTACCTTGAAATGTTGTCTCACTTTGGTGCTGTAATGACAGCTTGTCAGCAGCTGCACTGGAGTTTTTAATGTCTGTAGGAACATCTGTTACCATAATTCCGTGTCTTATAGCAGTGAAGCATAGATGAAAGTGTTATACCCGGCCGGCATGGCATAGGAGCTCAGTTGAGTGACTTCTGTGTCTGGTATGTGCCCTGAGGCGGTGGAGCAGCTGAGCAAGTAGAGGGTATCTTTAACATCCCCTCCTTTCATATTTCACTGGCTGCTTCCCTCGGGGAAGAACATTGCGACAGCGTCCTCCATCAAATCTATCATTTTCTTATCAATTTTCCTTTAATTATGCCTTTTTGCTTGCTGCTCTGTTCTTTCAATTTTAGAAGAATCATTGTGCAGCATCGGGTCTTAAAGAGCTGAGCGCGTCAGATCAAGATTCAAATGTTCCCCATTACATTTCCTGGCTTTGCCTCTATGTCTGTGATCCCAGAATGGCGTGTGCTGGCATGTGAGCCAGGGCTAACTTAAACCCTCCATAACTCTTTAGGGAAACTGCCTTAGATACCCCCAGGTACCCCTGGCCTTGGGCACCTCTCCTCTTGCCTACTTACTGATCTAGTATCAGGGAGATGCTTATGCCCTAATGAAAGAAAGATATAAGGACACTCCATTTCCCTGTCCCCCAGCTGGGTAGAAAAAGAGAGCCGTGATTGAAGTACCATGAGCGCCTTATATTCATGTACCCTGGTGGCGCTGCACTGGCTGCGCTAGCAAAGGATAGGCCCCTGACTTTGAGAAAACATCTCTCCCCTCCCCGTCAATCTTTTTGTTCTCTTCGACCAAAAACATCACTTCTGTCCTGCCTGTATTTTGGTGCTGACTGGAAAATCTGCTCCTGATATGAATAATGCAGTATTGTTAGACCTAACATCCTTGGTGTGGTATTCCCATAAACTTATTCATCTCTGCCCTTCTGTTTTGCTGAATTTGTTATTGTTGGCTTAAGGACTTTGTGCACTTTACCACTGCTAACCAGTACTAAAGTGCTTGTGCTCTCTCCTTCAGACATGGTAAAATTGTCTCACATCTAATTGGCACATTTAATTTACTTGTAATTTCCTAATAAATGGTACTACATGTACCCAGGGCCTGTCAATTGAAAGCGGCCAGAATGCCTGCAGCACTCATTGTGCCATCCACTTAAGTGGTCTTTTAAAACATGTCTCGGGCCTGGTCAGTCTCGAACAGGCTCAAACAGGCAACTGCCCTTGTCCTCTCTGCCCTGAACAGGCTCAAACAGGCAACTGCCCTTGTCCTCTCCACCCTTAGCCTCGACGACCGGGCTGAGACGCCCTAAGCCTGGCCTTTTATAGCCCTGGTAATCAGGTGACCCAGTCAGCCAATGGGAACCCTAGCTCTAACACTATCCAATCACAACACTAGCCCTAAAAATCTAGAACCAATAGGAGACCACTGTGCCATAGTCTGGTAAAGAAGACTGGTAAGGCCAGTGGAGAAGGGTGAGGATAGCATAACGAACCCATGTATCCCGGCCAAACCTGGGGTCCATAGGCATGAAAACCCCCATTGCAGGCAAACATAAGAGTGTGGGCACAAACTGAAATAATATAGCTTTCGGCTGCCTTGGTGTTTCAACCGATCTGTAAGGAGGGCACGTTCGCCTCCACTTTTAAAGGCTTCTCATGGATGTCAAGAGATCATAATAACTAAAATACTCTGCAATAAAATCCATTCTCAGTGAGACCTGAAACACCGCATGGTGAACCTTGACGCTGCCTGGCCCACTTGGCAGAATCAGGGATCTAGTATGAGAGAGCCCCCTTTATCTCTGCATGTGCTTTGGGGTGCATCTTGGAATTGCCATATTTGGGGGCTGGTTGTGGCTTCTCATCTGTGGGTGGCAAGAGGGGGTGCTCGCTGCATCACAGGGCGATCACAATTGCAGACAGAAGACCGAAGCTGCCAAGTGTGGCTCAATGGTTAGAGCGCCAGACCCTGAAGCAGAGGTCTAGCCCGGGACCAGGGTTCAATTCCCGCCTCGGCGGGTCTTGGGCTCAAAATTCCACGGACCTGATAATTCTCGCCTCGGTGCCTATTCCAATCATGGAGTCCCACTCTGCAACTCTGGGCAATAGCTTGCTTAATCTCCACAACGGCCGCCACAACGCTAAGGATGCCTGGACTCCACCTTGGGGGTGCCCAGGAGTGGACGCCTCACAGGGAAAGCCAGGATGGGTTCCACAGCGGTATTCATACAAGCGCCTTGAGACCCTACGGTTGAGTAGTGCGCTATACAAGTATCAATTTACAATTTTTACACAGCAGAAGAGCACAGCTGCCCCGGCTCTGCTGAGTCATGGAGGCGAGGGGAGCACACTGAATAGGGGGGAGGCAATAGGAAATGTCCTTCATGCTTTAAATCCAGGCAGCAGGTGCCAGCAGCTGCTTGAAAACAATGGCACAGAACTTGGCTGCAAAGTTCCTCGCTGGTTTTAGAGTTGGCCAACAAAGCAGGGCCATGGAAATGCTCCTCCAAAATGATTCCAGAGGCATTCAGTGCATTATATGGCATGCACAATGACACAGAGTCATTCTTCACACGTGGTTTGCATGCCTTGGAGCTCTAACCAACAAGTGCCTTTTCTTTTATGGAAACTCACATATATTGTGGTTCCTTGACACTTGGACATGCCATTGTGTACTGTATATGAAAATATATTTATTTGTTAAAACTCTTAAAATATTATATTGAAAGCAAGAGCACATTTACAGCTTCTCTTGTTGGACTCAATTCTAACACAACACTCGATAGCGCCCAAGAAAGATATCAATTAAGTTGGCATCTGTACAGTCGTACTGTCAGAAGTGTGTGCATAGTTATATCAAGCATTGGCATATTTAATTTATGTGTGTTTATGTGTTTACTTTGAAATGTTCGGTATGTTGTAGAGAATTGTGGCTGAAAAGTTCTAATAAAAAGTATTATATGTGGTACTTAGTGGTAATATGTTGAGTGTATGTTGCATTTAGTAGTTTTTAATTAGGTGGTATGATTATGTGGTTTTGAGTGGTGTTATGTGGAGTGTATTTATATTGTATTGCGTAAAGTGTAACTATGTGGCGTGTTATAATGTGACACTGATTGATATTATGTTAATTGTATTGATGCTCGCACTCATGTGTAGACTATATATACATGCCAACCCTCCCAATTAAGGAGGGAGACTACAGATGTAAAAGCTATTCTCCCGCCTCCCGATTCCTATAAGCAAAAACCCAATTTATCTAAGGGCTTCAGCTGACAAGGACTGGTCTTGGGTGACTCGCAGCATGCACTGCCAGTAGCCTGTTCCTGTGGCCAGTGCACAACATTCTTATCACGCTTTTTCTGCCTGCCATAGTGCTTTCTCCATGCTTCTGACAAGTAAGAAAAAAAACTATATGTGCATTTGTAATATCTGATCCTGCAGCAGTACACTTGCAAGTCCCATACATGACAATAACCCGATTCAAGACTCAATAGAAGTCAAAGGGGTAAATACATTCTCCCGATTATTTTTCTGAAATCTCCCACTTTTCTCTTCTAAAATGTTGGCATGTATGTATATAGGACAGTCATAGAGACTTCAGGATAGCACGCACTTTAATGAAGGGGCAGTGTTACTGCTTTGTGTGTCTTCGTATCTGGGTGCGCCAGGATGACTGCATGCACTCATGCTGTTCCACCTGTTACTTGAACACCTGTCGGACCCGTTGCTCTGAAATGTGTGCCATTGTTACAGCCATCCACAGTATAAGCTAGTAGAATCCGCTATCTAGGCCCAGCTTGCAGGTGGACATAGTAGGCCGATCCGAGAGCATCAGATATCACAGTTTTTGCATCAAGGACACTGTGCTACCCACTGGAGCAGTAGCAAGCCGCACTGAGAGTTAATGTTGCGGACCTGGACAACTAGGTTGGTTGAAGGTACAGGTGGACCTTGAAATAGTGCGTGGGCACCGACTGATGTGACATGAGATTGCTGAGGTGATGAGAGAGGTTTCGCACTAGTAGCCACCACTAGGATGAAAAATACCCTCCCTTTACAAGATGTAATCTCATTTGTGGGGAGACAGAGACACAGTGAAAGTAAAAAACTGTAGCCTGTTGCAGAAGGCTTACAAAATGTATGTATTCCAGAACACAAATCTTGTGTCAGTTGGGACGATAGCAGGGTTTTAATTAAGGCCTTTGTTGAGCTCGATCAACCACAATTGATTTTAGGATAAGCTGGAGCTGTGTACTGTGCCTGAAAGTGAAAACAGTACTCGGCCCTGGAGGTAGTGTTGCAAGAGATATAAGCACCACAACCTGAGGGATTGGGTATGAGACCACGGTTGGGAATTAGATTTAGATGGTAATGAAAGGTGCTCGGAAACATTGGCCATGTGTGTCCACACGCCTATTGTGAGATTGTCGCATAGAGTGATCCACCTATAAGCAGGTGGTGGACACAGGAATGATGTCGATAGAGGAGCTACTCTGACTCTCAAAGAATTCTCAGGAAAATACTAAACCCATTTTAGCAAAGGACGCTAGCTGCCGGAAGAAGTGCTTGAAAAGCAGCACCATAGTCCATCACTGGTTCTTCAGTAGTTAAAGGAAAACATAAATATTTGGAAGAAAACGGCATACATATTACCGTTTTTTTATAGGTGAAAGGGGAGGCACATTGGATGATTGATTTAGTGGCAGACTGGCTAAAGTGAAAGATTCCTAAGAGGTTGATAGTCATTACTTCACAGATAATTATTTCAGGATTCATGATAGTGTGGCCTCCTCATTAGGAGTCACTTTACTGGAAGTACCATTACATTCCAACTTTGCAGGTAATTTCCAAATGTATTTTTTATTATCACTATTCTTTTTTACTTTGGGGTAAACAACCCCCTCAACTCCCCTTTTTTTTGTATTCAGGGGGTATAAAGAAACCCATCTAATTATTTTATATTCGTAGGGAACCCAATCCCTTTTTAGGTCGAGCCTAGCGCAGCACACATGCGCTGCTCTAGGAGATGACCTTTTGGAATCGGTCTGCACTTTTCAAACACTCGTGGGTGTGGCAGCCTCCACCTTGCGGGAGCGAGCAACGGCGTGCATGGGCCATCTGTTTCTAATTATCGTGGCCCTGCGCCCTTGTTTACATTTGCCTGTCTCGTGGTCGCTTTCATTTTCGTGCCCTGTAGTCTATGTGCCTAAACTGTCGCAGTACATGTCAATACTCCTGCAAGTGTGCATTCTTACGAGCCCATATGCCCAAGCGTCTCGTCCTAAGACTCAGCATGTTACCGATCCTATATTGATGAGATGCTGACCATTTCTGATTTACATGCAGTTGCTAACATTTCACTTAATTTTAGTTTGTCGTCTTTCCCTTTCCACTCCCACTCAGCCGTGTTTTTTCTCCTCACCACTCCAGTCCATCCATGTTACTTCTTCCCCTACTGTTCTAACTTCTGGGTCTCTACACATTACAAAACGGGATTAAACAAATGTTTCTTCATTAAAGCTTGACTAGAAAGCACAATTTTAAGTATGCAAACGCAAACGCCGTAAAAGCAGTGTGCTGAAACACTGTGAGAATGATAACACCAACTTTGCACAAAAATCACCATAAATATAGGGGCCTATTTACAAGCCCCTTGCGCAGCCGGTAAGTCACTTTTTCCAAATTTAAAAGTGACGTACCAGCAGCTCAAGGGGCTTGTAAATAAGCGCCATAGCATTTGACTACACACCAGTAGTGATCTTAAAAAGAGCTAAACACGCACCTACAGCACGTAATTGCAAAACACACGCATACACAAAAGCAGTCATGAACGCACGAGCGCACACACTCACACTCCCAATACACACTCTCTCACCTTCAGCCGCGGTCGGTAGGGGAGTACCTGTCGGTGTGGTGATGTAAGGAGTGGGAGATAGTAATGTATGGATAATGGACGTTTTCAGGTAAGTAAACATATAAATACATCAAACGAATTTCGTTGTGTGCACTGCATCCCTAAATGCAATGCAGTGCACGCAACGAAATTCGTCATTTTAGGGCTACTTGTGTGGGTGGCGCAATCTGCGCTGCAGGCCCACTAGTAGCATCTGTCATCACCAGCCCTGGCACACACAGTGCACTTTACTAGGGACTTCATGGTGATACAAATATGCCAATCAGGTATACCCAATCAATATGAGAATTTACAGAGGGAGCACTTACACTCTGGCACTGATCAGCAGTGGCAAAGTATCCAAAGCATCTAAACCAGCAAAAACGAAATCCAGCACAGCATCAAAAATACATGAGTCAGAGGCAAAAAGATGGGGTAAAAACCACGCCAAGGGTGTCAGGTCTAACACACACTATCTCTCACCTCCCCCTCAAATTAACACACAGAAACACAACACACACAAACACACAAAATCACACACAGACTGCATACAGACTCCATGTACCCATTAGTTTCTCCTCGTCTTGTGTACCAGTGCCAACAGCCGACTGTAATAAAATCGAACAAGATATAGTAAAGAAACTCTGACAAGCATTTGGTTAGCCAATGAGCTAATTAAGTTACTGATTAACTAATATGAAACAGGTATGGCGTAAAAGCGTACAAGAGTCTATGGCAGAGTGACGTGCATTCTCTGTTTAACGTGCATTGCTTTACAAGGGTGTTAAGTTCAGCCTGAGGCCAACGCTCCCAGCAAATGAGGGTTAAGACATTCCAAGGTTGACACCAAACAAGATGTTGATGCCCGGAGATGAAGCTTCTGTAAGCTCCCCTCCAACATGTCAAGCCTCAGTAATTCTAGGGTTTGGAGACAGCCGTCAACACGGAAGGGGTCTGTGAGCCTTATTATTTAGGCAGAGACCCATCAGTGCTATCTGCAGCAAGCATCTCTTGTTGACAGTGGGGTCGCATTCTGCGCCCACATTTCCTGTTGCTGGCAGCAGGCCAGGCATCGCAAATGGATTATGACAGGGCCACTGACTGACAGCTCTGCTCCCTCCTACCGCCAGGTCGGTTGTTAACCCCATGCATGCTCATGACGGAGCCGCTCCGTCATGAGCCGTGGTTGCGCTGTGCTCATGACGGAGCGGTTCCGCCATGGCCCTGCCGCCGCGCCTGCGCGGCGCGTTCTATTGAGCGGGCGGGGCCATGACGGAACCGCTCCGTCATGAGCACAGCGCAACCACGGCTCGTGACGGAGCGGCTCCATCACGAGCATGCGAGCGCCGCTCGGCCCCCCCCCCCTAGCGCTGCGGCGGAATTGCCGCCGCAGCGAAGGGGTTAATTAGAGAGTGTTAAATTGAGCAGGGGACATCACAGCAGACCCATCAGTGCTATCTGCAGCAAGCATCTCTTGTTGACAGTGGTGTCACCTTCCACGCCCACAGTTCCTGTGGCTGGCAGCAGGCCAGGCCTTCTCAAATGGATTATGACAGGGCCACTGACTGACGGCTCCGCTCCCTCCTACCGCAAGGTCGGTCATTAATTAGAGTAGTGTTAAACTGAGCAGGGGACATCACAGCATTCCATAGAATGTGCATGTGTTTTCCAGCTCTCTCCCTCTTAAACTTCTCCACCCTGCTGAATACCCCTCCCCGTGCTGCACTCTCCTTCGTCTGTTGCTCTGTCTCTCTACTGTGCTTCTCCCGCCAAAAATCCCAGTCCTCCATGTAGCTCACTTCTTCATATACTTCTCCCCATAATCCATGTTTCCCTCTCCCTCATGTGCTGATTTCCCACCCCACTCAGCTTTATTTTTAGATTACCCCACACTCCTGTTGTCCCCTCCCACTGGCTCCCCTAATGGTCATTATATTTTCTTTAAAAATATTGGCGGTGCATCAACACATTTTCAACAGCCCCTAAGCTTTACAAACAAGCAATGGCATAGCCAATAGGTCTCGCCTTTGGGACCTTATGAGTGTTTAGCCATGCAACAGTTGATGTTAGGATAGTGTGCTGCATAACTAAATACTTATAAGGTCCCAAAAGCGAGACCTATTGGCTATGCAATGCTTGTTTTCCATGTTACTACACTTTCAGTGCCTCAAACCTCTATATATGTACCTTAAGCACACACACATACATGTATGGACACATTAATACATGAACTACTAATACCTTACATGCATCCCTATATAGATATGCATGCATACATTACATTTTTATGCCTTAAACATATGTGTGTGTGTATATATATATACATATATGTATATATATATATATTTTTTTCAGAACAGATCAGCATCCGATACGATGTTGAAAAAGGAAAGCACTCGGGTCTCCGATTATAAAAGTGTTTATTGCGGACCCCCTACCCCCCAACAGACACGTTTCGCCTCACGGCTTCGTCAGTGTTGGCGTGTGTGAAAAACAGTGACCATTTTATTCGTAAATTTCCACGGACAGCCAGTAAACAGTAAAAATTGACATCTTAAAACATGTTTCCACTGGGTCAATGCATTAGATAAACGGTCACAAAAAAGTGCAGGTGCAATATTAAAAAAAAACTTCTCAATCAAAGACAAATTCATTGTTTGGAGAAAATAAGAAAAAATAAATTAATTACTTCCTTATGACAAGTTCATGCTGTACATCTCTTTTTGTGCGATGTCAATACCCATTCCAAGGATATATGCAGTATTATATACTGTGCACAGTGTAGCTTAAATGTCAAAAATGTAAATGCCATTCATCATAATAGATAACTCTTTCTTTATATATGTCTAAACTTGTCAACAGACCAGTCTCCACAAAGTATCACGCCCTGTATGGGCTTACTCAACTGCTGTCATGCCCTGTATAGGCTTTCTCATGTTATGTGTGTTAATCAAACAAGAGATACAAATACATTGTTTATATACAAAGCCGCACTAGCAGTGATGGGAGGGTATTAACTACATATCCTAGTTCTCTATTGATGTAATCCCAATTAGAATAGGTGTTTCCTCCTCTTTTCCATATTTAAATCACGATCACCTTATTCCTGTTTCTCTTAAAGCCCATTTATAGGTGAATCCATAGCTCTTCATCATTGTTAAGCCCTATAGGCCACTTACTCTGCAAATCTATGATGCATTTAGATTCCAGCACCCTTAGAGCTCTGGCACGATCACCCCTTCTTTAGGTCCCTGTTGCTATTGTGGTGTGTCTCGAAATGGCGTGGCACTGGATATGTCTTATCCCGATTAGTTATGGCACGCATGTGCTCTAATACGCGTTTCTTCGTTGGGTGAATGGTGCTTCCGATGTATCTCTTGGAGCATGGGCATTCCAAACAGTACACCGTGAAGTCTGAATTGCAGTTGAGAAATGTAGTAATTTCTCTCGGGGGACATGGGTAATTTGGTCTTCCCTCATATTTGAATCTTTTCATGCTGTATTTACAGCCCTTGCAGTGAAGGCATGCATAAAAACCTTTTATAGTTTTCATCGCCGTCTTTCTTGGTGTCCCCTCAAAGTGACTTCGTACAAGGTGATCGCCTACTGATTAACAGCGTCTATATGTTATGGACGGATGTGGTGGTAGGATTCTTTTCAGGGTGTTGTCTGTTTGTAAAATGTGCTAGTTTTTATTAAACACCTGTATTAATTCCCCTGATCTAATGTTGAAATTAGTAATCATACGTGTAAGACCCTCCCTTTCCTGTTTTACTTTTCCACCAATAGATCTTTCCTGTCTATCTTTTCGACTCTTTCAGTAGCATCTGCCAATATTGTTTTTGAGTAGCCCCTTTCTTGAAATCTTGCAGAGGCTTCATCATTAGCTTTTTTGAAGTCCCTTTCGCCCGAGCAATTCCGCTTCAGACGGAGCAGTTCTCCAAAAGGTATGTTTTGTATCAAGCTTTTAGGATGATGGCTTGCTGCATGTAATACAGCGTTACCCGCTGTGGGTTTTCTGTATAGATTTGTCTGTAGAGTGTTTCCTGCCACGTAGACATCTTGGTCCAAATATTTCACAGAGGTGTTACTTATGGTACTGGTGAATCTCAAATTGAGCTCATTGTCGATTAGCGTGGCAACATACTCCTCAGCCGAGCCTCGGTCACCACGCCAAACGACAAAGAGATTGTCAATGTACCTTGCCCAAATCATAATGTTGTCCAACCAGCCTTCGTTAGCCTCGCCCCAGGCCACATGCTTCTCCCACCAGCTAACGAACAAGTTTGCATAACTGGGGGCGAAGCATGTGCCTATGGCTGTCCCGCGTGTTTGTACAGAGTCCCTGAAAACAAGAAAATATTGTTTTCAAGGCAGAATTCATCATTGTTAAAAGCATGCGGGTGTATTGATGGTATTTGATTGGTTTACTACTCAAAAACCAAGTAACAGCTGAGATGCCATCCTTGTGGCCTATACAGGTGTATAAATTGGCTACATCCATGGTTATCAGAAGCATATCTGGCTCCCATGTAATGTTGTCAATTAATCTCAGGAAGTCCTGGGTATGTCTAACATAAGAAGATAGATCCTTTACAAATGGTGCAAGATAAGTATCTATAAATCTCGACGTATTCTCCAGGAGACTGCCTATCGAAGAGACTATGGGACTCCCTGGGGGATTTTTTTAATCTTTATGAACTTTCGGGAGGTGATAGAAGGTGGGGATCACTGGTGTTTTCCCAACTCAAGTATTCAAATTAATTTTTATTGAGCATCCCCTCATCCCTCCACCCTTCCAACAAGTTCTGATTTTTCAAGGTACAATTTACATAATCTGTCCTTGATATGATTTCATAACAGTCCTTGTTTGTTAGCCTTTTCATTGCTTTTTCTCTGTATTTCTCTTTGTTAAAAACCACCATGTTACCACCTTTATCCAAAGGTTTTATTTCAATGCTTGAATCGGACTCGAGGGACTTGATGGCTTCCTATTCTTCTCTGGTGATGTTTGAATTTTTCATGTCCATTTCAGTTGTTTTCATTGCCAATTTCAGTAGGTCCATTAGGACTGCGTCATTGAATACATCCACCGCATCATGAGGAATTTGAGGTAGAACCCTTGATTTTTTCTTTAGATTGCTTGGATCTCTTTGTTGTTCGATTCCTGCAACTCTCAAACCCTCAATTGAATTTGGAATATCTTCCATATCAGCCAGTGTCTGTGCTGTCATTAAGGTCTCAAAATCATTTTCCCTTAATTCATGTTGGTCATCATTTCCTTGATCCCCAGTTGTTATTGCATTTGTAGGATATAGAGCGAAGATTTTCTGGAGTTTAAGCTTACGAACATATTTGAATAAATCTATTCTTGTCTGGACTAGATCGAATTTGGCTGTGGGGCAGAATGTCAAACCTTTCATGAGTACTCTTTCTTCATCAGACATGAGTTCTCTGTCAGAAAGGTTGATGATTGTGTTATTGTTGTTTACCATCGTCCCCTTCTGCCTTTGCTGCGGGTAACCATTGGGGTAGCTGCAGTTGCATTTACCTCTTTTCCCTCCCCTCGTTTTGCGTTTCTTTTTTTGTTTTGTTCCAATTTCGAGGGGGGATATGTTTTCTGCAATGGCCGCTGCCATGTTTCCTTCATTACTTGATACTCGTCTAAAAAAGGAGGAGGTACCTTATCTGCTCCCCCTTGTTCTCTGCTGCTCATAGATTCCCCTTCTGAGGCTTCCGCCTCTGATTCAGACGTGTCTCTATTTGCAGTGTTCTGAGTACCTTACGCCATCCTGTTTCTTGTTGCGTCAAATTTTCGCGCAAATGTTAAAATATGTCCACTCTGATAATCCTGTTCGTCTCTCTGGAACTTAGTTTGTTTTCTTTTTCTAATTCCAGACTCATACTCTTTGAGTCTCTTCATCATCGTATTATGCAAATCTTTGCTTGATTTCGTGTCTTTGTCTTTGCTGATCAGGTTTTCCAGTCTCTGAATTTCTGCTAGAGACTTGTCTCTGTCGCTCCAGGCATATTTAATTAACATATTTACCATTCCTTTCTCCGCTGTATATGCTGCCCGATATTTCAGCAGTTGCGGGTCCGGGTTCTCATATGACGGTACTGTAAATATACGGAGCCCCCAGGGGATTCTGTTACATTCCACGTAGCACTCCAGGGAAGTTGCTTCCCACCATTTACGGATTTCCCTTTATTGGGCTTTCTCTAGTTGTTAGTATAAAATTTGCAAATTACTGCTAGTCACAGTTGGTGGTGCTGCCCCTTCTGTTCTAAAAAAAAAATATATATATATATATATATATATATATATATATATACAATCGTTGAAAAAACAACGATTAGGCATTAGCTTATAATCTCAAGATAGATGTGCAGTGAGGGCAAATCGCGTAATGAATGGAGTAACTTTTTTCCGGACAGTGCCATATATGCGATCATGCACACTGACAGCCGCCACCGTAGAGCTCTAGGTAGGTGGCAGAAGGGCACAGAAAATGACAGAACTCCGCTGGGGTTTGCTCCACAAAGAACCAAGGGTCGACACATTAACACGTAGGTTTTTATAGGCATATCACTCACACAAGTCACAGCCACGGAAAAACACGGTTACTTTAAATCTTCACAAACTGTATAATATGTCACAAGGTGTGATTTGCTTTATATTAAATGTGATGCAACATTTAAGTGTACCAGAGTAAATATATTACAAAATGTATGTAATCAAAGTACACGAAATGATTAATGTTGAGGATACCGACATTCCATATGTTAAGAGGAAAACTCTTGTATGTTGTTTGGAGTGGTGTCATACGGTTGCCATGACAACCAACCAGTTCAAAAGTGTCAACCTTGGATCTATATATTTGGCTTACTTTGAGATCAGATGTAGTGAGCAAGGTGGTGTTGTCCACCGAAACGCGTCTGAGCTGTTGGTTTTGGAATAAAGAAAATCTTACTTTGGAAGAATTCACGGAGTCAGCGCCTTCTTTTGATGAAAAAGTTTGGACTGGTGTTCAAGAGATATAGCGAGCAAGGCGGCAGGGACCGCCGAAACGCGTTTGGCAGACACGGCTTTGCACTTTACATAATGACCTAAATAAATACCTGCTTTTGGAAGACATTTGAAGAGTCTGATTCACTCGTTTCTGTTGCTGATTGGCGGCTGAGTGTGGAAACTATATATATATATATATATATATATATATATATATATATATATATATATATATATATATATATATATATTTACAGAAAAAAACAAAGGTTACAAGGACATTATAGTTGGGATCAAATTCCATTCATACAAAACCAGTGAAACTCAGCAGTTATGGTTACCTGAGCTAACTATTACTTACCCCCGCAATGCACTCCTTAAGACCTCACATATTACATCACTCATGACATGGTCAGTGACATTACTTATGGCATCTCAAAGGTTCTAAAGTTTAAAAAAAAATCTATTTCCTAACGATAATGTCCATGTAACCTTTGTTTTTTTCAGTGAATTTATATGGGCTTTTAATGTTATTTCCTAACCATAACATCCGTGTAACCTTTGGTATTTTAAGTGAATTTCTAAGGTTTTTGGAATTTTGTTTCCTAACGGTATCCTGTAATCTTTGAGAAATGGCAAACATACAGGAGGCAGCTATCTATTACAAGTCTGCTCTGTTATTGTGCCTTTTGATGGACTTGTCATCACCCAGCATTCCCACCGCCCCAAACTCTCATATGTGGTATTGCTGCGCTGATCAAAACAAGGGATATTTGGATGCAATGCTTGCAACTTAGATTTCATGAAAGAAAAAGCACACCTACCTTTCTAGGTATATGTACCCTAAGAAGATACCCCTCTTCCAAATGGTTTGTATACCCTTTGGCAGTACCACTAACTAAGAATGCTTAGACGACAAAGAACAAAATAGGTTATCTGGGAGCTACCCTTTCTATCAGGAAAAGGATTGGGTCACCAATAGCAAAAATTCAGAGTTCCTTCTCCTGGATTCACTATTTATCAAATCTTTAATTAGTCATGGGGTCTTCCCTAGAGAAGCAAGGGGGTTTGTAGTGTTACAGTAGTTACCAAATTTACACTTCAATCAAAATGGTGCCCACAGGTATCAGAAAAAACATGAAACAATAGTGTTTGTTGTATAAAAATATTGATCAATTATTTATTTAAAAAACATAATGCAAACAGTTTATAATAAGTTACAGCATGTACAAAATTACAAATTTATTCTAGGTTTTTACATACGCAAAAAACATTCATCATTTTAAAAAACATTATTATTAAAACATCATACTGTCAATTATACAATGGGTTTTGTTAAAAATTACTGGGACATAGGAACGAAAAAGTGTCGACGCGGCGTTTCGGTGCCTCTTTATTTTCCACCTTCTTCAAGGACTCGTTCACGATTCAGTTATTCTACTCTGAAAACATACAGTGATACATAATGTTAGGACCATATTTTCGTACATTTGCACATAGATATTTATTAACATTTCTAAACTTGGCTAGTATTTGGTAACTATGAACATCAATACAAGTGCCCTGCGGTTTCTTAGCATTCATTTTGTTAACAGAATGCCAGGGATGGAAACCATCCCTTGTGTTGTGGGGGGTCTACTTGTTGTTATTTAGACACCTAGTGTTCTACTCCTTACAGGTTATCATTTTCAGGGTAGATATATCGCCTTGGTGGGTTCTTTGATTTTTTAATTTCAAACTCCACCCTTTAACTTACCCAGGTGCGAACATCCTGGTGATCTTTCAGATTGAACACGTTTCTTCTTGTGCTCACTGTCTTTCCTTATCACTTATTTCTAAGGAAAATTGTATCATAAGTCATGATCGGTAACTGTGCTAGTTTTTTACTTTAACTGTTGTTTTTGCACTATAATGAACTTATTCCAAAGTTTTTTACCTTGTGCAAGTGTCTTTAGTTGAGCGTCACTTGTTTCGGAAAAGATTGGGGACACGCTTCAGTCCTGTTAAGAGGATGTGTTCTAGTTATACCACTGGTTATCTAGTATATATGCTCCAACGTTCAACTTATTTTAGCAACTACAACAGCATGTTACTGGCTGTCTAGAGGCTCTATTTAGTCTAAATTTAACGTAACATTTCTTACCGGTCCGCTTTATTCTTGGTTTTTTGAGAGTGATGGAGGACGCCTCTGGGAGCTATCTTCTGATAATTTCATCCACCATTAACTCTGTGAAATACATTTTTTTATATATTTATTACTCTATTGCCCTAACTTTTGTCACTCAATTCTACTTAACAGGGTAAATTTATTACCTGTATGGTTAGAATGAGTACATCTTAAGTTTATTTCTTTCTCCTTATGGTTTCTTCTTTGTGGGGCTTTTTTATCACATTAGCGGTCCACTCTATCAGGGAGAATCAGAAAATACTCATATTTAGTCAAGCATTGCCTTGCTATACTTTACTCTTAAGTTAACTTTGACTATTATAAATTATCTGGCTTGGTTAAACTCTTAGGGAGTACCTAAGTTTAGCCATGTTGTTAGTAGTCAGAGGGGTCCTTTCTCACTTGCTCACCTTTCAAGGATAGCTGAACTGCACGGCGTCCTCCACCTTCCTGGACTCGTTTGGAATGAATGATTGCTGTTCTAAACCCTTGTTTTTATACTACATCCTATTGGGTAATTACTAGCACCTGTGGTTCATTATTCCATCTGTTGCGTTCGATGGATGTTTTTGGTTGGGCATACCGGTCGCCATCTTGTAGTGCCTTTTTTAATTAATATACTTGTTACTGTTCCTCGTGATTGTGGATCTCTCTCTCGTTTTGAGTATCTATGAGTGGGTTTCTTCTTGTCTTATATCTAATCAGTGTATTTACGGCATTGGACCATTTGAAACGGAGCGTTCTTGTGGACTTTTTTGAATTGTCTCTATATTCGGTGTTAGTTTTTATGATACTCGCTTTTTTATAGTACCAGCGTATTTTTGTTTTTTTGTTGTACCAGTGCTCACTTTTGTACTCAAAACACCTCTAATACGCTCACGTTTTTCGCCGGTGGCAGGATATACAACCGGGCTCGATTTCTTTGTGAGGTGATCTCGGTCACATAACGTCGCCGCCATCTTGTAATGTGCAATATTCCCCTTATCATATCTCTTATTCCCTATGCTTTGAAGGAAAAAGTTGTTCTGGGTATTTTTATTTTAGTCTTTTTGTTGGCATACTATTATCCCAGCTTCTCATTGTTTAACCCTTGCGTAGCCATGTACTTTTGGCATTTATTTGAAGCTAATTTGGTTGGTGTGTTTTGCGTAGGGTTTATTTCTGAGCCCTGTGTCTACGAAATTTTCACGATATTGTTTGGCGGTTGCATCTATTTTTGCTCGCCCTTTTAGAATTGGGGCGCTTTATCGCTGTGTTAAACTCTTCCATATTCGATGCATTAAATATAGTTATTTAGACTGTTGTTTATATGGGTGCCATTTTGGATTGGGGAGAAGCTGCCTTTCACACTGAGTCGTGTGGAGGTAAAGCCTGCTTGTTTATAATGTCACTTTTCATTACTGCCCATTCACAAGTCTATACTTAAGTCCATATGAAATTTAACAATTCATCAATGTTGGCTAGAGTCATGACGTAATTTCCTCAATATTAGTTTGTTATTTGGAGCTATTTACAAATTATATAGCTATTTTTCAGTATTTTTCAAAATATTATCCATAGGGATGTGTTTGTCTTACCTTGTGGTGTGCATTAGGTGCAGCCAGGAGTTATTATTGGCTATTTCTTCCTTCCTGTCTCGTTGTCTAAATCATCTGCACGTTTATCCTACACTTTTTACTCCTGCAGATCTTTTACAAAATTCTCTCCCATTCTTCTCTATTGTTTAATCCCGTTTTGTAACTGTTGAATTTGGACATGAAAAACTGTTCCCTTAATTTTCGTTTCCTGGTCATGTCTCCCCCTCTTCTGTTTGTGGTTATTGCTTCTAGAACACACCACCTAAGGTCCTCCACTTTGTGGTTCTGTTCTAACCAGTGTGTCACTAGAGGGGCGGCCGTTTTCTTTGTACACTAATTCAGGTTTGTATTGATTGAAGTTTAGGAAAGACCTCAACCAATACAAACCTGAATTAGTGTACCCCTATCTACAGAAAGATTATTTTGAAAGACCAAGAGAAGACTGGCCCAGTAAGAACAATTGGCAGACTAACAAACGCCAACATTTTAGAAAAGGAGTAACATTCTCTGACACGTCATATACCAGCAGCGAATCAGAGAATGAACTCACATCGGCAGACCATACAGAACAAAACAAAGAAGGTCAACAAAAACAGAATAGAGAGAGTCTAGATTTTTTAGACAGACGAAAGGGAAACCGCAGTCAAAATCCAAACCCGAACCCCCGGGGACGGGGGAGAGGGAGAGGATACCACCAGATGAACCAGGGCCAACAACGTCCATATATGAAGACCAGGAGTCAGAAAACCTGGGACTAAATAAAAACACCAGAGCACCAATTATTAACCTATCCAAGAGAAACCTAAATAGGGAAGAAACAAAGATTTTAGAAAAGGGATTGGGTTTTGCGATAGCAGGACCACCAGATAATTTTGTAAAAGATCTGCAGGAGTAAAAAGTGTAGGATAAACGTGCAGATGATTCAGACAACGAGACAGGAAGGAAGAAATAGCCAATAATTACTCCTGGCTGCACCTAATGCACACCACAAGGTAAGACAAACACATCCCTATGGATAATATTTTGAAAAATACTGAAAAATAGCTATATAATTTGTAAATAGCTCCAAATAACAAACTAATATTGAGGAAATAACGTCATGACTCTAGCCAACATTGATGAATTGTTAAATTTCATATGGACTTAAGTATAGACTTGTGAATGGGCAGTAATGAAAAGTGACATTATAAACAAGCAGGCTTTACCTCCACACGACTCAGTGTGAAAGGCAGCTTCTCCCCAATCCAAAATGGCACCCATATAAACAACAGTCTAAATAACTATATTTAATGCATCGAATATGGAAGAGTTTAACACAGCGATAAAGCGCCCCAATTCTAAAAGGGCGAGCAAAAATAGATGCAACCGCCAAACAATATCGTGAAAATTTCGTAGACACAGGGCTCAGAAATAAACCCTACGCAAAACACACCAACCAAATTAGCTTCAAATAAATGTCAAAAGTACATGGCTACGCAAGGGTTAAACAATGAGAAGCTGGGATAATAGTATGCCAACAAAAAGACTAAAATAAAAATACCCAGAACAACTTTTTCCTTCAAAGCATAGGGAATAAGAGATACGATAAGGGGAATATTGCACATTACAAGATGGCGGCGACGTTATGTGACCGAGATCACCTCACAAAGAAATCGAGCCCGGTTGTATATCCTGCCACCGGCGAAAAACGTGAGCGTATTAGAGGTGTTTTGAGTACAAAAGTGAGCACTGGTACAACAAAAAAACAAAAATACGCTGGTACTATAAAAAAGCGAGTATCATAAAAACTAACACCGAATATAGAGACAATTCAAAAAAGTCCGCAAGAACGCTCCGTTTCAAATGGTCCAATGCCGTAAATACACTGAATAGATATAAGACAAGAAGAAACCCACTCATAGATACTCAAAACGAGAGAGAGATCCACAATCACGAGGAACAGTAACAAGTATATTAATTAAAAAAGGCACTACAAGATGGCGACCGGTATGCCCAACCAGAAACATCCATCAAACGCAACAGATGGAATAATGAACCACAGGTGCTAGTAATTACCCAATAGGATGTAGTATAAAAACAAGGGTTTAGAACAGCAATCATTCATTCCAAACGAGTCCAGGAAGGTGGAGGACGCCGTGCAGTTCAGCTATCCTTGAAAGGTGAGCAAGTGAGAAAGGACCCCTCTGACTACTAACAACATGGCTAAACTTAGGTACTCCCTAAGAGTTTAACCAAGCCAGATAATTTATAATAGTCAAAGTTAACTTAAGAGTAAAGTATAGCAAGGCAATGCTTGACTAAATATGAGTATTTTCTGATTCTCCCTGATAGAGTGGACCGCTAATGTGATAAAAAAGCCCCACAAAGAAGAAACCATAAGGAGAAAGAAATAAACTTAAGATGTACTCATTCTAACCATACAGGTAATAAATTTCCCCTGTTAAGTAGAATTGAGTGACAAAAGTTAGGGCAATAGAGTAATAAATATATAAAAACATGTATTTCACAGAGTTAATGGTGGATGAAATTATCAGAAGGTAGCTCCCAGAGGCGTCCTCCATCACTCTAAAAAAACCAAGAATAAAGCGGACCGGTAAGAAATGTTACGTTAAATTTAGACTAAATAGAGCCTCTAGACAGCCAGTAACATGCTGTTGTAGTTGCTAAAATAAGTTGAACGTTGGAGCATATATACTAGATAACCAGTGGTATAACTAGAACACATCCTCTTAACAGGACTGAAGCGTGTCCCCAATCTTTTCCGAAACAAGTGACGCTCAACTAAAGACACTTGCACAAGGTAAAAAACTTTGGAATAAGTTCATTATAGTGCAAAAACAACAGTTAAAGTAAAAAACTAGCACAGTTACCGATCATGACTTATGATACAATTTTCCTTAGAAATAAGTGATAAGGAAAGACAGTGAGCACAAGAAGAAACGTGTTCAATCTGAAAGATCACCAGGATGTTCGCACCTGGGTAAGTTAAAGGGTGGAGTTTGAAATTAAAAAATCAAAGAACCCACCAAGGCGATATATCTACCCTGAAAATGATAACCTGTAAGGAGTAGAACACTAGGTGTCTAAATAACAACAAGTAGACCCCCCACAACACAAGGGATGGTTTCCATCCCTGGCATTCTGTTAACAAAATGAATGCTAAGAAACCGCAGGGCACTTGTATTGATGTTCATAGTTACCAAATACTAGCCAAGTTTAGAAATGTTAATAAATATCTATGTGCAAATGTACGAAAATATGGTCCTAACATTGTGTATCACTGTATGTTTTCAGAGTAGAATAACTGAATCGTGAACGAGTCCTTGAAGAAGGTGCAAAATAAAGAGGCACCGAAACGCCGCGTCGACACTTTTTCGTTCCTATGTCCCAGTAATTTTTAACAAAACCCATTGTATAATTGACAGTATGATGTTTTAATAATGTTTTTTAAAATGATGAATGTTTTTTGCGTATGTAAAAACCTAGAATAAATTTGTATTTTTGTACATGCTGTGACTTATTATAAACTGTTTGCATTATGTTTTTTAAATAAATAATTGATCAATATTTTTATACAACAAACACTATTGTTTCATGTTTTTTCTGATACCTGTGGGCACCATTTTGATTGAAGTGTAAATTTGGTAACTACTGTAACACTACAAACCCCCTTGCTTCTCTAGGGAAGACCCCATGACTAATTAAAGATTTGATAAATAGTGAATCCAGGAGAAGGAACTCTGAATTTTTGCTATAGACGACAAAGAATACATTTTTGCATGACGCTGTCTGTGAGAAGTCAACATTATCAAACGTGGCATGTATTTTCCTGCCTATGGGGTCTGTGGGTCGGGGCCTAAGTCTCTGAGTGGGTTTGTGAGTGGTTGCATGAGTCTGAGCGGATCTGTCAGTGGATACGTGTCAGTGTGGGTCTGTGAGTGGGTGTGTGAGTGTCTAAGTGGGTGCATGAGTCTCTGAGTGGGTTTGTGCGTGTGGCATGTATTTTCCTACATACGGGGTCTGTGAGTCGGGGCCTGAGTCTCTGAGTGGGTTTGTGAGTGGGTGCATGAGTCTCTGAGCGGATCTGTCAGTGGATACGTGTCTGTGTGGGTCTGTAAGTGGGTTTGTGAGTGTCTGAGTAGGTCTCTGAGTTGATGCATGAGTATCTGAGTGGGTTTGTGAGTGGGTGCATGAGTGTCTGAGTGGTCTGTGAGTGGGTGGGTAAGTGTCTTTGTGGGTCGGTGAGTGGATGCATGAGACTCCCAGTGGGTGTGTGAGTAGGTGCATGACTAGTGGGTCTGTGAGTCGGTGAGTGGGACTCTGAGGGAGTATATGAATCTCTGAGTGAGTCTGTGAGTGGGAGTGTCTCAGTGGGAGTTTGAGTGGGTGCATGAGTGCCTGAGTAAGTCTGTGACTGGATGTATGTGACTGGGTGCATGAGCGGATGTGTAAGCGGGTGTGTGAGTCAGTGCAGGAGTCTCTGAGTCTCCGAGTGAGTGTATGAGTGAATGCATTAGTGTCTGTGAATCTATTTGATTTTCCCAATATTTGCAAATTAGTTACAACGTTATCCGGGGGGGCGCGCTGAGCATCGCAGTGAAATCGCAAATATCAAGCGTAGTGCACACAAACCTTTTCTTTGACGTTTTCTTACCAAACTGTGTCCCAGAAACACCCCTATATCTAACCCTGGGGGGCAAGGTACAAATAACCTGACTCCTTATACCAGTTTCTGACATTTCATTTGAGGCCCGAGGACTGTTCTGATAAACTAAAATGGCGGCTGCAACTATCTGCTCAGGTTGCAGCCAGTCAATTATGGCTTTCCTGTTGGCATGTGCATTAGTGATTTGTCTCAACTCTTAAATGGTTTTACATCAAATAACAAAAAGAACAATCTGAAAAACAAAATCTAGCTTTCTGCCAAATTCGGTGTAATTCCGTCCAGGGGTTCGGGCTGCAGGAGTATCTAAAGTCTCTATGGAAATTAACATACAAAACACACTTTGTTTACCACAACTCCCATTTTCCTCAGTCCCAACTTGACGCATCAACCCCAAACTTTTCAAGCAAAACAAGAATCACCAAGACACTTTTTCTGGAAAATGTTGTGAAGGTTTGTCAAACGGTGCCAAAGATATAGACAAGTCAAAATGAGTGGGTCTGTGAGTGGGTGCGTGAGTGTCTGTGAGGGTCGGCGAGTGGATGGATGAGCCTCTTAGTGGGTCTGTGAGTTGATGCATATGTGTCTGTATGGGTCGGTGAGTGGGTATATATATATATATCCCATTCCCATATTCCATTTACTGTTGTTTTTGAATTTATTTTATGCTTTAGCCATATTTTACTTTAGTTTTTTGTGTAACAATATTATTAATAATATAAATGAATATATCTATTTAATTAAGTAATATAATAAACATAGTTTAACAATAATTTAATTCATAATATTTATACAATTTTTTTTTAATATATTGTATATGTACCCAACCACTGTCCTTTAAATGAAATTACATTTCCTTGCTATGTTGTTTGAGTTTGAGCGGCGTCTAATGTTCAGATGATGGTGCTGGTTTTAGATGAGCCAGCCCAACATTACCCATAAAAATCCTTTAACTATTTTGTAAATGCGTAATATGTTAACATCTCTAATTACTTATACCTTTTATGTGTGGGTATGTATATATTTATTTATTTTCCACCTACTGCAGAGGGAAAAAAACCTTTAAAACATACCCCAAAACATTAATCTGTGACTCATTTTAAACCTCTTTCCAACTATCCCCCACCTCCACTCCCTGACTAATACTGGACCTCCCATACTACTGTTAAGTCCTAAACAACAAACACTATTTCCTTCTTTATCCCCCATTATCCTATGTGTCCACCACTCCAACGCTGAGCAATGGCCATCTTGTCTTTCCGGGTCTACTTACCAACAAATTGGAGCGACTGCACATAATGGCCTACCGAAAGGTATTCAATCTCCCATACTAAACATGTTGCACATTGATTCGGCTGGAGTTCAGTATCTCAACGATGGACATTGAATGCAAAAAGGATATAGTCAAACTTTACCATAGTGTGACTAAGGCGGGTTCTGACAGTCTGGGAAGTGCTAAAAGCAGTTTTCCAGGACAATAACAGCTGCTGGGCTAGGTATCTCCGAAGGCAAACAAGTCACTGGGCCTGCCCCCAGATATTATAACTGACACATGCTTAACAATGGCCAGCCTAAAAAGTTTATTAAAGAAACAGGGTAAGTGCATTTCAAGGAAACAGGATCTTGAACGGATTAGATATATTCCTGGCGCAGAGGGCCTTGTCTACTCACACGAAACCACAGCAAGTCAACCATATCTGAAAGCAGGGCTGGGAAGGCAAGCCTTACAGAATATACTGAGAAACAGGCTCCTAACACTGCCAATATGGGACTACAGGGCCCACTGTAAAAACACATTGGCAGGAAACATGGAATGTTGTTTGTGCCAATATCACACAGAATCAGCCGAGCAAATAATTTGTTGCTGCCCAGTCCTGCTGGGACAGCGGCGATTATACATAAGGCCCTAATGTTCCGCTACACCACCACAGTGCCGATGGTCATCGCACTATTGGCAGGTTTTCTGCAGAAGTAGGAAGGATTCTATGAACAACCCAAGAAACTGAGTCAAAATATTGCAATATACATGCAGCTGATTATTTATTGCCGCAGTAACACTTTCTGGGGGAGCACGCCTTATGAAATGGCACTAAATGACTTCACACACACACCTCACGCCTTAGGACCCCTAGGAGCACCTTGGTAGGTGCGAAGGGTGCATTACTCGAGGGTCCTGTGCACCGGTCTGACTTTACATTTAGCATCTTATTTACCTCTGACACAATCACTTGGTAGGGTTCTCGGCATAAATACGAGCCACATAGACTCATGCGCTTTACATGTACCACCGGTTTTAATACCTCATCCTCATTGATCTGGGAGGAGTACTGTTTTTAACTTGCATTATATGTTGCACCAATCAATTCTGATGCACGCCCTATCACAGTTTAATATTATGCATGTCCACATGACACAATATTGCACGCCACGCACCCCATGGTTTTTGGCTTTGCCCAGCATTACCTTATTCTGTATTTGCCACACAAAACAACTATTTGCTACTTCCATATTACTGTGCAAAAGAAACAATTGATGGACGGAATGTTGGACAATGCAAACATTCACCCCCAGTTACAAGGATCTGGGTTAAATCTATCATTCTTTTGCTCCCCACACACCAGCGTAGCTAGAGAGGGGGGGGGTGGGGGGGCGGTCCGCCCCAGGCGACACTACTTCCGGGGCGGCGGCCGCGCAGCACTGGCCTGTTGTGGCCGCCTTTATAATCTATTTGGGGAGTGGGGACAACCCAAATAAATTATAAAGGCGGCCGCAACGGGCCAATGCCAAGTGGCGCACGTGACGTGCCGCGCGCGCGGCCGTCTTTTGCGCGTGACGTCTGAGCAGCCCACTACTTCACAGCCTCCACTACATACCCAAGCCTCCTTCTTTGTTTTTTCCCAGGCAAGGTATTCCCTATAAAACCCACTCCCACCACTCACACTTCCTGTTTACTATTTTGGTGTCTGAGGGATTGGGCGCCTTACAGTATGTTTCTATTGAGGATTGCTGTTTGGAGGCACTTTTGTATAACTTTTAATCTGTACTATGACCCTCGGCTCATCTAGATAATGAACTATGATGCCAGATATCTTACAAGACAGAGAAGTGCAGCAGCCCACATTGCTTCCTTTATTTCTGACTTCTACGAGTGGGGGCACCCTCCACGCAGAGTGATACAACAGCAAAGTGGTCACATTGTTTTTATCACATTCATGATTGGGCAGGCATTTCAGAGGCCTGCCACCTGGAGGAAAGGAGCAGTGCAGCGGGCGTGGTGTTTTTCTCCTGTAGGTGATTAGGGGGCCCGCCTCCCTGATTAAAGAGTTTTGTGGCAGCCCATAGGGCATAAGCTCATGTGTAAGCAAGAAAGATATTTTAAAACTCCACCGCATAGGTGAAGATAGTGCTGCAACAGCCCGCCTGTTCTATAAGGTAACATGTCTCTTTGAGAAATATATTGCCATACCTGAGGTTCCATTGTTTTCAATAGTTATTTACAAAGGGCGCAGCTCTTTATAGGGCCACTGCAGGAGATACCCTGCCATTTTATAACTATTCGAGGCTGCCTCTTGTGTTGTATTTTATTCATGTATGTAGTCTCAAATGTCCATGCTTTGATTAATGAGTTCTAATGGCCCCTACAGTTTTTAATACAGTATCAATTTCGCTCAGACGCTTTCTGTAGTTCTATTTTTGCTTAGTGAGTCTTTTGTGTGCAGTTTGATAATTGATTACTTACTGATTATGATTCGATTGTTGCTGAATGTGCACCCTCTCTCCCCATTTATTTATTGTATTGATAAAGTAAATGTTGAAAAGCTTTAATAAAAATTATTGGGAAAAGAAATGAAAGGGGTATTCAATTGAAAAAGAGACCTACAAAGTCAAGGGAAAACAACTCAGTTTAGAGATGGTTCGAATTAAAAGGGGAAATAGAATAGATTATTAAAGGAGTGCGGAGGCAAATCGGACAAGGAATAAATTAAAGATTTAAGGGATACTCTACCAGCCACACATTTTACTTCAGCTTGTTCAAAGGTTTTAAACTGTTGATGTTGAGGTCTCCATTGTGTGACATGCTTGATGTAAGTTTGACCATTGAATCGATATGTAAAGGATCGTGAGTGACAATTTGGTGCGGATTCCAATGAATTGTACTCTGGGAGTTAGTATGCGGGTGAAAATGTGGTTGAGTGCCTATGACTGATTGCATGGTTTTAAATATGTCCTTGACCCTAAATTTCGGAGTGGACTGAGCATGGTAAAATTATCTAGATGCCACTGTCAGTAGTGATAGTATATGGCACATCTCAGTTCTCTTGGATGCATGCCCGCAACTCTAATGTATGATTTGGGATGTTTTATGTAACATGCTTTGGTTCATACTGGTTTAGTCACCCCTCCTAGCCAGCTACATAATGTATCTTTATAAGGGATGCTCTCTGTAATGTACTTTATGTGATTTCTTTTGTTGACAAGTATGACGTGATGTGATAGCCAGCTGTAAGGTATGTAGTTATGTGTCTGTCTCTGCACGCACTTGGTTGGCATGCTGCAGAATGTGATGAAAATGCACGGATTGTTGGCACCCCTACCACCACTCCCTGATGACGGTGGGTGAATCAGCTATGGTGCCTGACAACTCCAGATAGGACCCATTTTCTTGAAGTGTCCTACTGTGCCTCAGGCGGGGTGGTGGGTAGTGGGATGGGCACGTGGGATTGCTTCTACTGAGCTCTCATGGGGGGCTTGGGTGGAGTGAAAAGGCTTTCACTGCAGGGCTGGTACTGCCCCAACTGCAGAACTCGAGTTAGTCTAGTGATCAGGTGCATTGGACTCACCTTTAGTATCCTGAAGGTGCTGCCAGAGGAATCGTGGTATGATGTAATTTACATTGTCTTTTTTAGACGATTTTAGGTAATCATACAATAAAGATGTTACTTTGCTTACTTACTTCAAAATAAAACAATGCACTTGAACACAGCCAAGAGTGATTAACAGTGGTTCAGAGTAATTCAAGCATTCCAGCAATACCTTTTTGGTTTTCTTAGTACATATGGAGAAAGGCAGCATCATTTACAGAATGTACACATTGTATACAGCTATGTTGGTAGTCGCCATCCACAAAAAGAAAGATTTCAGATGTGTTTGCAGTGTTCTTGAGAATATTATAGCAGCACTGCTCTACATATTTATAATTTGCTCCCTTACAGGACATAAATGTTATAATAACTCAGCCTAAATATAAGAAATCATATTGTGCAGGCTATATTTTGAGGATGACGATAGATAAATATATGTAGGGTATGAACGGATACCCAGAGAGGGTGTCCTTGTGCTTTAACTAGAAAAAAAGGCTTATGTGAAAAGCCAAGTTTATAAACCTTTACAAATTTCCCATTGCTTGCCTCATTGTGAAGACATAAAGGGAGGGAATTCCATTGTTTAGTGGCAAGGTAGGAGAATGCCTTGCCTTCCTTTCAGGTGTGAAAGATCTGAAAGGTGTTCAACAGAAATGTGTCTGCAGACCTTAAAACACAACAAAAGACGTATCATAAAAGTTTTCTACTGCAAGCCCAGTGCTTTGCTCAGACTATCGGGGGTCCTGAATACCATGGCTGTGTAGTCTTGATACCACTTCATGCCTCTTTCATCTGCCAGAAGGCGCCCACTGACCCTTTATCTCACTCTTTAAGATTCTGTATAATCCTTGCTTTCTTTCTTTGCCACTGTTTTTTCCACCCTCCGTCTTTTCCCAATCATGGTTTCTCTGTACTGGCTTGGGTCAAAGAAACCCACAGAGGTGATAAATTGGGTATTATCAGCATAAGACATTAAAGAAAAGCCAAAATCCCTGATACTTTTAGCCGGAAGCGAGATATAATTGTTAAAGAGGGTAGGACTGAGCGTGAATCCCTGGAAAACACAAAGGACAGAAACCTGGGCACAGCGAGCGAGCACAAGAATGAGGCCAACCATTCCAGTGTTTTTCCCTAATTTCCAACTTATCGAAGTCTTTGACAGAAGACAATAAGAGCAAACATGTCAAGGTCTGTGCTTGAATCAAGCAGCATTAGTGCAGTGATACCGCTCATGTCCAACAGAATTTGATTCTCATACAACAACACAAGAAGAGCAGTCTCAGTGCAATGCAGGGGGTGAAATCCCACATGCGATTTGACCAGAATTTTATGTCTCAAGAAAGGCAGAAAGTTGGGAATACACTTCCCTTTCTAGGACCTTGACTGGAAAAGGAAGTAAAGAAATGGTAGATATATGCTAATCTTTTGGGATTTTTAACAGCAGAATTAATAATGTTTTCTTCCAGGATACTGGAATGGTAGCTGAATCTAACAAGGTGTTGAAGAGATTCCCAAGCACAAGACTCTCCATTACCTTGTGGAAGTTAGTGGCAGGACAATGGTCAAAGAGTGATCCTGACTTGCCTTGTTGAAGTTAGTGGCAGGACAATGGTCAAGGGGCGATCCTTGTTTAATCAGGATTCAAAGTGCCTCAGGATTTGCAGAAGTGAAAGTGCACAAGGAAAGTGCCAGACATACAAAATATAGGCAGCCCCTCTCCCTTTCCAGCATTGCGTCAGTAGTGGGAAAAGACTGCTTTATATTCAGTATTGTCGTCCAAACTACTTAGAAAAGACTTGCATAGTTCTTCCAACTGAGCATGAGTGTTTAATTCGATAGAGGAGAGAAAAGTTGGTTTACAATTTTGAGGACTTCTCCAGGCAAATTATCACCTGCTCTGATAAAATCTGAATGAAATGACCACTGCACCTTTCTACAGAGCTTTTTGTACTTTGTAAATTCTGCTTGGTGAACCTGTTCAGATATTGGATTGTACTCTGCTCTCCTCTACTGTTCTAAAGGTTTGCAGTGTCGTTTGGCGTCAGCTAATTACCATGAACACCATGGTGCGGAGGGTGTCCTATTAATAATATTTTGCTCAATAGGCCATGGTCATCCAATTATCATAGTTGATGGCATTGAGGTTCATATATCAGCTGATAATAGCTTAGCACAGAGAATTAGTTGGATCTTTCTTTAGGGAAGTGTCAGACGTTTTGGCCAAAGATAAGTCCTCTTTGAAAGATTTTTAGTGGGGGCACTCTAGGGGGGGCTAAAGATGATACAGAATGGAACACTCTGATGAGCTGTTTAGGGGAAACAAATATGCACATCAGTTTTTACAAGTGGAATAAAAGATTAGGTCCAAAGTGTGTACCCTCGTGTGGGTGAAGATACTAATTAATCAATTTTAAACCAGGCCAGCATCACTAGTGACATCATGCCAAATGTTAAAATCTCCCAGTAGAATCCGAGCAAGTACACGCTTTGGCCATTGGGTGGTGAGCGAGTGTTAGGCGACTGGGCGTCGGGTCTCCAGCTAGCGACGGATGGGGTGAAATATCTGGGAATATACCTAACTGAGGATTCGGCAGTGTCCCGCGATCGCAACCTCACCCCGGTTTGGGATCGCACACGCGAGGACTTGAAGGTATGGACTAAGATGCCATTGTCTATACTGGGCAGGTCTGCCATTTTTAAGATGGTGGCGCTGCCACGCCTGGTATACCAACTGCAAAACCACCCGCACATGATCCCGGCCCGCTGGTTCCGACAGTTGAATTCAGCGCTTAGCAGGTTTCTGTGGGAGGGGGGAGTGGCGCGGGTGGCCCTGAGGACGTGCTTCCTGTCCACATACACTGGGGGATTGGCCACATCGGATGTACTCTCATACTACCAGGCGGCTCATCTTCTGGTGTTGAACGACTGGTGGTATGGGGACAGGGGTGACCCGGCCTATGCGGTGGAGAGGACGCTGATGGGATCTGCTTCTTTACATGCACTGCTGTACACGGCGCCGCTCCGGAGATCTCTTCCCGCTGTGGAATTTTAGTTTGCGATCTGAACATCATCTGCGCCAGCTTGTCACCTATGTACTACGTGCACGGCAGCCATTTTAGATATCATGGTCTCCCTGTCCACGATCGATCGCCAGCGCGCCCCTCTGACCCAGCAAGCATCCCCTGCGCACCCTGGCTCCCCCTTCCTCCTCCTTATGAGCATGACCCTTCTGCATGACCCTGTCCTTGGGAGTCACGCCAGCGCCTGACCAACACCTCCTCTCCTCCCATGAATGCCCCTCTGTCGACAAACCTCCCCTCTGCACTGGATTGTCCACGCAGCATGAATACCACTCCATTGATGGCCCCTCACCCCGTGTCCGACTGTCCACACAGGTCCGAGGCCATTGCCTAAGCCGGGAGATATCATTTACTGCCCCTTATTGTATGAGGTCGCTCTCCTTCAAAGGACCCTCTATTGATCCAGGCCTCCCCACCCCCCTGTGATATGATCAGGCGCACACATCCTAAGACTCGACGGAACACTCAGCTGCGTGATGACCCCCTCCTCTTATCAGCAGGTTGAGGACCTCCATTGTGAAGGTATATGGGGGTGGGATTGACACGAGGATTACGGGGATGTCTTTTTCCTTGCTTTACAAAGTTCTGATTGTAATAAAGAAAGGTCACATGCCATAAACCAGTGTATAAGAGGCCAGGCCTCCGAGAGGCTGTTAGAGCACCTCGAGACGATACCTTGTTGTCTGATCTGATGTGTTCTGCTCCGTCGGAATAAAAACTTCTGTTTCCTGCCTTCTGGTCTCCGGCGCCTGCCTCATTGCTTGGTAAATTTGAATGGTACAAGGGCGGTTAGCGCCGGGCAAATCTTGAGAAAGGTCCTAGCCCTACCTTTTTCCACAATTGGCGTCCCAAAGCGTGGGGCCCATCAGCGACACGTGGATCCAGTGGGAGAGGTCCCGATGACAGAGTGAACGACTGCAACGATCGGGAAGAGCTCGTGTCCGATAGACCCTCGTCTGACAGCCGATCATCCGACCTTCACTAGTTCTGAACAGACCTCTCTCGAGTGATCTATGGTCCTGACTGGGAACCATCAGGAGTGCCGCGAACATCACGAAGGAGAGAGGACGATCGGGCGCTGGATCCAGAGGACAGGAAACCGTCCATGCGGTCCGGGTAAGGTCGTGTAAACACGACGAACTGAGAAAAAATTGTTTTGTTTGGATAATACTAGTATTACGCTTTGTTGAAACCTCTGGAGATTCGCTGTCTGCAAACGGAGAAAACAACAGGCTCTCTCTTTGCAAACAGTGAAGGATAGGTAACGCAGACTTTTGTCCCCGTTGTAATCCGTCGTGCCTATCTTCCTCCCCCACTGTTTCCCGGACTGTCGTTCGTGGATTATTGTCTGGAGATTCTTTTTCCTGCAAACAGGGAAGAACAAGGTCTCTCTTTGCAGGGAGAGAAAGAGTAGGTAACGATAACTTTTCGTGCCCACTTATTCTCCCCACTGAATTGTTTTGATTGACCGATTGTTCGGTATTGGTTCGTTTGAGGTATTCACCGCCGGCAAACAACGGAGAATAGAAATATTCTGTCTAGTCTTTGCCCGCCGTGATAAGATAGGTAGTGCAGACTTTTGTCCCCGTTGTAATCCGTCATGCCTATCTTCTCCCCACTGGTTGGTAGCCTGTTTAGCCCGGACCGCTTATTAGAGATGAACCATCCAGCTCCACTGGAGGGCACCCCTAATAAGGACATGTTCACTAAGTATGGACTAGTCGCTATAGCTTACACTAAACTATGGCATAAATATACGAAAAAGAACCCTGAAAGTCAGTGGCCACTGATAGGTTCCTTTAATGAAAATAAAATAAAAACATTAGAAATAGCGCTCCAGAAGAATAAGACCACGCCCACTATGCTCGACAGTATCGGCATGTGGCGCAAAGAAACGGAACAACGAAAGAAAAGAGAAGAAGCAAAAATAGGGAAAGAATTACGAAAGGCAGCCCACCTGGCCGCAAAGCAACTAGAAGAGGAAATAAAAGAAAGAAAAGAAGCTACACAAAACAAAGAATCAGGGTCAACAGGCCAATGTCCTGTTAGGACCCCCTCTGCGCTCTACCCTGAACTGCCCTCCAAACAACGGGCAAACGATGAGTTACTGCTAGGTCCCCCAATCATCTACATGCCCCCTCCATATGCTCCCAGCCAACCAAACCTGCAAGCCCCGAGTGTGAGTGAAAGTGACCCTAGTGCTAGTGCACCGGCCCTCACGGCCTCCGCACCAGCCACATTAATAACTTCGTCAAACGACCCCGAGGCTAGCAAACAATCATCAGCCAGGCTAAGTAGGTTAAGCAAAGATGAGCGGGATGGGATCAACAAAATAGCAAAGACATTGGTAGACCGAAGGGAGAGCGAAGAATACACAATGAGCATATATAATTCACATACCGACAGCCACAGACGGCATTTCATCTTGCGATTCAGCTACCACACCCTGAACGCATATGAAGATAGGTATCAGAGTAAGGGTCCCGCTAAACTAACAACACTGTATAGGAAGATTGATGTTGGAGATGGGACCGAACGTGAGGCGACGGAGCTCTTCATGCAAATGCTTGAGGTCTTCCGCCACCTCGCGGAACAGAAACCAGAAGCCAAGGTTGCGGTCCCTGAAACAACCTCGGCAGAAGTAGCCAATACTATGATGCCTATCAGAGAAGCGGCTCCTTACTGGATCCCGCCACGGGGCCAGGGAACGAGCGATGATATTAATAATGAAAATGCAAAAGGGAGGGTTGTGTACAATTGGGTTTACCAACCATGGGACCGACAGGATATCCTAACCTTCAAACAAACCCTGCCCGATTTAAGAAAGAACCCGACGGCATTTTATACCGAATTAGGCACAGCCTTGGGTTCGACAATAATGACTTTAGCGGACATTGACTTGTTCTTTGGGTTATGCCTGCCAGCTGATGCGTGGAAGCAAATCCGGAAGGCTGACCACACGGATCTGTTTGGACATACCTGGGACCAACTCGGTAAACTAGATAGACAGCGAGAGCCGGGGAATAAACCAGTGAAAGACATACTGGAACTCCCAGACAAACTGGTCCAGAAGTTAAAAACACTGGTCCCGGACAGAAAAGTAGACTGGTCGATAGTCACGGCCTGTCGACAGAAACCCCAGGAAGATGTGTCAGAATACTTCTCCCGATTCGAGACAGTGTTCTCCGACTACAGTGGCCAAGACATGACCACCGCAACCGGACAGCACCTGTTCGTGCAAAACTATGTAAAGGGACTAACACAAGAAGTCTCCCAAAAACTGCAGACGAGTGAGAGTAGTTGGGGGGCCTCCAAACCCGCAGCTATCCTTCAGATGGCTCAGTATTACGAGCACCAAAAGAATGAGAATGATAGGGCGTCCGAGAAAAAGAAGAAAGATTTAAAGGAAAGGGTAATGATAGCCCAGATACAGGGTATAACGGTAGGACGGGAACACCAAAGGGGGAACTACCAATCAACCACCCCCAGAGATCTACCTCCTAGAGATCACACCCCAACATCCCACACTGGACGGAGAGACATTAGCAATGACCAATGCGCCTTCTGCAAAGGGCTCGGCCATTGGAAATCCCAGTGTCCGGTTTTGCTAGAAGTGAATAGAAATAGAGACTCCAGGGATGTGGCAGGTGGTCCGAGAAATAGAGTACAAGGACGAGGGAGCACCAACGACACCAGCAATGACAGATCAGGGAGACTGAACACATTTGACCGTCCCCGACAGAACCAATATCAGCTGTCCGAAGGTGAAAATGCCCCCAACTTTGCATAGGACTGCCAGGGGCAAGGGAGGGATCCAGTCGAGCTCTGTGTTGACCAGCAAGGTCCTTATGTCACCGCTAAGGTCCTGGGTACAGAGTCTCCATTCTTGGTAGACACTGGGGCGACACGTAGTGTGTTATCAAAACGACTGATTCCAAGGGCACCCTTGTCTGGCTCACACATAACGTCGATAGGTTTCGATGGAACGCCCTTCACTAACCCCCTGTCCGTACCTATTACCTTTGACCTAGAAAACAACACCACTGACGCGACATTTCTACTCTCCTCCAACTCCCCTGACGCCATTATGGGCATTGACTTACTGAAACATTTTCGAGCTACCATTAGGTGTTCCCCAGATGGAATACGAGTCATCCTGTACGACAACCCAGACATGCCCAGATCCCGTCCCCCACGACACATGTGCTCCATAACTGACGCTGACCTGTCCCTGCTTGACGCCCTGCCTCCGTACCTGTGGGCCAAAAATGACTCTGATGTGGGGCGAATGATGATTGATCCTATTCACATAACTGTACGACAGGACGCTATGCTCCCGAAACTCCCGCAATATCGGATATCGCCAGAAGGTGAGAAGGCACTGGTAGCGATCATTCAGTCTCTGGTAGATGCAGGAGTGGTTGAAGAGGTGGTTAGCAACGTCTGCAACAGCCCAATCCTACCTATTGTTAAGAAGCAAGGTGAAGGAGATGAGAAAGCGTACCGCTTCATCATCGACTTACGAGAGATTAACAAAGTGGTTGTACCCCAATATCCTGTGGTCTCTGATATCACCACCATTCTGACCCTCATCCCGTCCACTGCCACCACCTTCTCTGTTATCGACCTTAAAAACGCGTTTTTCTCTATCCCCATTCATCCAGACAGCCGTTATCTCTTCGGCTTCACTTTAAAATCCCGCTCGTACCGATTTTGTAGAGCTCCCCAGGGGTACACTGAAAGTCCCAGCATTTACAGCCAGGCCCTTAAAAGACAGCTGGATGCCTTCCAGCTACCAGAGGGAGTGGTGTTGATCCAATATGTCGATGATATCCTTCTGGCGGCCGACACCACCCCGCTTGCAACAACAGCCACCGTCCAACTCCTACACTTTCTTGCAGAAAATGGCCATAAAGTCTCCAAAAAGAAGTTACAGTTCTGTCAGCCACAGGTGACTTACCTAGGCCATCTTCTGTCCAAAGAAGGGAGGAAACTTACACCCGACCGAATCCAAACCATCCTAGACACCCCCATCCCAAAAACACAAAAGCAGGTCCGCTCCTTGGTTGGCCTAACCTCTTTTTGTAGACAGTGGTTGCCTAATTACAGCCTCATTGTGAAACCATTACTTGCCCTGCTGACCAAAGATGTCCCCTCCCCGCTTCCTTGGACCGCTGAGTGTCAAGCCTCCTTTAAGGAATTACGGGATGCACTCTGCTCAGCGCCTGTCCTAGGAACCCCGGATTACTCCAAACCCTTCTCCCTCTTCACCCACGAAAGGGAGGGATGCGCATTGTCTGTCCTAACTCAATCAATTGGTCCTAAGCAGCGCCCTTGTGCCTACTTCTCCGCCACTCTTGATCCTGTAGCCAGAGCTTTGCCTGCCTGCCTTCGAGCAGTAGCCGCCGCTGCTGTCTCTATCCGTCAGAGCGAGGGAATTGTACTTTCCAACTCCCTCACAGTGCTAGTACCCCATGCAGTCGACACCCTCTTGAACCAGACCAAGACCCAACACCTGACTAGCGCACGACTGACAGGGTACGAGTTGACTCTGCTTGCACCCCACATCACCCTAAAGAGATGCACGACTTTGAATCCTGCCACATTGTTACCCTTGCCTGAGAATGACCCCGACATTCCTCCCATCCACGACTGTGTGACCCTCACGGATGAACAAACTAGGAGTAGGGTTGACCTCCGAGACACTGCTTTTCCTGACCCCGATGGAGAGCTATGGGTAGACGGCTCATGCATCAAACTCCCAGATGGCACCACTTCAGCTGCCTATGCAGTAACGACAGCCCGAACAGTAGTTGAGACAGCCTGCATCACACAACGATCTGCCCAGGCAGCAGAGCTGATAGCCCTCACCCGAGCATGCATCATAGCCGCAGGGACCACCACGAACGTATATACGGACAGCCAGTATGCCTTCGGAGTGGTCCACCATTTTGGGCTCCTGTGGAGGGAGAGGGGATTCCTGACGTCCCACGGCACCCCGATCCTCCACGGAGATCTAGTCTCCGCTCTGATTGAAGCAGTTCTCCTCCCCAAACGATTAGCGGTGATAAAATGTCAGGCACACAAAAGGGTGACATACTTGGTCGGACAAGGGAACGCATTGGCCGACATCACTGCACGAACCACAGCTGAGAATAGGACGGTGACACGCATGTACATGACCAGGTCACAAGCAGAAACATGGAGTGACACAAGGATAATGATCAGAGACATACAGTCGGCCAGCACCCCTCACGAGCTGACTAAGTGGGCAAGGGTGGGTTTGAAGGATGAGGAGGGCTGCTGGCGAACGAAGGATGCAAGCAAATGGTTGCTACCCGACTCATACCTGATTCCCATACTGACAATGGCTCACTCCCTCGCACACATAGGATCTGCACCCATGATCGAACTCATTTCCAAAGTCTGGCATAACGACAAAATCCCTGACTCAGCCAGACGCCTAGTTCAGCAGTGCCTTATCTGTCTGCAACACAACCCCGGGAAAGGAACTGTAGTACCCCGGGGAGGGTTTGGGACCCCCAATCACCCCTTCGAGGTCCTTCAGATGGACTACATCCAACTAGAGAGATGCCAAAGCCTGAAGTATGTACTAGTCATTGTGTGTGCCTTCAGCAAATGGGTAGAAGCCGATCCGACCCGTGACAACACTGCCATGACTACTGCCAAAGTGCTACTGAAGGAATTCTTCCCTCGCTATGGCCTTTGTCGAATTTTATGGAGCGACAATGGCCCCCACTTCATAGCTGAGGTTATCCAATTAATCCTAAAGGGGTTAGGGGTGAAGCAACGATTTCATGCAGTCTTCCACCCCCAATCCGCCGGTCTAGTGGAACGCCATAATGCCACACTGAAGCTGAAACTGGCAAAAATAGTGGCCACCACTGGACTTAACTGGCCGGATGCCCTCCCACTGGCTTTGTTATCGATGCGCTCCACTCCCACCAAGCACCATTTGACCCCCTACGAGGTCGTGTTTGGGCGACCGATGAATCTCTGGACTGCTCCCAAACCGACCTCCATTCATGACGTCCCGGACGTCCTGCTGTCTGATTATTTGTGCAAGTTAACTAAAACGTTGTCTGTCATTCATCAACAGGTGCAGCAGGCCATCCCCGATGCTTCCAGGGGCCCCGGCCATGACATCCAACCGGGAGATTTCGTATTGATACGAAATTTCCAGCGAACCAAGAGTCTGGAACCTCGGTGGACGGGCCCCTGGCAAGTGCTGATCACCACCCGAACGGCACTCCGAGTGGAGGGGAAGAAGCACTGGCTGCACGCGCATCATTGCCGGAAGGTCTCTGCAAACCTGGCCACAACAGAAAACGTCAGCGCCCAAGAAGAGCTCCTGAGCAAAGACCGACCGATATTGGACTGTTATCCCGATACTGAGGCACTCGAACTTGCAAAATTCTCTGATCCCACTGTGCCATCCAGAGAAGGGTATTTCCTGCGTCGAAAGGAGGGAGTTTCGGCTAAGTAGGCCACGGACTAAGTTAAATCTCAGAACGGTGACCTAAACACAATCAAGGGTTGCCGGGAGAGAAGCTAAACGAAGTCTGTGGTCCTGCCCACTACCGAGCCCCTTGAAGGTGATGGAAGCGCCAGATAGGAAGATGATGGAAGCGCCAGATAAGAAGATGATGGAAGCAACAGGAAATACCCAGTATAGAAATCCAAAGACTGACAACCTGCACAAATCAAAGACAATCACACTCTTCATTGTCTTCCTCTTCTGCCTCCTCCTCATGACCTCCTTCTGGATTCTGGAGGAAAGCACACCGGCTCACGAGACATTGCTACCTACTGCACAGCCAACACCCCTGAAAGAGCATCACCTAATCTCTCTGTCGCCTCAGCTCCGAGAAAGGCGCAGGGAATTCTGGAACAATTCCTTCGTGCAACTGTTGCACAAACACAACCTTGCTGCGAATGCTACGAACTGTTGGATCTGCGGGTTGCTCCCGCATGCCACTGGACACTCCATCCCCTTCATCCCTTCACCCTTCTCAGTTCACGGCTCTTGCCTCGCCTGGTTGATCCTCATGCAAGAGAGCCACAAGGACAACGCCACCTCCAGCCGGACAGTGTCACACTTCTACTCTGGGTTCTGGCTGAACAAAACAGGAAAGACCCCTGCTGCCCTGTGTCCTGCGCTCGCAGGCGCCACCTTCATCAAAGACATTCCAGCCAAAGAACGAGTCGAAGTACAGGTGCTCCACAATCCAGCCAGAACCACCTTCACTCATCTGCAAAAACAAACTACCGCCACTCTGACTGTGGCCCTGTCTGTTATCAATGTCACAGGTCTCGTGTGTCTCGAAGGCCATGGAACGCAGCTGGTGGGTCACAGCGCCTGCCGAATCACCAGAACATTGGACTCAGCTGACCCCCCTTCCTTTGTTGCTTCTCCAAACATGTACTTTGTGTGTGGCACCAAAGCTTACACCTGGCTCCCAAAGGGTTGGGGGGTATCTGTTACATTGCCTTCGTCCTTCCACCCACATATGTAGCCCCTGCCAACCATCACCGGCAGAGGCGTGCAGACGACCTTGGACAAGCCGACTCCACCGGAGCACAGTTCCTGGATGCAGCAAAGGGACTTGTTCCTCTGTGGGGCCCAATGGCAAACAGCCGTGCTATCCGACACCTGACCCAGGCAGTAGAAACAACGATCAACATCACGGCTGGCATCCTCGCCAACAACACTGCGGAGCTTCAGGCGGTCCGCCTCGTGACCCTTCAAAATCGTCTTGTCCTAGACGTGGTCCTAGCCGACCGAGGAGGAGCATGCCGCATCATCGGATCCAGCTGCTGCACCTACGTGCCAGACAACTCGCCTTCAGTCTACAAAGCCATTGAGCACCTCCACAGACTTTCCTCAGAGGTTCACCAAGAACAGGAAGGATGGTCGCTTGGGAGCTGGTTTTGGGACACTTTGAAGGATTGGGGTTGGAAGTTGTTTTCCTTCGTGCTGATACCTGTTGTAATATTATGTGGGTGTTGCCTAGGTATCCAATGTCTGCCACCTTTGTGCGGCCTTGTTTCTAACTGTATGTGCCCAAAGACTTTGGACTTCCGAAATGAGCACATGAGCCCCCTCTATGAAGTAGAAATACGTGGCCTTATGGGGATAAATCCAAACTGACAAGTTGGCGAGACATGTTAAAAGGGAGGACTGTGGAATTTTAGTTTGCGATCTGAACATCATCTGCGCCAGCTTGTCACCTATGTACTACGTGCACGGCAGCCATTTTAGATATCATGGTCTCCCTGTCCACGATCGATCGCCAGCGCGCCCCTCTGACCCAGCAAGCATCCTCCGCGCACCCTGGCTCCCCCTTCCTCCTCCTTATGAGCATGACCCTTCTGCATGACCCTGTCCTTGGGAGTCACGCCAGCGCCTGACCAACACCTCCTCTCCTCCCATGAATGCCCCTCTGTCGACAAACCTCCCCTCTGCACTGGATTGTCCACGCAGCATGAATACCACTCCATTGATGGCCCCTCACCCCGTGTCCGACTGTCCACACAGGTCCGAGGCCATTGCCTAAGCCGGGAGATATCATTTACTGCCCCTTATTGTATGAGGTCGCTCTCCTTCAAAGGACCCTCTATTGATCCAGGCCTCCCCACCCCCCTGTGATATGATCAGGCGCACACATCCTAAGACTCGACGGAACACTCAGCTGCGTGATGACCCCCTCCTCTTATCAGCAGGTTGAGGACCTCCATTGTGAAGGTATATGGGGGTGGGATTGACACGAGGATTACGGGGATGTCTTTTTCCTTGCTTTACAAAGTTCTGATTGTAATAAAGAAAGGTCACATGCCATAAACCAGTGTATAAGAGGCCAGGCCTCCGAGAGGCTGTTAGAGCACCTCGAGACGATACCTTGTTGTCTGATCTGATGTGTTCTGCTCCGTCGGAATAAAAACTTCTGTTTCCTGCCTTCTGGTCTCCGGCGCCTGCCTCATTGCTTGGTAAATTTGAATGGTACAAGGGCGGTTAGCGCCGGGCAAATCTTGAGAAAGGTCCTAGCCCTACCTTTTTCCACACCGCAGCCACGCAAGTCATTTTTCACGTGTGGAGGCAGGCTCTGCGTAAGATGGGGTGGTGGAACGTACTTACCCAGGAAACCCCTCTCTGGCGAAATGGCAGGCTGCCCCAGTTGAATGCGTTGAGGGGCTTTCAGGGATGGGACGCCATAGGTATCTCTACCCTCGGAGATGTTATGTCAGGGTGCGCCCTTAAATCATTCACTAACCTGCAGGAGGAATTTGGGATGCCCCGCACCCAGTTCTTCCGCTACCTCCAGCTTCGTTACGCATTGGCTCCCCATCTGGTAGGCTTGGAGCAGCTCCCCGAGGTTAGCCCTCTGGAAGCCAAGATTTTTATGGGGGAATTGCCGGACAAGAAATTGTCGCGCATATACCAAACGCTGGTGCGCCACTGCTCATCGGATCTACTTGGCCTTAGGAGTGCATGGGAACGGGATGTTGGAGAGTTGGATGAGGAGGACTGGGTATAGGTCCTGAAAAGTCCGAGGGGGGCCGCCATATCCATGCGCCTGCGCCTGATTCAGTTCCGCTACATACATCGCACATACTATACCAGGCAGCGTTTGTGGAGGGCGGGCATGATAGCGTCCCCCGAGTGTCTCCGCTGTGGGGTAGAGGTGGGCACCCTGCTGCACACGGTCTGGGAATGCACAGCGCTGCAAGGGTTCTGGGATGGGATACATCGTTGCCTGGCAGAGGTTCTGGCCTGGGAGTTGCAGAGGGACCCCAAACTAGCTCTATTGCATGTCATGGCAGGGGTGGGGGGCAACTGCTACAAGCGTCACTTATTGTTACTAAGCCTCATGCTGGCGAAGCACGATATTGCCAGGGAGTGGAAGGCGCCTCGGGCCCCGTCACTTGCCGCCTGGAGAAATGGAATGGACTATTGTATGGGGCTGGAGCAGCCCGTATTTGTGGCCAGGGGGTGTCCTAGAAAGCACTTCAAAATCTGGAAGAGGTGGGCAGACTACCGGGGGCTGGACCTGGACCCGCAACATGAGGAGGCCACCCTCCCAACCCTCTGACTGATTGGACTGTGAAAAGATACTGTTGGTGCGTACTACACATGGCGAGCGATCTATTACTGTATTATGGTTAAGAGGAGCGAGCAGCTACGCAAAGGGGGGGGACTGTTGGGGGGAGGGGGGAGGTGTTTAATCCTATTGTTACTGACATTCTGAATGGGGGAGTTTCCCTGTTCCTAATACATATTGTAGAAGATGATGCAGATTAATTGATGATGGCAGTAGACTCTGGATGACGGGGCTTTGCATATTATGTGTGTTTCAACAATAAAATGTGTCTTCAAAAAAAAAAAAGAACTCTCCCAGTAACAAGACATTCGTGGTCTTAAGAACATAAGGGGAGATAAGGTCGCAAACTTGATCCCAAATTCAGACACATCCCCGGAGGCCTCTATGACATATAATCCCTTTTTTATATATCATCTATTTTTATATTCTGTTTAGAAGGTATCTTTATATTGTTGTTTGAATTTTTCTTGTAAATATGATGATATAGCCAGAATTATCATTTTAATGTTAAGGTTGTCCAAAAACAAATTGAAGTCTCAACAAGACCAATATACTCCTAAACTCACTAGGAAGAGAGTTCAGACAAACAATATAAACACATGTCAGGGTCAGAAGGTTTAGACTTCACACAAACAAACCAATATAATTGGGAGCCAAGCACTGCTCTCTGCCACAGCATGCATGGAGCTTTCTAAAGTGCAAATTCTGTAAATTAATCATTTAGTTCTGCATTTTCTTGGCTACAATGAAACTTTAAAATGTGCATTTTTGGTTTCCCTCATCACTTATATTTTAGCAGTTTCAGTTATTTTTGTAGATGACATACATGTTTAGTGGGGTTGATTCCCAAAGTGTCTTTATACAAATATATTATGTATGTAGTGCAACACGTATGTATATGTGTGGGTGTTTGAGTGCAACATTTGCAACAATTAGCATTAATAGTTAAAAATAGATGAAAATTCATCTTTAAAAAACACAATAAAAATCTATTCCATTTTATTGCAATGCTCGTAAAATACATGTAAATGGGAAGCAGGTAACGACTACTAAATTCAATTTATAAGAGCTGCCTGAATAAGTGTCATGTGTAATCTTGCAAGTTCCCACCTAACATTTGAGTTAGATTGATGAAGGTATCATATTAAAAGTTTTATCACTCCAAGATTGAGCAGTGACTCTTTTTGTACTTTTTGACAGGCTAAAATGGCACTCCTCCTTCATTATCGACCTCCTGAGTGCTAGACAAGCATTTAGGGAGGAGATTGGCAAAGAGTGTTTCAGTGATTTTACAACCATTATCATAAAAAACAAAAACTGCACACATCAGTCAAACAATTAACCTAGGGCCATATGTATGAAGACAATTTGCGATTGCAAACGCTGAAATTTGCAGAATTTCAGCGTTTGCAATCGCAAATTATTAGTTGGCAATGTTTCGCATTAAAACCCGCTCGCAAAATAGGGATTTGCTAATTTTGCAATTCCCTATTTTGCGAGTGTATTTAAGGAATCGCAAATTGCGAACCCATAAATGTAATGTAAGAAGCACAAAAGAAAGTGCGATTTGGCCTTAAGGAATCGCAAATTACCACCAACTTCAAGTTGGTGGTAAATTGCGATTTCACTATTTTGCATTTTTTAAAGTGTCATGTGGCATGTATGTGTGCCACATTTCAAGGGTGCAAGAGGGTGTCCTTTGACACCCTTGAAATTACATTCTCAATTTGCGATTCTCTAATTGCTAATCGCAAATTGAGAATGCCTTCCCATTCATTCCTATGCATTTTTTAAAGGGGCATGTATGTGTGCCACATGTGCAAACATGCACATTTCAAGGGTGCAACAGGGTGTCCTTTGGCACCCTTGAAATTACATTCTCAATTTGCGATTCTCTAATTGCTAATCGCAGATTGAGAATGCCTTCCCATTCATTCCTACGAGCCTCCTAGCCCATAGGAATGAATGGGAAGATATTCCTTATTTGCGAATGTGGGATTCGCAAAATCATTAGCAAATTCCACATTAATTGCATTTTGCGAATCTCAAATAGCGATTCTCTAAAAATCGCTATTTGAGAATCGCAAATGTATCCTTTGATATATATGACCCTTAGTCACTATTTCCCGCTCTACCATGTACTGATTTAACCTTGACAGTTTTTCTTTAGCCTATAACCTTTGGCTCTTTGGGGAGGGTAGATGTGTTAATTATTTATGGAACGTGGTAAAGGCAGGGGCAAACCAAATGGAGATAGAAACATGTTCAGGAACCTTTAGACTGCAAATGAGACTATGAGCCAGATGTACGACCATTGATGTTTGCAACTCTCCTATTGCATTAAACTGTGAGCCGCAATTTGCGATTTGCAAACATCAATGTACAACAGTGTCAGAGACACTGTTTGTGATTCCTAATGGGGCGCAAATTACATGCTTCATGGATATTAATGAGGCTGTCGTAATTTGCGACCCTCTTGGGAATGGCTGGCACTCCCAGGGATGGGATACATCTTTACCAGCAAAATGATTTAGTAGCAGCATCTTTCCCGTTGGCCTGAAGCAATCAGTGGTTATGAAAGGTTTTTTTGCCTATATGTAATGTATGTATGTATGTATGGCGTATTTCTATAGCATCAACGTAGCCAAAACGTAGCGGACCGCTGTATAGGTCAATGGTGATGATAGGAAAAGTGTTGGGCAGTCCTAATAAACACATGGATCTTGTTCTATTCTGTGTCCAACAGCTCTTGATTCCAAGGGTACGTTCTTCTGTACACTGATAATTTCACTCCAGAATTGACACTCACCCATCTTATCTGATATTTTCAAGTGCGTTCTCTGTGTATTCTACTGTTACTGATACTTTCACAACTCCTTTGTAAGTTGCTTATCTTGTTCACTGTGAATGGGTGCTGTTCTGTGGTATTAGCACTCTGTGTGTATTCCGCCATATACGTGATTCGTCCATTTTGCTCAATGTGTCAGGGTGTAAGTCTGTAGTAGTCAATTCAGAATTTGTGTATTTTACAGCATTTTAATACTAGTTTTATTCCAAATTTGTTCAGTGTGTATATTTGTGCAACTCTATGGTAGCCAGCAATGTCTGTGTACATTCTACCACTAAATATATCACTCAATATGAGTCCCTTCTTCAATGTTTATAGGTATCACTCACTTGCATCCTATACTGACCAGTGTTTTATAAAATACACTAATAAATGTATTCCATATTTGTCCTGCATCCATCTCGCCCAATGTGTGTGGGTACCGCTCTGTAGTAACAAACATTGTCTATGAATATTCTACTGTATACTAACAGTACTACTCCAGGTTGCTTCCTCATTCATTGTATTCAGTGTGTCAGCGCCAACATGTGGGAACTATGTATATTACACAGTACACTAATAGTTCTATTCCAGATGTGTCTGTTATCCATCGTGTTCAATGTGTGTGGGTGCCCTCTGTTGTAGCCAGCATTGCTCGTGTATATTGTACTGTACATGTATGCATTACACCAGGTTTGTCCCTCATCCATTTGGAGTGGGTGTAACTTGGAAAGGACTGTTTATTTTACTGTACCCCAAAGGTTTTATTCTAGGTATGTCTCTCATCCATTTTGCTCAACGTGTCTGGCTCCTGCTTTATTTCTGGGTCCTACTCTATTATAGTCAATATTATCTGGGTGCATTCCTCTTCTTTCCACTGATGACAGTGAACAGCAGCTGTGGCAGTTCATGAAACACAGTAAAAGTTGATGCGGCTTGTGTTTGGCATCTGTCCCTTCAGAATTAAATTAAGAATGCAGGAAAAAGTAACTTGAAATGTCTGCTCATGTTATCCCTATTGAAAATGAGCAGAGTCGATCTTGAGATTTGATCCCTCTTGATTGACGTCATATACTAGGCATTTAATATGTGTCATAAAACTTTGGGGATGAAATTGTCACATGAGTAATTCCATAATTACCTGCAGTCTCCGGTACTTTAACGAGGAGAAAATGCGATATCATCTGATTACCCACGTATTATTTTACAATATTTGAGGACATTCAGTCTAACTGTTACTCATACACTCACTTAATAGGGATTCTTGTTTGTTCAAAAAACGCTCTTCCTGAATGTACGAGCAAAAAGAGCGTATGGTTTCACTGAAATTCATATTTTTTCGTTGAAAAGCAAAGAAAAGTTCTGTAGGTATTTTACGGAGCTGGTGTGATACTGCCTCCGTTTTATTTGTATTTATATTTATTATTAGATCAATACATTTTATCAACGGGTGCATCTCTGTCACATTTATTTACTGAACACACCAGGCTTGGGGTAGACTTAAGGGGGCAGGTTTACTAACTTTTCAAGCGTCCTCAACTGCGTGAAAGGGACAGAGCAGACAGGAACATGTCTACTGAGATATGGTGCGGTCTTTCTCCCTCTCTCTGCACTGGATCACTTTAGGCTGCCATGCAGCAACTAATACACCATTGTAACAACGTGCAAGGGTTTGTGCATTCTGTCGAGTATAGGTTGTTACCGGAAGGGGACCATTCCAGTACAAATACCATGCTTTAATACTTTGCCCGTGAGCTGTACAGGGTAGCTCACATGTAAAGTTGCAAACATTTGGATAGTTTTAAAACTAGCTCCACTGGCATGCCTACCACAAGGAGGCAAATATTTTTTATTTATTTTTTTTTCAAAATAATTGTATTCGGTTTTTTTTCCTTTGACAAAGTACAAAAATACATATAACAGTTGACAGTATTCGCTGGCGACACGCTTGTGCTTTCTTCCTTTGTGTCACGGTGCATATCCTTGTCTACCAATGTTAGAAGATCTGGATTTGCATCAAAACCCATGGGTCCATAGGAATGCCCAAATATCACCCAAGGAACACCCAATTTGAAGCAAAGTAATGCAAAGTAGCAAATAGCACTACTTTGTGTTATTTTGGTCAACTTTCAATCACATACCCTGATTTGCGTTGGAGAGTAAATACCACCACAGCACTTTGTGCCAGGTTTGTGTTAGACAAGTAACTCAAACCAGGTGCAACGTATCAGTAAATATTGACTGTTGTCCAAAGCATTGTGAGATCAAAGGCAACTCAAAGGAGCATAACATCTGTATTAACATTATTTCACTGTTGTGTCATGCCTCCACTGTCAGATGAATCTGTAGAATGTGCAATGTCTTCTATGTCCTGCATCTCATCATACATTGTGTTTCATTTTGTAGAAGAAGAGAAAGCAGAGTTCGCGCAACGATGATGACGAGGATGCAATCAGTGTCTGCAGCCTTGATCCAAGTGATGTAAGTGATATGTCTGCTGGTGTACCGTGGGGGTGTTGTGGTGGATAGACGATTCTGGCACTGCGTCTTCTCTCCTGCATATTACAGTACATGTTCTTCTCAATTATACTTATCGGAATATTGAACGCATTTGCGGTGTAATTTCGAGCATGTTGGATCTGTTTTATTCCTGTGCATGGCATTACGGTATTGTAAACTAATGGTTCAAATGTGTAGGGATCTTTGCAAGAGCATCCTCACATTAAAATTGTTGGATATCTATCACACATGTATGAAGCATACATTTTCGAGAAAGCATATAATGTTTATTGTTTGAAAGAGAAGCACAGTAAATGTACTACTTAGGATTAATGCACTTAGTGAGCGAGGAGTAGTTACATCTGAAGCCTCTACTTTGGATTAATGTACTTAGTGAGCCAGAGAGTAGTTACGTCTGAAGATATCTCTTTCTAGTGTTGAAGCGGATGAACTATCCCTTCTTTTCACCTACCATATTTTCTGGTGTATAAGACAACTTTTTAACCCTTAAAAATCTTTTCAAAAGTTGTGGGTCGTCTTATATGCCGGGGTCATTTTATAATGAAGCGAATATAGCCCAAACCCTATATTTTAAAAGGAAAAGTAGGGGGTCGTCTTATACGCCCAGTAGTCTTATACGCCAGAAAATAGGTACTTTGTTGATCAGATGAAAGAATCACTCCCTGTACATTAAAGTAAGGGCAGGGGGTGTGTCAAAGGATGTTCGAGGGGCTTTCCATGCAAATGTGGTACAACTCCTATATTACCCTTAGGAATGATATAGAGTGTTAATTCATCCATCATGGTTATCAACACATCTGAGTTACACCTGAAAGGTCAAGCATAGTAAAGTGCACCAATGACACTGGCCAGATGATGGGTGTGTTGGAAGAAGAGACATGTGGGAGAAGCTTGTTAAAATGGAACACATAAGGAAATCAAAAGTTTGCACGCTATGAAATGGCTAGAAAATTCACACAGTGTTGGGAAAAGAGTTGCATATGAGTTTGTGGAAACCATTCACTTACAACTGGGTCTTTAGAAATGTGTATGTTATACCTGTGAAAGTTAGCAGGTCTTCATACTAAGCCATAGGTTGGACTTACATCTACCTATTGCATCAAACATGCAACTGTGACATTTCCTTAATTCAGGGCAAAGAGGCAAGAGAGGAGGGGAATTCAAGGTCGAAAAAAGAGTTTGCATGAGTAGCACATCGCTTGTGACACTAGTTCACATTAGCACATTTGAAATATCCTCGCATTCATTTACAGTTTTGGTTTAGTTATATATGGCCCTTTCTAGTTGGACATATGTCAGCATTCAAATGTGTTGGGAGTCATTAAGAGATCCTGAAATGTTCCATCTGGCAGTACACTCTCCTGTTATTTTACAACTTTAGTCAATGTTTCAGTATGTTAAGGGGTAACTCATATTTAATTAAAACAAAGCCTCCACTATCAAGCTACTGCACCTCCTGGACACAGGAATCATTGCTTGCAAATGTTTCTTAAAGTTTTCAGTTGCTTTGTGAGAGAATGATATAAATGTTGCCTAAAAAGTCAAAGCTCAATTGACAATGTTCACATGCTCCTTGTAACATATAGTGAAAACCCTTTAAGAAGAGCTGAGAATATTCCTTGGACACTAAACACTTGAGTATTTTTTAAAACCCTTCAAAACTTCTGCCTGGAAAGTAAGAGATTGGCTACCAAACTACATCCTCAGCTGCCAAGAGAAACCAGGACATTTGTATCACTTCGCGCCAGTCCTTGCCTTTTTGTATCAGCAACACTCTGCATTCTGGGATTACTGAGCCCACATTTACTATGTGAAAAGCAAAACTACAAGTCACAGCGTACAACATGATTTAGGTTGAAAAGGTGAGACTGGATTAAGGTGTCACTCAATGCATGGGGCCACTTGGCAGCTGTGACCATCTTTCAAATAACGACAAGGCTTAATATAAAAAGATTAATGAATTGACTGGGAAGTAAATGGATTAAAAATATCAATCAATTGACTGAAATGTAAATTGATCAATGGAAAATCATCTTACTATATGGATAGTCTCTGAAAGGACACATATAATACAATAAATTGGCACCTGTGATTTTCACATGGTTTGCAGAAGTAAAGGTCTACAAATATAATCAATAAACAGGCCCTAGGTATGAAGAACTCAAAATATCCGTTGTTGCTTCACAATAAATCATCAAATTTGGATTTTCCTATGCAATTCTGGTACTTATAGTTGTTCAATTCTGTTGGCAACAGTTAAACATACATCTGAATACAACGGAAAAATCAGGAGGAGCTCACCAAAACTGGCGTGAAGCGTGTTCTCTAAATTATATAGTTTTTATAAATATATCAAGATTTGCTTTTGCTTGAAACATTTATATTTTCACTTTCCTAATGAAATAAGTGACTAACCTTGAAAAAAGAAAATACGCTTTGATCTGATAGAGGCTACCATTAACACCTTAGCTGCGTGTAAACATCCCTCCCCAGTGCTGCGCTGTCCATTGGAACCAGTGCTGAATGGACGTCCAATGGTCGTGCGCAGCACTGGGGAGGTAGCGCTGCTGACGACCGTTGCCCGTCAGCAGCACTTAAGGTGTTAAAGACCTCAACATGCATTGTGCAGTTGACGCTTGTCCCATGTTAGGCTTGAGTTATTCATCCAGTCATATTTTTTTTCAATGTTCTTTGGAGCCGGTAGTTTAAATATTCTCATTTTCAACTCAAAACTGCATAGCCCTGAATGAAACAGTATCAAGACTGGGGACTTTAGCATTGCAGACCTTTTCTGCTTCTGACAAAGTGTCACAATTTAACACTGCATCACATTGAGGATAAATCAAACCATTGCTCTAACCTAGCGACTTCTGCCATGCAATACAAGTCTTAGTGCTAACCAGAATAGACTATGGGAATTCTATGCTGGTCATCAAACCAGTTTCATCTGTAGCCCAATCAAGCTTGTTCTTCGCTCAGTAGCAAGGCTTATATCCGAAATGATTAAATTCGGTAACCTATGATCACCTATTTTAAAAGATCTCCATTGGCTCCCTCTAAATCCAAGAATAAAGTTCAAACCAGCTTGCATCATTTCTAAAGTATTAATCCTGCAGTCAACATAGTACCTCTACTCCTCCTTCAAGTTATCAGGTGCCAACAAGAACCTAAAAAACCTTAAATACATTAGTCTGGAAACGAAAATTTTCATAACTCTTTATGTGGCAAACCAGGCTTTCCCTGTGGTCCAAAACCCATCAATTTTAGCTTTACCTTGATTTTACTTACTACCTTTTGATCTAATTCACCCAGTTGGCCATTGTTGTCTTTCTTGTGCCGCTATCTCTACAGCTATATTTCTCTTCCCCTGTAATTTTGTCTGTTACTGACATCCCCTGAATCTTACCTGTCTGCTCACCCCCTCTTACTCTGTCTCTATCTTGTACCCCTCATGATACCGTTCTCTCAGTTTTGCATGCTTTATTTCTACTACTACTGCTGTATGCTATTTCTTGAAGCCACCAGTGTACATCTTAATCCTTCTCAACTCTAGCTAGCAAATTTATGACTTGGTTCTAATACACAAGTTGAGTTGAAGTAATGTTTAGGACTGTTGCTTTGTTCATGGTTAGGAATACCTTGCATCAGACTTAAATCACAGTAGTGCAGTATAAAACTGCAAAAATAAATTAGATGAACACTGCAAACCTAAGTATATCACCAATCGAAATACAGAATGGCTTCTATGAGTTTTCTAAGTAATCCTGCTTCTCAAAAATAAATACTTTCCATGCTTTTATTGATGAACCGAGCATGCACTAACTAGAGTGAATGTAACCATTCCTGAGAAACAAAACGTATTACCCTTAAAAGATACAAGCTGCAATTGGTTGGTGAATCAATGCATGGAAGCATCTGCCTAAATTCACATTTTAAGACGCATTTCACTATTGTGGTATATAGAGTATCATTATAAAACATAGTTTATTAAAAAATAATAGGAATAACCAAACGTTTAAATACAACTTGAACACCATCAGTAGTAAGGAAGGATTGAAGGCGATAACTAATACTGACTGTCATAGCTAAGTGAAGAAAAAACATTGCTACCTGCCCAGTTCTTTTTGGTTTCCCAACAGATATGGGTTTTATAAATTTACAATAATGTATCCGTAAAAAAGGCAAACAAATTAAAGGTGCAATAGACCTTGTAAACTGCTTATGCAGAGAGGACAGTAGTATATTTTCCATGCATCCTGTCCCATCCACTTCTGCAGTCATTAACCAAAGGAAGCTCGCCAGAATAAAACTTTGAGCATTAACGGCTACCTCTAAATTAACTCTGAAAGGTTATGGTGTAGGTACTGGTCAGGGAGATCCTGTATATCTTTATTTTGGATGTATGACGTTACAACACATACTTTTACCACGCATACCATTACAACGCGGTATTTACAACGAATACCGTTACAACGCATAGCGCTTAGATGTGCTGGATAGTGGTAAGTATAATTTTATATTCCAACTCCAGTCCCCGTGGACACTAGGGAAGGTGTTGGATATAAAATTATACTTATTCCCTATCCTAGAGCGCCCCCCAGCGCAATGCGTTGTAATGGTATGCGTGGTAATGCCTGCGTTGTAATGGTAGTGCGTTGTAAAAACTTCGTTGTAACAGTTGTATACCCTTTATTTTCCTAGTCATTCATCAAAGTCATATTTATACACGAAAGCTCCTGTAAGTTTGTGAGATTACTACTTAAGTATTTAATCAATGGACAGTGGCAAGCCGGGACCCACTTCTTCCCAAAGCGAAGCCAGATACTTAACTATTACCCATAATCGTTGAGTTTAAAGTGTTATGTCCTATGCATGGCAGAGTCCCCTGCACTTTATTGATAATAACTTAACAGTTCATTCATCTGGCTATCAAATACAAAGTAAGTGTCTATCTTTTTTATTTACCACATGGAAGGGTAGGATGTATGACGTTACAACGCATGCTTTTACCACGCATGCCTTTACAACGCAGTTTTTACAACGCATGGCTTTACAACGCATAGTGCTTTGGGGCGCTGGATAGTGAATAGTTTAATTTACTATTCCAACTCCAGTCCCCGTGGATAGTAGGGAAGGTGTTGGATAGTAAATGAAACCTATTCCCTATCCTAGAGCGCCCCCCAGCGCAATGCGTTGTAATGGTTTGCGTTGTAAAAGTTGCGTCGTAAAGGCACTGCGTGGTAAAAGTTGTGTTGTAAAGGATGTTTCCCGGAAGGGTACTGTGCAAGAACCAATATCACCCCTTCTCTTGCTACAGTATCGTGGCACTCTTTTTCGTCTGTCTTTGTTCACTTGTCAAATAACTCTTTTATGCCAAAAGACCTTTCAGAGGTAATTGGCCTTTTGGTCAGTGTCCCAATTGTCCATGCCTCAGCAGGCCATGCAGGAAGTGGTCCAAAGCTGAAGTAAATTTTATATCTTGTGTTGGAAGGAAGGTGAAACAATCGCATGACCTCGGCAATCAATTCGAAATCACATTCCAATACCTGGTCTCCCCACTTCCTAACAGACTTGCTGAGTATCTGAAGACTAGTATGGTTCTTAGTCTATGGTTCATTTTAGCTTTCATGCACTCAACACATCAGTGGGTTCTAGCATGCAATTAAGAGGCTTTGTGCCCAATCTTTGGAGACAGATTTTGTGCCCTCTCAGAGAATAACTTGTGAAATTAAATGCTTCTAGCAAATTCCTGCCTTTTACCGGTGGTGAAGCAGGGGGGGCGACCGCCACAGGCGGCATGAGTTTTGGGGGCAGCTGCATCCCCCGCTCTTACTTGCAGCCATTGCAAGAATCGCCAGCAACCCCTCCTCAGCCCCCGCTCTTAAATTCGGCTGCCAAGGGCAGAAAACACGGGGACTGCCACATGCGGCACAAGGCCTATCTGCGCCACTGCCTTTAACACCACTTCAAATACCTCAAAAGCATGTCATCCTTCCATCTCTTTTAAACCCTTCTTACACCTCTGGATCCCAGATATGAGATCCTGGCTGATCAAGCCAGAAGCACAACATTTGTTTCGTTGGAACGGATAATGGCCCCTGCCTCATTACCCCCGGAGATCTCCCCATTCCTTTGTCGTATGCAATCTTCCCACATTATCTCCTGTCACCACCACTACCATCACCATGCTACCTGATCCCATACCTGAACATTTCTAGATTAAGGAGTAGAATCAGTTCCGCTTTTTAGTAACGTAGAATTGTTATTAATGAGAACAAAATGACAATGTTTATGTGGCAATTGCAAAGTCAGACACCATTTTATTACACACTACTCCACCCTGCAATTGCTTAATTTTGGAAATATAAATACCATAATAATTTAAGAAGCTTAAGATGTATATTTAAATTACTACACAGCTTTTGCATATTTAATAAAATGCAAGAAAACATACGTTTGCATTGCACTGTTTTCTAATTGCATTGATAAATGACTTTATACTCATGAATCGGTGGTGAATGCAAAATATCTATGTACATATTCATCTCTTTTAAGAAATAGGGTTATTGGTTGAGGGGAGTGGAAGCCCAACTCAGGCAACAACCACAATCTTTGTTAGGGTGAACCACACAAGTCATTAAATTAACCTGTGCTTAACCCTCTGGTAGCTTGGCAGAAAAGGAGTCAGGCTTAACTTAGAGGGAATGTGTAAAATATTTATGCAGCACACAAACAATGATAACGTGAAAACACAACACAAGAAAAATCCCAAGCCAATTTAGAAAAAGAGAGTACATATTAGTAAATAAAATTATCCCAGAAAGATAAAAATCAAATCAGTAAAGATGGAGATATTCCGTTTTAAACCTTTTAGTAAAAATAGCACCCAAAAGCTCAAAGCATCAATCGCAGCCATCTGGTTGTGCTAGTTTGGAGGAATGCTACAAGTTCAAGCTGACTGCTATGGAGAATGGATCAGGTACAGGGATCAGGTTAGTTCCAATGAAAAGTTACCTTGAATAGTCCGGCACTAAGATTTTAGTTTGTGGTAAAGGAGGTCACGATGAGCAGGTACAGCATATCTTTTAGAGCCAAAGTCAGGCATAGCGTGGTTGTAGACAGTCGTCACAGTAGAGCAAAGAGCTGGTTGGGCATCATGGATGGTCGATGCTGAAGCTTTCAGTTGGCGGTCACCGCAGGCTGTTGTTGCTGTAGCGCGAAGTGCAGTTCTCATTTTGCCAGTCATCTCGGGCAGTTGCTGTAGCGCAAAAAGCAGGTTTGACCGGAGCTTTACATTGGTGGTCATCACAGGCACTCGAGTTTTCACGTGAACTGGCCTGTTTGCTGTCACGTAGAGCAGGGACTTGAGGATTTTCCCTTTAGTCTTTACAGGAGGTCAAACTGATGGCAGCCAAGAGTTTTCCTTCCAGATAGTCACTTTTTGTCACTATCTGGAAGGAAAACACAAATTTCAACAGCAAAGCCATTCACAGTCATGTGACCCAGGACACTGTTAGATGGCACAGATGATCAGGACAAGAAAATATTGACTTTTTAAAAGTGGAATTTTCACACCTCTAGCTACTCCCAATCCAAACTTTTCACTTATTAAATGTAATAAAGTAACCCAGATTTAATCAATGGGAGAGATAGGCCTTGCAAGAGTGAAAAACGGCTTTAGGTGTTTTTCACTGTTCGGACATGTAAAACTTAAACACACATATCCTAATTTTTAAACACAATGCACCCAGGCCAATGAGGTGATTTATAAGTATTAAAAAGGAAGGTTTAGGCCTGGCAAAAGGCTTATTCTACCCAGTTAAATTTGCAGTTTAAAACTGCACTACATTCTGTAGAGGCAGATCTGACAGTGGCGGCCGGCACCGAACGGGGGTGGCGCGGCGAGGTGTAAGAAAAAAAAATAACATACCTTAGCGCCGCCGCGTTAGGACTCCGTCACACAGGAACCAGGAAGCACCCAGGCTCCCACGGCAAAACACAACGCTGCAATGCAGCATTGTGATTGGTAAGCACCCAGGCTTCCCTGACCAATCACAGCACTGCAACACAGCATTGTGATTGGTCTCAGAAGGGGCCTGGGCATGTTCTCCACGAAGGATATAATGCAGCCTGTATGAGAACATGTGAAGTGTGCATGACTGTTTGGTGGCTAAACAGTCTTGCGCACTTGGAGTTGGCAAATTACTCCTCCCCTGCACTGCTCTGAGAGCAGAGCAGCCCCGCGCACCCGCCGCCCGCAAACAGCACGGAAACATAAAATGATAATAATTTTGAATTATTATCATTTTATGTTTCCTTTATTGACACTGCTTAAAAGCAGTGCGGTGACACGCCTCCACCTTAGCGGAGGAGCCGCCACTGAGGCCTGAGACATTTAAAATGCTACTTTAGTGGGTGGCATAATGAGCGCTACAAGCCCACTTGTAGCATTTCATTTACCGGACCTGGGTAAATGTAGTACCATATACTAGGGGCCTACAAGTCAATTAAATGAACCAATCAGGTGAAGGCAAATGTTACCATGTGTTAGGGAGAAAGCATAAGCACTTTAGCACTGGTTACCAGGACAAAAGGGCACAGAGTCCTAAGGACAACAAAAACGGGTTTATCAACAGAGGGCAAAAGCTGGGGGGTGGTTTATCATCTCTGTTCTTAGCTTTGTTGTAAAGATGCGGTGTTTTGTGAGGAGGATTATGAGGCTGTGCTCTTTTGGTGTTCCCCACAAACAGGTTTAGCTGTCTGTTGTCAAAGACCTGTTGTCCACAATATAATACAGAGAGTGTGTTTAGGGTCAACCCCTTTCTCATGTTTTGGTTGCTTTCTCAATTCCCCCCTGCCTGTTCAGTGGCGGTCCTCCCTATGCTTGTGTTTGCCCGGGCTCTGGGGCTTAACTTTTTGTATCAATTCAGAATGGAAGACTTCTATCCTTAACCTGCTAATTAAGAAACAGTCTGCCAAGGTCCCGCCAAGTCAAAGCGCGCACCAGCACATTGAGTCACACTTTTAAATCTATAGGTGGACTCATGGGCGTCTGCAGAAATGTTTCCAGGGGGGGGGGCAAAATCAGCACTCGCCTTCCAGGGGGGGGCAACATTGTAACTTCCTCACTCGCCTTCTTGGCACGTTTAATGCAGACGGCCCATTGTCATTCTTTATGTGATGATCAGCAGCAGACAGAATGACAATGGGCCTGTCCACAGTCCGCTCGAGGTCGGGGAGGGGCTGCTGCAGCCTCTAGAGTTCACAGTACTGCGAGAGGCCCCAAGTGAGAGAACATTTAAACTCCTGGGGCTTCTCGCAGGGGAACAGCCTGCTGTAATCTTGAACATTACGGACCAAAAGGAATAGGACCGGCGATCCAGGGGGGGCAAGCGCAACCCCTTGCCCTCCCCTGCGGACGCCCATGGGTGGACTACAGACAATGCAAACGAGAATGATGACTATATAGGGTTTTAAACACCTTTTTTCCTTTTAACATGTGTACTTAAGCTTCAAAACAATTTTAACGACGGAAGTTTTATATTGTGAGTTTTAATTAACTGTACAATAAAGCAATTCTATTCTTAACCTGCCGACATAATTGTATGACATAATTGTATTACCGTTTTAGTTCTTTCAGCACACCATGGGATTACATCACTTTCTTCTCTGCCTGTTTTCTGTCTGCTTGCTATCACGCCCTACCCACCTACTCACTTTTTGGGATCGCTGATGATTTTCTGCCTTAAAAAATGTCTCTGTGACGTGTATAAGGAAACCACAATAAGCTAGGGGAAATGAGCAATGTCCACTGGTCAATTACATAGACAAGTAGATGGGGGAGCTCTACAAATTGTAAAAATCATGGTGGAGTCTCACACATTGTGCAAAATAGAAGGGGTAAAGCATGGAAAAAGCTGAGCTCTAAGTGGGCAGGAAATAATGTGCTAGGTTTCCCATGGTGTTTTCAATTACCGCAAATCCTTTCCTTTATTTGTGTTAATAAATATTTTAACTACTTTTCTTTTTTTTAATATACGTTTTGTTTTTAAGTGCTTTTATGCATGATTTTCTAGTTTTAAGTTATTGTGTTTGCTTTTATGGACATTGCCAAAATAAAGCTTATTATGATGATGGTAAAAGAATGAGCATTCTCAAATAGCGACAGAATCGAGCGGCTCCAGCTTGTTAATTTACTGCACAGTCTATGCTCAGCCGGAAAAGAAGTGTCATCTTGAATCTTGAGCCATATCACATAAGGCGAGCAGTGAAAGTGCTAATCTAAGATAGGTCTCTGGCACAGCTTTGGGCTGACTCATGTCTTAAATAGCTGAGAAGCTGGAACAGCTGTGTATTAATGCCTTTCACACTTGTAAATGGTTGATTGTCATGGCAACTTTAAATACGTAACGTGTGTCATTTGGCTGGAAATGTAAGAGCACTCTCTAACGTAAACAACAGAATGGAACACAGCATGCATGCAAAGCAACATAACACAATTTAAACATAACAGGGCACAAGAAAACATCAAACACGAAGACAACAACATCACACTGTAATAAAACAGCACAGAAGCACAAAAGTACAAAAAGAACAAATTACCCCCACAACAAAAAGTCACACAACAACTATGAACAAACATGCAACAACTATGAACAAACACGCTCTTCACAACTGCCACCTCCTGAAATTAACTTGCATAATACAGTGGTAAAGGGTCTTTACAGTAAACACTGCTCTACTTACCACCAATCATATGAAATAGCACCATGTCTCTTTTCAGGCACACACAATCTGCATCTGCGCCAGAGGTTATTGTAGGGGTGGAATGCACAGGGTTCTTATGTCCCTTTGCTCCAGATGAGTGTAAATGCTTGACTAATAGCATTTTGAGCTCTGCATTTGCCCTTGATAAGCCAGATTTCACACTACTCTGAAGCATCTTTGATTTCCACCTAGAATATGGTGTCTTTATTTAAACTGTGCCTGCTTGTTTCACCATCAAGGTCAAGATGAGTTGCAAAAGTGCAAACCCTTTGCTTATTGGAACTTATATATTTTTTGTTATAGTAGTCAAGTTGGTGAATAGTTAGGCTCATAGTTCTTTTTATCAACACAGCTGACACTGGACCAGTGCTTAATTTGAGCCAGTAGTTTCTCGTGCCCCAGCACTTAATTGCTGGCACCTGCACTTGGTGGCACTGTTTGTGCAATTTAAAGATGAGCAGAAAACTGTTATTTGTTAATTCAATATACATTAAAAGCAACCAAAACCTGCCACCCGAACCATTCTTAAAGTTTTGGCGGCCTCGAACAGTCTGAATTGTCACCTTGTAACAATGTGATGGTTAGTAGTTGTGTAAGTACAATGGCAATGTGTGGTGCAAACTGCAGTGGCCTCCTGATGAGAACCCCAGCATTTCTTCTTTTTTTTTTTTTACAAATAAAGCACTGGACCCACCCCTTTTGCTGTCACCATCCCCACCCCAAGGCTTGTGTTTTACAATAAGGTTGACCACCTCACCAGAACTTTTTACCTACAAATCATTGATTTCAGGTGTGTTAGTTTGATTAGGACAATGGAAGCAAAGCAAGACTACTGTCCCCAGAATGTATTCATTAGGATATCACACAAATATCAAGGACTGGAAACAGTTAGTGTTAGCTGTGACATTGAAAAAGTGGTGGAGCGGTGGGAGGGGCACAGAGGGTGAGCGTAGGGGGTAGTTTAATAATATTAAAAAGTTAAACTTACCTGCTGCCAGCCGCCTTCTGCATTGGACTGTTCAATGTAGCTGGATTAGAGAAACCTAAGTGCGCATGTGTGATTTAGTCGGCCTTAGATGGCCGGCCATAACACATGCCCACTTAGAGTGTGCACAGAGCACTCCTCCTCTCCCCTGTCATGCCCCGGCCCCGCTCCGCCTTGCACACGCTGGCTGAGCACAATAATGAAATATAATTTTCATTTTTCAGCTGCTGGCTTTGTCCAGTGAGGCGACGCTCCTCCGCCATTGCAGAGAAGCCGCCCCTGGAAACGATGTCAGTAATGATCTGGAAGTAGGCATTCGCCTTCCTACATCAGTCCCCGTTTTCCTTCTTTTTTTGTCTCAAGTCAGTAGGTTTCTATTACGGATACTATCATTAATGATAAACTAAAACGTTGTGATAATATGTTCCCACAATAGTTCTAAAAAATTGGTATTTATTTTAAATGCTACCTTTTATATATTTTTCTGTTTTACAATGATGTTGTCACCCTGGTGTAGACGTGTCTGAAAGTTTCCGCCGTTGGCAAGTGTCGTTAGTTCCTCGTCTAGACGTTTAGGAGGCCTAAATATTATTTTGGACTGGCTTTTGGATTTATGTTTTTTTTTCTCTCCAGCCCTGGTCCCGGCATCAGTGAACATCTGCTTCAGGATGCTGAGTCAACTGTTATGTAACAGAGTGAGGTTTCCTTAGCTACAGAGCTTCTGAAAAGAATAGGCGCCTATTCTGCCTTCAACACACTGAAGGCTTCAGCCAGCAGAGGCAGGTCAAAGTGGAACCTATTAAACACATTTCGAATGCTCTGTGGTGGTCTTAATGATAATAACTGAAATAATAGGTAGTGTGTTATACAACCCTTACCACCACAGCTGTTCTCATTTAGGAGCCCCGAATGTAACGTATGGCTCTTGTGTGCATCATAATGGTACTTAATTTATCTCTTTTGACTCTTAGGTGATAGCCTCCTGACTGCAAAAAAATGCCTACTAATTTCATGGTTTCTGAGTATTAATGTAATACTTACGAAAAAGGCAATCACAGAGTCCATCAGTAATTACCTGCTATTCTTAAAGTGGCAAACACGCAGACCTGAAAGAGCAAGTCTTCTGTAAACCCAATGATGCTCATGGTGTAGTAGAAATGTGGTGTGTTCCCTTTTTCTAAGGAGTCCTGTGATTGGGTGGATCCCTGCCTTCTTATCCTGCTCTACCTCTATGCAGCCTTTGATGCACTCAACTTCCAGGCATCAAACCGCACACTCAAATCATGCATGGGTGTCTGTAATACACATTGATTCTCCCAGTAATCTTCTGCGAAGTGCCCCAAAAAGTCACCATTTTTATTTATATTTTATTTTGAAAGTTTTATAGAGCGCGAACAAGATCCTTGCGGATATCAGAGCGCTTTACACACATAGAGGTTATACAAACAATTAGATAGATAGATAGATAGGTAGATAGATAGATAGATAGATAGATAGATAGATAGATAGATAGATAGATAGATAGAGTGATGGTGATAGATAGATAGATAGATAGATAGATAGATAGATAGATAGATAGATAGATAGATAGATAGATAGATAGATAGATAGAGTGATGGTGATAGATAGATAGATAGATAGAGTGATGGTGATAGATAGATAGATAGATAGATAGAGTGATGGTGATAGATAGATAGATAGATAGAGTGATGGTGATAGATAGATAAACAGATAGAGTGAGGGCGATGGATAGAGTGAGGGCTATAGAGTGAGGGCGATGGATAGAGTGAGGGCGATGGATAGAGTGAGGGCGATAGATAGATAGATAGATAGATAGATAGATAGATAGATAGATAGATAGATAGATGGTTGTGTGTGTGTGTGTGTGTGGTTGTGTGTGTGGGTTGTGTGTTTGTGGTTGTGTGTGTGGTTGTGTGTTGTGTTTGGGGTTGTGTGTGTGTGTGGTTGTAGGGTTGTGTGTGTGGTTGTGTGGTTGTGTGTGGGTTAGGTGAGGCATTGGAGCAGGTCTTTCTTGAGGGTGAAGGTTAGGAATAGTGCGAGTGATACATTTGGTTCGAGAGTGAAAGTTGAGTTCACTGTAACAGATAGAAGCAAGGTTAGAAATAAGGTCTGGTTAAGGGTGAAAGTTATAGTTATGGAAGGAAATAGAAGCAGGATTAAGAGTGAAAGTTCGGGCTAGGGGAGGTTTGGATCTGGGTTAAAGGAGAAAACTAAGGTTAGATGAGGGACAGGAGCAGTGTTAGGCATAAAGTCAGGGTTACAGACTGATTTAGAGCCAGAGAGAGCGTTTGAGTTAATTTAAACTGCAGAGCATAGTTGAGATTAGGGCATGGGTTAGTGTTAGTTAAGGCTCAGTGAGCTAGCGAGGTAAATTAAAGGAAACAAAATTAGAAAGAAAAGTAAATTCAAAACATTATCTGAACTCAATGTACAAGTCAAAGATTAGCAATTTCGATGGATTAGCAAAATAATATTTTGATGAAAAGTAATTGTTATTTTGAGTAATTTACTGAAACTGTTCACCTAGTGCTGGCCCCAGGGTCACGTAGAAAGGGCCAGGTGGGTGACGGGTAAGCAAGTGCGTACCGCCCATGACCACAGATGGGCGCTACTTGTGACTGTAAGCGCTGTGATGTTTTGTATGTAGCATAGACTTAAAAGTCACAGTACAATACACGCGTAGCCCTGTGAGGAATGCTGGATGACAGAAGAGGCACAGCAGTGCCGGAGGATGGGGGCCAATGGCAGGTCCAATAAGAAGCGGTCTCAGTGGCTCTTGATCGCAGCGCTGCCAATATGCATTACTGATAGGGAGTCTGCCACGAATGCAGAGGCCTTTTGTGAATCGGCCCTTTAGTATTTCAAGAGGTAAAGGACCGGCCTTCTCCTTGTACATGCCCAGCACCTGGAACACTCTCCCCATCCATTTTAGAATTGCATCATCCATCCTACTGTGAAGAAATAACATATCTGTTTAACCCCTTCGCTGCTGATGACGAGCTGAGCTCGTCATGTAACACAGGTTTTTGTAAATTGCCGCACAGCGGAAAAATAACCGCCGCAGCGATGCGGTTAAAGAGCGCTTCTATCCTATGCAAAAGGGTCCTACTTGTTACTTGCCTTCTATTTAACAATCTAAAAATATATTCTTAGACCTCAACTGCTGTTCACTGGTCATCTACTTCCTAGCTAGGTGTACACTACGCAAGCACTACATACGTACATTTATCAAGGGATTGGATGTTTTCCCATTGATAATTTAGCACTACTCTATTCTGTGTTACCAACTCATTAGATTTGAAAATTCTAAGATGGGCAGGTAGTGAACACCATCATGTGTGTCTGCAACTAAGTGTATAACCAAAAAAGGTGCACCTATGGGATGGGCCTAAATATTATAGTAAATAAAAGTCAAATCCGCTACGAAGAGCAAATTTTATTAAAGAGCTAGAAACATTGACAATAGGCCTGGAGAATGTTATGCTGACGCTCGTTTTAGTGAAGTGTATTGTATTTAATAATATTAATCAGTTTACTATAGTTTTTTCATGTGGATGTAACTCCCCTGACACCCCATGATTTGAATGAGTCTACCAGGCATCTAAGTTTCAGAAGAAGAATCCAGTGTGCTTTATAAGAAATGTAGGCTTCAGCTGAAGGCATATGAGAGTCTCCACAGGTTTAAGAAGTGCTTAGGAGTCAATCTGGCCCAGCTGGGCACAGGGCATATCATAGGCTCCAAGTAGTCGCTGGGCGTTTGGCTTCTTTCTGCTATGGGATTAAACAGGCCTGGAACTGCTCCATCTCACACTACCCCAGAGGCCAGACAGATCAATCATGAGATACCTTACACTGGAGGAAATTACCGAGATCATCATTGACAACCAATCATGGGCCAGGCCTCATTGGTATCCCAAGAGCCGTCATGCCCGGTCCAGTTTTCATTTAAATTGTAAGGTTGGGTACCTCCCACAGCCACATCATCTACTTGCATTCTGAAGAATGAATGTCATATTTCTAAATCTTTTTCTCGTTTGAGGTTTTGAGAGTAAATGGCTTATTCAATGAAAATAGACCTGTATTGCAGCCTTCAAGGCTTTAGGCAGCATGTTCATGCCTTCGAGAAGGAGGAGAAAGGTACTTCAGGGCAGTCATTTAGATTCCCAAGTGCCCCACTTCTGTTCACAAGGAATGGACAGAAGGACTCTGGCAGATATTCTCACTCATAAAGTCAGTCACGGCTTCCTGGCTCCTTTTCTGTACAGGGGCGTCTGAAGCTCTTATATTTGTGGGAAGTGTGAGAAGCTGGCGCTGGTAACCAATTTATGAAACAGGCGCTGGTGGTCAGTGTGAGTAGCAGGCAATGCCAAAGAATGGGAGAAAAAGGCTCTTGTGGACAACTTGAACTCCAGGCACTGTTAAATGGTGCATGAAACAGGCATTAAGTGGATTCCAGGAATTGCAGGCATGTGTAAGTAGTGGGTGAAACAGGCACTAGTGGACTTCATGAGTACCAGGCACTAGTGAGGAACTAGTGGACAATGTAATGAGTAGGCACTGGTGGACTGTGCAAGGAGATATTATTGGTGGGAAATGTGAGGATCAGGCTTGTGAAAGGCAGACTTTGATGACCACTGTGAGAAAGAGAAACTCATGGGCATTATTATGAGCTGGTACTGGCAGGCTAGAGATGCTCGCATTTTGCACAGTGTAAGGAACTGCCATTCGTGAGAAGTGTAAAGAGCGGTCACTGGTGAACAGTGGGAGCAGGAGACACCAAAAGGCAGTGGCAGTTTCTTGCTCTGGTTGAAAGAATAAGGAGCTGACCCTCATGAGCTGGGTGAGAAGCTGGCACTGGTCCACACCAAGAAGATTATACTGATGGACAGTAGGAGGAACTTTCAATGGTTGTAGGACATGGAGGCAGTTTTAAAAACGCGGTGTGTGGAACACATAATTGTCGAAAATGTGAGGAGCGAACACGAGTTGTGAGGAGCTGGCATTAGTTGATTTGGTGAGCTGAAGGTACTTGCATCTAGAAGCTGGCACTGGTGGGCCATGAGAGGAGGAAGCATAGGTGTGGGGATGGTAAGCTATGCGAGAGTCTCTTTCCCACTAACGGTGTCATCCTTCCCCTACTCAACTAATCCTCCTGCCTAACGCTCCTCACCCCTTCCGTGCCATTCTTTCAAGGCAATGGTACCTGTTCCTATCAGTATCCTTTCTCGGGTCCAATCAGTTCAGATCTATCAACCTCAGCAGGCTAATCCACTATGAACTTCAGTTAACACAGAAAACAAATCACAAAATGCACCTTTGCTTCTGGAGGAAACCGACAGCACACTTGCTCAGAGTGAGCATTAGATGGATATAGTCAGTGGCGCCTGGCGCCTTTTGGGAGTGGTGAGGCGGGCGAATTGGCACTGTGAGAAACTAGCAATGCCTTTAGGCTCAATGCCAAAGCTCTCAATCGTGGTTCGTTATAAATGGCGTTTATAACAGACCATGACTGAGAGCTCTGTTGTTGACACTGGAGGCAGTGCGAGTTTCTCACAGTGACTGTCAGTGAGTCAAAAAGATGTTAAAACACCGAGCTGACTCAGGGAATGCAAGATTTTAAAAAGCATGCAAATATATATATATATATATATATTTGCATGCTTTTTACTTGTAGTTGGTGGTAATTTGCGATTTCTTTTAAAAATGCCCTATTTGGCATTTGTGAGGGTGGCATGTGACACACATACATGCCCATAGTACATGTATGTGTGCCACATGCACACACATGTAGATTTCAGGGGTGCAGCAGGGTGTCTTTGAGACACCCCTGCACCCTTAAAATAATTCTCAAATTGCGATTAGCAAATTGCGAATTCTCAATTTGAGAATTATTGCACTATCATTCCTATGGGCCTCCTGGCCCATAGGAATGCATTGGAAATTATTCTTTATTTGCGAATTCTCAAATTGCGAATTCGCAAATAAAGAATAATAAGGAATCGCTAATAAATAGTGATTTTGTACATACATACCGTTTTACGAATTCTAAATAGCGATTTGAAAAAATCGCTATTTAGGATTCGCAAAACGGAATCTTGATACATCTGGCCCTAGATGTCTCTCTACACTTTTAAAGCTCAGGCCCTCAAACACTGAATCAGCCATTTTCATGGCTCCTTCCATGCATCAGCTCCCTGTTGAACTAGATCATGAAGTAATTGGACATTGAATAAAAGCCTAACATGGTTTAGCAGAGGATTTGGATTCTCATCTTTTGTGAGACCTCAGGCAGTAGGATTTGGAACATAAGTCAAAACCATAAATATGCTTTTTCTCTAGACTAGTGCTAGTTGAATGCCAGTTACTAATGAGGATACATTTGAGGTATTTGTTACCGAACAAAGATTAACTTGCTTCTCTGTTTGCCTGAAGTCAGATCTTAATAGATTCTTTACTCTGCATTCTGTAAAAGTTTGGTGCATTAAAATACAAGTCTGTTTTTAAGTGAAGAATGTTGTCTAAAGGATGTATACGTGCCACACAATAGTGCACTCAGGCAGGGATTGCCTAGAGAGGTGTGAGCTCCCAATAACAGCACAGCCATACTACATTCACTGCCTCAAATGTATAGTCTCTGGAGGAACTTCCCTGGGGAATCCTACAAGCTTAACCCAGAGCCTGGCAACCCAGGGAGAACATTGTCATTATTAGTTGATCCTGAATGGTATTGCCAATGATGCACCTAAAGATCAGCAAAGACTTCAAGACCCTTACTCTTTCTCAGCCTACTTACCATGCTAACAAGTTAATAGGTTCAGGGGTTTCCCTAGAACTATTGATGAATGACAAGGCAACCACTTTAGCGATATTGATAATAATGAAACACCTACTATGATAACGAATAAAAAGAAGTTAAAAATAATACATAATCGCTCTTAGCAAACCAGCCTTGCTAAAATCATTTCCTAAAGAAGTGTACTTGCCCAGTAAGTGCTATATCTTGCTAGAATTGTTTCATAGCATAATCTACACTTTCCCACAATACAGGATCTAATTTCTTTACAGCAACATGGATATGCAGAAATGAGTGCCTAGTGACTTGCACATTGTACTCTCTTCCTGAACGTAACTCTAGACTATGCGGCATCATTCCCTAAGGATGCGCTTGCACATTAACAGTACTGTGCAAATAATGGTTCTGTGAAGTATACACAAGTGATAACAACAATTAAAAATAACACTTTCTACAACCACACATCCATGCTAGATTCATTAACTAAAAATGTACAGACTCCCCATAACAACAAGGATATGCTAGAATATGTGTACACGCCTTAAACAATACACCATACTCGAAGCATGGCTTAAAGGTGTAGACCCTCCCCATAAGAACGCAGCTCTGTTCGAATCATGCCCATGGGTTACAGATGTATACACTCCACGTCAGAATCCTTGAGTAGATAGGTATACATCACTCACATGAAACTGCCATGCTAGAATGATATGTATATTCTCACTATAACATCAAAGTTATGTTATAATGGTTTCTTGAAGGAGTATGCACTGCATATTACAATGTAGCCAAGTTCGTCATGTCCTAAAGATGAATACAGGGCCGGCTTTAGTGCTGGTGTCGCCTGGTGCAACAATAATTTTTGGTGCCCCACACCCATGACCGCCTCCTCGGATTCTCTCACCACCACCGAACAAAAGTGCCCCTCATTTCTCCAGTCAGAAGTTATTGCTAAATACAGCGCCTCCCCCCCACTGAGGTCAGCGAACCCCCTCCACAGTTCAGCACCCAGTGCAGCCGCACCGGTCGCACTGCCCTAAAACCGCCCCTGGATGAATACACTCTCAATGCTAGAATCATTGCCGAAAGACGTATAAGTCTCCAACAACAATGGAGCCATGCACCAATGAAGGCTGAAAGATGTTTACATTCAGCATAGCACATAGCCATGCCAGAATCGTTGCCCAAAGGCTTGCATGTTCCCCCTAACAACAAAGTCATACTGCAATCATGTCTTAAAGATACACCAAGAAAACAGTACGAGCAACATGGCCGCCAGATGTACACGCTCCCCATATGATGTACATTCCAGAGGGTTCAGGAGCATCTCTTTATCTTCCAGAACCTAAGACATGGGATAACAGAGAACACTGTGGAATGTACCCTTAACCCTTCTAAAAGGGTTTCACCAATAAAAAGGATCGAGGAAAGCGCGCCTGACGTTTTTGTATTCAAAGCACTAAAGTGGTCTTTCTTGAAACAGTAAAAAATGTCGAACGTTTACATAACAATTATGATATTGGATGGTCTTGGCTCTTGAAAAAGCTTGTACATAGTTCTGCTCGACCTGTTGTAAATTAAGCATGTTACTCTTAACATATCTACTTCTTCATCAAAAAAGCTGTTTAACTCTGAGCGCATTTAACCTAAATCAGGCGTCCTTGTATTTACAGTAGAATTTGTATGTTTAAATGTAATGTAGGACATGCTGTTAACATTACTATGACTTCATATTAAATCTTCTTGGGATATACATAAAACTATTGAAGAATAAGCTCTGTATGTTTACTATATTGCAATATGTAGTGCATTAACAGAAGCAAGGGTGCAAGGAGTTAAGGCTGATGCTTATGTTTACTGGTGCCTTCACCATAAAAACAAGAATGCTATGACATTCAAAGGTGCTGCCTTCGCCTACAAACCCCCTGTGTACAACTGATCCCTACCCTGGTTGTGACTGAGCCTCCTTTTATGAATATATATATATAAATATGCAAAGTGGGACCTGCACTTGGAAGAAGGCGGTACGCTACTACCATTGGATTCTATGCTCCAGGAAACATCCCAAGAAAGTGCAGTGCACAAACAGACTGGGTTTGAGGTGAGGCCCTATCACCATGGCTATTATTATTATTATTTTTAAGTTTTATATAGCGCGAACAAGATCTTCGCAGATATCAGAGCTCTTTACATAGAGGGGTACATGAGGGAACATAGTCAGACAAGTAAATCAATAGATCACACAGTACAAATAGTACAAATAAATGAATGCAAAGCCAATCATGTGAATAATAAGACAACTCAAACAAATAAGTAAAGGGGTCAAACATGTAGTTCAGATCGGTGCAGGGTGTTAATAGGGTTGAGTAAGTAGTTCAAGTGTATTTAGCCATGAGGATAGCTTTTACTTCTTTTTTAAAGAGTGTAGTGGAGGAGATAAGCCTGGTTTCGGGAGGGAGTGAGTTCCAAATTCTAGGCGCCATACCCGAGAAGGAGCGCTTGTATGTTTTTTCCTTCCGGAATCTTCGAGGTTTCAGCAGAAGATTGTTTGTGCCTCTCGTGTTTCTAATTCCCCCAGAGATTGTCAGTTTCTGAGCAAGGTAGCCGGGTGAGTTTAGGTGTACCGCCTTGTGTGTCATGCAGGCGATTTTCAGATGTATTCTGGCTTCAAAAGGCAGCCAATTCAGGGATTTCAAGTCAGGGGTAATGTGGGAGTGCTTTTTTGACCCAGTGATGAGTCTAGCTGCAGCATTTAGAGAAGCTTTTAGTGGTGCGGTTGTAGTTAGGGGGAGTCCGCAGAGGGCGGTGCTGCCGTATTCAATTCGTGGGATGACTAGTGCTTGTACTGCAGTTTGGAAGTCTTTGGCTGGGAGGTAGGGTTTAAGTTTCCTCAGAGTATTGATCTGGAAGTTCGCTCCCTTTGTTGCCTTGCTGATATGTTGCTGCATGCTGAGATTGGTGTCAAGTGTTATGCCCAAAGATTTTGCTGAGTCCATGATCGTGGGTTGGACATTGAGTGCCGTTAGGAGTTTAAGCCAATGTTGAGTGGTGGATATCTTCGCTGGGGGTGAGATCAGAAGGAACTCTGTTTTCAGGGCATTGAGTTTGAGGTGATTGTCGGCAAGCCAGGATTGGGTGCATCTGATTGTTGAGTTCAGGAGCAGGATGTCATTGGGTGATTGTAATTTGAGGTAAAGTTGGGTGTCATCGGCGTACATGTGGAAGTGTACATTGGATGCTTGTAGCAAGGTGGTGAGAGGTTCCATGACTAGGTTGAACAAAGTTGGGGATAGAGAGGATCCTTGGGGGACGCCTAGCGTTACAGGTATTGGCGAGGACATCCGGTTGTTGCTCTTGAATTTCTGCGACCTGTTGTGAAGAAAGGAAGTGAACCACTTGAGGACAGTTCCAGATAGGCCCATTCTTGTGTTTAGTAGTTCTAGTAAATTCTCGTGTTTAACGGTGTCGAATGCTGAGGAGAGATCAAGAAGGATGAGGAGGCAGGTGTCGTTTTGGTCTAGCATTTGAAGTGCGTCATCAATTATGTGAGTCATAGCAGTTTCTGTGCTGTGTCCTGCTCGGAAGCCTGACTGGTGAGGGTTGAGGAGATCGAATTGCTCAATGTGTTTAGTCAATTGTAGTTGTGCGCATTTTTCCAGCAGTTTGGCGAGAGTGGGGATATTGGTGATGGGACGGTAATTGTTGAGATCAGAGGGGTCGGCTGTTGGTTTCTTTAGTAGAGGTGTGACCTGGCCAACTTTGAGGGAGTCAGGTATGCTTCCTTGTTGGAGAGAGCTGTTGATGATTTTAGTCCAGAGAGGGAGAAGCAAAGGGGTAAAGTCTTTTACTGCGAAGGCAGGGAGGGGGTCCGTGAGGTGATTGGATGGTTTCAGGGTGCTGAGTAATTTGCCAATTTCTTCTTCCGAGTATGTGCCAAAGGTTGACCATGTAGCATTGTTTTTTGGATCAGTGGGTGCTAGGCATTGGGGTTTGGAGTAGAGGCTTGCGTCAGTGAGGAGATCGCTTTTTATTTTGTCAGTTTTTTGGGTAAAGAAAGCAGCAAAGTCTTCACAGGAGGGTGCCTCACGTCCTGTGTTGAGTGGTTGTGGTTGCTCCTTGGATTGTGACTTGATTAGCTCAAACAGTTTTCTCGGGCGGTTTTTTGCTTGGTCGAGTTGGAGGCTGAAGAAGTCCGATTTTGAGCGTTTTATTTTCCTGAAGTAGGCGTTTCTCTTTTTCTTCAGATCTTTTAGGTGCATTGCGGAGGGAGCTGATCTCCAGGTCCGTTCTGCCATTCGCATGTCTCTTCTATCCTCGTTGAGACTCCCGTCGTACCATGGTTTGGAGATTTTAGTAGAGACTCTTTTTAGCTGCATAGGTGCAGCCTCATTAATTATAGAGGTCATAGCGTTGACATAGTGGTCAGTCAGAGTTTGGACGTCCGTGGCGCCTGTAGGTGGGAGTAGGAGATTGCAACTGTTAGGGGGCAGAGAGCCTGGGTTGAGCTTTTTCGAGTCTCTTTTCCAAACTTTTGGCTCCCCTGGATTTTTCATCAACATTGACATTACACGCTGTACCAATTGCACAGTTGTGTTGGAGAAAGAGCACAGACTCTCTGACCTGACCGAGCGTTAATCCAGCCCGCTCAGGCCAATCCCCGCACTGCTCTAATGCTTGAGAGCAGCGCAGGAATTGGATGGGGAGTTCGTATTGCTGTCCCAGGGACTGCTGGGACCAGGGACTGGAAGCAGAGGAGCGCGAGGTAGCCGGCAGCACCAGGTAAGGATTGAATTTTTTTTATCATTAAACCCCCCACCCCCCGCCCCCACCGTGAGCGCCCCCATCCTCCCACACACCCCTTCCACCCGCCTCACCACTCTTTATTTGAGTCGGCCGCGACTCTGCTGTAGCTGATTTGTAGTCGGACCATTTATTTAGTAGCACAATTCCAATGCACATTGGGTGAAAGGCACAGCTTTTACATACTTCAAGGTATTATACAGTATCTAGGGCCATTATTTATCCGCAGAAGTAATTCATGTATGTGCCTGTAAGAAATAGTGTGTTGCATTTGGGTCTGTAAGAGATGTGGATGTCCAGTTAATGTTTTCCAGCCTAGCAGGGGCTTTTCCTGTCTCCCATATGTAAACCTCAGTGCTCTCCTCTCCAGGTCACTCAGAAACAGCAGAACTGAGGCCTGCTTGCCTTGCAAAAAGTCTAAAAAAAAATCAAAAACACTATTGTTAGATTGCTATAGGTGGGTAACTTAGACTTATTATTTTTTTGTTCAGTGAAGTTAATTTCATAAGAGGTAACATGTTTCATCATACATGTACCTAAAATACATGGCTTACATTGCTTTGCCCACGTACAACCAAGTGATTAAATGTTGGTTTTATGTGCAAAACAGTTTTCACATGCACACCTTGTTCACGTTGACCCTGAGTACACAATAATTTTGGAACAAAGTATCCATTTAAGAATCAAATGAGATGTCTCCACAGAAATCCATCATGGGCTAACCAACTCAGACATGGTGTAAGAGAAGCTAGCTTGCAAAGACATTTACATTGGAACCGAAAAGTGTATTTAGGAAGAAAGTGACATCGACAGGAAGGGAAGTGAGGGCTGCAAGATAGGCAGATTGTGTTACAACATTTGCAGGACCATTTGCAAAGAACCAAGTAATATCTGTATGCTACTGGCAGAGTCACAAAACTGCAGGAAACTGGGTTTTTAAGGTCAGAGAAGAAAGGAGAGAGCCAAAGTGCTGAAAGGAATAGAAATCATGAAACATACAAAGAAAAATTAAGAAAGGAAAAAAGAGATGAGGGCAAAAAAAGATATGGAGGGCAAAGATTAGATTAAAAGATTTTATTGAAAGTGAAATAAGTGATTGTGAGATGTTGAGTACCAGAAAGACATTGGTGTAGGGTTGTGTGTGCATAAAGAAATAGGAACTATGGCCCACTAACACAAGTGGCCATTTTATTTTGATGGAGCTGGTAACAGTATATACCGGACACACTACTGGTCCGTTTACCCTCATCTGGAGATTTCAGCTGATGAAAGAACCATCCAGGTTACATTTTTGGCCACTATGAGGAACTACCACTGAAACTGAACACAGAATTACTTAAGTCCTCATGTATTCCTCATTTCTTATTGGACCCCAAGGATATAACTAGTAATGGGTCGAATTTTCCCCACCCCAGAAACTTTTGTGACGTATCATCACAAAACTTTCCAAAAAAAGTTCATCCCCTGAGCTCCTTCCTGGAAGGTTTCAGGGTGATCCATCAGGTGGGGGCCAAGAAAAGGGGAGGGGGTCCCAAAACACATTTTCCCCATGCAGTATCCCATAGGGGCTTTAGACAAAGCTACAGCAAAAACAAGCTGAACAGAAGTACACCAAATTTGACAGATAGCAAGATCTTTACACAGAAAGTATGTGTTTTGTGATTTAGTGATTTAGTGTTAAATCTGTTCAGTAGTTTTTTGAGAAATTAAGGTTCAAAATTCAAAAATAACTGTTGCTGCTGGAATTACAGATAAACAGACCCAGAGCTGATTTACTGCTGTCAACATCAACAAAGAAGTTGGGCAGCCATTTTAGGACCCTGCAAATTGTTCCCTATGTCCTAAAAATAAATAATGAAAAAATAAAATATAGGAGAGAAGGGTAGGGATACCTTGACTCCATAGATCTTGTTGGAGTTTTCCAGAGGAATCCCCTCAGGCCCAAAAGGTTTTAAAAAATTGTTTGTAATTCCAAACAGCAGAAAAAAGATAATAAAAAAGCAGGACAGCATTTTTCAGTAAAATCTCCCAAGGCTCAGGGTGTTTTTCTTTTTTTTGTTTTAAGCGGAGAGAGGAACATGCATCAGCCATCTTCCCAAGTCAATTATTGCCCATGGGAACCAGATTCCCCATGGCCTGACACAAGTGTTTAATTAATTTAATTATAAATTGGAAAGTGGCATGTGCAGGATCGTAATGAAGGCCCCTGCAGCCCTCAAAATGGACAGAGGCCCTCACACTACAGGGGTCCCCAATCCTTCAATAGGGGCACCTTTCAGCCCAAGACAAATGAATGGCTGTGAGATATGGATCACTGAGGAGTCCCTCATTGCATTCTGCACAGGCCCCATCCTTTTGCACCCCAACTATAATGTTTATGACCGTATATATTACTTCGCTAATTATATTTACAGTGACATTGATTGCATCACTGATGACATCTGAAATGGCCACAGAAGTTTAACATTAGTGTGGTCAGTAGTCTGTAATACATAAATGTCTGCAGCAAGGGCCAATAGAGGTTCTGGATGAACACCTCCACAGCCATAAAGGACTTGCCACAAAATACAGAGGCCTCTCTCGATCCAGGTAGCACGTTGGACAAATACAAATGATCCAATGTTCACTACTGTGATAGATGGATGGATGGATGATAGACAGACAGAATAAAACACATAAAGAATTAAAAATGATTTACTTGAAACAAAATTATATATATATTTATATATAAACATACAAAAACATAAATGTAATTAAAAAATAAATTATATAATGTCAAATCAAATTTAGACAAAAATGCATTCTACAGTAATAGATAAACTATGTATTTAAATTAAACTAAAAACTAAAATATTCTAATACTTATGTGCCTTGAAGTAACATTTCTCAATGAATAAAACACAAAAAACGAATAGAACATAAATTAATATATACGAATTTAAATTAAAAATACTTCAAACAAATTCATATCTAAGAAACACCAAAACACATACAAACATTGTTGGAAATATTAAAATAAAAGCATTTAAAAATAATAACAAATTATAGTGTAAATTAAATCCTGCCAAAATAAATAAAACACTTACATGTAGATTCATGAAGCATTTTTGCGAGCGCAAACGGTGCGAATCGCAAAAATCGGCCGTTTGATCCCACAAAAATTGCATTTGGGATTCATCAATGGTTCATGCTCTCACAATATAAGAATTTGCAAATAATTGCGAGTTCTGATATTGCGATTGCATTTAAGGAATCCCAATTTGCGATTCCTTATATGCAATGCATGAACCATTTTAAAATTGCGATTTCGCTATCCGGGGCCGCTATTTACCGCGAAGTCTGACTACGTGGTAAATAGCGAAAACTTAGATAAATGCACTTTAGTGCATTTTTCTAAGTTGCATGTTACACACACACATGTCCTTTGGACATGTGTGTGCGCAACATCAGTGTACATTTCCATTTCAGGGGTGCTACAGGGTGTCCTTTGGACACCCCTGGCACCCTTGAAATCGCATCCTTATTTGCGATTCGCTAATTGCTAATCGCAAATAAGGATAATGAATGGGAAATCGCATCCTTATTTGCGATTAGCAATTTGCGAATCGCAAATAAGGAAGCAGTAGAAATCGCAAAAAATATTGCGATTTCTACATGCATCCGTTTTGCGAGTCTGTAATAGCGATTCCTTAATAATCGCTAATACAGACTCGCAAAAGAGGACTTTGATGAATCTGGGTGATACAACTTTAAAACCACAGAAACAAAATTATAATACTAACTTTAAGTTAATATACAATGAAAAAACAAGCACACCATTATAGCTCCATGCAAACAAAAGCTATAAAAATACATAAACTGAAGAAAATACAATTTAGTCCTCACACTCTCACCTAAGCAACAGAAGGAACATTATTTAATTTTTTAACTATACCCACTCCAACCTAAACAGCATTAGGATATGTTGGACTTTAGGGGTGTCAGATTTACTATTTCCACGTCAACCTGAGCAGCAACAAAATGCATTTTTTTACTTTGTTCTGGTCAGATTTACTAATCCCACTCCAACTTAAGCAATAGTAGTAAAATTTTACTTTTGAGGGGTTAGATTTACTATTCTTACTCCAATTTAAGCAACAGTAGAGAAAGTGTTGGACTTTGGAAGGTTCGGATTTATTATTACCTCTCCAATGTAACCTTCAGTAGGAAAAGTGTTAGACTTTGGAGGGGTTACATTTACTATTCCAACTCCAACCTAAGCAGCAGTAGAAGTGAACGAATTGTTGAGTTATGGTTTGCTATTGACTCACTAAATTGAGCAACATTAAGGAAAGTGTTGAACGTTCGGTCTTATTTATTATTATGTTATAAATTTATACAGCGCACAAATACCAACGCTGTCTTGGCGCTAGCAAACCGAGAAGCGAGCAGAAGCATTATTCAATAAACAGCCAAGTCTTAATGGCTTTCCTGAACAAAGTCAGGGAGGGAAGATTTCTGATGTTAAAAGGGAGGGAGTTCCAGAGCCTTGTAGCTCCAACCACAAATCTTCTGCCACCTCAGTTTGATTTAAAAAATCTCTGAGACAGTATCATTTTTGCCTCTTGTGATCTAAGGCATCTATTTGGAGAGTACCAATGGAGTGAATGTTTCAGGAACTGAGGGCCAGTCCCTTGTAGTGCATTGTATGTAATACGGAGGGTTTTAAACTTGATCCGACTTTTAATTGGCAGCCAATGCAGACTCTGGAGATGATTTCCCACTGACTGAAATTTTGGAAACCCCAAGAGGGGTCTTGCAGCTTCATTTTGGCTTATCTGGAGCCTACGTAATTACTTCATTACTTCTACAATGGAAAAAAAAGTTGGGCAAGTGTAGGACTTTGAAGAGGTCAAACTTACTATTCCCACACCAACCTCAGCCGCAGTACAAAAAGTTTAAACTTTGGAAAAAATCACATTCACTATTACCAAACCCACATAATAAAACATTACATGGAATGTGTGTGTGTGTGTGTGTGTGTGTGTGTTTGTGTGTGTGTGTGTGTGTGTGTGCGCATGTGTGTGTGTGTGTGTGTGCGCATGGGCGTGTGTGTGTGTACCCCATCCCTTTTGCAAGTGCTTTACCACCCTCTTGAAGAGGGCAGTAAATTGCAAGTGTTTTGTGACCGCAACTGCAGTTGCAAAACATTCTTACATAGGGTAGCGAATCGCTATTAGGAAGGGACACCCTTAGAACGCCCCTTCCTAATAGGGAGTAGCAAATCCTATGTAGCGAGTCGCAAATAAATTGTGACTCACTAAATAGGGTTTGTACGTGGCCCATAGGTATTTTTGATGCGCAAACGGGTCGCAAAAATGGGTCGTACATCTGTCCCTATAACCTGTAAATATGTAGAGGGATTCCAGTTGTTGACTGGTCGCTATTGAAAACATGTCTTTGAGAGAATGCAGTTGTGTGTTGCACATCTTGTGATTTGTTTCACTAAGGAGTGAATGGATGGCTGTGGCCACAGAATGATTGTTAGGAATAAAAAAAAACATCTAAAGCATTTTCAAATCCTTAAACTACTGTTTTATTTTTCCTCATAGTGGCTGTTTAACCTTGTTATTATGGTTTTTGAAGCACATAGGATATTGGCTGAGGCTATGCTTGGATTTAGGTGGACAGAATGACTGTGGGCGCTTTCTGGTTGGGCATGCAGTGTGGACGCTGAATATGTTTATTATTCCTTGTCACATTACAAGGTTTACTCAGTTTATCGGATTAGTGCAGATACCTCCACAGTGCTTCAGTTAAACACTCGATGGGGGTCATTTGAGGGCAGAGTTAGGTAGGAAAAAGAGGAAAGCAACATTCGGTTCTTGCTTATTATTTTTGGACGTCTTTGTTGATTTTGGAATGCCACAATGATTAGTGAGGTAAGCAAAGTCGCCTGTTTAGCATCATTAACTGAATCAGTCAAGGGTTAGACATTATTTTCTTTAGTATTCCATAAGGCAACTGAGGCACACCTACTGAAAGGTACAGCTTTTTCAGCTCACGTTCTGTCATCCCATAGGCCCCCCGCTGCGTGCCACACTTTAAACCTACACTGCATTGTTTTACAGCATTTTTGACAATTTGCAAAGACTTACATATTTTGTCTATTTTCATACTTTGCATTGCGTTTTTTATCCATTGTCCGTTGTGTTTTCCCATTAGACGGGGTCGTGCAACTGATGCGACCCCCAAATAATTCAAATAGACCTTAACCAGGTCTTAGGAGGTTATTAACTAATGTTTTGCGCTTGTTCTTGAATGTTGCAAAATGATGTACAACATTGTGCCAATTTACTTACTATTAAAAAAGCCAAGAGGCACAGCACAAAGTTGATCAATACCCCATGAGTGCCCATGAAACCTTTAATAAATCTAGCTCCAAAAGTCGGGTTTTCCCGATTTCTAAGCAATTGAAATAATGAAGAATTTAATAAAGTAGATATAATTTATTGGGCTTATAATGGCCAAGCAGCTGCCTTTGAAAGAGTATGTTTATTGCATATTTTTATAGCTACCAAAGTTCAGGAGCTGATTCTTATCTTTAAATTGAGACACCCATTTCAAACATTAAATTAGTTTGCTGCCAAACAATCTGCTAACAGTTGGCCGCACTTCCTTTGTTACTGAAAGGAAGGTGAACCTTTGGGCCTTTATTATTTTATTAGAACTCGGTGGTCTATTTTTTTAGACCTACATTTGGCCACACTTCGTTTGTTACCAAAAGGAAGGTGAAACCTTGGGCATTTACTGTTTAATATTTTATGAGAACTCAGTGGTCTATTTTTGAGACCTTGATCTATTCAAGGAAAATCACGTCTCTTCTAAAACTAGTATAGAACAATTTAAAAAAACACGTTTAGAGAGCTGCTGTAAAGCAGGTCTGTCGCTGCAAAAATATCATTAGCATCTCATCTCTTTCCTCGCCCCATTCCTTACCCATTGAGAATTTATTCTCCACCCCCCAATAGGTGATCACGTCTGAAGCTGTTTCCCACTTTCATGGATGACAGAGTCATCCTCCTATAAACTCCACTGCCTCCAAAGATTCCCCCCTTTTTTCTAGTGCCCTTTTCACTTTCTACTGCCAGGCTTTCGAAAGCTACAGTGGCACTTCTGTTAATTTACTGTTTGTGTTTTTTCACATATTTGAGGAAATGCAGTGGCCTCTCTGCACTTATTATTTTTAGTGAGGCAAAGCAAAGGCTTGCAGATTGGGCAGCAGCGGTGCAGAAGAGCGGTGGGGCCAGGGGGGGAGGGAGGGATTTCGACAGACGATGTAAATTAATTATTTTTTATAATTTGCCGGGTGAGCACTGATGGCGCCCGGGGCGACAATCTTTTTTTGTGTGCCCCCGTCCCCTCCCAATATGACTTCTTCCTCTGATTCATTCACTACCACCCAGCAAAAGTGCCCCTTATCTCTCCATTAATCACAAGAGTTGTCATGACATTTTTATTGGTGCCTTAAAGTTGGACGTACATGAAACTCTGCCCCAGGTGCTTCGAGATCGAATGTTATTGCTAAACACAACACCCCCCTGAGGTCAGTACCCCACTCCAGGTCAGTGCCCAGTGCGGCCGCACCGATCGCATTGCCCTAAAGCCAGCCCTGTGGTGGAGCAGTGTGAGCTGCTCTCTTTGCTTCAAGGAGCAGGGTCCAGTGCAGAGTCCTGGTTATGACCACTTGAGAAGAGGTGAGTGCTCTCTGACCTGGTTGGTAATGACCGTGCAGGGGCCTCCTCATCAGAGTGTACTTGGCAATGTGCTTGATCTTAGAGGGGCGTTTCTCATGCTTTGCAGTTTTGGTAGACATGCCCTTTGATATTTTTGACGTGAGCGGTGCATGGGGATGCAGACTTGGTTTGATGACCTAGTTGAACAATGGCGACGCTGGGATCCACATTCTTTTCTTTGAGTGGATCAATTGCGATCGACCCATACTAAGGATGGTTCAAACAAAGGGTCCCATTTTCCTTTCTATAGTTCTTCTGCTAAAGGTTTCAAGGAAAGCTGTGGGCATTGAGGCAGCCAGGTTATAGAGGAGAAGAAGTAGAATCTTATTGAAATCGAAATGCAGGAAGACTCACACTTCCAGCTGCTATGTGACCCCAGTGAGAGAGTGGGTTCTTTGGACTTCTTCTTGGCTAATGGAAGTTTTACCTGGAGTTTTGAGGAGGCACCAGCAAATAGCTTAGGTAAGCATGTAAGGCTTGTTGGCATCTATTTCCGAGTGTTTTCTGTTGACACAATGATTTAAGTATGAGACATTTATACTGAAGGTTAAGAGTTCAAGTCCTCATATCTCAGTGGTAACTTTTCTGCACAGTAATCTGTTTTATTACAAATTATCCCATTACTCATGATAATTTAAAGGTAGATCAGTGTTTTAAATCATTCAGGGCAGGAGGGATTTTGGGCACGGACTCCTGCTCCCAAGCAGACCTGTTCCAAAATCGTAGCGACATATAATACAGTGAAAAGTAGTGCTCAGTGACTGTGGTGCCGTGAGTGTCATATATACAAGGGTGAAAGTAGATTATGTACAAATTATCAAAAGAAATAAACTGAAAGGGTGGTCAGACCAACGGAAAAAATTGTGTGTCTGGTAAATAGCACAATTGCTTCTAGTTTTGAAACCGAGAAACTTGATAAAGCTGAGCCATATACTAACGTCGACGTTTCGACCCTGACAACAAAGCAGGTCTTCTTCAGGACTAACGAGAAGGATGACAGCCCATCATGGGGGTAAATTCCCTTGGAGTGGCCTCGTTGAATGCAGGCTTCCACTAGTCATGTGGATTCAGGAAGACTCGAGGATAATGAATCAGTGTGGTTTCAGGAAGACTCAAAGGGATGAATCAACGCAGTTCTAGAGGTCGTGTGAATCTTGACTGTTGGATACTCTAGCAACCGTGGTTGTGACATCAGCCGGTGGGTTAACCAAAGCAAATTAGGTCCCCTGAATATGTGCCAGTCAAACGTCCTGGCAGCGCGTGTTCACACTGCGGCAGTCTTGAGCACTACTTTTCACTGTATTATATGTCACTACGATTTTGCATTGACCATTGACAGCCTTATAAATGCATATTAAGATTGCTCTATTTAACAATAAGTAAAATCGTTTTTTGAGAACCCATACTTGCCTGTGTTTCTGTGCTCCAACCATACTGAATAGATGTGATACTTTATGATTTATCTGCCGTTTGTGAAGAAAGTGTTCTTTCCCAACAGAACCATCGCAGGGCATGCAAAAAGCATAACTGCCCGACTTGCTCTGCCTGCTCCTAGAGTGGGCAATAGGAGCATCTCTTTGCAACATTCAGAAGTCCCTAAACACTGCAAAAAGATAGTCAACAACAGGCACCCCTTTCTAATAGCGTCTCGCAAACACTATTTTGCAAGTCACTGACTTTCAAAATAGCGTTTGTACATACCAACACCTTTTTTTGCGGTCCCAAATGGGCTGATTTGGGACCACAAAAAAAGAGTCGCACATCTTGCCCCTAGTCTTTATGGATGAGGTAAGAAACTGGCTAAATATTGATGACATTTTACAACTAGGGTGATATCCTGACATGCTTTCATTCAACTTAATCATGACTCATGTGACACGAGATGCACTTTGGCGATTTACCAGTGAAAGAGGATGTCCATTTAATCTTGAATGAAAAGTTTGGTTACCAAACTGCAGCACAGAAGTCAGTTATGTATAAGGAAAACCACAGTTTACTATCACATTTGCATCAATCAGAAGCATGCCCCATGGGAAATTGCATGAACCTAATCATATAACTGCAAAGATAAATATCCAAGCATTTAGTGCTTATTACATTTATAATTAGCAGCTGTGGAGTGTCTGCAAGTTCCTAAAGGTTTAGAGGTATATGGTGAGTGATATGATTAACTTGCAAATTATCTTTAGGATTTAATAACAGCTTCCAAGACTTCCCATTAGCTATAATTGTTTCAAACCAACTATCTGTGCAAACAAAACTGTAGGTGTTTATATTAATATTAGAAACTGGAAGCAAATGTTTTCTTGAGAGTGCCTCAGTTTTTCCCCTTAGGTGATTGTTCTTCAAACCAATGCCTAAATTGCCAATAAAGTGACAATCAACTGTGCTATAAAATAAAATATACAAAACCTTTTTAATTAACATGCAGTTCTGGGTATTTTTTGAAATATGACCTGTGATAATTTATTGCCTTTCAAAATAGTGTTACGCTTTTTACATTTGCAAACAAAAAATAAATAAATAAATCACCACTAATTCTTCTACATGAAAGTTAGATCCCACACAAAAATTCATTGAGCGCTCAGGAGCAATCAACAGTTCCTCATATGTATTTAAATAAATTGACCTTGTTCAGGCACTCATACAGATTGCCAATGTTAATTAGATTTCACAACTTTAACTATGCCTTAATTATGACCAGTTCATCACTTGTTCAGGTAGATCATCTAATCCATCTAACATTTGTAAGTGCTTCATCAGTAGACAACTACACTTACAAACAAGTTTTGGCAAAGGCAGTCAGCTTTGTCAAGTTCAAGTTCAATAAGTCTTTATTTCGAAATAGAATTCATAAAAGACAAGGATACAATACATGGAATATTAATAAAACCATCATATCAGAAGAACATTTAAAAAGTTATTAAACAATTGATAAAGACTTTACAATAAAAATGCCTTCAGACATTATCATTTATAAAACATCATCAATATTTAAAACCATTATAAAATGTTGGGATTCCTAGTACGGATAATCCATGCCCAACCTAAGAACTTGGCCACACCAACCACAACAAACTCAATCTGATTAGTACGAAAAATCCTCAGGGCTTCAAGGTACCCCTTACTGTCCAGTCTACAACATAAGGGTTTGAGCCATTTTAGGCGTGGGGCTCGATAGGCTGGGCAGGCAAAGAAAAAGTGACCAATGCTCTCTAAATGATCCAGACACCAAGGACAGCTATTATTTGAATTCGCAGCCCACTTAACAGTAAAGGAATTAACAGGGAGCGTCCCGACACGGAATTGATGATATAATTTCCGGTCAAGGGTTTTACAAATCACATCCCAATATGGCTCATGGGAAGGTGTCAGTTTGTGAGTCAGAAAAAGACCTGTTAAATTAGTATCTTCCGATTGGGTAACTGCAGTTAGCCTAACAGAAGCCCAGAACAGGTCTTTAAAATCTTGTTTAGAGGGGAAGATGGAACCCCCCGGATTGGTCCAGAGCTGGTGTAGACCCATCTCTAACAATACCTGTTTTACTTCCCTATGCCATGGGATTCTAGAGGCACCCCACAGTGATTTGACCTCATCTAGTTCTTTGGCAAAGAGGCTAAGCTCCGGAGTCGTCCAGATCCGTCGCCATAATGCCACCAATCGAAACCGGGCCATCTCATTTAGGGGTTTACAACCCAGGTCTAGCAACAATGGTTTGGTAGGCGTGGACTAGGGAAGGCCTACCAGATTACGCAGAAACTTATTCTGTGCTTTGACCAGGGGAGACAGGTCCTTAAAACCCCAAATATCCGCACCGTACAAAGTGGCTGCATTTATCTTGGCTTCCTAGATTTTTAGTACAGGGGCAATTCGTTTAGTCAGGGATTTCTTATGTTCCAGAAGCAAACAACCCGTGAGGCGTACAAATTTGAGATATAATGCCTCAATCTGGGGTTTCCAATTTAGTTGGTAATCCAGAGTCACACCCAGATAAGTCATTACCTTCACCTGTTCAATCATGACACCATTCAAGCTGACAGAACTTATAATTGGGTTTTTATTACTGAAAACCATAAATTTGGTTTTGTCTACATTAATCTGTAGGTCATTTACCCTGCAAAACTCTGCAAACCTATTCAGAGCTGTTTGCAACCCACTACGAGTTTTAAAAAGAAGCAGGGTATCGTCAGCAAAAATTTGCATCGGGTACTTAGATCCGCCCAGGGATGGTGCATCTGTCTGAGATTCGGAAAAAAATTTAACTACCTGGTTGATGAACAGGAGGAAAAGAGTGGGGGCCAACACACATCCCTGGCGCTCCCCACGTGTTACCGGGAAGCTGTCTGTCACCTGACCTTGTTTGCCACACCTCACTCTGGCAAAGTTATCCTCATGTAATCTCATAACTATGTCCAGAAGTTCTACGGGCAGGCCCATAAGTCTCAATGAGTCCCACAGTTTTGCTCTTGGAACCAAGTCGAAAGCCGACTTGAGGTCCACAAAAACGGCATAAATAACACCTCCACCCAATAGTACCACCTTACAATATAACATAGTAAGTCTGAACTGAAGACCTGATCTATAGTGCTAGTGCCCAGTCTGAACCCAGCTTGCATGGAGGACAGTATGTTTTCCAGCTCCATCCACCCCTGTATTCTTGCAAGTACCATCCTAGCAACTATTTTTTGAAGTGAATCTATCAGACTTATAGGGCGGTAATTTCCCGGAAGTGAGCGGTCCCCTTTTTTAAAAACAGGTAAAATCTCTGCCCCTTTCCAAGAGTCAGGGATCCTGGCCCCTGCTGCAATGGCGTTGGCCAGCATGGTTATGTACGGAACCCAAACATCAAGATTCGATTTAAAAAGATCTGCAGGGATTGCATCCAATCCAGGTGCTTTCCCTGACTGTACAGCACCAAGGGCATGCTCTGTATCAGTGGATGAGAAAGTAAGCTCGATCCCATCAATAAAAGGCAAGACCACTGCAGGCTCCTGCTGAATATCATGTGCTGCGCTCATATCTTTAAATTGAGCGGAGTAGAAGACCACCCAGTCTACTGCGGAAACATGGTTCACAGGCGTTTGCGAATCCAAATTCCTGCCCCACTTGACGGTCTCCCAAAACTTCATTTGGTTTGATGATTGACATGCCATGAGGAGTTCTGACCAATATAGGTCATCCCACTCCCTCTTTGCTGCCCACAATACTTGTTTGTATGATATCCGGGCAATTTTGATGTCATCAATGTCCCTAGATTTGACTGCTGAGATTAATTTACTGTGTGCTGCCCTACAACTCTTATTATACCACCTTTTATGAGCATTATGTTTCTTTGACCTCAGTGGCTTTGTAAGCAAAATTTTTAATTCCATGAAGCATTGTTCGTGTAAATCGATTATTTGAGGATTAACCCCAGGGGAAGACGGAAAATCCGCCATAACACCCATTGTTTTCATTACTTCCTCCTCTATGTCTTTGATAAGCGAGGGGTCTGCAATGACCCTAGACCGTTTTACCCATCTTCTGTCATTACACAGAATGACATCAGACGTTAGGCATGCTGTTACAGAAGGTCCGTCCCCCACACCGGGTATCCTAAGGCCTAATGAGAGAGGATTATGATCACTCTCTGGCCGTACCACAACCTCCATGTCAATCACAAAAGAACAGAATTCTACTTTAACTAGTACATAATCAATCCGACTCATACTGATCCCAATATTAAAGGTCGGATGGCCAGACTTATCAGAAGGTGTACGCCCATTCACTGCCCGCAACCCCCACTCCAAACAAAGTCCCAACCAAAGCAGTGCCGCCTCAGTTCCCTTAACACCCTTGCTTATAGACAATGGCGGGATGTTCCAAACAGTATCCTCGTCAACTCCCAAATCCTCACCTAAACTAAGGCTAGGTTCAAATGAACAATTTAAATCCCCTGCCACTAGGATGAAATTGTCACTGCCTATTTCCCTCAGAAGCAGATCAAGGTCATTCAAGACTGGTTGCTTACGACCTCCTTGGCAGCCCCGGGCATAAATATTTATTAACACAATGCTCTGATCATTACCCCTACTGAGCTTCATACCTAAGAGGTCTGGGTTGCCTACCAAAATTTCAGAAGGTCGGTACCCCAAAGATTGTCTAATCCACACCACCAGTCCTCCAGAGGCTCTTCCCTTTGGGCCCTGGATAGCAGGCTTGTAATAGTTTAGGTACCCTGCTCTATATAACGGGGCTGTTGCCCAGCTCTCCTGAAGCATAACAATGTCAAAGGTGTCGATGAATTCAGCCCAATCTTCATTGTCCATGCGGCCCCTTAACCCTGCTATGTTCCAGGAGACTACTTTGAACAACCCCACTTGGCTACAGGTTGGGTTAGCCTCTGGTGAGCTAACATCCTCCACCCTAGTCTCAATAATCCTATGTACAGGACTCAAACTTAGGCTGGGGCCTTCAGGCATAAGAATACTGTCTTCTTTACATAAATCCTCCTCCACAGTGCTCAGTTCTAAGATAGATGTCAACTTGCTAATGCCTGTATAATCCCTGCTAATACCATTAGGCTTGTTTTCCTGTTCAAGGCAATCGATAGATTCTAACCCAGACAAGGGTTCAAACCTATTCGATAGATAGGGATAATAGGGGAGGTTGGGAAAACACACTGCCTGGTTCCTCCCCACTGGTCTAAATAACGGTAGGGTGTTAGGCGGGGGGACGCCATTCCTTTTGGGGTAGAAATAGTTCAGGCTTAAAGATTGAACATCCCCCAGCCTTCCAAACCTAGCCTCCCTACATATATACTCAACCACCCAAGGATCACAAAAATTAATTAGAATGCAATCACCATCCAGGTCCTTGGTGCAATAACCCACCCAATCAACTCTCCGGGCGGTCAAAATCTTAGTGGAGGAGTTGGGTGGGAGGGGACGATTTTTATTTAGTCAAAAAGCTACCTTATTCAGTAGGTCGCCATGTGACTCAGATTGGCCATCCTTGAGAGGTGCAACGCCTGTCAAAACTATGGTATATGGCTTCAATTGGCAAGTCCGCTGGAGGAGGTCCCCTTCTAGAAACATTCCTGGGGAGGTGAGCCCGTCCAGCAGTAGAGCTGGAACTAGAGCTAGAACTAGCTGCATGGTGAGTCGGTGCATTAGATTTAGCTCCCACCGCAGTCTGGGCCTGAGCATGAAACATAGGCTTGGAGGTGCCAGGCTGTGGCGCACCATTAGATTTGCTGCTAGCCTTTTTGGGAATGGAAGGTTGGACAGCCGGGGTCGAAGGTTGGTTAGAAGTACCAGATGATTTAGGATTGCTAGCCTTTGGGACCGGTCGATTGGAGCTAATATTAGATGGTCCACCAGCTGCATGAACCTTGGATGCTGGGAGATCATTCCCCTGGGGCTTTGGGTTGCTTTTAGAGGACGTAAAGGCCAACTGAACAGCCTGATCCTGTACCAGTTTTTTAAGAAGGATTGAGTTAGCTGTAATAAGGGACTCTAAACTGTCAATTTTGAGGTTCATGAGTCTTGTTCTCTCGAGTACTGGCAACAGGAGTGTCTTAAATAGAACCTCCATACGTGTCAGTAAGTCGATGTCACAATTACTCATATTAACTGTGCCCATACCTGGAGCCCCAAGAGGGGTGGTTTCTAGACTACTAAGTGATTGGGGTATTAACATGTCTCCAGTTAATAGACAAGTATTACTTGCAGGTAGTGATGGGCAAGATGTTTTTTTAACCTTAGACGGTCCCCCTTTCTGACGTCCCTTGTTGCGCTTCCTTTTGCCAGTAAGACTTGTCTCAGTAGCCTCTTCTTCAGATGAAGAGATTACTAGAGATGGACTAGCTGATAGCGCACTATTTCCCCCCTCTCCTTCTGATATATCAGCATCATTGGGATCAGTAGTGGCATTTAGAAGGGAGGAAGGGCCAGCTAAGTCACTGTGTATATCCGCTGAGACAAGGACTATACTTGTATTATTGGTTGGGGGGGGTAGAGTGGGTAAGGGACTTGTCACAGAAGCTGTATGCCCCAAAGAGGATCGTTTCCCGCTAATTAAATCTAAGGATAGCCTTTTCTCAGCAAAGGCTATCTCCTTCTCTAGTATTCCCGTTGCTTTAATTATGAAAGTGTCCAGTGGGCCTGAGACCACCCCCTTTGGGGTCTGTAGCACCACTGAGCGATCCTTACCAGAGCGTAACGGCATACTGGGAAAATGCTCGGGAAATACTATCAAGGTACAGTAGAAAATAAAAACGGGAAAAAGCCCCACAACAACAAACAGTGAGTTAAGACAGTGGGCTTAACAGTAACCCCAGGGACAGTACAATGTCAATAACAAAATGTAGACCAGAAGAAAAAAAAGCCAAAAGGTATGGCCCAACCTAACCTCGCCCGACCACAGACGGTCCCGCCCTTGTCCCGGGCTTCTCCCGGGCGCGCTCCCGCGCAGCGGCCAAGGAACCTCCTTTTGAAGCGGTGTGGAAAGATGATGGGTGGGTGGGCGGGGCCAGCAGGGAGAGCAGCCCAGGTGTGGTCAATGGGGCTCGCAGGGACTCCTGGTTGCTGGAGTCCCTGCCTCAAAGCTCGCAGCCCTGCCGGCGATTCTACACGCCCCCTAGTCCTTCCCGAGGGCAGCCCCTCTCTATCAGCTGCTCCAGATGGCGATGGCACGCTGCGGGACCCGCGAAGCGGGTCCGGCGAGGTGCTAAGTGTCCCGGATAAACAGAAGGTCAGTGGCAGCAAATACCTCTCCCAAACTGCTACACAACAGCAAATCCGATTTGGCAGGGTCCCGCAGGAAGCAACACGAAGCCCGCTTTTCACTCCGTGGGCGGGGGGGCGGGGCCAGCAGGGAGAGCAGCCCAGGTGTGGTCAATGGGGCTCGCAGGGACTCCTGGTTGCTGGAGTCCCTGCCTCAAAGTTCGCAACCCTGCCAGCGATTCTTCACGCCCCCTAGTCCTTCCCGAGGGCAGCCCCTCTCTATCAGCTGCTCCAGATGGCGATGGCACGCTGCGGGACCCGCGAAGCGGGTCCGGCGAGGTGCTAAGTGTCCCGGACAAACAGAAGGTCAGTGGCAGCAAATACCTCTCCCAAACTGCTACACAACAGCAAATCCGATTTGGCAGGGTCCCCTTTGGCTTTGTCAATGCTTGTTTTGTTTTGCCATGGTTTTTAGGAAACATTATTATGAGAGTTGCTGGACCCTCACCAATACTAAAAAATACAAAAAAAAGCTAAAATATTATTTGGGTCCCAAAAAGCATGCATTACCATAGCACTGCTTTGCACTTACGGGATCTACTTAGTGTGTGGATGTGCTCCTCTTGAAAGGGAAGAATGCCATCACTCAGAGTGAACTAGGCCAATGGATAAAGTGGGCTGAACCGTTTCATCATGCTATATGCTGTAATTGGCAGAAGCAAAATGTGAATAATGCAACAACAGACCTACGACTGAAGAGGGCTGGCTGAAAGCCCCTATTAGTAAGCATATTATATATAAAATTTTACTAACATCAAAAGGTTGTGGCTAACAAACGTTTCAGATAGATAGATAGATAGATAGATAGATAGATAGATAGATAGATAGAGGTTATTTACATATACATTAAAGCTGCCTGCAAGAATTGAGTTTAGTTGAGCGTTGGTTCAACAGGAAGTGTTCATCTCTTAGTGCTCATCAGCTTGAGCAGTTTTGTGGTTTAGAATAAATTAGTTTTGGGGTCTCCTTCAGATTTCTTTTGTAAAGGTAAATTTGCAACGTTTACGAATGTGCGGATTCGTGAAAGAAAGTAATAACTGCCACAAAGAATCAAATTTAGAACTAGGTGAAATTACTTTAAAAAAAAGATTCATCAACAAGTGTATTTTCTGGGAAAGTATATTACGGCTGGAGGAATAAATAAATAGACATGCATCAAACAACTATACAAATTGAATTATCTCAAGGGGTGTCTTGCCTAAAGGCATGGCTGCACTTCAAAACAGAAGAAAAGGAGTTTTAATTTTTCTCTGAAGGACAGGAGGTTCTTTGTGGTGTAAATGTTGATAGTCTGGGTCTTTGGACCCTATTGCACTCAAGACATCGACGAACAGATGGACAGGTTGTATACAAAATATCACCCACCTCTTTATTGCAAGCTAATCACAGATCATTTTTCACGAATCCACAACATTGCACCTGTGTCGCAAAGCAGTGTTTGTAAAACATCATTTAGATTGAATTATAGATTAAATTGCCAAAAGAAACCTTTCAGAAAAATAGATGCCTGTTTAGGGCCTCTAGTAGGCACAACCAGGGGCATAGCTTCAAGGGGGGTATATGGGGTGTTGCACCCCCCAAATGAATGTATTTTGTACTAAATATTGGACCTTACAGTTGGGTACAGTACGGTCACTGTCTGATTTAATCTGGATTTTCAATATACGCACAGATGAAAATACACAGAATGTCTTCCTCTCTATTTTTAGCTCTTTCCCTCTCTCTCTCTGTCACCCTCTCCCTGCCTCACACCCCATCTGTTTTTAAGTTTTTCAAGACTGTTGGTTGTTTTGCAAAGTATTGTGTTTCCTGCCACTTAGTACCCCTCACAATCCACTTTCCGTTCTCTCGCTACTGCCCTTAAGTGCAAACGACGCCGTGCTTGTCGTATAATGCATTTTAGTGGATATGCCAGCATTATTGTTGGATAATCTGAAGTCACACCCCAATTTTTCAGACAAAGATATATCCCTGGGAACAACCAATGCTTTAACCCATATATATCTTACTTTAAATGCAGATCTATATTCAATGCACTTTTTGTTAAAGATATTTTTATTGAAAGTACAAGAAGGAAGAGGAAAGGAAGTAAGAGAAAGATAGAAACACAGTAAATGCGACAAGAGCCCTCGCAGGAGCTCACTCTACATGGCCGAGTAATGTTAATATTGCTGAAGATTGGACAACGCGGCCACCCTAGCCAGGATGAATCTCAAAATCCGCCAGCCAACAATGTTGTCCCCAGCGGGAAGTCCTTAGAAAAGCTTCGGTTCACAGTGGCGCCAGGCAAAAGCCATCCAAGCCAGGGGTTCATTCGACCAGTCTAATTTGCGCCTCCACGTTTCTCGGCCATTAGAAGAACAATGCAGCGAGGTGAAACACAAAGACCCACCCCCCATAGAGATAGACAGAACAAAACTCCCTCCCCCCAAACTCCTTCAACCCTCCAGCCCCCCTCCCCCCAGTGGTGGCAGCCAAGTAACAGGTACACATCCGAACATTCTCTCATACTTGAAACAAATGGAGTGCACGTAAAGTGGGCGGGCAGACCGCCGACGGTAAACCTCGAGAAAGGAAGCGGACTAGTGGGCCCCATCTAAAGATGAAGTTTTTGAAATCTCCTCTGAAAACATCCGCCATACGTTCCATACTCAGCAGTTTCCATAACCTAGCGTACCAGAGGGAAAGTGCAGGGGCCTCCTTCTTTTTCCAAGCCGCCGCCAAGGTCAACTTGGCCGCACCCATGCAGAGCCAAAGGATTTGTTTATCCGCTTTAGTCTGATGCTCCAGGAGCGGATCACGGAGACCCAAGAGAACGAAGCCTATTGAGTCAGGAATCGGGTAACCCAGAACTTCCTTGATTTGGGACAGTATCTCCTCCCAGTAGGGGCGAATGACAGGGCAGTCCCACCAAATATGGCAAAAATCCCCCAAGAGACCACATCCTCGCCAACATCTATCCGACGCAGAGGGAAAAATCTTTTTCAACCGGGCTGGGTAAAGATACCAGTCCAGCATCGTTTTCATATGGGCCTCCCTGAGGTCAATGGAATGATTAAATCTATGTAAGTCACGCCAGAGTTGAGTCCACTCCTCGTCAGAGACATCCCGTCCCAGGTGCTCTTCCCACAAACTCATGTATCTAGGGCGAGGCGAGATAGCCGTGGTAAGTAGAAGGCCATAGAGGAATGAGATCACCCCCCTCATGGACGTTGCGCGGGTGATAAAGGATTCGAAATCTGTGGGAGGCCTTGTTGCTGCATCCCGCACCTCCGGTGACAACGCCCAATGTAGCATTTGGGCATGCCGGTAACGCTCGGACGGTAACACCGCATAATCACGCATGCAATTATGGAAGGTGAGTGGCTCATAACCATGAAACAAGTGCGTGAGCGCGTGGCACCCTCCCGTTCTCCAACCGTCAAAGGGGCCCTCCACGAGAACCGGTGGAAAGGCCGGGTTAAAATGTATAGGGGTGAAGTGGGACGGGAAGGAGGTCCACCTTTCATCGCCAGAAACCGAGTCCCAGACCCTCAGGGTGGTACTCGTAGGGGTGCTAATATAGGCGTTACGAGGGCGATCCCCCTTCGCCTTCCAGACCAGGTCCCATATCGACCTCCCCGCCACACTCTTATCCATATGCAACCAATGCTTCTCCGATTCCATCTGGGTCCACTCGACCAGCACTCGGAGTTGGCCGCCTTATAATAGAGGTGCTTATCTGGGAGGCCGACCCCACCCTTTTTCAAAGGCCGACGCAGCGTGATAAAAGAAAGTCTAGCGCGACCCCCTTGCCAAATATAGCGTAGGATCATGGTCTTAACACGCCTGAAAAAGCCCCCATCCAAAGCAATAGGGAGCGCTTGAAACAGGTACAGGAGCTTGGGGAGCATCGCCATCTTGACAGCATGGACGCGGCCCAGTCAAGAAATGAACATGGGTTTCCACCGATTAAGTTCGGTCTGTATCTGGGCTAGCAAATGTGGGAAGTTGGCCGCATACAGAGTGGTGACGGATGAGGTCAGCCGGACCCCGAGATACTGTATAGAGGAGCTGGCCCACAACAGGGGCGTGAGCGGCCGGATGCGATCCACCTCAGCAGGTGGTAGCGTGAGGTTAAGGATGTATGACTTGCCGGGGTTGACCCGAAAACCCGCCACTGCTTCAAACTGAGAGAGTACCTCCTGTACCCGTGGAAGGGAGCTTCCCGGGTCCGCTAGTGACAATAGAACGTCATCAGCAAAAAGGGAAATTTTATGTTGCTCTCCCGAAAAGGGGAGACCACTAATGTCCGGGTCCTCCCGCACCCTAAGGGCTAGGGGTTCAATGCTGAGCGCAAAGAGTAGGGGAGATAGGGGACAGCCCTGCCGCGTACCCTAGGAGTGTGCAAAGAAAGATGAAACATGGCCATTAACCATGACCCTTGATCGAGGACTGTGGTAGTTGGCCCGAAGCATATCTATGAATTTGGGGGGAAAACCAAAGGCCGCCAGCGTACCAAAGAGAAAGTTCCAGTCCACCCGATCGAACGTTTTTTCAGCGTCAAGGCCCACCAAGACCGCCGGGATCTTGAAGCGATTAGCCTTTCTCGATCAGATGAATCAACCTTCTGGTGTTGTCGTGGGTCTGGCGACCCTTTATGAATCCCGATTGATCGGGATGGATAAGGGCAGGCATAAGGTCCTGGAGCCGTGCAGCCAAGATGGAGGAGTATAACTTAGCATCTACATTCAGTAGAGCTATGGGCCGGTATGACTCACACTTCGAGGGGTCCTTCCCGGCTTTGGGGATAATCGAAATCATTGCCTCTGCCATGGTGCCCGGAGTCTGGCCCGCCTCCCTCATGCCATTAAAAAGTGTCACCAGGAAGTCCCCCAGTTCAGAGGCAAAGGTCTGATAGAAGGGGCCAGGCGCCTTGAGCGGTTTAAGGGACTTGATTGCGGTCAACACCTCCTCCCTAGTAAAGAGGGCTTCCAAAAGGTTGTTTCATTCCTTGGAAACCTGCGGAAGTGGATGAGCCCTCAGGTATTCCCGCTGATCTTCCGGCTCCAGGTTATCCGCCGAGTACAGGGCGGCATAGAATTTGCCGAAGAGCTCCGCCTTGGCCGCGTCTTGATGCTCCAAGGCGCCCGAGGGCGCCCGGATGCCACCTACATACTCCCTCTCACGCATATCGCGAAGCTGTCGAGCCAGATGTTTCCCCACTTTATTGCCTTGTGCGTAAGAAAGACGTCGTAAGCGCAGGAGGGTATACTCCGCCCGATTATTATAGTGGGCCCTGAGTTTACCCCGCACTGCCGCAAGCGGACGGAGCGTCCTTCGAGAAGGATTCTGCTTGTGCGCAGTTTCAAGTTGTGCCAGCTCCGCCTCCAGCGCCTCTCTTTCCTCTCGCCTAAGTTTGTTCAGGGCGTAGTTCAACGCGATGCACGTGCCCCGTGTCGTTGCCTTAAAGGCGTCCCATTGGGTGAAAACCGAGGTGTCCCCTTCTTTATTAAACTCAAAGAATTCACCAATGGCCGCCCTGAGTTTTGTGCACGACTCCTGATCACGTGTAAGGGAGACAGGGAAGTACCATTTGCGGTGGGGGGACATCCCCGGGGCCCAAGTCAGGCATACTGCCAAGAGACTGTGATCTGATACAGAGAGCGGGAATATCCTGCTTTCCCGCAGGTCCCCCTGTAACGACTGATTCAGAAAGATGTGATCGAGACGCGAATATGTGTGGTGAACATGGGAGAAGAACGTGTAGTCTCTAGCGTGGGGGTGGAGGACGCGCCAGCTATCAATGAGACCCAGACTGTCTATAGCGTCACGCAACTCAGGGGAGAAGAGGCCTGCCTCCGTCCTCTGTTGGTGCGAGCAATCAAGGCCTTTGTCCCAAACCAAATTGAAATCCCCCATCACTATCAAAGCACCCTCCCCAAAATCCCCCACCTCCCGCATGAAGGCCTCAAGGAACCCATTTTGGCCCGTGTTCGGCACATAGAGAACCACCCACGTGCAGAGCTTGCCAAGGAGCATCCCCTTCACCATCAGCCATCTACCCTCCTTGTCGCTTCGCACACCCATGGGTTGAAATTGAAGTGTAGAGCGGAACAGAAGTGCCACCCCCCGGTGCTTAGTAGTGGCAGAGGATTTGTAAATCAGTGGGCCGTGCCTATTCTTAAGCCTGGTTTCGTCCCTACGGGCCAAATGAGTCTCCTGCAGTCCCACCACATCCAGATGATGATCTATAATGTATTTCCACACCTTCTGACGCTTTTGAGGAGAATTAAGGCCTTTAACATTCCATGAACCTATCGTAACAGGCATCATTTAGACGTTACCCTCCCCCACCCCGCTCCACATAGTGCTCCCCGTAGTGCCATAAACAAACCGACCACACCCGCAATCATACCAGGTCCACCGCTACCACCACTGAGCCCATTCCAAAACAACCCTCCCCCAATCCAAAGGAGCCCCAAGACATCATACAGAAAAAACAGTTCCAGAACCAGAAAGAGAACAAATAAACCAAGAGAAGAAGCAGCTGGACATGACCATAAGGGTCGGGGGTAGAAGACCCGAGTAATGCCCCCCTCGAGTTCAGGGTCGGGGTAACCCTCCAGTGGAGCACAGTCCCTTAATGTACCTGAGGTGGTAGAGCCCCTCCGGCCCCATGGGCCGCTGTTGGGGGAGCCTAGGCTGCCGAAGAGCTGTCTATCCGGCTCGAATCAGTCACCAAGGCCACCGAGGCAAGAACCTCTCCCCTCTCACTTTGGCTCGCCGAGGGAGTTGGGCCCTCCACCACACCAAGGCGGCCCACTCTCTGCCATGCCGAGGAGCGGGAACGGCGTCGTCTTCTTGGGGAAGCGCTGGCGCCAGCCGACGCGGCCTCCTCCTCCATGCCCAGAAGTTCCCTGGCAGCTGCCAGAGATCGCATTTGCACCAGCCTGTTCTGCCATCTAAAGATGAGCCGAAAGGGGTGGCCCCAGGAGTAGGACACCCCGTGGTCCCGCAGGAAAGCCGTGACTGGGCGGAAGTCCCGCCGCTTCTGCAATGTGGAGGCCACCAAGTCTTGAAAGAACTGGGGGCTGAGTCCCCGAAATTGTAGATTGTTGGTATCCCTGCCTTTTCGTAGGATCCTCTCTTTTAATTGAAAGTCGTGGACACAGACTAAAATGTCAGGCGGCGGCGAGCGCGCGCCACGTGGCAGCCCAACTCGATGCACTCTGTCCATGCGGATCTCCGAGAGGTCCGCCTCTGCCAGAACCTGCAGGAAAAGGGCCTTCACATATTCCCGCAAGTTTTCACCTTCTCCTTCCCATGGTACAGCTCGGATTCGAATGTTATTGCGGCGGGACCGATTTTCCAAATCTTCGCAGTGTGTCTGAAGATCTAAATTTTGCTCTCGGAGCCTGAGCATGTCCTGCTGTAACTGGTGGACGTCACCAGTAAGGCCTAGATCGTGCTCCTCCAGGGTCGCCACCCGTTCTCCGATGCCATCCACATCTCGGCGGACCTCGCGCAGGTCGGAGGCCAGCTGTGACTTCAGCTCCGTGATGTCGTCCTTGATGGATGCAAAAAGTTCGATCAGGAAGGCCTTCGTGACCGGGCCATCCCCGTCGTCCTTCGCAGGGGACTTGCTGGAGCTGGGGGGCGATCCGGATGGACCCCTCCCAGGGCCGTCCTTCCCAGTCCTGTTCATGCGGTTTCTCGTCGTCATGATGAGGAGCCTCGGCTAGCCCCCGCGCACTTCGCGATCACCAGGAGCATCCCGGGATATCAGGCCGCGCTCCCTCGCACCCCCCGAGACCTCCGCTCCGCCGTCACTGGGAGGCCGGGGCTATCAGAGGATAGCAATCGACGTGCACACTCAATGTCCGCTGGGTCACCCCCGGGCTATAAGGGGTAGGGACGGATCAGCACCTCCTCTCCTCTCGTCCCTCTGCGCTGTCCAGCCGTCGCCAGACAGGTCGGCGCCTCCTCGCCACCTCCGTCCAGGTGACGTTAGCCAAGATGAACCACAGGGGGGTAGATTAAGTTTGTGACGGCCCCAGTTGGGGGGTTCTGCAGTGCGATCGTTCCTCACCGCAACTCGCTGTGGCTCAGGGTCCCCCTGGCAATGGCAGCCGATGCTCTCCAGGCGATGCAGTGTAGGCCGCACTAGCGCATGTGCGTCGCCGCCTCAACACCTCGGCTAAGTCCGCCGTTCTTGGTCGTAGCTCATCTGAAAAGGGCTCAAAAGCATTCAGGGCACCTCAGTAACCCCAATAAAGTCGATTCCGGAGCAAAGATCGCCCCAGGACAGCTACACAAGGCGATGAAAGGCTCGGGTGCCGGAGGAACTCGCAGGCACGTCTTACTCCGTCGCCATCTTGGCCACGCCCCTTCAATGCACTTTTGAGTAGTTTTAAAAAAACATCTTTTTATTACCAATGCTCATGAGACCATACAATACAAAATTGTTCCAAAAGTCCATATTTGGAGATACCACGAAAATCAGCAGTAGAACAATCATGGGGGAACAACCAAGACAATCAATAATCCCCATCCCACCAACCACTAAGTGACCCTCCAGATTCTCTGTATTTCCGCCATTACGCCCACACTTTCTTCTATTTTTAAGCACACCCCCTACTTTTGTACACCGTTTCTTCGGGTCTTTGGCACCAGTCAAGGTCCCGCTTTTGAGTAGTTTGATAAGAATTTGGAAGAGAGTGTTGATTCCGTTCCTGTAACCTAGGCCTGATTATGAGTTTGGCGGTCCGTGGACCTCCAAACTCATGGTGGCGCAGCGGGAATCTGCCATCTCTCGGCAGTGGTGCGGCTGTCTGGGGCAGCAAAATGGTGGCGGTGCTGCTGCTGCACCACGAAGGATATTACACCTTTTCAGACCTCCGCACTTTTCATGGCAGTAAGGACATGAAGGGGGCCCTACACCCCTTTCGTCGGTATACAACGTTAAGCACGCATTTGTTACAACGCACTACCATTACAACGCAGGCATTACCACGCATACCATTACAACGCATTGCGCTGGGGGGCGCTCTAGGATAGGGAATAAGTTTAATTTTATATCCAACACCTTCCCTAGTGTCCACGGGGACTGGAGATGGAATATAAAATTATACTTACCACTATCCAGCACCTCAAAGCGCTATGCGTTGTAACGGTATTCGTTGTAAATACCGCGTTGTAAAGGTATGCGTGGTAATAGTATGCGTGCTAACGTCATACATCCCTTTCGTCCCCTACATAATTTAAACGACATCTATGATTAGCCTCACTGAGGTCTGACTGAAGATAGCCAGGTGGAAAGGTGTGGGTGTGGAATATATTTAATGTTCGGATTGTTTGTTGTTGTTTTCGGTTTATTCTTTCACAAATTTGGAAAGTATTTGCCTTAATATTATGAAGCAGCTGGAGAATACTGCCATGTTTAGAATTCCTACAAACTGTGCCACTGTGAATGTCAATAAAGTTTCACTTATAAAAATACATATATACGAGTTTCTTAGTCAATGGCATGATTGACATTGTCTCCTTTGGGAGTAAATGTAAATACACTGTAACTATTTAACTTTCTCCTTACAATTTGCAAATAAAAATGAACAAATAGATATAAAATGGCCATAATGCTGTTCTCAATATAATGTCTGATGCCAGATCATGTGCAAAGTTTTGCAACAAAATTCCAGGACTACATGAGTTTGCACTCATTATCAGCACAATTTTGCAAAGACAGATGCACCAATGCATCCCAGTGTGAATTAGTAAAAATGCTAGTACTGCGCGTCAGTCATTGTGAATGATGTGTAGTCCTCGATTAGTTGACGCAAATGTCAGTGCAAAATCACACAAGTGCAAATCCCTGTAAGCAAGAAACGTTGCAAAATCTAAATAGCGCTGGTACAATCATGTCTGGCCTCTAATGTGTTGCGGGTCATGCAGGCAGATGTTGCGCCTGGATACTCTATCGGGTGATTAGCCGCGCTTTACAAATCCTGATTATTGATTGATTGATGTTGGAATTTGTAATCGGTCCCTAATGTCTTTTATGGTTGGTGACTGTGCAGAAAGTAGTGATCTGATCACTGCTATGCATTGCATTTTGATGCACTGTGCTGCAATGTACTGCCCAGTAATCTCGATAATATTTTATAAATGCCTTTGACAAAGTTTCAATTAACTAACAATAGATATGCACTTCAATGTAATCAGTGTACATTTGTGATACTTTGTAATTATTAGAAACGCCTCCTCAGGACAAAAACCTTTTGTTCATTATTCTGAACAGGTTATCTGGATTGACTCTTTTAAAGGATGCAATTTGGATAACCTGATTTTATCAGGGCAAGTCCTCAATGACTGCTGACCTCGTTACTTTGAGTGAACTGCCTCCCATGATGCAATGAATATGATTAGAATCTAAAAGAAGAAACTCCCTCAACCCACAAAGCTGAGGAACTGGAATGGGTGGAGTACGACTGAGCCACCCACAGCACCGGCCAAGAAAGTAAGAGAGGAGGGATTTATAAAAACACTAAAGGGTGGCGCTCCTGTGCTCATGTGTGCCGCCTTCTTTTAATAAACTGTTGCTGGCACACACAATTCAAAGTTTACATTTGTGCAAAGGTGATGAGAGGTAGAACTAACAATGCAATTAGGAATAATGCAAGCAACACACATTGATAAGGCCTCTTCTCTGGCAGTCATGAACACACTCAACATTCAGATATGATCCTGACCAGCAACAATTATTCTGAAGTAGAGCAGTATCTCAGGTACAAACAGCCTTATATAAAAAATATGTTTTATTTTCAACCAGGGTGCATAGGGAATAGAAAAATTGAGGTGCTGTTTGTAATGTGCACTTGTCCATCTTAATTACCGTTCCCTAGTTGCATAAAAAATAATCATTATGAATGGAATTAGGAAATATAATTTTTCACAATGAAATGTGTTCTTGATCAGCTCTGGAACTATCATTTTGTGCTCCGAAGTGTTCATTTGTGCCTTTCAAGCACTTTGCTAAATCTACCACTAAACAGAATTTCCAGGTAGTAATTCTATGTTCATGTGGTTACCTTTAGAATGAATGGAACCACATAGTTCCAGCAATGCTTGTGTAAAGTAAGATTTGGCAAGCATGTTTACACCTTAATTAATAATAAAAGTAACATTGCTGTCACCTTATAACGACCCGCATCTGGGGTTCGTGTACTATTGATTTCTGAATTTTTATTATAATTTTGCTTTTAAATAAAACCACACTTTTCTCTGTGTGAAATCTAAGGAAGTGTAATTTTCTGATAACTGGTACACCTCCATCTGGAAATTTTCAATTTATTCTGTGGTTCTAAGAATATACACTATATTGGGCATGTTCTTGATGGGACTGACATCACCATAAGTATTGTCACTGTCAAATAACTTGGATGCACAGAGTCTGATCATATATCACTCCTGATGACAGAGGAATGGGGCACAGTGCTACCTGCTGTACCTTTATGGCAACTACAGGTTGGGGCCTTGTTAGGTAGGAGCACATTGATCATTATTTTTGGCAGGGTGAAGGTGCAACCGATGATAATGTAACTGAAAGGGGTGCTTTTCAGAGTAGGTAAATGGGTATTTGCTTGAAAACTTACCTTTACTAATTGATTGGTTTTAGAGGCAGAAATGCTGCTAAGCATCAGAGAGCTACTGTCAAGGAGGCCTTAAAGGGGACCACACCTGCCCTCTTGGTTAAATAGTCCCTGTTCTGCAATTTATATCTTTACTTTACCCACATCCACTAACCATAATGTTGAACCAGATATAGTCTTGGCCAGGTCGTATCACTATGTTTGCATGTCTGTATGATACAGCCAGAACAGTTCTTTTCACTGAACTGAGATGTCAGTCCAGCATAACACAAAGGCCCACATGCATCATTGTGTCATTTTGCATTTCTTAATTTGCGAAAAATAAGGAATCGCAAATTAAGAAGTGCAAAATGCTATGCATAATTTTTTTCGGTATTTCTTTGTGATTCGGTAAAAATCGCAATTTTTACCGAATCCCAAAGAAATACCGCATTCTTAAGTTAATTTTCGCAATTCCCATTGATTCCTATGGGCCAAAAGGCCCATAGGAGTCAATGCAAATTGCGAGTGGCACTTAGAAAATTTCATGAGTGCAGGGGGGGGTCCAAAGGACCCCCCCATGCACCCCTGAAATGTATTTTTCGCATCATGTTTCACACACACATGTCCTAAGGACATGTGTGTGTGAAACATGAATGTTGAAAAAAAAACATTTAAAGCATTTTAAACACTTTTTCCAAATTTACCGAGTGGTTCAACCACTCGGTAAATTTGGAACCCTAATTGCGAATTTCCACTTGTCAAACTAATGATGCATTGCTTTTAAGAAGTCGCACATCTGCGACTTCTTAAAAGCACCCGCAATTTTAAAACTCGCAACAATGTTGCGAATTCTAAAATTGCTTCATGCATCCCAAAAAGCACTTTTGCATTCGCAAACGGCCGATTTTAAGGAATCGCACCGTTTGCGAATGAAAAAGTGCTTGATGCATGTGGGCCAATGAGCCTGGAATTACAGAAGCTCAGAAATCCTTCCTTATCATTCTTCATGAGGCTGGATTCCTTCTGTGTAGCCATGAAACCAGCTGTAAATGCAAGGACGGTGGCAAGCAAGTGTAAACAGGCCCCTGTCTCTTTATTCCAAGCTCGTCACACATTTTTTATGGGGTCCAACACCTGATACAAATTATTTTCATGCAACATATTGTGTCTGTTGGAAATTGGCTTACTGGTTGAGGTGGGTTGAAACCCTACTCAAGTAGCAACTACAATCTCTGTCAGGGTGAAGTCACAATCAAACCCCAAATTAACCTGTGATTAACCCTCTGGTAGCAGTCAGGCTTACCTTAGAGACAATGCGTAAAGTATTTATGCAGCACTTCAACCAGTAATAAGGTGAAAACACAACACAAGAAAAAGCCCACACCAATAATAAAATAGTGTAAAATGTAATACATTATTTGACAATAAGACGACAAAATCCATTCAGTAGAATCGGAAATGTGCAATTTTAAACATTGAAAATAACGCCTAAAAGCACAACATGCCAACTATGGTTATCTGTTTGTGCCGGACACGGAAAAAGTCACAAGTTCAGACTGACCGCAATGAATAACAAGCATTTACAATGCAATGGTCTCGGCATTGTTAAAGTTAGAGCTATTGGCATTGCTCATGACATTATTTTTATTTATGTTTTTGTTTTTAAAACATAAATAAATGGCATTGTCATTTACAATGCCAATAGCATAATCGCTCGCAAATGCGAGACCTATTGCATTTGCATCTTCACAGAGCCACCCACACACGCACAGAGCCACCCACACACACAGAGCCACACACACACACAGAGCCAGAGCCACACACACACACACAGAGCCACACACACACAGAGCCACACACACACACACAGAGAGCCACACACACACAGCCACACGGACTGTATGTTGGGGCGGCTCAAGCTTAGCGCTCTGAGCTAAGTCAAACTTCTAACTCTGCTCTGACACGCCTCTTTCTGCAAATTCTCCGGCTTCTCCGCCTCTATGTATGATTTGTATGTTACCTGGACAAAGAATGCCGTTAATTTGTAAGCCCGCATCTTACATATGGCACACAGATGCTCCAACTGAAAAATACAAAATAAAAAACATACAGCTCATGCTACCCCCAGCACTGTCACTGCGATCTCCTGACCTTAGAGAACATTAGCTAACTTGGAAAAGAATAATTTATTGTTCCAAGTAATGTGGATCATCTCTGTGCCTCCTGTTGCCCCTGAACAAATGAAGAGAGTAAGAAACAAATACAGGGGACAGGGAGAGAGGAGGTAAAGTTAAACAGCTTTGAGACAAAGGAAGGGTAAAATAACGAAAGAAAAAGGACTCCTGTTGCCCCTGAACAAATGAAGAGAGTTAGAAACAAATACAGGGGACAGGGAGAGAGGAGGTAAAGTTAAACAGCTTTGAGACAAAGGAAGGGTAAAATAACGAAAGGAAAAGGACACTACAAAGACATGGGTGACCAAAAGAAAACACAGGCGGATGTATGCTTGAGAGAGACAAAGAGGGTTGAAAGAGACACCAATAATACTGTGACAAACAGGTGAAAAACACAGATAAGGGAGTATGAGGAGGGAGAAAGATGACTGTAAAAAGAGAGAGAACAGTTGAGAAAGTTAGGTGAGAGAGGGACTGGGCCCCCCGCATTCTAGACTTGTGGTACTTTATCCCATCTTGATCAGAAAATACCTTTATCGCATGTGCTACTTTCTACCACAAAAACCTTGCGGCGCTATCCGCGTTCTCTGGTTTATAATTAGTGTGGGTGAAGCCGCTAGGAGCGCAGCCCTTCCTGGAAATGGGCCTGCTCTGGAAATCCTAATCACTGGAGGATTAGAGGCTTGAGCGCTAACAGCGCCAAAGCCTGTGCCTGTACAACCAGCCTATAACTCCAGCAGCCGGGCTCGATCATTACAGAGATTGAAGGGATACCCCGAGCAAGATCTGTCGATCGATAAAGAAAAACGTCCGGCACCCGAGAACTCTAATAACTTGAGACGGATTGATTCGGGCATCTTTAGTATGCTAGAACCAACATGTTGGGCCACATGCTGCACTGCACGTCGGTGCGCAATGCAAACCTACGAGTCATGTTGTGCACCGCTGCGATGCACGGAGTCAATGCGAAGTCCTGTGTCGCCTTCGAGATTGACTTTGAGGAGGGCCTGGTGATGAGAAGTCCTGTGTCAAAAATGTGTCACACACCAGCAGTTGCAGAGAAGGTACAGGGCTGCGATGTGGAGTCCTACATCGTCACCAAGTATGTCATCGAAGAGGGCCTTGTGATAGGAAGTCCTGCTTCAAAAAATGCGTCACGCACCCGCAGTTCCAGAGAAGCTTCAGGGCTGTGATGCGGAGTCCTATGTTGTCGTTGGGGATGCTATCGACAAGGGGCTTGTGATTTGAAGGGCTGCATCCAGGATGCATCGCACAGACTTGCTTCCAAAGCAGCTGTGAGGAGGTGTCGCGCTACGTTGTTTCTGTTCAGAAGAACACAGCTGGGCTGGCAGAGCACCTTCAGTACAACTTCCAAGGGTGCAGGACTGGTGTGGCACTACTTGGGGGGGCACGACTCACAGCAGACTGAGTCCAGGTTCTGGATTCAAGGTGGTTGGAGTCTTTCCTGCCCGAGCCTCTGGTCAGGGGGCCAGCCAACTAGCCCTTAAAGTCACTCTGGTGGTCACGGGATCAAGTTGCAGGTCCAGTCCTTTCACTCGGGCAACAGGTCAGTAGAAAGTAGGGCAGCAAGGCAACAGAGTAGCAGTCCATCTTGCAGAGCAGCACAGTCGTCCTTCTGAATCTTTCACAGGTCCAGGGGTCTGAGGGGCCAATATGTATATCCGGTGCCCACTTTAAAGTAGGAGAAGGTTTTGGAGGTTTCCATCCCCAAAGGTATTGGGAATGTCCAGCCTCTCTGCCCTGGCCATAGCTTGTCTGGGGTCACAATAGACTAGTACCAAACCCTTTTGTGAATGTGCTCAGGCAGACCCTTGGAATGTGCAAGTGTGGTAGGTGACAGCTCCTTCCCCTCATCAAATCAGAGATGGCCTATCCTGCAAACACCTAAGCTCCTTTATTTCACTGTCTGAGAGCATTACAGAAAGATCAACTGCCAGCTACACCCAGTCAAGTGACCAAGGAAACAGGTTGCAGGTGTCAAATGGTTAGGACGAGAAAATGCCAACTTTCTAAAAGTGGCATGTTCAGAAATGAGACTTTAAATTATATTACAATCCATTAGACACCAACCTCAATATTCCTAGCTGCTCCTAATTGAAAGTTATCACTTATTAACTGTAATAAATTAATCTAATGTTATCCTATGGGAGAGGCAGGCCTCGTAGTTGGGAAATAATGAATTTAAAGATGTTTCACTACAAGGACATGAAAAAGTTAAAAGGACATGTCCAATTTTTTACATGCATTGCACTCTGCCTTCTGGTCTGTTTCGGGCCTACGCTAGGGGTGACTTACATGTATTAAAAAGGAAGGTTTAGGCCTGGCAAAAGGTTTATTTTGCAAGTTCAAAATGGCAGTTTAATCCTGCAAACACAAGGGGCAATGGCAGGTCTGAGACATGCTTTGAGGGCTACTTAAGGGGGTGGCACAATCAGAACTGCAGCATTAAACTTAAAGGCCCTAGGTACATGTAATACCATTTTACTAGGGATTAGCAAGTAAATTAAATATGCCAATTGGGTGTAAGCCAATGTACCATGTTTAAAGGAGAGAGCACAAGTCCTGTTTAGCAATGGTGAAATGCGCAGAGTCTTAAAAACCAACAAAGAAGGAGTTCTGGAAACAGAAGGGTGAAGGGAAAAAGTATGGGGATGACCCTGCAGAAAGGGCCAAGTCTAACAGCAGCATCATCTAGGGCATTTCATCTATTTGCCAAGCCCATCAGTGTCATCTAGTGGCATTTCTAATGGCTTACAAACATGCATGGCCTGAGGAAGAACGCGCCCTCCAATACCCTAAAAAATGCAATATGAAAACACCTGTCCCTTATAGGAACAAGGGTTGTAGTGTCAAAATAATGGGATACTTTATAAAACACACCTCAGGGGGGCATGCAGCAGACAAGTGGACACTTATTGATATCCACCTCAATGCTCCCAGCTGTCATTCTCAGAGTAGAAGGTTTTGCTCCCAGACATCTTCCATTGCACACATGGATTCCCAATTTAAAGGGCAGCCGGTAACGATAACCAGCTTGCAAATGCTGCACCAGTCTAAAACCATTGAAACATTACCTGAATTGCAAGGAAGGAGGAAATACCGGTCTTCGTGGGATTCTAATACTATCACACTTTTGAAATTTACGAAATCACAGTGCAATTTAATACACTGTAATTTGTTTTTTCACCCTTTCAAACATGCACGTTTGCACCTCACATGCTTTCCAAGGGTGAAAACCATTTAATACACAGGGTCACCTAGCTTTAACACTAAACCTTACCCAATGCTTTACCCTAAACCAAAAATAGAACATTACCCTCTTACCTCTAGGTTCACTGGTATTCTTGTGTCTTCAATAGGAGAAAAAGAAAATAATCTTGCTCTTCCTGATGTGCCTAATTATGGCTCCTTCTGGTCTGGTCTCCCTTGAGCAGAGTCCACAGAGCAGATGTTTCCCCTGCCAGCAGTGCCAAAACATGCTCTCACTTATAATGGAATTTGTATTATTTTTATGAAATGGTGTATCTCTTTGAAAGCTTGTATCAGAGCAAAAGAAGAGTGACCTGGTGGATCGCCCTGCGATTAATGGGATCATGTTATGTTATGTTATGACATATTTATAGAGCGCGCAGCTACTCAAAAGAGTGTCCCGGCGCTAACAGGCCATGTACAATGAAACGAGGCAGGGCAACTCTAGACATATGAGAGAATTATTGCAAAAATAGCCATGTTTTCATTTGCTGCCTAAAGAGCCAGATGTCAGACAATTGCCTTAAAGTGGTCGGGAGTTTGTTCTATAATTGGGCAACTTGAACTTGAAAGGACGGACCACCTTTACGAGAGCATGCAAATTTAGGTACACTCTTCAAGTACAGATTGGATGATCTAAGGACTCTCCCAGGTTTATAGAATCTCACTCTTCTCTTGATGTAATGAGCACCAGAGCTATGTAAAGCTTTATAGGCCAGTGTCAAGGCTTTAAACTGAATTCTGCGGCAAATGGGAAGCCAGTGTAGGTTCCTCAGATGGGCAGAGATGTGAGCCTGGCGACCCAACCTAAGGATGGCTCTGGCTGCCGCATTCTGCACCACCTGGAGTTTATTTAATAAATATCCTGGGAGGCCTAAATAAAGGACGTTAGCGTAGTCCAGTCGAGATGTAATGAAGGCCTGGACTACTGTCCTTCTATGGTCAAGAGAAAGTAGAGGTAAAAATTAACGGACGGTCTTCAAGGTTCCATAGCAGGTCCTTGCCACTGATTGAACCTGCTTCTTCATATCCAGGGAGTCATCCATTTGCACCCCAAGATTCCTGGCTACTCTGACCGAGGACTGGGGAGGGGACATATCGGAGGGCCACCACTGCCTCCATTCATCGGGATTAGAGACCCCAAAGAGAATCACCTCTGATTTGGCTGAGTTACATTGCAGCTGATTAAGGCTAAACCAGGAAAAAATTATTTAAGCAGTTATTAATTCCATCACCGTCAAACGCTTCAGCTTTTGTACAAGTAAACAATAGCTGCGTGTCGTCAGCATAAGATATAATCTTGGCTCCTGCCTCTTCAGCCAGACGAGCAACAGGGGTCATGTATACATTAAACAATAGAGGACTGAGCATAGATCCCTGGGGTACCCCCACTTTCATGGGAGGCATACATGAGGAGAAAGGCGGGATCCAAACTTCCTGCTTCATGATGGGAAGTGTTTTATTAATTTGTCCATCATTGGCAGGCATTGACTTTGAATGCCTTTGTCCAGAGGACGGAATGATGTGCTCGGTGCACATATATATTTTCAATCAAGAACACTTTTACACTTACTTTGTATACTCTAAACCAAACCAAAGAAGAGTGTCTGGAGAAACAGAGGAGTTTTTTTGCAGATGTATGCTTAGAAAATTAAGCTGAGACCTTGTGAAAGAGAAATCCATTAGTGTGTCTAGCAAGGAAGGTGAGTGAGATCCTTTTTGGAAGAACTATCAGAAGATTCACAAACCCATGCCTGATGGGAAGGGGTGAATGAGAATTTCTGAGTAGCAAAGTTTGCCTTATGTCTTCCTTGAAAATGGCTATATATTTGCAGTTTCTGGTTTAACTGTATTGTGTATTCATGTAACGTATGCCTACTTAACATGCGAAGCTGAGCGCCCTTAGAAATTAGTGTAAGGAGGAATGGGGGATGTGCTGAAGAGTGGTAAAGAAGTTGTTTAAACACTATATACAATAAATGTGAAAGAGCAGAGATCTTGCAAAGAAAATACTGTGTTTTCAGCAGTGTCAGGGCAGTTGTTAGGACTAAGCTAGCATGTTTTATATTTATTTTCAGCTTTTCAATATTGCCGAAAAAATTTGCTTCTAGGAGCACCCAAGGCACAATAAAACATTTTTATTTCAGCCACTGCTTCTCAAACGAGTTGTTGAACATTGTGCCCGTGTGTTTTAGAGGACTGCGCTTTGTGTCTTCACACAGTATGACTGTGGAACATTTAAAAGATAGTGATATTGTACTGAGAAATACAATAACGCTATCTTTTTTATAAGCGAGGGACTAGTGTAGAAGCTAAGTAGGCATGCTCTTAACAATATATACATATACTATGAATTAAGGAGATAAAAAAGCAATATTTACAGTGTGTGCGTGGATTAAGAATAGACATAAGTAAATGACAGTAATAGATAACGTACAGTGGATCCGATGATGTACACTGAATAATTGTGTTACAGGTCAAGGTAGCCTAATAAATAAACAAACTAGAAGTGCAAGAATTGTATTATACTAAGTAAATACGTTCATTCATAAGAATCGCAGAGAAAAGATAAAGAGGGTACGTTTCAGGTTAGAGTCAGGTGCAATCAGGGGCAGGAACAAAAAAATTCGCTTTCTTCGACTGGCCAAGATAGAGACAGACCTAACCAAGATAGAGAGAGCTGGAGCAGACAATAGTGCATAACTTGAGCCGGAGGCTGCAGGTGGAGTCCACCACACTATTTTTTTGGGACTGGCATCAGACTTTGACCCAGAGCAAGAAAGAGAAAAACACAAAAGGTGGAAAGGTGGAGGAAACGAAAGACAGAAAAACAGTGACAAAGGGTGAACGCAGGGATGAAAAAGAACATGCAAGAGTAGAGATCAAGAGTCAAGGAGTCCCTTGTGGTGGATGAAAGAGGCATGAGGTGGAATCAACACTACACAGCCTTTGTATTCTGCACACCTTACATTCGATAGTATCGGCCGCAGGCTTCTGATTAAAACTCTGTGCTCCGACTCTTATACTTTTACAAATTAAACACTGGTTAGCAGCAAAAGCTAATTACTGATGAGTAAGAATGGGAGCAAATATCTACTGGACATAACACCTTCATGAATCCTTCAATATTGGGACAAGAGGTAGAGAATTGGGGATTAATAACACTGGAGACATGGGCAGCATGGGTAAAAAAGGGGTGGTAGCAAGAAATTGGGGCACATTGGGCCCGATTCTCAGAACTAACTTACGACAAAATCCTAAACTTACTACTTTTGGTATTCACAGAAGTTAGGATTTTGTCTTAAAACAGACTTAAGACAGACTTAAGTTAGGATTTTGTCTTAAGTCTGTCTTAAGTCTGTCTTAAAACAAACTTAAGACAAAATCCTAACTTCTGTGAATACCAAAAGTAGTAAGTTTAGGATTTTGTCTTAAGTTAGTTCTATGAATCGGGCCCTAAGAGTCTAATCCTCTCATTTGTTTTCTTTACCCAATAAAGTTACATATATTTACAGTTTGAGGAGGGGGAGACTTTCACATCCCCAGAATCACATGATTTCTTGTGGTCTAGACCTGAGCTGGATTAGAATCCAGGTCTCAAGATCAACAGTTTAATAATGGTACGAAATCTCCATCAGGTAGGCATAGTGAAGATTACCTGCTAGATGGTTTTTCTTACTTCGTTAAAGCTTGGTCTTGGCTCCTGATCTTACAAACACTCCCTCAGAATGCCTATTACTTTGCTAATTGTGCAGGTCAGTTGGCCTGAACAGCTCTTTAGATGATGCTGATGCAACAGGACTCAAAGATAGTATAGACTTGCCAGGGTAGCTAGTGTACCCTGGTCAATGTAGAAGTGGTATGGTTACATTTCTTCTGTTCCTGGATGAATTGTGCTACAGCATGGGCGATGCTTTTCATGGGTGCAAGTGAGGAGAGTCTAGATGTAATTGATCCAGGAAGTGGACAGTGATTCAGAAGTTGCATTATGGTAGACATAGCTTTATTTTTTAGAGTAGAGACAGCTGGTACCAAGCTTCTCTGTTTTTTAGTTCTGTAGCGGGTTGTGAGTTTATAGGGGAATAGGGTTGGATTTAGTTTATTTGTAATTAATTAAATATTTTTATTTATTTATTGGTATCAATTTTGAATTGGTAATTATTTTTTATTAATTGATTAATTGATAATTACGTTAATTTTATTAATTTATTTTCTGCAGCAGGTTGTGGTTTTATAGGGGAATAGGGTGGGAAGTAATTTAATTGTAATTGATTACATCTTAAAAATAATTTTTGTGTATTGATAATTAATTTACTGTTAATTAATTATTATTAGGTATTGATTTTTATTATTAATTAGTTTTTGTTATTGGAAATTAATTAGTTGTTAATTATGTATAGGTAATTAATTTTAATAACTAATATGTATGTGTATTTATAATTGATTCATTATTACATAATATTAAATTGGCAATTAATTTTAATTAATGTTTTATTGGTATTGATATTTAATTTATTTTTATTAATACATTAAATCATTACTTTCCCTACTGTTAAACTCACTAGAGTGGGAATAGTAATTTTTACCCCTACTCTATCCAACGCTTTTCCTACTGTTGCACTCTCTGGAGTGGGAATAGTCATTTTTACCCCTACGTTATCCAACGCTTTCCCTACTGTTGCACTCTCTGTAGTGGGAATAGTAATTTTTACCCTCCCACCATCCAACGCTTTCCCTAATGTTGCACTCTCTGGAGTGGGAATAGTAATTTTTACCCTCCCGCTATCCAACGCTTTTCCCTATTGTTGAACTCACTGGAGTGAGAATAGTCATTTTTACACTCCCGCTATTTAACGCTTTCCCTACTGTTGCACTCACTGGAGTGGGAATAGTAATTTTTACCCTCACACTATCCAATGCTTTCCCTACTGTTGCGCTCACTGGAGTGGGAATAGTAATTTTTACCCCTACGCTATCCAGCGCTTTCCCTACTGTTGCACTCACTGGAGTTGGAATAGTAATTTTTACCCCTACGCTATCCAACGTTTTCCCTACTGTTGCACTCACTGGAGTGGTAATAGTAAAGGTCACCCTCCCGTTATCCTACGGTAAATATATTGTATACTTTTTATTAATATTATGTTAATATATATATACATGTTTGAAAAAATAAAATTGTATGTTTTTTTATAACTTAAATTAATTATTTAATAGGTTATGTAAGTATTTTTAAGTATGTTTTAGTTAATTATATTTATTATTTCATTAATTTTAAATTCCTTTTTAGTCATTTTAAAAAATCCGATATTTTGACTAACTATATTTTTTAAACAATATTTTTGATTCGATATTTTTGTACATACCTGTTTGTAGATAGGAATTCGATATTTTTGCATTCTATATTTTTTCTTCGATATTTTGGTAATTCTATATTTGTGTATTGTGTCAGTGATCCATTGTGAGATGTCTGACAATTTCTGGAGGAAAGGAACTGTGAAAAGAAGTAGTGTCGTAAATCTATAATTAATTTCCTAACACTGAAATCTAATTTAAATCCATCCAACTTGTTTTAAATGGCTGCCCTGGTATATTTTCTTCTGACCTATTGAAGTTTTGACATTCTCTTTGGTTCAAAGAGCACGAGCAGTCTTTGGTTCAGGATACACACCGAAGCACTTTCAAAATGTTGAAAATCTAGAAATACTGGAAGGAGCCCACAAGCCATATGAACTGGCATGATGCAGTTTTAAGAGACACTTTGGAAGGGCGTCAAATAAACTGCCCACAGTTATAAAGCAGCAATTCTGAACACCGAGGAGACAGCTTCCTGTCTCTACTGAGCCAGCTGCTGAGGAGGAGAGCACCAGACTTGACGTTAAACATGCTTGTAATTAATGCCAGCTGCGGTTCTCAGCCGCACTTCTGCTTCCTACCCTTGATGAGACCTGCGTACGTGACTTGTGTGTGAACCGAACTAATCTAGTGTGACAGCCTGCTCTTCTCCAGCACGGTGCACTGTAATGGAACTGGCTTGGGCGGGCCTGGCCTTCTGCGCCACTGCTTGTTTAATTACACGAGATGTGACGCCTCTGTTGGGAGAGCGTGTTCATTTAAAACAGGTCTCCGACGCCTTGCTCTGGGGCTGGGGAAGTCAGCGAGATGAGTAACAACAGGAGGGGGGGCATATTTACAAAGAAATGAGGCAGCGCTGCATGCAATTTAGCAGTACCGAGCAGAGTTATTTAAAAAATGCAGGGATGCACTGTATTCACAAGAATCTGGCGCACCCTTGTGTTTTCCTTTGTGCTGGCGCTAAAAAAGCTGCCTAGCGCCAATGCAGGCACACTTCTCCCATGGTGCAAAGGTGCCTACGTTGCAGGGATGATTGTTTATATACATATAAACAATAATTAAAGCCGATTTGCTCCTTCTGTGTGTGCTGTAGAATGCATGACATATAGAAAAAGCAAAAAACAAGGTGGAGTATTTCTCCTCTTTGTGCCACTCGAACGCCTGCTTTTAAATGGTGTTAGTTTTTGGCGCGGCCTCAAATTTACAGATCCTTTTATATCTGGGGCAGCGTCAAAAAGTAATGGGTGTTGCAGTGGAATGCCCACAGCAATACCCAGTTCACGCCCCTTTGACGCAGAAAACCTCATGAAAGGGTACAATATTTACAATGTGGCATTAACCTAATATCAACAGGAGAGAGAGGGAAAATAGATAAAGGAGCACTCTTGATCCCCCGACTAAGGTAGTGTAAACAACAAAAGAGTGTGGCTTCTTGCAAGAAGAGCAAGCATGAAGAATCTCACTAGATTCTTTAGAAAGCCCTCACTCACCAACCTAGTTGGTGACATGCTTCATCATCGGGCCCCACCAGGAGAGGCCCACACCCTGTTTTTAAGTGTGTCTGATTGGCCAACTAATAAATCACTTTTGGACACAATCTTGACATTTTTAACCATCACTATCACATTCACTTGTCATTTGATCACAAAAATCCTGCTCTGCAGTAATTCTGATGTTGAAGCACACCAGGGAGGAAATCGGCCTCTCCTAGTGGGGCCCGATGATGAAGCATGTCACCAACTAGGTTGGTGAGTGAGGGTTTTCTAAAGAATCTAGTGAGATTCTTCATGCTTGCTCTTCTTGCAATGTGGTGTTAAGCCACACAAAGGGGCATAGCGCTGCATTGTAAATATGGAGCAGGGCATTGCACCACTGGGGCTCCATAAAAAGTGACACTCCAGTGAAGCAATGCCCTGTAAATATGCCCCCAGGTCCTTTGCTGTATTCTGTGTGTATGGATGAAGTGCATGTGAGTAGAACTGGCATCCCTGGTAAGATGAGCCAAGATTGGATTATGATTGAATTTATCAGCCCAGTGGAATCCGTCTTGCTTTTCCATTCAAAGTATGGTGCACAAAATGAAGGCTGGAACCATGTATGTACGTGGTACTTGACAAAGCACCAACTTAGCCAAAAGGCAAGGGAACACTGGGTCAGGCGTTAGACAGCCAGGCTAGCATTGTGTACTGCTTGCATTGCCGAGGACCTTGTGAAGAGTTAGAATCCAAGGTGTGGGAGGGATGGAGGTAATTGTCTCTTTATATGTTTAAGGATTATTTTGCTGTGTCGTTTTGGCCTTCCCAGTGTTACCCCAATTCGATTGGAGGAGGATGTGGGAAGTTTGAAGAGAGGTTTGCCTTTTTCCCAGTTCTTGTCCTCTTATTCCACTAGAATTGCTGCTCCCCAAAAGTTGATAGGTGTGAGGTCTTCCTTCTCCATTGTGCCAGTGTTTGGGTTTCTCCCATTGGGGAATTTCAGCCTTACATCCTCCCTGATCCCCATCCCGCGAAGACAATAGGCATGACTGACCTATCTGAGAACGGATGCAAAAAAGTGGCAGAATTGCCTTGATCCAGGCCCCAGGCTTCACCCCTGATACAAATGTCTGCCTGAAAAGCTAGTATAAGAAAAGAACCAAAACCTAGATCAGTGTTTCGGAACTTTTCACTGCCCATTGCAGGCAGCACCCCACGGAGTGTTAGAGATTCTAAGTTCCAGAGCTAGTGTCTTTGACACCTGGTCAGATAGGGGGCATCACCTAAAGAAGTCTGCAACAATCTGCTTGAAGTGCTGTGGGATTAAGGAGTCTGCCTTGCCTTCTGAGAGAGGGCTGTTGGATTATCCCTCCTGGACGAGTCTACCCAAAAGAGAGGCCCAGACATAGATGCCTTGTGGAGTAGGTGACAAGAGTAGCAGACTGGCCCTAACAATTGAAATGAGAACTGTATCACAAGTGAAGAGAGAGAGTAGCACTGCAAGGAGATTGTGTTGAGCCCTTACCACTTGCTGAGTGTAATGCACACTCCCAACATCCCAACTGGCTCTGCCAACCATCAAATCAGCACTCAGCCATTCAGAACAATGGAGCAGCAGCATACAGCCTTCACCACGCTAGTAAGCCATATGCTATCAAGTACAAAACACTTTCAGTCATGAATAAAACACTTTAGAGGTGCAGTATGAGATTGATTTTCAGACATCACCATGGCCGAAAGAACTAAATGCAAAGCAAACTTGAATTATGCCAATGTAAAGTAAAACAGAGAAAATCATTGTGCAAAAGGCATCTCCAGACCCTCCATGATACTTGAAACCATGCCAGTAGAGTATACAAATACCTTTACCTACTCCATCTGTGATCCTCTTCATCACATTACAAATAACTCGACAGTAAGTACTTTTGTAACTTTGTAGTTGGTATTCTCTGTAAATGAAATAGATAATACATGTTTCCATTTTAGCTGCAGAAGGATCCGTGTAGTTAATAAATTTTCCATATCCGAGACCAGTATTGTTGTTTCGAAATTTAAACGGTGTTCTCGATTCTGTGAGCAACAAATATTCTACCATTGAAAAACTTTCTAAACTCCCAGAGTCCCAAAATCATGAAAGCAGCCAACAATTTTGCAACGTGTTAGCAGACTCCTTTCAACAGAAGGTTAAACAGGTCTTTGATGCCATTCTGCCTCAAGCGACTCAATCTTCAGCGCCCCACATAAACTCTGGTTACAGTTTTGGAACTCATTCTAATCCGGATAGTTCTTCCATATCCACTTTTTCTTCTTTTCCGCCCTTCACTCTTGACCAGATCATTAAACTAATTCCCTTAGTAAAATCTGGATCTCCCTTCGACCCATGTCCACCACAATTTCTTCATTTAGTCCCTGAGATTGTGGCCTCATCGCTCTGGCCTATTTTTAATCTCATGATTTCCTCAGAGCGTTTTCCCACCGAATGGAGGAAAGCTTCCATTCTACCACTCTTGAAGAAATCTAATTTGATTCCTAATGAAACTTTAAACTACAGACCCATCTCCAGGTTGCCTTTCCCAGCAAAAATAATTGAATGGTTCCTAAATGAAGAATTATCCACCTTCATTTTGGAAGGCGACATCTTGGACCCCTCACAATATGGTTTTCGGGCCCATCATAGTACCAAATTGGTGTTAAGAACGGCCATGGAAGAGCTTAGGCAGACTCATGAAAGGGGGGAGCGCTGCTCTTATCCTGTTAGATCTCTCACGGGCATTTGACAGGGTCAACCACGAGGTGTTGGTTGACCGTCTTATCTTGCTGGGGATCAGAGATATAGCGCTCCTCCTGCTTAGTTTGTTTCTGTCGGATAGATCTCAAACGGTGGCTCACGATGAATTTGTCTCCCTAGCTTTTTCACTCCCATGTGGAGTCTCGCAGAGTTCTTCGTTGAGATCCACTCATTTTAACTTGCATGTCACCCCCCTGGCTAAGTTAATAAGAAACTATGGTTTCAGGCTGGTGTCCTATGCGGATGACACACAGATTATTGTGCCAATCAACAGCTCGTCCACTGATATTGCGTCTCGTTTCCAAGAATGTATGGTTCACAGAGGAAATTGGATGCAAGATAATTGTTTAAAACGTAATTCATCAAAAACTGAAGTTATGCTCTTTGGAAATCCGTCGCTAACTTGGTCAGACAGATGGTGGCCCAACCATATGGGTCCTCTTACAACACCCTCTAATAAAGTGAAAAATCTTGGGGTCTTCTTCGACACTGAACTGTCATTTGACACTCAGATCAATCACACCACATCAGCATGTTTCTTTATCCTTAAAATAATGAAAAAAGTATTTCTGTTCATTCCCTTTGATTTAAGGAAAACAGTGGTCACAGTGTTAATTGCATCTAGACTGTACTGCTGTAATGCCTTATTTACCAGTGAGAGCAAGCGCAGTATCCACCAACTTCAGATGACTCAAAATGCTGCTCCAAGAGACCTGTTTGTGCTTTTTCACTATGATTCGGTCTCTGCTGCTCTCATGGAGCTACATTGGCGGCCCATCTGTAAACACATTAAATTTAAAGCCTTATGCATTGCTTTTAAATCTAGACATGGACTTGGTCTGTGCCAACTGTCACAATTATTTAATAGATTCCAGCCAGACCACTCAGATCGTCAGACAGTGGTAATCTGATCATCCCCATGGCACATAAAGTAAAAGGGGGAGGAAAATAATTTGCCTACACTACCATTAAACTCTGGAATTCCCTTCCTGTATCTCTAAAAAAATAACCCAATTTGCTTAAATTTAGGAAGCGACTGACACCTGGCTATTTTAGGGGCCTCCACTGCAATATTTATAATCTGTAAACTGATTAAGCGCCTAGACACCTCCGGGTATATGTAGCGCTATAAAAATCTTTCATTTCATTTCATTTATTTGAGGAGAGAAAGATTAGTTAGGTATACCCATGCAAGTTTGATAGCTTACTGTAAGGGTCAAAGAAAATAGGTGACCAACCTGTTGCAAGGAGTGATACCCGTATCCAGTATCCGCCAGTCAGGTAACAGTTGGATATTTATTATGTGAGTTTCTAACCAAGAAACATTTTAAGATTCAACAAAGAATAAAAAGATATCACCCTCAGCAGAACATAAATCTTAGTGATTTTCCTGAATCAAAGGTTTTTGTGATGTTCTACTGTTCCTGCAGAGATGCAATGCTAAGATTTGGCAAATAGAAGACATGGTGATAAGCTCAAAACGATAATGTTATACAGTTAATAAACGTTATTTTGAATTCTTATGGAAGCCGTCACAAACGTACATGGTAAAATCATGAGGATGACAAGAAGATAAACCGACAATATTTTCTTATTAACAAAATTATTAATGTAAAAATAATTGCCAAGTCAGGTCAAAATATTGACTACCTAGGCATATCATTTTCTAATGTAAGCCTAGAAAAAAGGAAAATATAAGATAAATTAATTGCCATCAATACTTTCCTGCTAAAGTGCAATCACTTACATTATAAATCTTTGAAATGTTTATAGAAAGTTAATAGCCATTCCGAAGAAAATGAAAAGAAATATGATATTAAAGTCCCTAAAAGCAAATTTGCTCCTCTTCTCACCGCAGCTCTTCTCCTTTGGAGCAACACACTTATCACTCCCATAGCCACATAAATAAACCAAGTTTGTTTTTATACAATGTATTTACTTTACATATTAATGATGTTTTAGAATTAATACAATTACTTTAAAGCAGGTAAATGGTCTCTCCTTTACAAACAGCTTTTTGAAATATAGTTTATTATACAATATAATTTTTTTAAATCATCAGTGCTCTCAAAATGTAGTACCCCATCATATTACCTCTTTATCCCGTATTCGTGTATTTTTGCCATTATCCAATAAGTTATTAAATAACAATGTGATAGGCACATTTAGGAAATACTACTCTATGCCCAACTGATTAAAGAGAATGATGGACTAATGTCACTTTTCTCTGATTGTAAACCATTCAATACTTTTAAATATGGTGAATAATATTTGCACTGTATTAACTGAATGTATATAATTGTTTTTCATGAGTTGGGCATCTCATTTTGTAATGGTTAAGAATTTAAAAATGTTCGATAAGCTAAAAATCAGATATTAATGCAACAGAACATGTGCTGCATTGTGGTTGCATTCATATAGTTCTTATATGGTTCTTTAAATGCTTGAAGATATGCCAAAGAGCATTTAGGAATAGGTTGCATCTACTCTAGGAGGTATTTTGGATAGAAGAGTGTGTCTGTCATAAGGTCTATTTGGGTAATGTTTTGATGCCATGTGTGAGGACCGTATTTGTGGTGTTGTCTTTGTTTGCTATGCTTAAGCAGTAATTGAAGCAAAAGGAAGGGAGAGAGGTGAGAGGACATGTAGGCATTAGATCATAGTGTATGGATGGAGGGAAAGTGTGTGAGTGCAGTGTGGCTTATGCGAAAGTGTCTTGGTGTCATGTTTGGAAGCCAGAGATGGCTCATTCCATGTTGCAGCAAGCATGTAGCTGCACTTACTTGTGGATGTAGTACAAAACTGTGAGGAAAATACATGGCTGCATATCAGATATCTGCCATATTTGGAGTGGTATTAATCAAGTAGTTTAGACCAATAGAGTATTAAGCCTAATAATAGTTCCCAGAACTGAAAGGCGCTACCCTTGGGGGGGTATAATCTAACATCAACTTGAGTAATGCTCTGGAGTCCATACAGTACTAGCAGAGGAGCAACCCATTGGAGTGGGCATTATGTGTCCAGATGTGGCATGTACGCTGAGGGATGGGCATTTTGCAGCCTGCCATGGTGTATGCCCTGAAGAATAGGAATGGGCATTATGTAATCAGCCATAATATGTGTGCTGATGGGTACACGGTGGAGAGAGGGTGGAGGAGAAATAGATGAGAAGTTCATTCTCTGATTAGGAGGGTGGTAGGTATATGGGAATGGCTGCATCATTACACACATTGGGTGAGTGTGAATAGCTTGACAATTACTTCTACATAGGATTATGGGGTACACTGCAAGGATCTTAGGAACCTCGGATGGCGATTGTAACAAAGTAATTTGAGAGGGTATTTAGAAAAGAATAGATGGATAGTCCATTTCATTCCACAGAATAAGAGAATTTGATGAGTTCACCATTGGTCATGGTTCCAAAAAAATCAAAGTAGAATTTAGACAAATACACCTTAAGTCATGGTCAAAAGGGGCCGGCAAATGAATGGAATTTTAAATCAGACTGCAAGATGACATACTAAAATGTGGTAAAATTGAATGTTAGACTGCAGGTAGGGTTCTTAAATGACAAGTTCTTCCCAGTCCAATCAGAGAATTTTATTTTTCACCTCATTCACATAATGTTTGGGGCAGGTCTTCATAGACAAAGTAAGGCCCACATATTAGGAATTTAATTATTATTTCAAAGTAGTTCGGGTAGGATTGGAGTCATCTTATTTTGGAACTGTGTTTTATTTGACAGTTCAATTTGTGTAAGGGTGTGGCATGTGCACAAGGGCAAGAGAAATAACATAATCTGGGGACTTTTTTATTTGTGGAGAAGGTCGTAAGATAAATCAAAGTTTCACACTTAAAAGCTTCACCATGTATGCAAACACCATTCTAGCTTACATCACAACCTAACATTTTAGCAAACCCAGTACTGCAACAATATAAACACACGGAGAGCTTTAATGGCGTACTGACAAACATCGTTCTCAGTTACAAATTATCAAGATGTGTGAATCAATATTGGTAAAATAGTCATATGACCATCATGCAAATTGAAAACACTAGTCACAGCAAGAGTATAAATATTACAGTGAAAACAAACCCCCTAAATATGGCACAAATAAATTGTTAAATTAGACAAAAAGGAAGAAACAATATGACAACAAACAATTGTCTATTTAAATGATACCAATCTGTTAGACAGGATACATGATATAGCATGAAGATCACAATCTATTGTATCATGATTTTAGACAGATTTAGGACAGAAATTATGTTGAGGCGTTTCGGTGGAGTTAACACATTTTGTCCACCTTCTTCAGGACAAAACATATAGTCCTCCACAGATATTCAAGATAAAAATCATTAAAAACAATGGGTTCGACTAGAAGTTCTTTGATGGGACCTATAAGTAGATAATAGCATCCTGTGAGGACATCTTGTACTTAAAACTCAAGAGGCTCAGGTGCCCACCGATAGTACGGAAAGTCACTCTTTCAATAAAAATATCACCTCGTTATGTGACAATTCAGTTGCCCATGGATTGTTGTCTAAAATGAGCTCATACACAAGGGAAATTAAACCTCCTTGGAAACTTAGGAGCAGCTTATTTCCATTAGGTTTCATTTCGCACGGACACCTGTATGTGTCCAAGAAGGACCGTTAGTGTCCACTTTTTGGAAAGTTGAGTTAGGTTTGCTGGTGGTTAGAAGCATACAAAGAGGATTCTGAGTGCTAGCCAATGTGGTCCAGGGAAAGGGCAGGCTTCCTAGAAGATGCGTAGGTTAAGGTGGGAAAAATGGGACATGGGTCAGAAAAAAGTAAAGTGGCCAGTAAGCCTGGCAGGGGACAGAAAGTTCCAGAGAAGGCGGAAAGGTAGGAAGACCATAGAAACTGGTCAGGAGCCATGGCAGCCATGGCAGAGGCATTGGAGCCATGGACTACTAACATTAGCACTTCATATCACACTTCTGCAATTTTTAAGCATTATAAATAACAGCTGTTTCAGTTATTCAACTTAACAGTACTCAGTTCAACAAGATCAAAATGATGGTGGGCCGAACAGTCTTCTTGCTATTCAAATGTGTGACCTACAGATCATTGTATATTTCAGTGGTGAATGCTCAACTCATTGAGCCATCCAGCTGGCACAAGGGGTGGGGGGGTGGATGCGGATAAAGATATATTAATTTGACATTAAGGAATTTACTCTACTATGCAAGACAATGAGGATGTGTCTTTAGACCTTATGTCATCAATTATTCAGAACAAAGTACAGCACAATGTAGGGGGGCTTTAGGTCAGTGTCTTTCAGTCACTGGAATTCATGTGTATTTTATTATTTGCCATTGTTTGTATGGGGTTTCGAGGAAGGCCACTGCATTTTTGTGGATGACTACAATGTCATTAGGTTTTTCTGATAGGACATCAAGTAATCATTTTGTTAGATTGCAGATGCAACATGATTTGTAGCTTATAATTGAGCTGCCTGGCATGGTCATATTTTAATAGCTGGCTGATCGAAGTGTTTTCTGTTTGGATGACAACCTGCTGTATCTGCACATTGCTATTTACTAATCACCCTTGTGTGTTTGTTTCTTTTACTTTGCTACCATGATAACATGTTATTTGGATATTCCGTTTATTTTGTTCACCAAGTAAAGACATGCAAACAAATAGGTTTTCATAAAGATGCAAGAGAAACACTGCCCCTTTATGTACAAATTTATATTTTGTTATTTATTCCTTTTAAGTTCACTGCTTATAAAGCAAACTTCATCTTCTGACTTTTTTTAACAGTCTTATTTGCAGGCAGAACTGTTGCTTCATCATTTGACTTTCTTTCTATGACAGCCGAGGGCAACACACACAAAGCCAACCAACTATTACTGAACACTCCACTTAATAAAAAGCCATACATATAGTATTTTCTGTCTTACTTCAACTATAAAGCGAAAACGTGGGTATGTGGCTCACAGCCGGTTAGAAGTCCTTGGGTGGCTTTTAGTAATCTCTCCCTGCCTTGCCAGCCTTTACTAGAAAGGTTGTGCCAAATTTGTGGGTCATTATATGTATTATTGCATAATAAATTGTAAATAAAGTATGTTTGTTGGGTATGTGTGAGAGTGTAAATTGTGTTTTGTATTGCTCCTTCAACACAAATTTTAAAAATATATGAAATATAAAAAGTGATTCATTCGGACTAATTCCTAAATCTTGTACTCACATTAAGTTCCATTCTTTTTGTGGAGAATTCCATTTTGGTTAATTAGAGATAACAGTATTGGCTCGTGTTTAGTTGTTTAGTTAAAATGTGTGGATCAGCATGATGTGTGTGTGTTTTAGGCTGCTACACTACTGTCCTGTGCAGAGCAAAGAGCTGTGTTTCAGAACATATCTGGCCCTTCCCTGTTCAGTGAAGTCTGTGTAAAGAAGTTTTAAACACACTTTAAAAAAAAATTAAATACGTGCACCATCTGGTCATGAAAAAAGTGAAAGTAAAACGCTTTATCTCACAAAGCCCAAATATACCTATTTTTTCTACCCCGTTGTTAAAAATATTAAACAGCTCAGATGGATCAGATTTTAGCTGGATGGAAATTATTAAACTTTCCAATTTCCCCACAGATAATATCTGCTGCTTGAACATTTCCTATTTGAATTGGAAGTTCAGCATTTTCAAAAGAGGCCTGTTTTGTACCAGCAGACCAGACAATGAAGAGTATTCTATATGAAAACCGCGAGTTTGAACATAGGAAGGCGACATGTTTTCTTTGGGCCTCTCTATGGAAGCTTGCTGCTAAATCTTGCAAACGTAACTTGCTGTTTGTGCCCCTGTTCTTACCCAGCTGAATTTGGCTTCCAATGAATGATCAGGAAGTAAGGGGAATCAAGAGAGGCCAGGGGGGGTGGGGAGGGTTACAGTGCAGCATGTCTTAATTATGTTTGGCAAGTTGCACCTTTTCCTGTTTAAGTTTCTGCCGAATGATCACAGCTCGTCTGAGCTCATTCTGTACCTAAATTACATCATAGACATTGTAATTAGTGCAATATTGTTTGCTAGTACCTAATTTGGAATGCAGTAAGTGCCAAGGCCCAATATATTCTTAGAACGCCACCGCCGTTACCGCCCACTGCTGGTGCTGCCAACTCCAACCGAATATGGCCCCACCAATCACATTGTTCCTTTCTACAACACAGTTCCTATATTAGCCTTATTGCTATGTACAGCACACCACTGACCACCAACCAAGAATTCGGGCCATTTAATTTTCAATGCAGTCATTTGTGAATGTGCACAAACCACGTGTTTTCATTTAAGACATTTAAGAGAAAGTACAATTTTTTGTCCAGTAAAGTAAAGTAAACACATGTTGGGGTTGTTTCCTTCCTTTGGATTCGCATCTCAGGCAGTTGTGCTCAGTTACATTCACCCAGGCATTGTTGTTATCTGTTATCTGGGCCTTCCCTTCTCTCTCCGAGTTTCACTCTCTTCATACAACTGGCCCAGGGGAGCAGCTTGGGCAGTAAGATTTTTTTTTTAGGGGTTGGGGGGGGGGGGGGCTTACGATTTTCCGACAATCAGGCTGGCATATAATATTATACGACTATGAGAGGGGCTTAAGGGGCAACGGAAACGGAGAGGACTGCAGATTGGTAGGGATACTAATTGAGGTAAAACACAATATTTTGTAAACTAACTTCATTTTGGAAGACTTTCAAAACAGAGAGAGGGAGAGTTTGTGTGAGTTTTTGCCTTTGTTTATGTAAAGATTTCAGGTGAAATCCGACAGACACCTCACCATACCCAGCTGAAAGCACCTGCACCCAACTGTTGATCAGAAAATAACTTGGCCCTTTCGCCAGTTCTCTATCTTCTACCTCCACAATAAGAGAAAAACAACTTTATGAGGCACATCTCTTGGTCCAAGCTGGGTATCCTCACATCTACCTCCTCCGCCTCCTCAGCCATTTTGGGCAGGGACAGATCTTGCTCCGCTTAATATCAAACCTCCTTAACTAATGACAAACCCACCTTATGCAATCTTCTCTTCTGTAACTTTAATCCTTCCGCCTCTCACTGCCTTTAATCTACCTAAAGATATTCCAGTTACAGAAAACCACCTCACCAGCCGCTTCTCATCCACTGACCCAGGCTTACCATCAGTCCAGGCCTCCTTATCACTCATCTTGTTCCTATATATATCCATTCACACTCACCCATCTCAGAAAACAAGTCTGAAAAGTCTTCCCACCATAGGTAAGTAAACTCCTCTAACTTCAAGGTGAATGTAACTGTATTTCAATAACCACCTAATCACCAATTAACACCACTACCACCTACCTAACTCCACCAAAGTCAACCATACCTATACCATTTGCCAGTAATTCTCAACCCTGTGCAACCACTTTATTACACAACAATTTTTACTCCATAACATTACAACCATCATATTCCCTAAATCAAACTCCCTCAATCAAGCTACATCCCCACCTTTCGTAACACATATCTGCTACACAGTCATATCTAAATTAACTTCAATTACAGCTTTAAAGGGCTCAAAGTGGACCCAAACACCCACCCACCCACTTCACACATTCCACAACCAAAAAAAGGAAACAGCACTGCTTACCTTACTCAACTGAATCTTTCTCTTCTCCCATGCTTCACAACAAAAGATCCCAACCACGCACACCCATCACCTAAATGTGCACAAGAGACAAAATATCTTCTGTCTGATAACTGACTCATGTCTAGATCTGTTTGTGATTAATTAGCAGAGGCAGGGAGATGGAATAGCACCAGAGGCAATTCATCAAAGATACCAAAATCATACACCCAGTTGTCAAGGCAAAACCAGAGGAATATTAGTAGTAATATCCAAGGAATCTCTTCATGCCACCAAAATTGAAGAAATGCTGCTATTAGACTGTGAGTCACTACTACTAAAACCCTAAACCTGCTCCCTCCTGTACATTCTATTTTAGTACCGAACACCATCCATTAATGTAGCCTTTATAGACACCTCCCAGATTCCATATCAGACACAGCAATCAAATACCCCAACGTGTGCATCTTGGGCAACTTGACAAATAGAAAATACTCAAATAGCTTCAAAACTGGCTTGGGAGCCACAATCCATATACCTCAGCTCAGGACCTACTAATGAAGCAGGACATACATTACACATGATCGCCAGCAACCATGAGTCACTCAACAACAATGGCTTTGATCCTTTACTTAGAGCAGTCATCACCTTATTTCTTTCATGAATTATATTGTTGCTAGACTTTTAAACAACTCTCCATCGTAAACAACTACCTAAAGTCAATGGAACAAACTCAACATGGAAAGCTCAAAATTCATGTTACAGCATTCCTGAATCTTGAACTGATAACTACAGCAGAAACATTGTAAGATTATGTGAACAAAGATTTCGAGAGAATGATGCCCATAAAACCACCATACAACAAGAAAGGAAACAGGAAATACCCGGGATGAATGATGAAATGAACAAAGATAGAAACATAAATGGGCTGTCTTCAACACCAGTGGTACAGATTGAAAATCATCCCCCAAAGAGACTATATAAGGCAAAAAATGACCAATATTCAAAAACGATTTCTGATGCTCCACAAACAAACTTGGCAAAATACACAAATTTGAATTTCCCAATGCAGAATGCCCCACTTTGTTATCGCCTTAATCACATGATTTCTGTGTCCCAACAGCAGGTCACTTCGGTTCCAAAGCAAAAAAAATAGATTTACAGCTACCAAACAAAAGTTCCAGCTCCTAAACTGAGTATCTGAAAAAAGGAGACATGGGAGAAGATCCTTCTCCAACCTATTTCACAACTTCAACGAGCTGGTCACAGCTACTGGTCCTGCTAGATCCCAATCAAACCATTGACTCCCTCAATCTTCAAGAAAATACTACTAGCAGCTTTTTCTGCAACTCTAACAAATACTATAAACAAAATCTGGTATGCGACGTTTACAACGCAACCATTACAACGCCGTTCCATTACGACGCGGTCATAACAACGAAAGTTGTTACAACGAATTGCGCTGGGGGGCGCTCAAGGATAGAAAATCATTTAATTTACTATCCCAACACCTTCCCTACTATCCACGGGGACTGGTGTTGGAATAGTAAATTAAATTTTTTTAATTTGCGCCCCCCCAACGCAAGTCGTTGTAACGACTTGCGTTGTTAGGACCGCGTTGTAATGGAACGCGTTGTAAAAGTGTGCGTCGTAATGACGTACATCCACAAAATCTATGTCACTTTTTCAGCAGAGCTCAAGAAATCTAATATACAACCATTCTTTAGAAAAAATAACCAAGATCCAACACTAACATCTACAGACCAACCTCTAATAAACTCATTTGGAAACTAAATAAAAGGACAGATTTCTTCCAGACCACAAACTTCCTGGAAGAGAACATGCTACTATCTGACCAACAAACAGCCTTTTTACCAGGGAAGGGTGCTATAACATTGAGTTCCATTTGGGATGACCTAAACATGACAGTGGATAGAACAGGGGTACTTCTCAACATATCAGCAGCCTTTGGCCCTGTACATCAGGAAACATTACTAAAGAAAATAAAATAAATTGGAGTTGAATGAAAAAAACTCAACTGGACCTGGTCCTACCTTACGGACAGCTCGATCATCATTTCCATACTTCCGTTCAGCTACCCACCATTCAGCATTCAGGCAGATGCACTGCAAGGAGCAATCATTCACCTCACACGCTGTAACTGCACTGATAAACCTAAGAAAATCCTTTAACTGAAAAATAGCAATGACCTTGAAGTTTGAAGAGCCATTGGTCAGTGCATGATAAAGAACCACCTTAAACGTATCAAAAACTGAGACTCCAACACATGGAGAATAAATACCCACAACATACCAAACTTTTGTGAAGCTCTTTAGAAACTCACACATTGCATTTTGCCATGCATTTCAAATAACCAGTGTGCCACATGTATGCAGACAGGGATGTATCCCGAGTTTTTGAATCTTTAGCGGAAGTAGCTTTTCTAGCGCTCTTTTCTTAATAAGCATCTATAAAGAAAAAAACTTCAAGTATCAGGATACAATGAAAAAATGAAATAAATTAGAGTTGATATCTAAAGACTGGTGAAGCAGCCACTGTTATCTTTTGAGAAGCTTTAAAGATTGTTGAGGTACACTGAAAAATCACTATATTTCCTAGAATAATCATAGAAATGGCAAAAAGCACATCACAAATTAATCTACCCAACGTAGTTAACTACTTACAACAAGTGATTCACTGTTGGGCAGCCGCAGCCACCATGACATTTCAAAGCAAACACCTTAGAACCACTAGAAGGCTTCATCCACTGCGCTACTTTGAAACTCTAGTTGTAAGGGGAGAGTACAACAACATGGGTACCAGATAAAGTTGATGGGAGACAGACTAGGGAATAAGATGTGAACGAGCAAGCACCAGAGGGGCAACAAAGCAATGTGGTTTGTTATGATCTGATGATTTGTTTCCTTTTCTTTTCATCTTTTTGTTCTATATGTCCTACACTCCACACTAGAAGCGGCAACTGGAGCAAATCTCTGGCCAAGAATTGGACACATATAACATTACAAACTGTAAAAATGGGCAGAGGGCAAACACAACTGTTAAAACATCACAGCTGCTTTTATATAAAATCAATAAAAAGAAGAAAAAAAATTGCAGCTGCACATTTACCTAAACCAATGAAGAGTTCTAGGCATTCGTGTCTGTTTACTGATCTTTGACAACCCAAATTCTCAAAACCTGTGGCCAGATGTACTAACATTGGAAATAGCGATTTTCACATTTCAATTTTCTCTGAATCGCAATTAGGAAATCACTCTTCCTAATAGATGAAACTTTTAATTTTAAACGAGCAGTACCTAGTGGGTCGCAAATCAACCTACCTCATGAATATTTATGAGGTAGGTAGCAATTTGCGATCCATTTACAATTTATTTTCAAAAATGCAGCCTGTTTTCCTTAAAGGAAAATGCGATGCATTCCAAAAAAGAAAATTAAACATTTAAGTTGACATTTTTAAGTGTAGATAGTGGTCTGTTGGGGACCCCTTCCAATTTACAAATGCTTTTTCCAATACCCTAGTCTGTAAAAGAAATGAATGTTTTGCAACCATAATTTGGTCGCAAGACATTGATCCTTCTGCAATTCGACATTTGGAATAGATGCCCTAAACACGCCCCTTCTAAATACCGACTCGCAAACTGATATTGCATGAATCATAGTTTAGAGCTTGCGTATTAACTAAATGCATTTTTGACGTTGCAAATGGCATGATTTCGTAAATCAGGCTGTTTACGACCTCAAAAATGCTTCATATATCTGGCCCGTGGAAGCAGTAAGTGAGCCTTGTCTGCTTGTGCACTTTCAGTTCATACAATAAAGAGACACTGACGTAGCTTAGTGAGATTCAGTGGATGTTAGCCTGAAATTTTCCAACCACCCTCCCAGTGTGCCCTACTCAGAAAGTATGTTTGTTAAGCATGGGCTGGGTTTTTCCATGACCAGCATCGGAGGTGTTGGTTGGTAAAGGAAGTGGAGGGAAGTGATTTATTGAAAATTAATCAGCATTCTTGAAGTTCTTCAAATCTCTCTCTTCATTCTATGTTGTAAAGGAAGAGATTGCTTACAGCCAGTAAAAGACTAGTAAAGTGGGCAAATGGAAACCTTAATCTGTAGGAGACTATCACCTGTACTTTACAAGTTCCAGTAAGACAACTCACAAGTTAATATGCCTGTTGCAGTAATCTGTGTGTAAAAGAATTCAGAAAGTAAGACTTGTTAGACAAATGCACGTGTGTGTTTGTTTGTTTGTTTTTGTGTGTGTGTGTGTGTGCGTACGTGCGTGCGTGCGTGCGTGTGTCTCTGTGTGTGTGTGTTTGTGTCTGTGTCTCACCTCAAGGCAAATTTTGGGGCTCCTCTAAATGAGTGTTTCTTAGTTTCAAAGAGACATCGGCCTCAGATGTGATGAGCCCCAGGGTAACCCATCACAGATGCTGCCAAACCCAACTCAGCGTCACATGACCCAATTTAAAATGTTCCATTTATTAGGGGGTGTGGCAGCCCAACCCCCCCTCCCTGAGAATTTATGTCCCTGTAAATTAGTTTTTTTACTATTAACATTTCAATTGTTCTTCGCTAGGCCCCACCAGAACTAAAGAGGCAGCATACAGTGATTCAGGGGAAATAACTCTAGGCAACAACATTATCCTTTTTCAACACAAACACAACGCTCTTGAAGATGGTCGTTAGGCTGGTGTTCTCCATTTCGCTTTCTCAAACCTACCAACTAACACATCACTCTTGAAGATGGTCTTTAGGCTGGTATTTTCCATTTTCGCATCCCAAACCTACCAACTCACACAGTTTCAGTACTCATCACACAGTGTCCTGGTGGCGAGCATCTGTCATACACTACCACTCATTTGTGGGAAGTCGTACTTATTTTCCTCATTAGAGGTTTGACCCTGAGCAAGAGAGAACAAGCATTGGCAAAGTCAATAGGTCTGGTGTCGTCTGACAACCTTTTGGCGGTTCTTTGTTTGTTTTGTTATGGCTTTTGCAAAACTTTATTGCTTAGGAAAGTGACAGGGGTTTGTTAATCTAACAAATAACATTGGCTAAAGATGCCATAACTCATAGTGAAGTCAGCCAGTGGCTAAAGTGGTGTAAAGTTCTGGCCCTTGATATAGGCTCAAGAGAATTGCAGAAAAATGTGAATGACACAACCATAGACAAAAGGATGAAGTGTGGTAGATACCCCCTAAAAGTAGCCATGTCATATACATAATTTTAGTAAAATCAAAAGGCATTGGCTAACACAGACCTAAAAAAAAGCCAATCGTTGTGTCTTTGGCTATCAGCCTTTTTCCTTTAAGAAAGAAAGATAGAAGGAAGGAAAGAAAGCAGGAAAGAATGAAAAGAAAAGAAAGAAGACAATAACGAAAGAAAGAAGGTAAGAAATAAGGCAAGAAATAAGGAAGGGAAGGAAGAAGAAAGAATAGAAAGACAGACAGAAGGCTGAAAACAAGGTTAGAAAGACAGAAAGCAAGAAAGAAGGAATGAAAACAAGAAAGAGGGATTGACAGGTTGAAAGAAAGACAGGAAAAAGGAAAAGAAAAGAAGGAGAAAGCAAGAAAGGGAAGAGAAACAGAAAGAATGAAAGCAAGAAAAAAGAAGGAATGAAACCAAGAAAGAAGGAATGAAAGCAAGAAATAAAACAAGAAAGAAGGGAGGAAGAAAGAAGGCAAGAAAGAAAAAAGCAGGAAAGAAAGAAAGCAAGTGATAAAAAAGGCAGGAAAGAAGGAATTAAAGGAAAGTGAATGCAAGAAAAGGAATTAAAGAAAAAGAAGGAACAAAGGGCAGACAGAAAGGATGAATAAAGGAAGGAAAGGAAAGGAAAGGAAAAGGGGAAAGATTTAACAAAGGAAAAAGAAAGAATGAATGAAAGAAAGAAAAAAGGAAAGATGGAATAAAAGGAAGGAACGAAGGAATGAAAGAATGAAACAAAAAAGGAAAGAAGAATGCAAGAAAGAAGGAAAGAAAGAAAGCAGGCAGTAAACAAATTGTCACAAGTGCTGCAAATTAAACACAATAAAGGCTAGTTTTCTTCCTGGCAAAGTTTATTAAAGAACCATTGATGTAATTGAGTTGAGAATAAATGTGTTCTGAAGAATTGTCCGCTTATGAATTAACATTTTGAAGCATACTGAAGCGTTCGATAACTTAATACAGAACATTTTCAAATGAATGCAATCTCTTATGCTGTAAAATACTAGCAGTCAGACAGCAAACAAAGGACACTCCAAAAGGAATTTACAACAGAATTGGCTGGAGGCAGGAGTGAAGAATGTGACCTTTGTTTACATCCTGTATACGTCCTGCTGTCCCATCAGGCTCTAAACACAAAGGCAAAAACAAAGTAATAAATACATTTTAAAAACTTTGGCAAAGAAGGGAACTAGCTTGGGTGTGGATGTGCTCCTTGTTAAAGAGCAAAATGTAGTCACTCAAAGTGGAGTTATGCAGTGGCTGAAGTGAGCTGCTACCCTGCACCATGCTGTGTATGCCGTGCTGTATGTTGTAGTAGGTGGAAGCAAAACGTGAATGACACACCAACAGACTAATGGATGAAGAAAGGTGGCTGAAAGCTCCTTTAAATAAGTACATTATACATATATTTTTTTAGAAATCCAAAATATTTTGGCTAACGCCAGACCAAAGATACATATATTATACGTATATATATTTTTTTTAATCAAAAGGTCTTGGCTAACGCCAGATCTAAGAATAAATAAAAGAAAAGGGGAGAGAGAAAATGGAAAACAGTGACAAAGGGAGAAAACAGGGAGGAAAACTAACCTGTGAGGTTGAGGGAAAGTGGCAGGGAGTGCCTGGTGGTGGATAAAAGGGGCCTGAGGTGAAATGAAGACTATGCTGCCTTAATATTAGACACCTACAACATTCGATAGTGCCAGACACAGGCTTCTGACCAAATATTTTGCCCCTACATTTGGTATTTTATAAATTAAGCACTGAATTACTGCAGCCTTCTGCCGGGGCTTCGATGTACTGGATGAAATAGGTGAAAAAAACCTGCCCAGACGTCCAGTTAGTACGGGGCTACTAGTAAATCATCTCCTAAATGGAAGGACGTATAAGACAGCAGTCAGTCGCACTGCAGATAAAGAGCCATTTAACTGGAGCCTTTGAGCCTGGTGGCATCTGAAAAGCTAATTTCCTTCATTACTTTGCATTCCAAGACTATGTAAGCTAGACTGGATTTATTTGCCTGCAAGTGGATCCACATGATGATAACGTTCATACGATAGTGCATGTTTTTAATTCCACTTATTTTATTTTTGAGTATTATCCAGTGCCTCATAGTGCTCAGATTTCTCGTGATGTAGAATTACAGAGAATGGGATGGATCACAGAGCACAGATATACACATTTATTTTGAGTTGTTGCGCTTAATGATTGCACCATAGTATTATTTTGTTAAAGACTTTTGCAGTCTCCATTATTTTCTGATTTTTTAATTACACAACACTTCGGAGAAGCTTGCAACATTGAATTCATTACCACTAATCATCCACATCTAGGGGCAAATGAAACTACCACTTTTAGCCACATGTTTTTTTTAAATGTTAGAGAGTTTATGACTATATAACTTTGTACGGTTATTGCTTGCTTGATATTTTAATGAAATAATAGGAACTGCATCTTGGCTAAATGGTTTTGACATGAATTTGGAAAAAGAATGGACTTATTTGCAAATGAGTTACAATTGTTGCAAAAATTGGGGATTTATAGGCTCAGGAATTTGGTGATGCCTATTAAATTCTCAAACTGGTGAATGAAGCTCACTTTGATTGTTGGTTGGTTGCTTCGTATTATAGAAACTAGCAGCCCGTCCCGACGTTGTCCGGGTATGAATTGCTGCCGGCCAGTAGTATATTGTTTTGTAGGATTTCGTTTTGATAGCATTTCTTATCTGTGAAAGGCCTGTGAAACGCTCTGATTCACAGTGCACTGCTGATGCACTTAAGAGTGCGCGTTCAGTAGTGTGTGAACTCGAGTTTCCCGAATTTATTTTTCCTTGCAACATTATAGAGCGCGAACTCGACAACATGGCATGAGCACAATTTACATTACAGAAGAACACTTTCATTTGTGGTAGGCATGGGGAGACAAAGCGAATTGCCTGGAATCACAGGATGTTGAGCTGATGCCGAGATTCGAACGTAGGTCCCCATCTCTAAAGTTCGTATTTCTAGAACTTGTGGTGGGAGGTGTGTCTAAAAGTGTATGTCGGTGCTGGCCATCAATGAGAGAGACCTGTGCATTTTTTAAATGGATGGTGAATAAAATAGGAGTATGTTGCTGGAGATGTGGGCCGCCGTGCCACCAATGTACTTACAGGGGGAGGGTAAACACCCATTATTCCGCAACTTTCTTTCCGCATACCATCACTCCGAACTGCTATTATAATGCATGGCATTACATTTTATATGCTTTTACCACGCATACATTTACAACGAATTTCGTTGTAAATGCATGAATGGTAAAAGCATGTTTTTTTAATGTTTGAATGAGGTAAGTATGGGTATAGGGGTATATGTTTTGGGGTACTGAGGTATATGTTTTGAGGTGTTTGGGTATTTTAAGGGTTTAGATATAGTTTTGGGTTATGGGGTGCACGGGTATTTTTAGGGTTCAGGGCTAGGTTTGGGTTTTGGGGTATACAGGTATTTTTAGGGTTCAGGGGTAGGTTTGGGTTTTGGGGTACAGGGGTATTTTAAGGGTTCAGGGCTAGGTTTGGGTTTTGAGGTACAGGGGTAATTTTTAGGGTTCAGGGCTAGGTTTGGGTTTTGGAGTACAGGGGTATTTTAGGGTTCAGGGGTAGGTTTGGGTTTTGGGGTACATGGTTATTTATAGGGTTCAGGGCTAGGTTTGGGTTTTGGGGTACAGGGGTATTTTTAGGGTTCAGGGGTAGGTTTGGGTTTTGGGGTACAGGGGTATTTTTAGGGTTCAGGGGTAGGTTTGGGTTTTGGGGTACAGGGGTATTTTTAGGGTTCAGGGGTAGGTTTGGGTTTTGGGGTACAGGGGTATTTTTAGGGTTCAGGGGTAGGTTTGGGTTTTGGGGTACAGGGGTATTTTAAGGGTTCAGGGCTAGGTTTGGGGTACAGGGGTATTTTAGGGTTCAGGGGTGGTTTTGGGGTACAGTGGTATTTTTAGGGTTCAGGGCTAGGTTTGGGTTTTGGGGTACAGGGGTATTTTTAGGGTTCAGGGGTAGGTTTGGGTTTTGGGGTACAGGGTATATTTATAGGGTTAAGATAGGTTAGTGTTTAAGGGTGTTGGGGTATTTTAAGGAGTAAAGGTGGGTTAAGATTATGGTGGGCAGGGGTATTTAAAGGGAGCAGGGTGGGATTAGCACACGATATGAGACATGGCATGAAGGGCGGAACGTACCACACGCCCACAGCGCTTGTCACGCCACCAGCACACGCCCACAGCACAACGTAGACACGCCCACAAGGGACTACTTTGCTGGTACGTTTCTTTTACCTTTTAAATGTATATGGTGGGCGTCTGCATAGCCTATGTCCTTCTGCTGCAACTGCCCTTTCCAACGCTGTATTGGGTGTTGTGATTGGTGCTGTGGTTCCTGAGATTACCCGCCTCAAAGGTTTGGGCTCTCTCTTTATTATATTAGTATAGATGATACAGCATCTCACACGCCTGACAATTGGATGATTCATGCCAAGTCTTGGGCGCCTTATTTGAGTACACAGTCGATAGGATGTTGATTGTAGGTTGGCTTACATCAAGCGTGGTGGGGTTGGAATATGTGCTCTAAATATGGTGCAGTGAGTAGCTGGTCATAAGCATGAGGTGTTGCAGGAAACGAAATTTATGTATGTGGGAAAAGACAGATTTTAATGATTTTCAGAATTTGAAGTGGTTGTCAATTTTTGTTATTTTAACAGTATTAGCATGACTCTAACTCCCCGTCTGAACTGACAAGCGCTTCCACCAGTGCGCGGATTTCTGAAGGACGCAATGGTCAAGAATAGTGATGGTATAGAGTGATCTGATGTAGTTTGGAGCGGAGTGAAGTCTTCATGTCTGCATAGCAAAAGTTGTCCTACAACCATAGCGCACAATGTCACTGACCTGAGACGTATTTAATATTTTTAAAAGCCTCATTAGGCCGGTAGCATAGCTCAGTGAGTTGTGTGTTTGCTCCTAAAAAATGGGTGATCAGCTGGTTACGAATCTGAATCATGACAAAGTTGGCTCATTCTTCCAAATGTTAGTATGTAGAAAAAGGTAGGGCTAGGACCTTTCTCAAGATTTGCCCGGCGCTAACCGCCCTTGTACCATTCAAGTTTACCAAGCAATGAGGCAGGCGCCGGAGACCAGAAGGCAGGAAACAGAAGTTTATTCCGACGGAGCAGAACACATCAGATCAGACAACAAGGTATCGTCTCGAGGTGCTCTAACAGCCACTCAGAGGCCTGGCCTCTTATACACTGGTTTATGGCATGTGACCTTCCTTTAATACAATCACAACTTTGTAAGGCATGGGAAAAGACATCCCCGTAATCCTCGTGTTAATCCCACCCCCATATACATTCACAATGGAGGTCCTCAACCTGCTGATAAGAGGGAGGGTCATCACGCAGCTGAGTGTTTCGTCGAGTCTTAGGATGTGTGCGCCTGATCATGTCACAGGGGGTGGGGAGGCCTGGATCAATAGAGGGTCCTTTGAAGGAGAGCGACCTCATACAATAAGGGCAGTAAATGGTATCTCTAGGCTTAGGCAATGGCCTCGGACCTGTGTGGACAGTCGGACACCGGGTGAGGGGCCATCAATGGAGTGGTATTCATGCTGCGTGGACAATCCAGCGCAGAGGGGAGGTTTATCAACAGAGGGGCATTCATGGGAAGAGAGGAGGTGTTGGTCAGGCGCTGGCGTGACTCCTAAGGACAGGGTCATGCAGATGGGTCATGCTCATAAGGAGGAGGGAGGGGGGAGCCAGGGCGCGCGGAGGATGCTTGCTGGGTCAGAGGGGCGCGCTGGCGATCGGTCGTGGACAGGGAGACCATGATATCTAAGATGGCTGCCGTGCACGTAATACATAGGTGACCCAGAATGGCTGCCGTGCGCGTAGTGCATAGGTGACAAGCTGGCGCAGATGATGTTCAGATCGCAAACTAAAATTCCACAGTCCTCCCTTTTAACATGTCTCGCCAACTTGTCAGTTCGGATTTATCCCCATAAGGCCACGTAGTTCTACTTCATAGAGGGGGCTCATGTGCTCTTTTCGTAAGTCCAAAGTCTTTGGGCACATGTAGCTAGAAAGAAGGCCGAACAATGGTGGCAGACATTGGATACCTAAGCAACACCCACATAATATTACAATAGGTATCAGCACGAAGGAAAACAACTTCCAACCCCAATTTTTCAAGGTGTCCCAAAACCAGCTCCCAAGCGACCATCCTTCCTGCTCTTGGTGAACCTCTGAGGACAGTCTGTGGAGGTGTTCAATGGCTTTGTAGACTGAGGGCGAGTTGTCAGGTACGTAGGTGCAGCAGCTGGATCCGATGATGCGGCATGCTCCTCCTCGGTCGGCTAGGACTACGTCTAGGACGAGTCGATTTTGAAGGGTCACAAGGCGGACCGCCTGAAGTTCCGCAGTGTTGTTGGCGAGGGTGCCAGCCGTGATGTTGATCGTTGTTTCTACTGCCTGGGTCAGGTGTCGGATAGCACGGCTGTTTGCCATTGGGCCCCACAGAGGAACAAGTCCCTTTGCTGCATCCAGGAACTGTGCTCCGGTGGAGTCGGCTTGTCCAAGGTCGTCTGCACGCCTCTGCCGGTGGTGGTTGGCAGGGGCTACATATGTGGGTGGAAGAACGAAGGCAATATAACAGGTGCCCTTCCATCCTTTCGGGAGCCAGGTGTAAGCCTTGGTGCCACACACAAAGTACATATTCGGAGAAGCAACAAAAGAAGGGGGTTCAGCTGAGTCCAATGTTCTGGTGACTCGGCAGGCGCTGTAACCCACCAGCTGCGTTCCCTGGCCTTCTAGGCACACAAGGCCAGTGACATTGATCACGGACAGAGCCACAGTCAGGGTGGCGGTAGTTTGTTTCTGCAGATGAGAGAAGGTGGTTCTGGCTGGATTGTGGAGCACCTGTACTTCGACTCGTTCTTTGGCTGGAATGTCTTTGATGAAGGTGGTGCCTGCGAGCGCTGGACACAGGGCAGCTGGTGTCTTTCCTGTTTTGTTCAGCCAGAACCCAGAGTAGAAGAGTGACACTGTCCGGCTGGAGGTGGCGTTGTCCCTGTGGCTCTCTTGCATGAGGATCAACCAGGCGAGGCAAGAGCCATGAACTGAGAAGGGTGAAGGGATGAAGGGGATGGAGTGTCCAGTGGCATGTGGGAGCAACCCACAGATCCAACAGTTTGTAGCATTTGCAGCAAGGTTATGTTGGTGCAACAGTTGCACGAAGGAATTGTTCCAGAATTCCCTGCGCCTTTCCCGGAGCTGAGGCGACAGAGAGATTAGGTGATGCTCTTTCAGAGGTGTTGGCTGTGCAGTAGGTAGCAATGTCTCATGAGCCGGTGTGCTCTCTTCCAGAATCCAGAAGGAGGTCATGAGAAGGAGGCAGAAGAGGAAGACAATGAAGAGTGCAATTGTCTTCGATTTGTGCAGGTTGTCAGTCTTTGGATTTCTATACTGGGTATTTCCCGTTGCTTCCATCATCTTCTTATCTGGCGCTTCCATCATCTTCTTATTTGGCGCTTCCATCACCTTCAAGGGGCTCGGTAGTGGGCAGAACCACAGACTTCGTTTAGCTTCTCTTCCGGTAACCCTTGATTGTGTGTAGGTCACCGTTCTGAGATTTTAACTTAGTCCGTGGCCTACTTAGCCGAGACTCCCTCCTTTCGACGCAGGAAATACCCTTCTCTGGATGGCACAGTAGGATCAGAGAATTTTGCAAGTTCGAGTGCCCCAGTATCTGGATAACAGTCCAATATCGGTCGGTCTTTGTTCAGGAGCTCTTCTTGGGTGCTGACGTTTTCTGTCGTGGCCAGGTTTGCAGGGACCTTCCGACAATGATGCGCGTGCAGCCAGTGCTTCTTCCCCTCCACTCGGAGTGCCGTTCGGGTGGTGATCAGCACTTGCCAGGGGCCCGTCCACCGAGGTTCCAGACTCTTGGTTCGCTGGAAATTTCGTATCAATACGAAATTTCCCGGTTGGATGTCGTGACCGGGGCCCCTGGAAGCATCGGGGATGGCCTGCTGCACCTGTTGATGAATGACAGACAACGTTTTAGTCAACTTGCACAAATAATCAGATAGTAGGACGTCTGGGACGTCATGAATGGAGGTCGGTTTGGGAGCAGTCCAGAGATTCATAGGCCGCCCAAACACGACCTCGTAGGGGGTCAAATGGTGCTTGGTGGGAGTGGAGCGCATTGATAACAAAGCCAGTGGGAGGGCATCCGGCCAGTTAAGTCCAGTGGTGGCCACTATTTTTGCCAGTTTCAGCTTGAGTGTGGCATTGTGGCGTTCCACTAGACCAGCGGATTGGGGGTGGAAGACCGCATGGAATCGTTGCTTCACCCCCAACCCTTTCAGGATTAGCTGGATAACCTCAGCTATGAAGTGGGGGCCATTGTCGCTCCATAAAATTCGGCAAAGGCCATAGCGAGGGAAGAATTCCTTCAGTAGTACTTTGGCAGTAGTCATGGCAGTGTTGTCACGGGTTGGATAGGCTTCTACCCATTTGCTGAAGGCACATACGATGACTAGTACATACTTCAGGTTTTGGCATCTCTCTAGTTGGATATAATCCATCTGAAGGACCTCAAAGGGGTGATTGGGGGTCCCGAACCCTCCCCGGGGCACTACAGTCCCTTTCCCGGGGTTGTGTTGCAGACAGATAAGGCACTGCTGAACTAGGCGTCTGGCTGAGTCAGGGATTTTGTCGTTATGCCAGACTTTGGAAATGAGTTCAATCATGGGTGCAGATCCTATGTGTGCGGGGGAGTGAGCCATGGTCAGTATGGGAATCAGATATGAGTCGGGCAGCATCCATTTGCTTGCATCCTTCGTTCGCCAACAGCCTTCCTCATCCTTCAAACCCACCCCTGCCCATTTAGTCAGCTCGTGAGGGGTGCTGGCCGATTGTATGTCTCTGATCATTGTCCTTGTGTCACTCCATGTTTCTGCTTGTGACCTGGTCACGTACATGCGTGTCACCGTCCTATTCTCAGCTGTGGTTCGTGCAGTAATGTCGGCCAATGCATTCCCTTGTCCAACTAAGTCTGTCACCCTTTTGTGTGCCTGACATTTTATCACCGCTAATCGTTTGGGGAGGAGAACTGCTTCAATCAGGGCGGAGACTAAATCTCCGTGGAGGATCGGGGTGCCGTGGGACGTCAGGAATCCCCTCTCCCTCCACAGGAGCCCAAAATGGTGGACCACTCCGAAGGCATACTGGCTGTCCGTATATACGTTCGTGGTGGTCCCTGCGGCTATGATGCATGCTCGAGTGAGGGCTATCAGCTCTGCTGCTTGGGCAGATCGTTGTGTGATGCAGGCTGTCTCAACTACTGTTCGGGCTGTTGTTACTGCATAGGCAGCTGAGGTGGTGCCATCTGGGAGTTTGATGCATGAGCCGTCTACCCATAGCTCTCCATCGGGGTCAGTAAAAGCAGTGTCTCGGAGGTCAACCCTACTCCTAGTTTGTTCGTCCGTGAGGGTCACACAGTCGTGGATGGGAGGAAGGTCAGGGTCATTTTCAGGCAGGGGTAACAATGTGGCAGGATTCAAAGTCGTGCATCTCTTTAGCGTGATGTGGGGTGCAAGTAGCGTCAGTTCATACCCTGTCAGCCGGGCGCTAGTCAGGTGCTGGGTTTTGGTCTGGTTCAAGAGGGTGTCAACTGCATGGGGTACTAGCACTGTGAGAGTGTTGGAAAGTACAATTCCCTCGCTCTGACGGATAGAGACAGCAGCGGCGGCTACTGCTCGAAGGCAGGCAGGCAAAGCTCTGGCTACAGGATCAAGAGTGGCGGAGAAGTAGGCACAAGGGCGCTGCTTAGGACCAATTGATTGAGTTAGGACAGACAATGCGCATCCCTCCCTTTCGTGGGTGAAGAGGGAGAAGGGTTTGGAGTAATCCGGCGTTCCGAGGACGGGCGCTGAGCAGAGTGCATCCCGTAATTCCTTAAAGGAGGCTTGACACTCAGTGGTCCAAGGAAACGGGGAGGGGGCATCCTTGGTCAGTAGGGCAAGTAATGGTTTCACAATGAGGCTGTAATTAGGCAACCACTGTCTGCAAAAAGATGTCAGGCCAACCAAAGAGCGGACCTGCTTTTGTGTTTTCGGGATGGGGGTATCTAGGATGGTTTGGATTCGGTCGGGTGTAAGTTTTCTCCCTTCTTTGGACAGAAGATGGCCTAGGTAAGTCACCTGTGGCTGGCAGAACTGTAACTTCTTTTTGGAGACTTTATGGCCGTTTTCTGCAAGAAAGTGTAGGAGTTGAACGGTGGCTGTCGTTGCAAGCGGGGTGGTGTCAGCCGCCAAAAGGATATCATCGACATATTGGATCAACACCACTCCCTCTGGTAGCTGGAAGGCATCCAGCTGTCTTTTGAGGGCCTGGCTATAAATGCTGGGACTTTCAGTGTACCCCTGGGGAGCTCTACAAAATCGGTACGAACGGGATTTTAAAGTGAAGCCGAAGAGATAACGGCTGTCTGGATGGATGGGGATAGAGAAAAACGCGTTCTTAAGGTCGATAACAGTAAAGGTGGTGGCAGTGGACGGGATGAGGGTTAGAATGGTGGTGATATCAGATACCACAGGGTATTGGGGTACAACTACTTTGTTAATCTCTCGCAAGTCGATGATGAAGCGGTACGCTTTCTCATCTCCTTCACCCTGCTTCTTAACAATAGGTAGGATTGGGCTGTTGCAGACGTTGCTAACCACCTCTTCAACCACTCCTGCGTCTACCAGAGACTGAATGATCGCTACCAGTGCCTTCTCACCCTCTGGCCGATATCTGCGGGAGTTTCGGGAGCATAGCGTCCTGTCGTACAGTTATGTGAATAGGGTCAATCATCATTCGCCCCACATCAGAGTCATTTTTGGCCCACAGGTACGAAGGCAGGGCGTCAAGCAGGGATAGGTCAGCGTCAGTTATAGAGCACATGTGTCGTGGGGGACGGGATCTGGGCATGTCTGGGTTGTCGTACAGGATGACTCGTATTCCATCTGGGGAACACCTAATGGTAGCTCGAAAATGCTTCAGTAAGTCAATGCCCATAATGGCGTCAGGGGAGTTGGAGGAAAGGAGAAATGTCGCGTCAGTAGTGTTGTTTTCTAGGTCAAAGGTAATAGGTACGGACAGGGGGTTAGTGGAGGGCGTCCCATCGAAACCTATCGACGTTATGTGTGAGCCAGACAAGGGTGCCCTTGGAATCAGTCGTTTTGATAACACACTACGTGTCGCCCCAGTGTCTACCAAGAATGGAGACTCTGTACCCAAGACCTTAGCGGTGACATAAGGACCTTGCTGGTCAACACAGAGCTCGACTGGATCCCTCCCTTGCCCCTGGCAGTCCTATGCAAAGTCGGGGGCATGTTCACCTTCGGATAGCTGATATTGGTTCTGTCGGGGACGGTCAAATGTGTTCAGTCTTCCTGATCTGTCATTATTGGTGTCGTTGGGGCTCCCTCGTCCCTGTATTCTATTCCTCGGACCACCCGCCACATCCCTGGACTCCCTATTTCTGTTCATTTCTATCAGAACTGGACACTGAAATTTCCAATGACCGAGCCCTTTGCAGAAGGCGCATTGGTCATTGCTAACGTCTCTACGTCCAGTGTGGGGTGCTGGGGTGTGATCTTTAGGAGGTAGATCTCTGGGGGTGGTTGATTGGTAGTTCCCCCTTTGGTGTTCCCGTCCTAGTGCTATACCCTGTATCTGGGCTATCATTACCCTTTCCTTCAAATCTTTCTTCTTTTTCTCGGACGCCCTATCATTCTCATTCTTTTGGTGCTCGTAATACTGAGCCATCTGAAGGATAGCTGCGGGTTTGGAGGCCCCCCAACTACTCTCACTCGTCTGCAGTTTTTGGGAGACTTCTTGCGTTAGTCCCTTTACATAATTTTGCACAAACAGGTGTTGTCCGGTTGCGGTGGTCATGTCTTGGCCACTGTAGTCGGAGAACACTGTCTCGAATCGGGAGAAGTATTCTGACACATCCTCCTGGGGTTTCTGTCGACAGGCCGTGACTATCGACCAGTCTACTTTTCTTTCCGGGACCAGGGTTTTTAACTTCTGGACCAGTTTGTCTGGGAGTTCCAGTATGTCCTTCACTGGTTTACTCCCCGGCTCTCGCTGTCTATCTAGTTTACCGAGTTGGTCCCAGGTATGTCCAAACAGATCCGTGTGGTCGACTTTCCGGATTTGCTTCCACACATCAGCTGGCAGGCATAACCCAAAGAACAAGTCAATATCTGCTAAAGTCATTATTGTCGAACCCAAGGCTGTGCCTAATTCAGTATAAAATGCCGTCGGGTTCTTTCTTAAGTCGGGCAAGGTTTGCTTGAAGGTTAGGATGTCTTGTCGGTCCCATGGTTGGTAAACCCAATTGTACACAACCCTTCCCTTTGCATGTTCATTATTAATATCATCGCTCGTTCCCTGGCCCCGTGGCGGGATCCAGTAAGGAGCCGCTTCTCTGATAGGCATCATAGTATTGGCTACCTCTGCCGAGGTTGTTTCAGGGGCCGTAACCTTGGTTTTCCGGTTTCTGTTCGGCGAGGTGGCGGAAGACCTCGAGCATTTGCATGAAGAGCTCCGTCGCCTCACGTTCAGTCCCATCTCCGACATCAATCTTCCTATACAGTGTTGTTAGTTTGGCGGGACCCTTACTCTGATACCTATCTTCATACGCGTTCAGGGTGTGGAAGCTGAATCGCAAAATGAAATGCCGTCTATGGCTGTCGGCATGTGAATTATATACGCTCATGGTGTATTCTTCGCTCTCCCTTCGTTCTACCAATGTTTTTGCTATTTTGTCGATCCCATCCCGCTCATCTTTGCTTAACCTATTTAACCTGGCTGATGATTGTTTGCTAGCCTCGGGGTCGCTTAACGAAGTTGTTAATGTGGCTGGTGCGGAGGCCGTGAGGGCTGGTGCACTAGCACTAGGGTCACTTTCACTCACACCCGGGGCTTGCAGGTTTTGTTGGCTGGGAGCATATGGAGGGGGCATGTAGATGATCGGTGGACCTAGCAATAGCTCATCGTTTGCCCGTTGTTTGGAGGGTAGTTCAGGGTAGAGCGCAGAGGGGGTCCTAACAGGACATTGGCCTGTTGACCCCGATTCTTGGTTTTTTGTAGCTTCTTTTCTTTCTTTTATTTCTTCTTCTAGTTGCTTAGCGGCTAGGTGGGCTGCCTTTCGTAGTTCTTTCCCTACTTTTGCTTCTTCTCTTTTCTTTCGTTGTTCCGTTTCTTTGCGCCACATGCCGATACTGTCGAGCATAGTGGGCGTGGTCTTATTCTTCTGGAGCGCTATTTCTAATGTTTTTATTTTATTTTCACTAAAGGAACCTATCAGTGGCCACTGACTTTCAGGGTTCTTTTTCGTATATTTATGCCATAGTCTAGTGTAAGCTATAGCGACTAGTCCATACTTAGTGAACATGTCCTTATTAGGGGTGCCCTCCAGTGGAGCTGGATGGTTCATCTCTAATAAGCGGTCCGGGCTAAACAGGCTACCAACCAGTGGGGAGAAGATAGGCATGACGGTTTACACCGGGGACAAAAGTCTGCACTACCTATCTTATCACAGCGGGCAAAGACTAGGCAGAATATTTCTATTCTCCGTTGTTTGGCGGCGGTGAATACCTCAAACGAACCAATACCGAATAATCGGCCAATCAAACAATTCAGTGGGGAGAATAAGTGGGCACGAAAAGTTATCGCTACCCACTCTTTCTCTACCTGCAAAGAGAGACCTTGTTCTTCCCTGTTTGCAGACAAAGAATCTCCAGACAATAATCCACGAACGACAGTTCGGGAAACAGTGGGGGAGGAAGATAGGCACGACGGATTACAATGGGGACAAAAGTCTGCGTTACCTATCCTTCACTGTTTGCAAAGAGAGAGCCTGTTTGTTTTTCCCCGTTTGCAGACAGCGAATCTCCAGAGGTTTCAACAAAGCGTAATACTAGTATTATCCAAACAAAAACAATTTTCCTTAATTCGTCGTGTTTACACGACCTTACCCGGACCGCATGGACGGTTTCATGTCCTCTGGATCCAGCGCCCGATCGTCCTCTCTCCTTCGTGATGTTCGCGGCACTCCTGATGGTTCCCAGTCAGGACCGTAGATCACTCGAGAGAGGTCTGTTCAGAACTAGTGAAGGTCGGATGATCGGCTGTCAGACGAGGGTCTATCGGACATGAGCTCTTCCCGATCGTTGCAGTCGTTCACTCTGTCATCGGGACCTCTCCCACTGGATCCACGTGTCGCTGATGGGCCCCACGCTTTGGGACGCCAATTTGTAGAAAAAGGTAGGGCTAGGACCTTTCTCAAGATTTGCCCGGCGCTAACCGCCCTTGTACCATTCAAGTTTACCAAGCAATGAGGCAGGCGCCGGAGACCAGAAGGCAGGAAACAGAAGTTTATTCCGACGGAGCAGAACACATCAGATCAGACAACAAGGTATCGTCTCGAGGTGCTCTAACAGCCACTCAGAGGCCTGGCCTCTTATACACTGGTTTATGGCATGTGACCTTCCTTTAATACAATCACAACTTTGTAAGGCATGGGAAAAGACATCCCCGTAATCCTCGTGTTAATCCCACCCCCATATACATTCACAATGGAGGTCCTCAACCTGCTGATAAGAGGGAGGGTCATCACGCAGCTGAGTGTTTCGTCGAGTCTTAGGATGTGTGCGCCTGATCATGTCACAGGGGGTGGGGAGGCCTGGATCAATAGAGGGTCCTTTGAAGGAGAGCGACCTCATACAATAAGGGCAGTAAATGGTATCTCTCGGCTTAGGCAATGGCCTCGGACCTGTGTGGACAGTCGGACACCGGGTGAGGGGCCATCAATGGAGTGGTATTCATGCTGCGTGGACAATCCAGCGCAGAGGGGAGGTTTATCAACAGAGGGGCATTCATGGGAAGAGAGGAGGTGTTGGTCAGGCGCTGGCGTGACTCCTAAGGACAGGGTCATGCAGATGGGTCATGCTCATAAGGAGGAGGGAGGGGGGAGCCAGGGCGCGCGGAGGATGCTTGCTGGGTCAGAGGGGCGCGCTGGCGATCGGTCGTGGACAGGGAGACCATGATATCTAAGATGGCTGCCGTGCACGTAATACATAGGTGACCCAGAATGGCTGCCGTGCGCGTAGTGCATAGGTGACAAGCTGGCGCAGATGATGTTCAGATCGCAAACTAAAATTCCACAAGTAAATAGAGTACTATTAAGTTGTTTAATAGTTAAGTGTTATTTATAGCGTTTAGAAACTACATGTGTCATATGATGCACCACTATATAAGAGTAAATTGTTATAATATTGCTACATCAGAACTAACAAAGAATGAATGTTTCAAGGTAGAACCCGTACAGTCATATACCTAGCCTTACTGTGTTTACATTTCTTACACTCAAATTCATTTGTGTTTTGCTTTGAAAATAAAAGCCTTTAACTCATACCTAACTCTCTTTATTGACTGAACAAAATTAATGATAATTGATAACGTTTATGATTGACTTCAGCGCCTTACATCTCTGTCGACATCAAAGATCCATTGACTGTGTGCGCGGGGTTCATGGTGATGAGTAATGAGCAAAGGAACCCCTGCTCCAACACACCCAAGGAATGCGTAGCTGATTTATTGACCGCTAAAAATTGGAATCTGATCCCTGTCACTATCTCCTCTTTCTAATTATCTACCGTTTCAGAAATCTCTGAAAACCTGGAATAATATTTTCGTCTCCTCTATTTAAACTCAAGTTTAGGCCCATGAAGCGCTAAGACACTGTGGGCCGTATGTAGGAAGCCTAATTGCGCTCACAAATGCTGAAATTCACGGAATTTCAGCATTTGCGATCGCAATTAGGGCAGTGTGCTATGTAGCACACCAAAACCCACATGCAAAATAAGGAATCACAAAATTTGCGCTTCCTTATCTTGCTATTGCATTTAAGGAATCACAAATTGCGATTCCTTAAATGCAATGTAGGAAGCACCCAAGTGGTGCCAATTTTGGCTTAAGGAATCGCAAAATACCACCAACTTTAGGTTGGTGGTATTTTGCGATTTCTTTGAAAAATGCACTTTTTGGTATTTTTCAAAGTGCCATGTGGGTCACATACATGCCCTTAGGGCATGTATGTGGGCCACATGTGCACACATGTTCATTTCAGAGGTGCGAAAGGGTGTCCTATTGACACCCTTACAACCCTGAAATTGCATTCTCAATTTGTGATTCTCTAATTGAGAATCGCAAATTGAGAATTTCTCCCCATTCATTCCTATGGGCCTTCTAGCCCATAGGAATGAATTAGAAGGTATTCCTTATTTGCGAATCTCAATTTGCAATTCGCGAATAAGGAATAAGTGGGATTCGCAAAAAAAATTGCTAATCCTACCTACATTTCGTTTTGCGATTCTTCTCTAATTGCGATTCCCTAAAAATTGCAATTTGAGAATCACAAAACGAAAATTATCTACATATGCCCCTGTATGGAGTAACATCAGCGCTATACAAATATGTGTATTGACAGTGAGCTCCTAGTAATTAGTGGAATTGTAATTTCCTTTTAAAGATGACAGGCCTGGCAGGCCAGGGCCTCACAAACCCCAGGAGTCTCGTTGTACTGTGTGGAAAATGCAGAACATGTTGAACCGTCGCCGAAAACTTTTAACTTTCCAAAGCGGCATAAAACGGTGTTTTAAAGGGTTCTGAGGGAGAGTTTACTGCCCCAGTGCAGCCGTTTGTCAGCTCGGGATTTATTATGATTGCGTGCGAAGTGCGGCCTACCCGTCCACCGGCTCCTTGACTAGGCCCCGCAGGCCTATGACGCAGTTATTTGCCAGTGATATCACCATCTGCCCTGAAGCTGGCAACAGCGGGCGCGAAAATCAATCCAGCCCTCGCTTAGATAGAAAACACAAGCAAGAGGTTGCTTTTCAACGAGGTCATTCATTAATTGGATGTATTTCACAGTGGAATGATGACACGTGTTTCTAGTGCACAGATTTCGGCACAATCCGGTCCACATTTTTACACAGAAAGGGTGACTGTGCGGAGGTAAATACATTTACAAGGGGTATCCTGATACCAGCAGCAATTCGTAAGTAAATACAGGAGATGGCTTGTAGTGTGAGAGAGAAGACAGACCTGAAGGCAAAACAACATTCACCTCGTTGACCTGCCTGGAACGTCTTTGAAGAGTGAGGCGTTTTATAAGGAGCCCAGTCCACTTATGGAGCAAACTATTGGCTCACTTTATCAAACTTTTCTGGCCAAGATATAACTTTACAAAATAAATCTATCAGTTTACAGAGAAGTGGCCCTACATATGTTTTACACAAAGGTCATGTGCGCATGGATTCATATGTGCAAACCTCGTTAGATAGCAATACAGATTTGTACAAGAATAAAGTTAACACAGTGGCGGCTGGCATCTACTGGAGGATGAGGGGCAGACGCGCAGGAGCACAAACAACTTTTTTTTAATTTTTTAACGGCTGGCATCTATGGGGAGGGGGAGGGGGAGGCGGGCGTGCGCGAGCCTGCACAAACAAATTAAATACAAAAATGAATGAAACACTTACCAAGCATCTGGACCGGATCTCTTCTTTCTGGAACTGCAGCCCGGGCATCTTCAAACTCCCTTGACCAATCAGGGCGCTGCTCTCATGCTGTGAGAGCAGCACCCTAATTGGAGGGAGTTGCCTCACTCGGCACTCCACATTACCCTGGAGGTCTGCACAGGTTCTAATCCAGCTGTCTTAAGACAGATGGGTTAGAGATGTTTAAATTGCGCATGTGTGGCTGGCCGCCACAAGATGGCCGGCCAAAAAGACATGCACACTTTAAACAGTGCACATACTGCTCACCCTCCTCCCAGCTGCTGCCACTCAGCAGCAGCCCTGCCTCCATCCTGATGCTCTGTTCGGGACGGGAGATGAAAAATAAAATAATAATAAATTACCATTTACATTTTTATCTCTGGGGCTTTAGGGGTATTTTAAGTGAGGGACGCTCTTCCGCTCCAGCGGAGGAGTCGCCACCGAACAAATATGTGGGAGCTATCTGGTCAGGGCGCAGACAGAGAATGGGATGAAAAGGTGTTTGCCAGAGAAGCGGACTACAGAGGAGGGAAGAACAAATGCAAAACAAATATTGCAAAGCAAATAGGTCTGAGTTTATTGTGCTAATGCATGCAGCTTACGATCATAAAACACAGACAAAGAAACAAAAAGCTATTGAAGACTCCTTTGACTTTGATACTGTCCTGTTTTTATTATTATTTTAGATAAACAGAGCTGCAGTTCTAAGTAGTCCTTCTCGCGGTTCAAATCAAGAATGTGAGTGGTGGCAGTAGGATACATACAAGCAGCCAATAACATTAGGTGAGAGAGAAATTCCCTGCGTGGTTAGGCCAAAATGTGATTGACAAAGTCTCAAGCGTATGGCTGAATGAGACTAGTTGAAGAATGTCAACGGGTGAGTAGGGTGGGCCCAAAGCTTACTCTAAGTAGATTTTAAGCATAGGGTCGCTTGACAACTGCGCTTTCAAAACTCACACCTAAGAAGGGATCGAGTTAAGCAGAGTAAAAGTGTGTGCTGGAGGAGAAAGAGGACAAGTTTAAGAATAAGGAGGGGTAGGAAGCAGACGACGAGAGACACAGGCCTACATTATGAGTAGGTTGAAGAGGGGGATATGTTTTCCCAGGGCTTCAGTAACCTGGTGGTTGCACTGCATCGAGGTGTTTCTTTAAGAGAAGAGTCTGTATCTGCTCTTTCCCAAAGGTGAGGCGCAATGGGGTCTGATGTTCCACACCACGTAGCATAGCAGGCGAAGGCTCAGAATCTCATATTTCCTCCATTTCAATATTTCCAGTCTGGTCTTGCTTATGATATACGTCTTACATGTTCCTTCGTTGCTCTTGATCTTGGTTGCGAAGTAAGTTGGGGTAAGATCATCAAACGGTAACAAATAGTTGTAACCATCCATCATTGATACATGCCTAACCAGTGATAATTTTACGTATTAGACTTGCGTAATCTCAAGGTAGAGACCCTCTTCCATAAGTGATATTAGTTTCCTGAAATCTTACACTGGTCCTTTCCATGGCCTACTCCACACATCATAAAGTTAGCTTCATCTGAGCTATTGCAGTTAATATGAACTGAAAATGCCACTTTATCTTTAGAATACCAGATCTACGAAATATCAAAGTTAAAAGCTTTAAGGGACCAACCCAAGGCAGCCCTTGCGACAAGATCAGCAGCGTTAGACATCTCACATTTGGCATTCTAGATGAACTAACTTTGTAATATTGGATAAAGAGCTAATAAAACGAAATAAAAAATAAGTATCAAAATATTTATACATATGAATTAGGCAGATTAACTACAGACTGACATCTGTATAGTTTAATTTTGAAACCTGTCCACAACAAGCATTTCTTTTTTATTTTAAATTATTTTGAAAGCAAGCAGAACATATGTTGTAGTGATATATTTGCTGCATACTTATCAATGAATCCGGTCCCTGTGAGGCAACTTCAGAAGGAGTACAGTGACCGGTGGGGGTGAAGAAGGGCACCAGGCACATGGGGGCGACTAAAGAAACAGGTGACACATTTAGCAGTCAAGTAGGGACATAAGACAGGTTGATGCAGGGACGGGGGCAGAGACAACTAGGAAAGAGAATAGTGGTGACAAAAAGGTGAGGGTAAACCAGAATAGCTACCATGACATGCAAGGGAGCGGGGGAAAATGACATGTACCAGCCAGAAGTGAAGAAGTTATGGAGATAGAACAGGAATAAATAGAGTACAGTGTCGGGGGCAGAAAAGGCCTGAGAGATTAGAGAATATCAGGAGGAACATTGAGGTTCAGGTGAAGAACAAAGAACAAAGAAAAAGAAGAGTGGGTGTCTCCCCTTTTTGAAACACAAGAGTAGCCTTCCTGCTTGTAGTCATTGTACAATTGAAAGTGAAAGTGGCTTAAAAGTTCCGTCAGGAATATCTAGGATATGAACAATAATTTTTGTGGCTGCTCTCAAAAGCTAAGAAAGCTCAGAGATTAAGAGCGAGGGGTGGCACCATATACCCCTAAGAGGATCTACAAAGCTCAAGGTCAGATACATTTACTGCCACTTGATTCAAACTACATTATATTGACAAGAAGTACCTTCATTTTGGGTGTTACTCTGCATTGTGAGGAGCTGAATATGTTTGTCATGTTATGTTCACTAGGGCCCAGACGATAAGTTTAAATTGACAGTGAACGAATAATCACATTTTGTGATGAAATATTTAGTTAATGAGAAATTGTAATATTACATAAACAACCAATACAATTAAATTAATAAATCATTAAACTTGTTATACACAACAAATTATGACACAAATAGGTAGATTACCTACAGGTTGCTTTCCTGCCTTATGAGAGATTAGACTCGGCAACACAGCAGTCACATTCAAGTACCTGGTTTAACAGAACAGCTTCACACGAGGTGCAGAAAATGCTATTTAGCATTGTTCATTGATTTATTTGCACTGATTTAGACTCCAGCAACGCATTTGTTGCACTAAAATTCATTTTAAGGAAACTTAGACATATTGAACACTTCTTAGTAATGGATGCTATTATGTTTTAATTGGTTAACTAAATTAATTTAATCCAACCTTCAGCATAGAGCTTAAAAGGGAGACCTGGAGGAGACCAGGTCCTTTACTGATCTCATGGCACCTTAAATGCTAGTTAGGTTATCCATTTCCCTATGCCCTGGCATAGTGTGGATATGTTCACACAAAACAAAATACAGGGTTCGGCAGTTCTTTCACTTTGAGTGCATTCTAAACAACAACCGCCAGAGCTTGAGTGTTATCCAAAAAAATCAAGTCGGCAACAGTGAACCAAGATTCATGATCTTGAAAATCTGCAACTGCTGCTTTTGGCTATTTCATCAAGAAGTAACTGAAACCTGTGGAATTTAAATTTCCACTAGCAAGGCTATTACCAGCCTAGAGAGCAGTCTGGTAGTGATAACTATTGTAGACTCACATGAACTTGGTAGAGCTGTCTGATCTTTATATAATACACGCCTCTAGCTCCAGCGTCTTCACAGCTGGAGTTTCAAGAAAGAGGATGTTGGGTAGTTCCTTACGAATGATTAATGAAAGTTTGTTAATACTCCTTGCCTCAAAGGAAAGCCACTTCCGAGAGATCAAAATGTGCATGATGTGGTCAAACGTTCTTGAGTGTTTGGCCAGCCCGACAGCTGAATACAAGGCTCCTCGGAGGGAAGCAAGGTACATTTTAGGAATCCCTACTAGTAGTGAATTACCACTGTCCTGTCTTAAAAGGACTAGTTTTTAGTTTATTGTTTATTGTTGTTAGTTAATAAAAACCATCACAATACAAATTAGATACATATAAAAAAATCTGCGGAACTATTTGTTTGAAGTCAAGGTGAGGGATGAGCCCTTTGATACCTCACTATCAGCTAGATTCATCAAAGACCCGTTTTGCGAGTCTTTATAGCGATTCATAAGGAATCGCTATTAAGGACTCGCAAAACGGGATTCATGTAGGAATTGCAAAAAATATTGCGATTCCTACATCTTCCTTATTTGCGATTAGCAAATTGCTAATCGCAAATAAGGAATAATCCCCATTCATTCCTATGGGCCTAAAGGCCCATAGGAATGAATGGGAATTATTCCTTATTTGCGATTAGCAATTAGCTAATCGCAAATAAGATAGCGATTTCAAGGGTGCCAGGGGTGTCCAAAGGACACCGTGTAGCACCCCTGAAATGCAAATTTACACAGGTGTTGCGCACACACATGTCCAAAGGACATGTGTGTGTGTAACATGCAACAGAGGAAAATGCACTAAAGTGCTTTTTTCTAATTTTTCGCTATTTACCACGAAGTCAGACTTCGTGGTAAATAGCGACTAAATATTGCGAATTCGCAATTTCAAATTGGTTAATGAATTGCATTTAAGGAATCTCTAATACAGATTCCTTAAATCCAATTCCTCGCAAATATGCGATTTTGCAAATAGTGATTTTTGCATTTGGGATGATGAATCCCAAATGCAAAAATTGCACTCGCAAAGGGCCAGATTCTCAGAATCTGGCCCTTTGCGAGCGCAATTTAGCTTGATGAATCTAGCTGTATACTACTCAGCAGAGGCGCAACTAGAGCCAAATGTTGGGGGGGGGAGAGCTACTAAACATTTCGGGGGGGGGGGCTGATTCTCCCAGCAATATGCACAGTGGATATGCAGGGACTCTAAGAAGGGGTGAAAACACAACAATGCCTCGTTAGCAAGTAAATGGTCTTTTAAAGACCTGTGGACTACTCGGATGCGGCTGTGTGTTTGCCCGGGAAGCTGTCTCACCCGGGCTGACACATACAACGGGGGAGGGGGCTGAAGCCCTTTGAGCCCAATGTGCATTGCGCGTCTGCTACTCAGTGTCGTGTAGCCTCTTTAATAAGAACTCTTTGCCCTACCAATTTGGATAGTTATTTAGCTGGAGTAAACCAATGAAGACAAAATGTAATTGGAAGAAGAAATGTTACAAGTACGGGCAGGGTTTTTGTTGGCATCACTTTATAATGTTTTACATCAGTGTTCTGTAAACTGCTTTCCTTGCCCATATATGAGGTTTGCCACATAGCTTTCATCTTGCAAGTACCTGCAGTGCATTAGAAGTGCACTTACAACTGACGTTTTTGTATTTTCTTTTAATTATTAGCAGCTTTATAGTAGTCCATTTTTTATTATCTTCATGAAAAGTTTGCCTAAGTCCCAGCTTTAGACTGATCTCCGAGTGTTTTCATTGTCAGTGCTGCGGCTCTTTGTTTAACTTGTGTTAATGTCACTTGGCTTTGTATGAAATGTTGTAAAACTCCCACACTTCGAGATCAAGGCATTGGCATAGCCGGGGACTGATTCATACCGCACACAGACTGAGCGCTGGGGTGGTGAATGCTCGTCTGGCACACCATCAGGTGTGATGATTTATGTCAGAGATGTTCTGTTGGTTGCTGCCCAATTCTGAAAGTGATGGAGATGCAAAGGTGTGTGGGTGTGTGTGTGCTTCTCAAATGCTGGGGAAGCCTTCAGGGGCTTTCCCTAATTTTTAGCTCAGTCCTCTCATTACGAGAAACTCTCAAGAATATGTAAATGAGTCCGACCCGGCCCCTAAAGGAATATCAACAATATGCAAATTAGTCCTACCAGACCCCTACAGGAAAGCATCAACAATATGCAAATGAGTTTGACATGGGCCCTGCAAGAAAGAAACAGCATTATGCAAACAAGTCCAACAAGGTCCCTATTAGGACGGATCAACTACATGCAAATTAATACAACATAGTACCTACAAAAAAGGGTCCGCAATATGTAGATGCTTTCGACATCGGCCCTCTAAGTAAGGATCAACAATATGCAAATGAGTTTGACATGGGCCCTGCAAGAAAGAAACAACATTATGCAAACAAGTCCAACTAGGTCCCTATTAGGACGGATCAACTACATGCAAATTAATACAACATAGTACCTACAAAAAAGGGTCCGCAATATGTAGATGCTTTCGACATCGGCCCTCTAAGTAAGGATCAACAATATGCAAATGAGTTTGACATGGGCCCTGCAAGAAAGAAACAACATTATGCAAACAAGTCCAACTAGGTCCCTATTAGGACGGATCAACTACATGCAAATTAATACAACATAGTACCTACAAAAAAGGGTCCGCAATATGTAGATGCTTTCGACATCGGCCCTCTAAGTAAGGATCAACAATATGCAAATGAGATTGACATGGGCCCTGCAAGAAAGAAACAACATTATGCAAACAAGTCCAACTAGGTCCCTATTAGGACGGATCAATTACATGCAAATTAATACAGCATAGCACCTACAATGAAGGGTCCGCAATATGTGGGTGCATTCGACATCGACCCTCTAAGAAAGGATCAACAATATGCAAATGAGTTTGACATGGGCCCTGCAAGAAATGTTCAACAATATTCAAATGAATTCCACATTGGCCTGCAAGAAAGGATCACATGCAAATGACTTCGACATGGGCCCTGCAAGAAACGTTCAACAATATGCAAATGAGTTCCACATTGGCCTGCAAGAAAGGATCACAAGCAAATGAGTTCGACATGGGCCCTTCAACAAAAGTTCAACAATATGCAAATGAGTTCCACATGAGCCTAGCAAGAAAGGATCAACAATCTGTTAATGAGTTAGACAAGGCCGCTATTAGAAAAGATTAACTATATGCAAATGAATCCAACCTAGCCCCTACAAAGAAGGGTCAGCAATAGGCAGGTGAATTCGACATGGGCCCTGCAAGAAAAGTTCAACACTATGCAAATGAGTCCCACAGGGGCCCTGCAAGAAAGGGTCCTCAATATGCAAATGAGTTTGACATGGGCCCTGCAAGAAAAGTCCAACACTATGCAAATGAATCCCACAGGGGCCCTTCCAGAAAGGGTCAACAATATGCAAATGAGTTTGACATGGGCCCTGCAAGAAAAGTTCAACACTATGCAAATGAGTCCCACAGGGGCCCTGCAAGAAAGGGTCAACAATATGCAAATGATTCAGACAAGGCCCCCATTAGAAAAGATCTACAATATGCAAATGAATCGGAACAGGCCCCTACAAAAAAGGCATCAGCAATGTGCAGGTGAATTCGACATGGGCCCTGCAAGAAACGTTCAACAATATGCAAATGAGTTCGACATGGACCCCGCAAGAAAGGATCATGCAAATGAGTTTATCATGGGCCGTGCAAGAAAGGTTCAACAATATGCAAATGAGTTTGACATGGGCCAGCAAGATAGGATCAACAACTTCAAATGAGTCCGACCAGACCCCTATAAGAAAGTATCATCAATATCCAAATGAGACCGACCGACCCCTGCAGAAAATGGTCAACAATTTGTAGGTGTGTGCGACTTGGGCACTGCAAGAAAGAATCAGCAATACGCAGGTGAGTTCAAAGAGACCACTAGAACAGCAGATCACACTCAAACCACCCAATGGAACGATCTGGCCTGAACTTCTCAGACATGTTCTATCTGCACGTGATGTTCAGCCACTCGAAACATCCTTGTGAATTACTATAGTTACACTCACTAGACACGTCCAGCAAGGGATCCATGTCAGACCACACATGTCTCAGAGGGCAAACAAATCAAAAAAGTATTAACAATGTCCTACAAATTCTTGACTGAATACTTCCATGCCACAGGGGTACACTGTAAGCGCCTTTCCATAATTTTAAACTCTGCTGCAGCATTTCAAAATGGAGTCTACAATATGCAAATGAGTTCAAACAGGCCCTTAGAAGAAAATATCAGCCGTATACAAACGAGTCCAGAGAGGACTTGAAGGAGCCATCTCAAACTTCTCAGATAGATTCTACCTGCCTACGATAACATGGTAGATGTCTTTCTGATCTGTCGATCACCACGGGTGACGTGTAGTTTCATTCCTATCACAGAGCATGCAAGGGAACCTTCTTTGAACACACCTCTCATACAGAGGGTGCAAAAAAGTACTATGAATTTCCTAGAAATATCTGACTTATTTTTCTTAACCACAGATAACAGAGTTTTTAAACTTTTTATCTGCACTGTGCCATTACAAGAGTAGGTTAATGACATGTAAATGAGTCTGAACAGGGTCCTACAAGAGAGGACAAACCATATCCAGATGAAGCCGACTAGTGTCCTACAAGAAAGGTTCAACAATGTACAAATGAATCTGACCAGGCCCCAAAAGGAGAAGTCCAGCTCGAACTTTTCAGGCACAGAGTTATAGGCCACCCTAGACCTTTATCTAACTTGCCTTGAAGCGCACCTTCATCACCTACAAAAGCAACTGAACACACCTCTCTCACAGAGGGTGGTCGATCAGTTACTAAAAATGTGCTACTAGTGCTTGATGCTTAAGTGTAGACTGGACTTGACGGCACCGGGTGTTGCCCCGGGAGGGGGCCGGTTTTGGAGCGGTGGTGCTGGTTTTGTTACTGGGGGCCAGATTTGCAGAAGTGCTGCAATATATGCCCCCAGTAACAAAAGCAGCAGTGCTGGGGGGTGGTCTAGTTATGCAGTAGATCTCCCCAATTATGCCCTCACCCACCCCATTCCCTTCCCCTGGAGGGTGGTCCAATAAAATTGCCAGGGCTGCTATGTGTTGTCGGTCCAGCCCTGCATCGAATATGCTATACAATACTGCTTAATTTGCCTTTCCTTGCATTAGGTACTCAACAGTGCTGAATAATGTGTTCCTCCACTGCCAACTAGTTCCATGGACCTTCAGGTTTGCTCCATAGCACTTCCAGCAAGGGATCCAGTTTCTTTAAGACTGTTCTATAAAGGCTTGAGTGTATGCTTCGGAAACAGTGGGAATACCTAACTATGCTAGCTGTCAGGAAAGAATCAGTTGTATGCAAATAAATCCGACCAAGGGCGGCTCCTTCATGAGAGCGGAGGAGCGGCGCCCCACTTAAATGCCCTCCAAACATTAGAGATGAAAAATATTGTCATCATTCCGTACTGAACAGAGTGTTAAGATGGCGCGAGGTCTGCTGAATGGCAGCAGGAAGGAGTAGTGGGTATGTGCACTGTTTAAAGTGTGCATGTCTTTTTGGCTGGCTTTCTTGCGACGGCCAGCCAGATATGGGCACTTTAAACCTCTCAACCCAGCTTAAGACAAGGTAATAAGTAACCCTAGGCTCTAAGCTCCACCCATTCCTCTTAGCCACAACCCATACTTGCTGAAAGGGTAGTGGTGGGCACAAAGCCAGGCCCCTCTCAAGCCCCAAGCTCCACCCCCTCTTCTCACACAGTAAAAACATTTTTAAGGTTCGCAGTTCTGAAAATGTGATAGAAACGTGTGACTGTGATACTTAGCGACTGAGAAAACCTTGAGCATCATTCCACAATTGTTAGCTACTGTGTCTCATTACAACTGATGGGCTTCCATACACAAATCAGCCCCACATAGCCCAACAGTGCCCTACCCTGCTGCAAGAGGAGCCGCGGATCAGGTCATTCTCTTTTACCAGTGCGTTAAAGCGCGACCTCTAGGCATAGTAAGTGAGGCATCCGCTTAACTGAGGATGTGATAGAAGCAAATGAGTAATTTGGTAAGCTTGCTCATTTTGGGGCAGGTTACCCAAATTTGCATATGCTTAGTCACAGCGCCTGTGACGAATCAGTAGCTCCCCCACCCCCAGCGCTTTGAGACCCTTACGGGTGTGCAGTCGCGCTTTACAAGCCATTGATTGATTGATTGACAATCTTTAACGGCCCAAACAAACTAAAAAAATTATGGAATAATATGCCAATCACAAGGTTCCTCAGTGGTGAAGCCCCCTTAGATCAAGAATAACCATCACATTCTTGGTTCTCTGTGATTTCCTATATGCTTCATTCTGTCAATATTGCTTGAAAAATCAATATTAGCAGAATATTTACTTGGCCCACGTTGTTCTGAAAGTGCATGTTGATCCACGCGTTAATGGAAATCACCAGGCGTTTCTGTCACCTCCATATCATTAGCTTTACATACTGAAGTGTACACACAGATGCCAAGCGATAGCAGTTCATAATATGCTTTTACCTGGAGAGGGTTGAGTAAACCGCATGCTCACGTCATTGGGGAGTAAGGTGCTATTGTACTGCTGGGTCATGAGCCTCATATTGCTTTTGTACATCCCTGGAGTATGGTGCTGCAAAACATCAATTATCCCCATTAAATTAAACACCTTTTTTCAGGAGAAACTGGCTGACTGCAGGTGTGTGGGAGCCAGGCTGGCAGGGGAGGAAAGTACCACACGTTTAAATAGAAGAATCAACAGAACTGCAAACACTTCCGGTATATCATATAATTAATATATTGGTTACAGTCCCAATACCTGCACCTTGTTATGTTATGTTAATTTCGATTTATATAGCACCAAATCACCGACAGGTCTCTTAGCGCTTGCTTTGGGAACCCGTCCTGGCTTTCCCTGCGAGATAACCCCTACTGGGCATCCCCAAGGTGAAGACCAGGCATCCCATCGCGTGGTAGGGCCGTAGTGGAGATTAAGCAAGCTATTGCCCAGAGTTGCAGAGTGTGAACCCATGATTCGAGTAGGCACCGAGGCGAGAATTATCAAGTCCGTGGACAATTGAGCTCAAGACCCTGCCGCGTCGGGAATTGAAACTTGGTCCCTGGTCTGAGCTCTGCATCAGGGTCTGCCTCCTCTAACCAGTGAGCCACACTTCTCCTTATCAATGAAGTCATTAGCAAAAACGTTCAGTTGAGATATCCATGGGGTTGAGAGGGGAGGGCTCGAGCGATTAACATTACTATCGGATCTTTTATTAGAACAAAGTAAAAAACATATTGTATAGTTGATTAGTTTGTTTCATATTGAAAACTATAGAAAAAGTACAATTGGTCTGAAGGGATTCTGATGCGCTGTGGCTATTGTCAGAGCATGTGACCATTATAAATACATTTATTTAATGTCTAGAACAGTAAAAAGGGTGGAAAGATAATTTACCGAAATAACATAAAATACTAAAACAAAACGTGGTGCAGACATTTGGGAATTGCTAATTAAGCCACGTCATCGAACTTCCATGAATCTTGACAAGCGGCCATAGGAACGCCTTCCTGATGTGGGATTCTGGCATCGGAACAATGACTGAGCTGGTGTCTAGAGCTAGCCAGTGGCCTTCACACTGATACATCAGGAGACGCCTGCCTGGTAGGGACCCTCTCGCCAGTGCGACAGGTGCACAGGAACCATGCTCTTTTGAACCCACCTGGCAAACTATTTTTTTGTTTTGCTGCAACAAGCCTGAAAAAACAAAAACAAACAAATAGCCCTGACACTCTCGGGGTTTTCTCATTTGCATTGTTTTCTGTTTGGGACCACCAGGCTTTTCCTGGCAGTCTTGAAAAGAAAAAATCTGAAGGACCCCCCCCCCCCCCTCCCCCTCGCCCCCCACCGCCCATACCATGGTGAGCTTTCTGATGCACTTTGTCTGATGTCCCTGTGGTAGACGAGCCGCCAGTCTTGGGTTTATAATCACAGACCCATCAGAGGCTCCAAAGGCAGAACTTCGCAGGTCCCTCATTTCTGCAAGACCCAAGCAAACTACGAAATATGGGGGCAAGAACTCTGTCAACTTCCAGCGAGGCTACCACGACCTGAATGAGGCCTCAGACCTTGAATTGCCTCTTGGAAATTCGTGTGGCTAATCTGGGACCTTTGGTGTTAATTTAGCCAAAGATGTTTTGTCTGTCCTTTGAAAACACCTGTGGTAATATCCACAGCCTCTGAAGGCGAAGACTGTGGCACAATATGAGTGTGGGCGGCAGCATCCGAGCCAGCAGACAGGCACTTACATCGACAACTGCATGTATGGCACAGTGACAGCAGGATATTGCATTTCTCATTGTTGTTGAAGCTATATTCCGAGAGCTGGGTTCTGCAGGCTGAAACCACCCCAATGAGTGGGAACTTGGGCAATTTCATTATAAATTCAGCTTTTAAAAAGGCCGGTAGTGCTGAGGCAGCATCTAGTAGACACTGTCTGTCTTGTTATTCCCTGATTTATCCATAAACAGACTGACTATGCTGCAGCAATAATCACTCAGACACTAGAAATTACTTAGCACCTCAGCAAAACTCTCCCAGGCCATAAACGGCTCTGGTGGGCACACCCCCTGTTCCTCTCCACCACTCTTACCCATTCTCCACTGAGATGTCGGACTATGGAATCAAGCCCGCCTGCCACTTCCTTAAAACCCTGCCTCTTGCACAAATCCCAACTTCAACTAATTGAGCTCCTTATCTGTATGCGTAATCCCGCCCTCCACACCACAAACTCCCTATCTGAGGCAGATTAATCCCACCAAACGCCAAGGACCTCCCTTCTTTCCTTGTCTGCGGTATTAATATTACGTGCTTTCCATAAACTCCATCAATGTGTGATTATTTCAGTTGCCTTGATTGATGTCCTCAAACGTTAACTCGCCTCTCCTGTAAATTGATGCCATGGGCTAGGAGAAATCAGATTATTATATATGAAGTAACCTTTCCCTATAAAGAGTGCATGGATGAAGATTGCTAAATAAATGAGTGTTTTGCCTTGTATTGCACCAAAGAGATAATTAAATGAGTCTTCAATTTGCACACAAAAAAGGTGCCCAGTCTAAATCCCATTTAGGTGAAAATAAAAAGAGTGCTGAACCCACCAAGTGGAAGATGTTGGAGCCATATGTAATCTTCAGCCTGCCTTCAGTCTTGGCCATTACTAATTAAGTTAATATTTTTGAAGACTGGTTTGGACGAAAGTGCAGGGTTGCACACCATTAGGGTGGATAGTGCAAGTTTGCAAATTCCATCTCCGAAAGAAAATCAGCAGACTACAGCGAAACCAGGACGCCGAAACCAGATACATTCTAAACAGTCTAGCAGTCATATTGTTCATGGGACAATACATGTGACAGTAGCAATCTTCCTATAGTGTAAACTTAAACTCTAGTCAAGGAAGGAGCTTCATATCCAGAACGGCTGCACCCATGATCTATCCCCCTATTATATGAACCCACATTTACAAGAGCTATATTTCTGTAGGACAATGCCAGCCCTGGGACATCCTGGCAAAGGAAGTTAGGATATTGAGTAATCACCTAGGATTCAGAAAAGCTTTCAAAAGCTGGTTGTTCCCAAAAACATGATTCAACTAATCAATCAATCAATCAATCAATCATACCACTTGTATAGCGCGCTACTCACCCGGAAGGGTCTCAAGGCGCTTGGGGGAAGGGGGCCGCTACTGCTCGAACAGCCAGGTCTTGAGTTGTCTCCTGAAGGCGAGGTGGTCCTGGGTCAGCCGAAGGTGGATGGGGAGGGAGTTCCATGTCTTGGCCGCCAGGTAGAAGGATCTGCTTCCGGCGGTGGCTCTTCGGATGCGTGGTAGGGCGGTGAGGGCGAGGCTAGCGGACCGTAGCTGGCGGGTGGGCGTGTGGAAGGTCAGGCGGTCGTTGAGGTACTTGGGGCCCAGGTTGTGGAGAGACTTGTGTGCGAGGATGAGGAGCCTGAACGTGATCCTCTTGTTGACGGGGAGCCAGTGCGGGTTCCTCAGGTGACCGGAGATGTGGCTGCGTCGAGGGATGTCCAGGATGAGTTGGGCGGAGGCGTTCTGGATGCGTTGGAGTCTTTTCTGTAGCTTGGCTATGGTTCCGGCGTAGAGGGTGTTTCCGTATCTCTCAAGCTACAAGATGTACTCGTATGTATGCACATATGTGGTCCTGTCTTTCATGCTCTTTTAAATCTCACCTCAGTCATACCCCGCGACACGCTTTCATAACATGACTGACGCACACTTTCAAACCTCTTGCTCAACACATAAATGTAATGGAGTAAGCACTGTGGGGCCTTTTCAGGGATAGCAAAGTTTGTCCAGTGCCTGCCGTCTTTCTCATCTGGACTATTGTAATGCCTTTTACTTGGACCTGTCCAACAATTCTATCACAAGCTTCAGCACCTACAGAACATGGATGTGAGAGGCATGAGGGGATTACAAAAATTTGACCAAAGCCTCACGAGCCAAAAATGTATATTGAATGATTATGCTCAAAACAGCATATCTGATCCATAAAACGTATTACAAAAACTAGCCCTCACTGTCTTTCTGACACAGTCACCCTACTACCCAGTGAGGCCTGTATGATCAAGTGCTGCCCTGCTTCTTAAACAGCCCCTGTACTTGGCCAAGCTCTGGAATAGATTAAATCTCGAGGTCCATGCTATTCAGAACGTTCCTGTGTATAAAAAGGTATTAAGATCTTAACTTTGTACTCCGCATGAGACACTTTGGATCTAAATGATCATGCTGTGGAAGAAAAATGGCTACAAGCCTTCTTGAAGTCTAAACATGGTTATTATGCAATAATAGCAGTATAGCAGCACAAAGAGAGAGACAACGTGTTGCCTTCTTAAGCAATTGAGCTTCTAATGCTAACCCCTCCCCAAATGTGCCCAACATTTATACATTTTCTTTACATAGGTAGACAAAGGAAGATATATGTGACTGAACTTTAGATAGTGGAGCTAGCAGATGCATGGCTTTCTCACATGAAGAGTGCAAAAAGACTTTGAAAAAGATACAATAAAGGTGCTTTTTATGCACTCAGCTACCTCAATTGAGCCTTCCCGCCTTGCTGTGTCTGGAATGAAAGTGAGTGAAGAGGCCAAAAACTGCCTGGTTTAACATAGGCATTAAAATGGGTGCAAGTTGAGCAGCTTGGGGGTCAGAAAATGCGATATATGTCGAAAGAAATGGCATGAATTCACAGTGTCATTTCTCTTGTATTTTTTTAAATTACTTGTCTCTTGTCTGCGATTCGGTTGTTGCTATTTCCAAGATGCTTCAGTCATTATGTACGCTGGATAATAATATTATTAATAATAATAAGGCTCGACATTAATAGATAATACAGTGGTACAGACCGGGGTGCCCTTTCTCAATATGTGCATCCAGATGTGCCCATTTCTAGTAAATGCATTAATCTTTGGAGGGTTTGTGAGTATGTTGGACATTTTAATGAGATAGTCATTTTTAGTCTGTCTGACTGTTAATTATATGCACTTCAGGGACACTTCAAAATCAGAATTAAAGATATTTTGACACAATGGGGGGACTCTCTCTAGGTCAGGGAACTTGTCAGTGGGTATTAAATTCTGCCGGGAAGCTTTAGAGAGATGACAAAGGAATTGTCCTAATTGTGTTTGGATCAGGAAGGATTTGTTTGCCTTTCTCGCTTCCTAATTAGAAGAATTATGAATCTGATGGAATCCTTGTCTAATTCAGCTTTACTAATTACTGTGGATGTGTATTACGCTCAGTTGGCAATAGTACCTCCGCCTAAGGAGCAATAATCAGGCACATTACCTGTCAATGGTGACTTTAGCAATATATGTCGTGGATACCACAGAGACCATGGGTGCAGCCATCTTTAGCCCTTCCTGCTTTGAGAAATGGAGATTCTATGTGACACTATCAGGCCTGTCAGCTTTAGGGTGGTCTTCCACGCAACATTTTTGACTTCCGCCTTAGCTTTTTCTTATATTGTTTTTGCTGGTATTAGGACTCTGCACACTTTGCCACTGCTAACCAGTATTGAAGGGGAAACAGCCAGAACACAAAATTATGTGGTATAGGCATGCGTGATAAAGGAATGTGTGGTTAAGATTTGTGGTTTAGGCGGCTTGGAAGAGGCACGCATGATTTAGCCATGCGTACCTCAGTAATGCAACTGTGCTAAAGTGCTTGTACTCACTCCTGTAAACATGGTCATATTGGCATATCCCCTTATTTAATTTTCTTATAAGTACCTAATAAAGTGGTATTACATGTACCCCAGGCTTGTAAATGAAATGCTACTAATGGGCCTGCAGCACTGGTTATGCTACCAAAATCTTCTACCCAAAGCGTTTGTCACAAGGAGTACCGAACTTCAAAACGCTTCTGAGATTCATGTATCAAAATTAATTTCTGAAAACTTTAACACAAGGTAATGACTGTCACCCATAATAGCCTATTGGCTTTAACATGTGTTTTCCATGATAAGTATGTCAAGCATACTGCCTTTTTCATAACATTTTATATTAAGCAGATCAGGTCTTTAGTGTTAATCATTAGCGTGTCACCATGACAACCTTAGTCCTGCTATTTTGAGCATATGTTTACCCACAAGGTAAAAAGTGCAATATAAGCACCATTTTATTTCAGCAGAAGCACTCGACTGCTGACTAATCAAAATCTGAACTCAAGTCAGACAACATTTAGGTGGAGCCAAAGTTGCGCTTCGTGCAGCTCTTTTTCTGGTCATAACGTAAGGTCTACAAACAGCTGCGCTGTCAAGCCAGCCCCCAAAAACGAGCATCCCACACGAAAACTCTACCCCTGCAACAATGCACTTCCTTTGACTATGTGTTTTTCACAGGTTCTTAACCCTCTAGATTTTTTTAACTCTCTATCAGACAGACAATATCTATACCCCACTCCTGAATTCTTTACTTTCAACAATCTCTCACTAACAACTGTTGTTTCATACTCCCAACTCCTAATACTATCTATATAGCTTCATATGTACCCACATATGGTACATCTTGGGGTAAGGTATGCACATTCTGCCCACACCTGGTAATAATCCCCCAGCAGTGAAACCTTTCTCATTTTCAAGACTTAAGCAAGGAATGATGCTTCAGACCACCTATCAGCAATGCCAGTGCTAGTTATCTTCCCGCAAGAGATGTTTGCAGTACCAGCTTATGCCAAATGCTCAATTTGCAACCATTTGCCAGGGAGATTTTTCAAATGCCCACTGTGCATATATGCGCCTGTATTTGTAAAATGTGCCGGCATGGATCCATCACTTGTTTGAGTAGCAAGCGTTTGACAATATGTTTCCCGCCTAGATTTTTTGTTCACCTTTCATTGGTTGGTTGGCGTAACAAAAGCCTAATACCTAATGTACCCCCAGTACTCTTCACAAGGAGCACTCAGCAAGGAACAGTGCTTTTAGGTTGTTTCCTAGACAAACTTCCTCATGGAGGGCATGAGCCAGAAAGCTGCTAATAGCCATAGAGTACACTTAGAAGTGCAATAATTTGGACTTAAGGAAGTAAATTCCTAATTTCTGATTCCAAGAATATGGATTTGAGGAATACTGCATCCCTAAAATTGTCTTACAAATCTATCATACTATCTTAAGTACAGATTTGGTAGCGGAGGGGAGGTGTAGGGGCCCCGCTAAGAGCTCTATAAAGTTATTTGTGGCTAAACCCCAAGGTCTTTCTGTTCCTCTTACCATTTATAAAACAGTTGTTGGCCTGGAATTTCATGATATCACAGATAAGAGATAACCAGTGAGATCAGCAAGACGTGTGCAACGACACACAGAAAGGAGCAGCACCTCTCCCTTCCTCTATTGAAAAGCAAAGCAATGGAACAAGACATGGCTTGAGACCCAGCTGGATGCAACACATTCCTATTTGCTTTTCAAACCCAGCATAGACACCTAATGAGTAGATAAAGTAGTAAAAAATGATTGGAGTAAATGTGCAGATTGCAACGTTCTCCATAGGGACTTTTCCTAGTGAAAAATATGGTTTGATGTAGAAAGGCAGACAACAAAGCTAAGCTGCAAATACTAACCCCAACGCAAAGCTGGCAGGCACATATCTTTGTGGGCAAGGAAAGGTTTTTTGTGAGAATTTACAAAGGAGTAACTTTATACAAATGGTAGGCGTAAACCCGAATACATGAAAATGGCTGATTTCTGTTTGAATCATGGCTACTGTGTGGGAACCAGCTCAGCACATTATGACTAAGGCTTCCGGTTTTCCGGTTTTACTGATTTTTCCAGATAAATACAGACAGAAAACATGGTGCTTATTGTGAGAGCATCTCCATGCCGTCTTTCAGGAATTCTAGGCAACAACTGAGCAGACAGACAGCATGGAGAGTTAAAAAACAGGATTAGATTTCCTTAAATAGGCATATGTTAACATATATTTGTAGTATAACGCTAGTATGTACTTGTGAGGGTAATGTTTTGTTATACATGGCTGCTTAACCCCATGTGTGCGTCGGACGGCTCCAGGCCTTCTGACGACACGGTGGGCGTGTGCGGAGGATGGCCGGGGGCCTCCGAACTCAGCCCACGCAATAAAACGGCCGCACTGCGCAAAACTTTGCGCAGCCGGAAAGGGTTAATTTGCTAAATTGTGACAGGCATCCATGAATGAGTGCATGTTCAAGAGTTAAATAAATGTGGAAATCTACCATTTTATGGCTCCATTTATTCTCAAAACACAAAATAAATACGGATAAATACCAATAAGATGGCCAAAAAATAAATATGGGTCAATACAGATGTTGACAAAATGTTAACAAAATACATACCATAAAACGGGAGCCTAATTATGACCTTTTACCAAGCCATGTCACTGTACTGGCTCAGTTAACGCACAGTCAATATTGAAATAAAATCTGAAGGCTGTGACGGCTCTCAAGTCAGCTTCAAGGCAGTGGATAATGCATCCAGCAGTGGGCCTGGAAAGCCTCAATGGCCATATGCGCATGTAATGTCAGACAGGTGATCCGGTTTCATAGAGATCGCTGGGGCTCGTGTTCAAAAGGGCTTTTACGTTTTCTTGTTTTAGCTGCTAGGGCTGTTCTTGTGATGTGGATGTGAATTCTGCACGTAAAACCGACTTTTAATCAACATCTGTTTTGGGTACAAAGCGCAGAGGACACCGGGCGTGTTGCCCAAACTGAAGAAGACAAGACTAGGATGAACTGAAATGTTATTTTGGAGTAAGGGTAAAGGTTACTTTGGTTTACAAGCCATGTGCCAGACATTATATACGATTTAATTTCCTCCCTGCATTTTTTAACGTTAGAGGAAGTATCAAGAAGCAGAATTTGAATAATTGACTGGTATATTTTCTACCTTGACATGAACTATGGTGTTTCAATACTTATTAGGATTTATGTGGCTGTAGTTCTTCCAAATTCTTCTCTGCAATATCACATGACAGATGTGTTATCATTATGGACCATGAACATTTTTTTTGCTGTTTTATGAGAAATGGCTCAAAATCCTTTTCTGGTCTTTTTGCAGTTTTTTACTCTTTTGGCTATTGTTGACATCATTATTTATTTATTTATTTTATTTTATTTTAAAAGTTTTATATAGCGCTAGCTAGACCCGGAGGTATCAAAGCGCTTCATTATGGTGCGCATATAGCGCAACAAAACTCTTTGACATTCATGCGCTGTCCTAGACCTGCACAGATATCGAGATCATCAGCCACCCTGGTACAATCATGATGAGCTAAACAATCCCCATCTGCCAACTAGAACTTTAGTTGACTAATTGGAGCCTGAAATACCCCGGTCGTAAGTCCATGTTTAAGGATCATATGCCCAGGCATTCTTTTAGCTGTCCAGGCACATCCTCAAATGCCCAGTTACAGTCACCAGATGTGCAATTACAGTCTCCAATTGTACAGGCAGAACCATCATATATCGAAAGTCAACAGTCCTATTCCCAGGCGTAATCATACATCTTTTGGCCTGTACCATGGACTGACATGCCAGTACTGTACATGCATCTATTCTAACCTGAAATATAAGCTAGGACACTACCAAGACGACGAGCGAGAACAGTGCACCTCAGTGCCGATTGGCATAATTCCCTAATAAAAGTGAAGAGACATCTACGGAACACAAATTTGCAATGTGCACTGGTCTCCAAATACTAAAATATCCAATGAGAGTTTAACACAGTAACTGGAGCCAGCATTGTATTGAAATTGTGTTTATGTAGCACTTCAACACCAAAGTGCCTTAAGTGGATGGGAGCAGGCTGCACCATGGGGTGGTTCTTGGTTTGAAGAGCGTTGACTGTCAGTCTGGCCTATGAGGCAATTGTTTTGGAATTGTGCACGAGTGACTAGAGTGGTGATTTTAACTTGTCTGAGGTATCTGTGCCTAGGAATGTGATGGTGGGCAGAGGAGTGTGAGATAGAATACATGTATTTTACATTAATTTGCTGAGCAGATCTCTATGAAATCCACCCTCAATCAATGGAGGAGCAGGCCACGGTATTGACGGATGCAAGCAATCACGACGGGTGGTCTACATTTTACCGCCAGAGCAATGGAGGAACAGCCCACGGTATTGACGGATGCAAGCAATCACGACAGGTGGTCTACATTTTACCCCCAGAGCAATGGAAGAACAGCCCACAGTATTGACGGATGCAAGCAATCATGACAGGTGGTCTATATTTTACCCCCAGAGCAGTGGAGGAACAGCCCACGGTATTGACGGATGCAAGCAATCATGACAGGTGGTCTACATTTCACCCCCAGAGCAATGGAGGAATAGCCCACGGTATTGACGGATGCAAGCAATCATGACAGGAGGTCTACATTTTACCCCCAGAGCAGTGGAGGAACAGCCCACGGTATTGATGGATGCAAGCAATCATGACAGGTGGCCTACATTTCACCCCCAGAGCAATGGAGGAATAGCCCACGGTATTGACGGATGCAAGCAATCATGACAGGTGGTCTATATTTTACCCCCAGAGCAATGGAGGACCAGCAATAGCTGAACAACCCAAATGAATGCACTGGACTCAGCCAGCCAGGGTAGATGACCAGAGTCCATCCAGGAGTGACGAGGAGGAGCCCACAGGGATGCACATGAAAGCCTCAGCCACCGCAATGCTCTTTAGAGGCTGCTCAGGAGCAGCTCTGAGGAATGCACTGGTTGTGCCTACGAGGATGTTCTCGGGTCAATCCTGGCGCGACAGTCACAGTCTATGGCATACACTAATTCCCCTATGCATTTTTACGCCACTAATATGATCTCTATGCTGTTGTCAATCTAAATCTGATTTGCTGTGCACCCTGCTAACAGAACACAGAGACTCAGATAGAGCTTCTTAAAATTAATTTCTTGTGGCTGTGATTCGTGGGGTTATCTTTGATTAACTGTGTTAGACTAACTTAATTTGGCAATTGTCTGAGAATGGGGGTTAGTCTTTGATAATTAAAGTATTGATCTTCAAGAGGTTAAGTTAGTAGCAGCACAATCAATAGTGCTGTATCTCTGAATTGGATTTAAGTTGTGCAAAGGTACCAGTATTCAGAATGAATGCATTTTTGGAGGCAAAAGAAGAATGCTTTATGAGGTAGAGGTATAAATGGTATGGCAGGGTATGAGTATTTATGTTGCACTTACTACCGGGTGCTGACGTGTTTTGGGAAGGGAGGAACGCTCCTCCGTAGGCACCAAGTGTTAGTGGTTAGGCATAATAGTTGCAGTTTATTTGTCTTATTATCCTAATATATTATGCAGTTCCTTGTATATTGTCATGCCTTTGGGTTATTGATGCAGCATACTATTAAAATGAACAAAAACAAAAGTATATGATTATCTCACTCATGATCTGTAGTAGATAACGGGAAAGATTCCCAGTACTTGTCAGCTGAAGGCCCTCCAAGCATATGAATGGGTTTCCTGCTTACTGTCTAGCCAATTTTTTATTCTTTCCAAGCTATGAAACACAAAAGAAACAACTTACAGTTGAGATCAGAGCAAGAGGGATGCAAATGTATCCTGCATAAGACAGGAGCCTGCAAAGTTCCATAACAAAATAAGTGTGGTGTGGAAGCCGGCTTCCTGGATTTTCACTGTCCTGCTCATTTTTAGGTCTCGCCTGTCGATGCGCATGCGCATCGAGCAAGCGAGACTATAGGGGCTCATCCACTCTTTATCCAACTGCAAGGAATCGTGGCGATTCCTTGCAGTGCCCGTGACTTTTAAGGTCAATGCGCATGCGCATTAAGCTTATGCGCATGCGCATTGACCTTAAAAGTCACGGGCGCGTGCACGTCCGTGTTTGTTTACCCTTGCCTACTCTCTCTCTCTCCCCTCTCCGCCCCCGTTCCGCCCCCTCCCCTTCCCGCCGTGTCGCATTTCTCCTCCCCCCTCCCCTCTCTTCCCTCCGGCTTTTTTTTTTGTTTTTGTTTATTTTACCCGCCGATTTAGTGACAACAGATGCCTGCACTGTCTTTGGCAGATCATGCCTGCACTCTGATTTGAAAGCCTGTATTTTATTAGCTAGGTCTCCTCTCCTCCTCCCGAGGTCTGACTCAGGCTCCATGGCAAACAACTGTTCTTAAGCTCTCTGCCAAGACGTACACTTTGGCTGGATCCTGCATTTACGGCATACTGAAGCTCGCCCCGAAAGCATGATACCGACGGGCCCAACCTGTAATCTTCAGACACTGCTAATCATGGTAAATACCTTCTCCCGTCGATGGAGCGGCCTCCAACACAAAGCCGCCGCAACCTCTCAGGAAACAAAGCGGCCAGTAATCCCGCCATGCAATATACTACTGCGCCCGCACCAATTAATGAACGCGACCGAACAGTCTCTGGCATGCGGCTGGTTGCAGGAGCCCTTGGGTAACGTTGCTGAGGGCACCAAGCGCACGTGAGAAGCGTCGGCCATGTTTATTATCCCAGTAAGAAGGCAGTTGTGCACATTTCACGTTAGAGGATGCCCTGGGACAGTACCCAATATGCTGAACCATTTAATAGCCCTCACGGCAGGACTTTACTAACTAGCGTTAGCTGTGAGATTTATCTGGGGGGAGATGATTGGGCCTTTCGTGCCTGGCACAGCACTGAGCTGTTTTTTTCCCTCTTTGTCCTTCTGTTGCACTCGGTGTTTGTGCGTTTTAAATAACTGAGGCAAACATGTATCTTTCATGCAGCCCCTCGTGCTATTTAGTGCCCTCCGTGCATAAGCTTGTGCGACTTCACTGCAACAATGCACACGAGCAGAAAATGAATGGGAGCACTTGTGACTAGTTCATCTGGCATCAACTCACAAAACACCACAGTGTATACCGTACTTTAAGATCATCGTAGATCTTTACCACTCAAGAGAGGCTGGTTTTGTGGACCACTGGCAATCACCCATCGTGTCGCCCCCGTTCCGCCCCCTCCCCTTCCCGCCGTGTCGCATTTCTCCTCCCCCCTCCCCTACGGCTTTTTTTTGTTTATTTTACCCGCCGTGTCTCCGATCCTTTCGCTCTCCTCCCCCCTCCCCTCTCTTCCCTCCGGCTTCTTTTTTGTTTCCCCAGCACACTTCATTTTTACCATCAAATAGCACATTTAGTGACAACAGATTGCACTCTCCATATACACGAGGTGCAGGAGGTAATGTGCTCTGCAGACATGCCAAATAAATTCGTCCACACCCACTCTCCCCTGCACTTACATTTCTCCACCCCCTCCCCTCTCTTCCTTCCGTCTTCCTGCCGTGTCGCACCTCTCCCCTCTCCGCCCCCTCCCCGCCCCCTCCCCTGCCCGCCGTGTTACAATGCTGCATTCGGGCGCCCCCTCTGCTTCCTCCCCCCACCTTGCTTTGATCTCCATGTCGGAGCCGGCTCCAATGGCGAGCAGAAATATCTGTGCTTCTGATGGCCGCGATGGAGACAACAATGACGCGATTAAACCCCAAACCGCACAGGAATGTCACCCCCGGCCCTCATCTAATCCTGCCTGGCTGACGGCCATTACTTGACTACCCGAACACGACTATGGTCATGAGCCGTGCCTCCCCTACTCTCCTCCCCCCTCCTCCTCTCCTCCCCTGCCTGCCTGCCGCTAGTTTCCATTCGCTGCTCCTTTCTCGTCTCCCTGGCCCCACCGCCCTTCGATGTGAAAGTCCTCCCCCCCCCCGCCCCCCGTCCCCTCCTCGCTCACCCTCATCTCCACCTTGTTAATATACCTTCTATATCCCCTTTTCGCCCTTCGCTCCTAGCTGCCTCCTGTAGTCCCCGAAGCACCTCATCCCGGTAGAAAGCCTCGGAACAAGTACGATGCCGCACGCCACGGTAACAGCTCAAGCCACAGTAAGACACGTTACATCGGGGGCAGGTATAGCGCGAAGGGACTGTCATGCACAGGGCACACGGGCCACCCCCTATAGGGGAGGACATCCCTTCAAAATTAGGAGCGCGATTATTAACGGCAGGCTCCATTACTCATCAGTCCTTCCTCAAAAGTTTTGTATTAATGGCACAGCTGCTCATGGAATATTGAGCCAGTCACAAACACAGTAGCAAAGCATATTTAATTACGCACAATGACAGCAAATCGGATAGCCGGACAGTGAGCGCTCGCTCTACCACAGCCAATCACAAACGCTTTCAGTTTTATAGTACTCCCCGAGCCACATGGATTGTGTCTTACTCGATCTGAATGGATTGCAGATAGAGGGAAGGCGCGGTTGAGGAGAGGCTAAAGTTGAAGTTGATAACCTGTGACGGCCGCTTCGAAATGCTCTTGTTCACCTTCCCATTAAGAATCTGCAGACCTAGGATTTTGCAAAGATTGAAGCATTTTAATTGGTAATTATGCCTTGTGTTCTAGCTGTGTATCCTGGTAGGGTGTATGCCAGACACATTTGGAATAAGCTTCTGGCATGTTTTAGTCCATTAACTAATATCAACAAACATGGCGAATTTGCTTTGCCTTAGAAAAATGAGAACTGAGCACTGCATCATTATATTGTGGTCTAGGCCAAGCAGAATAATGACCTGTTTTAAAACGTTGTGGTAACCGAGAAACATCCAATTTCTACAGGAAACTCTATCAGAACATAAAGTCCATCAGCTGTATTGACTCCACACTCTTATTCCTCTAACAGAGGAATTGTGCCAGTGGATTCTAATTCATACCTGGTTTCCAGCAGAAATTGGAAGAGACTGAGATGCACTGAATTCTAAATCAAACCTTAAGCCTATAGCGGGCACGTTCATTGCACAGAAGTGGAAGTTTGAGTGCATTAGCTATACACTTTTAGAAACGCATAGCGCCTTTCTCTATGGATGTGAGAAATTCTGCTGCTACGTCCTTGTACCACAGCAAGATCCACTCACCCACGTCTGCACTCTGTAGTGTCTGCCACCCTTTTGTTAGGAAGACATCTTAGGGACATTCGGAAACTTACCTGGGAATGTGTTTCGCCCATTTCTTACCATTGTCCTTTGTGGTTTATAACTCACATTTGCTTGCTCTATATTTGCTGGTTCGGTTTGTTTTAGGCTGTCCAGCTTGTGTTCATCCTTTCCCTTGCCCAAACCCTATTTAATGAAGTCTTTCACCTGTACTGGATTTCTGTAAACAGCCCTTTAACTTGGTCTAGTCACATTTGCTGTGCATTCAAGGAAAGAGGTCAAACTTCAGGCTCTGTCTTCCAGGGAGCTTGGTGTTCACTTTTCTTTCTCTGACTTCAAAGTGAGAGGGTTGATATATCAATCATGCTGGCTTCTGGGGGAGTGGTTGAGGAAGCCTGTGTGGTGTTATTTTTTTTTCTAGCACCCAAGAACATTTAAATGTACTGTGTAGATATTTCAGAATATGACAGAATTAGAAAAGAACAAATAAAGCGCATTTTTGGGAAATTCTGAAGTGTGATGGAAACAAATATTTTAATACAATCAATTTAAATCAATACACTAGGTGATGATATCACAAATTATTGTTTGTGTGCTGTATACTTATATCAGTAAAACTGTATTTTGTTTTGCAAATGTAATGTTCTTTTCAACTGAAGATGTGTTGCCTGTAATGGCAGTGTGCTATCACACCATGCATATACCACTCTACGCCACTCCACTCTGCACCACTCTACATTATGCCGTTCCACTCCATGCCATACTGTGTCACTCCACTCTACAACTCCCTTCTCTACACCCCTCTCTGCCAATGCACTCTACCCCACAGTACTATACTATGCACCACTGCACACTACACCAATCCACTCTGCGCCACTCCACTATATGCCACTCAACTCTGCTACACTGCACTCTACGCCAATGCACTTTACTGTGTATCACTCCATTATACGCCAGTGCACTGTATGCCAATCCACCCAATGTCACTCTAATCTACTCTGCACTCTACGCCACACCACTGCACTTTACCATTCACCACCCAACTTTGAAAGAATTTACTCTACGCCACTTCACTCAGCACCAATGCACTCAGCACCACTCCACTCTGTGCCACTCCACTCTACTGTTTGCTACTGCACTCTACTTTGCATCACTGCACTCTTCACCAATGCACTCTAGACCACTTTACTCAAATCCAATGCACTCTACACCACTGCACTCTATGCCAATTTACTCTGTACTACTGCACTGTACGCCACTATACTCTACTCTGCAACACTGTACACCTTCACGGTACACCATTGTACTCTACATCACTGCACTCTCTGCCACTCTTCTCTGCATCACTCTACACCATTGCACTCCACGCCAGTGCACTCTATGATACACCACTGCACTCTACAACAATATGCTCTCTGAAACTAAACTCTATGCACCAATCTGTACACTGCACCACGCTACGCAACTCTACTCTACACCACTCTACTCTGTGTAACTGTCCTCTACGTTAAACCACTGCACTCTATGTCCCATGCACTAAACACTACTTTACTCATAACCAATATACTCTACACTACTGCACTATATGCCAACTACTCTGTACCACTACACTCAACGCCACCATACTCTACTCTACAACACTCTACGCGACTGCATGCTAAGCCACTCAATTCTAATCTGCACCACTGTACTCTAAGCCACTCTACTCTGCCCTCTACAACACTCTACTCTGCAAGCCTGCACTCGCTGCCACTGATCTCAACACCTCTCTACACTGAACCACTGCACTCTAAGCCACTGCACGCTATGCCACTTTACACCATTATGCTCTATTCCACTGCACTCCATGCCACCCTATTCTACTCTGCACCACTGTACTGTATATCACTGCTCTTTGCACCACTCTACTCTGCACCACTGCACTCTATGCCGCTGTACTAAATGCCACTCCACTCTACACCACTGGATTTTGAGCCACTCTACTCAACAACTCTGCACTGTACCCTGCACCACTCCACTCTACCCTGAACCACTCCACTCTAGGCCACTTCACTACTCTGAAACAATCTACTCTAAGCCATTGTACTCTACTGTGCACCAGTCTACTCTATGCCACTGTACTTTATGCTACTTCACTCTAGGCCACTGTACCCCACTGTACCCCACTCTACGACACTACACTCTATGATACACCACTCAATGATGATCTACTCCATTAAAATGTACTCCACTCTATGACACTCTATGATACTGTTCTCCACTCTATGGAACTCCACTCTACAGCTCTCTACTCCACTCTATGCCACTCTACAACACTAACCCACTTTATGACACTCTACGCAGCTCCCTTAATGACACTCCGTGACATTTTACTCCAATCTATTTTAAGACACATAACTCCCCTCTATTCCATTGCATACTACGCCACTCCACTCTATGACGCTCTATGCCACTCCAGTCTACTCTATGCCACCCGGCTGTACAACACTCTTCTCCACTCTATGACAATCCATTCTCCTACACTACTCCACTATATGCCAGACCACTCTACGACAATCTACTCCGCTCTATGCCTCTCTACTCTTCAACACTCTATGCAATACCCTCTACGCCACTCGACCCTGCTCTACACCACTCCACTACTCTCTATGCCACTCCACTCTACAACACTCTGCTCCACACTGCACCATTCAACTCTACGCCCTTCCACTCTATGACACTGTACTCCCTCCATGCCACAACACGCCACTCCATTTCACTTCATTTCACTTCATTTCACTTCACTCCACGCTATTCAACTCTACTCTTCACCACTCTACACCACTCCGTGCCACTTCATAACTGTACTCCACTTTACAACACTCCACTCCACTCTCCTTTACCCCACTAACTTTTAGACATGCTGAACAGCAGCCACGCTGGTGTACAACAAAGCTAAAACATTTTGGCAAAGCCGATAGCTCTTGCACAGACGAGACCTATGGGCTTTGCCAATGCTTTTTTTTAAGCATGGGCAAATAACTCTCTGTGAATCTCTAGCAGTTGCGCATAGCCTCAATGCTGATCCGGGTTTGCTTCTGAAGACTGGTCAGGTCATTGCAGGTTGCATCTGCTCTAAGAATAAGAGTATACCTGTATGCTTTGCCTTTTTTTAATGTGACATTAGCTCCTTCTGTTTAGTTTATCCCAATTTTTAACCTTTTTTTTTTCTTGTAATTTGCTGCTGTCACCTTATTGTAATATCCAATTTTACTCTAATAAAGCTTTCAAACTTAAAAAAAAAGAGTATACCTGTAAATGCCAACTTGTAATAATGACCTTCTGTGCCCCTGCCGCACTTTCTACATCCCTGAATGTTATATTGAAAGCACACGTAGACCACCATGCGTTGCCTCTTGCATCTTCTTTGCCTACGCCACTGTGTTGTGCCAAACCACTTCTGCTCCTGGGGTCAGCTACGTCCTGAACCTAAATGTTGCCTAGCCCTCCTATTGTGTCTGTTTGAAGCCAGGTCTCCTGGCCTTCTGATGGCACCATCCTTCAACCCTCTGCCTGTCTCCTCTATTTCAGTTTTTTCTAAGGCAGTTCCATGGTTGTAATGCAGCCACAGCGAAGCGGTGGAAGTCACAGAGGTCCCATCTGCATCACCTGCCTGCTGCCACAAAACATATCTTGTTCCCTTCCATCTGCAAACATAAGAAAGGAAATCCAACATCCCCTATTTTAAAGCCCCCCCCCTGTTTTCTGCCACACCACAAGGCGGCTTTGCACACCTCCCCACTCGCCCACCTCCATAGCCCTGTAAGATATGGGTTATTATGTAAGGGTTAACTCTGCTTGAAGACTGGACCGGTTAATTGTGCCTGTTGTGTTGTATATGAGTCTCTGTAGCCCAGGGTGCAGCTTTAGAGCCTGTATCTGAAGAGGTGTGAGTGCCCTGGCTGTCTGCCACAGTAGTAGTTGTTGGAAGACACCTCTTGCGTGAGTGTGGGTGGATGGCTATAGAGTAGACAGGTGTGGGTCATGGACTACACGTTTGAAATATCTGCCTGCTCGCATAGAATACAAATACAGACCATTAATGTCAGTCATTAATGGATAAAGCCAAAAATGTCCACAGAGACATACAGTTTTGTTATGGACAGATAGCTGTAAATGTCACGTTTGTGGCCATTTGCAGGGCCTGCCTCTTTCGAATTTAGATAATTTCATTAGAACTGCGCGGCCCTGCGTGGAATTTGGCATAGACACCATAACTACATAGAAAGGTAAACATCGCAGCTCATTCTGCGTGTTAAAAATACCACGCGTCACCCTTTATATGGAGAATTCTGATAATTAGGATTTAAAAAATGTACAACTGGCTCTTCGGGTGATTAGAGGACGTCGTTTGCTTGTGTCTTATTTTATTTTTCTCTAACTCGAGGACAGAAACGGCTCTGGTTCTTCTTTCCTCTTACGACGAAAATGCAAATGAGGCGCTCTCTCTGTCAGTAATTGGGTGTATTTCTCTCAGGCGGTTAATTTCCGATTACCAGAGGCCCTCAGTCCTCGTGATGTGGACTTCGCTGTCGGCGATAATGCGCATTAATTATTTTGTTGAACATGCGCTCGCCCGCGGCTACTGTCCTACCCTTGTAGCTATGCAAGGGCAGACATTTTTGTGCCTCGGAATGAACGCGTTGGCCAATAGCCGGCTCGGAAAGGGAACAATGCCCTCTCAGAAGCACCTGCCCACAAGTCGAGACATGACCCGACGAGAGGCCGGCCGTGCCTTTATGTAAATAGGCGGGTTCCCCCGTCGGATGTAGGAGTTTCCGTTTGTTTTCCAGTCATCTGAGGCACAAGAGGGAAGAGCTGAAAAACCTCCGCCTTCAAAGTGTGTGTGTATCAGCTCAATGCGAGAAATATTCCAAAGGACTGAACTAGGTTTAAAAAAAAAAACACGAACGTGTGGACAGTATGCTGCCCATCAACGGAAACTGTTGTTAGGAATTGCTAACTATCAGAAATTATATAAACTAGCATTGGTAATGCCAACAAGTCTGGCTTATAAAAGGTAGTGCCTACCTACTCAGTCATTGAAAGGTTTCAACAATACCTTCTCATGATGGGCGCTTGATTTAGAGGCAGTCACCATGCATGGTGTGGTACACTGCAAATAAAATGAGCAACAAGCAAGCGTTCTGGGAGCATTCTCTGGGAAACTCCAGTATGCTATTAAAAACAAATAACATAAAAGGTGCACAGTGAAAGAAAGTAAAGGGGACAGCTGATCCAAAGTGCATATATATACACATTATATATATATATATATATGCCCACACACAGTAACAGTAGTTATACATGAGATGAATCAGAGTTTTTGTTTTGCTAATAACTTTGGCACTGTTTGCTGAATTTGCACAAAACGTTCCAAAAGAAAGGGCATCCACCTCAGCTTCTTCCTGAAAAGTTTTGGGGTGAACTGTCAAGTGAGGGAATATATTTATTATTCTTTGGATTCCAAGATCCTGGCACAGGCCTCCTGAAAATATTATAGCAAATTCTTAGAATGTTAATCTTGTAGGGTTCGTCAACGGGAATAATCGGCAACAAAACCAGATTTCATGTAACAATGATACATGTATGTAAGCTTTAACACAGTGCCGTAACAATTCACCCATAAAGACCTATTGGTTGTAACATATGCATTTCATAATAAATAAATCAGGTCACCTGCCTTTTCCTAATAAACATAACAGAGTTATCACATCTGAAATACCTTTTCCCAAATAACAAAACACTACTATAGCCTTTATCATTGGCTTGTCACCATAACCAACTCAATATTGAACATTTGCTTTAAAAAAAAAGGCAAAGACCTAGGTCTACCATAATATAATTACAAATATTTTCAAAATTACAGTAGCCAAGCCAAAATAAAATCCTGCAAAAGAGGGCCTAATAAGAACTATAGTGCATATTTTTCTATCCTCACAGTAGTTGGAGTCCGTCACCAATACCTAAACTGAAGACCTTCTGAGAGATTCTATATTACAAAATACCTGCCTTAAGGCATAGCACAATGTATTAATAACACCACCCCCCTAAAAGCTTATGGCCTTTACCACAAGGTTGGCTTAGCACAACCTTTACACAATATGTAAGTCAGGCCTATTGGCTTTGTCATAATCGTTTATAATCAAAAGATCAATCCTATGGAATCTGGCATAACTGTTCCCAAAGAACAAATAAGGTCTATTGCCTTTCAAACTTGACTTGACACATTAATGAACACAGGCCCTCTGAAGTACACATACACTGGCAACCACCATGCTTAGAGTTAAAAAAAACAAGAGAAAAAAAACAAGCAAAATTACAGTTGGCACAACAATACACAACCCCTCTCGAAAGGGCTTAATAAGGATTATCAAAGTGAAACATATCTACCCCCAGGTTTGTCAATAGGGTAACCAATACCAAAATCTTTGTTTACTTCAGTAATTGGCTAGATTTCATATGACAAAATATCTGTCTGCAGCCTGTAATACAGTGTGGCAACTATACACTGTTAAAGGCTTTTTGGCTTTGACAAATGCTTCTCACAATAAATAAGCCAAGCCTACTTCCTTTGGTCTTAACTTTTCATAATAAACAAATCAGATCTTTGGTATTGGGCATAACGTTTCCAAGGGGTCCAATCAGACATAACATTTTAAAGTGAACTAAGTGGGCCTGAAGCCTTTATCATTGGTTTGTCAACATAACCAACTCAGGCCTACTTAATATAGGTTTGGACACAAGATAGCAAGTAGAAATACAGTTATGCAATTACAAATGTAAATAAAAATACAGCCGGCGCTGTACGAATTTGAAGACAACAGAGCCGGTGGAGGAATCCGGTATCTATTGTGGGATCAGAGAGGATCCGGGCATGTCCGGATGGTACTTTGCAGGTGCAGATGTGGTCCTGGATTCGGATGTGACCTCCTAGGATCAGTTAGAGGACAGAGATCGTGTTGAGAATTATCTGGTCTGAGCTGCGGTCTGGGGTTTTGGTGTCCTTTAGGATGGTGGAGCGGACTTTAATGGACACAGACACAACAGTAGACCTGTGAATATGATGTATGCAATGCGTTGTGCTTTCCCTAGGTGTGCATTTGTTAAAGACAACGCTGTTAAAAACATGAAGGAGGGGAGTGCGATTACCCCCCCATGACTACATGATCTATGTTGGTGGGAGGGTCTGTTACGCCCTAGATAGGGGTGATTATGAGAGGAGAGCTGCAGTACGCAATTTTCACTCCCTTCTCGGTTATCATGCCTCTTGTAAGGCACAAGTTAGTACTGAGGGAGAAGGTGGGAATATTTTTTGGTATTTTTTTCTAATTTCTCTTCTATTCTATGCGAACTGAGCTGGATGGTGGTGCTGCCCATGGGGTAGGGGGAGTTGTGGGTGGAGTATGGTCTTTTGTGTCAAATGGCCATGCCAGAAATACTGAATGGGCTCCCTTGCTGGTGCTGAGCGAGCATTGAGGTTACGCTGATAAGGAGAGGTGAATCGATGCTGAGTGAATAATGGCTGCCACTGTAAATAATTGATCTCTTGGAATGTATGAGGCATAACCACCTTTGGGAAACATAGAAGAGTGCTAGCCTATTTAGAATGCTATAGAGTGCCTGTGGCATTCCTCCAGGAGACACATGTCTGGGGTGACTGTATATCATGTCTGAGGAAGCAATGGAGAGGACAAATATATGCTACCTCCTATTCTGGGTTCAATCAATCAATCATTTGTAAAGCGCACTACATACCCGCAAGGATCTCAAGGTGCTGGGGGTGGGGGCGCTACTGATCGAACAGCCAGGTCTTGAGAATCCTCCTGAAGGTCAGCAGGTCAGCAGGTCTGTCATAAGCTCAGTGGGAGGGTGTTCCATGTCTTGGCGGCGAGGTGGGAGAAGGATCTCCCACCGGTGGTTGTTCTTCTGATGCGTGGGACAGTGGCGAGTGAGAGTTCAGCGTAGCTGGTGGTTGGGGATGTACAAGAAGAGCCGTCTGTTGAGGTAGGCTGGGCCGGTCTTGTGGAGTGCCTTGTGTGCGTGGGTGAGGAACTTGAAGGATATCCTCTTGTGGACGGGGAGCCAGTGCAGCTTTCTCAGGTGGGGGTGATGTGGCCGTGGCATGGTACGTCAAGGATCAGTCATGCAGAGGCGTTTTGGATGCGTTGTAGTCGTTTGATGAGCTTGGTTGGGGCTCCTGCGTAGAGAGCGTTTCCGTAGTCGAGTCTGCTGCTGACGAGGGCCTGGGTGACTGTCTTTCTTGTATCTGTCGGGATCCATCTGTAGATCTTGCGGAGGGTGTTGAAGCAGGAGGAAGAGGCGGTGTTGACTTGCTTGGTCATTGAGAGCGTTGAGTCGAGGATGATTCCCAGGTTGCGTGCGTGGTCGGTGGGTGTGAGGGCTGCCCCCAGTGCCGTCGGCTACCAGGAGTCCCAGGCTGAAGGGTTGGAGCCGAGGATGAGGACATCCGTCTTGTCCGAGTTCAGCTTCAGACGGCTGGTCTTCATCCAGTCGGCGACGGACTTCATTCCTTCGTGGAGGTTGGCTTTGGCGGTGATGGGGTCCTTGGTGAAGGAGAAGATCAGCTGAGTGTCGTCGGCGTAGGAGATTATGTTGAGCCCGTGCTGTCGGGCTCCGTGTGCGAGCAGGGCCATGTAAATTTTGAACAGAGTCGGGCTGAGGCTTATTTGTAAAATACACATGTTATGAAAGAGACTCCGAGCCACACAAATAAGTGCCCCTCATGCAAACCCAGAATAGGCGGCAGCATATATTTGTCCTCTCCATTGCTTCCTTTCAAACACCTACATCATGTTGTAAATCCAGAGGGATGGTATGTTGATGTACATGGGACACTTGAGGGTCAGGAGCTCTGTTTTATCAATGTTTATGCCCTCAATGTTGATTGTCTGGATTTTTTCCTGCCTTGATGTCAGTAGCGGCCCCATACCTAAGTGCAGCGGTGATACTGGCAGGAGGCTTTAACTGTTTTATGGATGGGATGTTGGACCGTGATCCTCCTCGAGCCCATACTAAACACGGGTCACTGGAGTACTCACTGAAGTACTCCAGGACTTACTGGATGGCACACTAGGGGGATGTTTGGCGTGTATGGCATCCTAAAAACGTTTGTTTTCTTGCTATACCCCAACAACAGGTCCATTCAGCTGCTTAGATTACTGTTTTATTTCTGTCCATTTGATAACCACAGCTGTAGATGTCACCTACCTTGCCCGATATCTCTCTGGCCACTCACTTGTATTGTTGAGCTTTTGGCAGTGTCCTGACCGGCTGGTGATACCCCATGGCGCTTTCTCATGGAGGCCCTAGGGCCCCCTTCCTTTGTGCTGGCACTCACTGATGCATTAGGCCATTATTTGGAGGAAATTTGGGGGTCGGCATCCACTCGGGCACCTGATTGGGAGGCCAGAAAGGTTGCCCTCGGGGGTGTATGTATGAAAACCTCTTATGGGGCTCGTCGTCAGTTATAGATGGTGGAGGCGACATTGCCTTTGGCCCCTCATTGACTATCAGAATGGTGCGAAATACAGAAGAATCTTATGGTGGCCTGGCGTAGGTTGGAGAATCATACATATACTGCCTACCAGCAACAATTACATATGGAAGGACAGGTGTTTTGTTGGTTCATATGATTAGACGGGAGACCCCGGAGACCTCTATCCTACAGTTACACACAGCAACCGGCGAAATGGTATATATGCAGCGTGCAATTAATGGGGTGTTTGCCGTCCACTTCAGTTGGGTATTTATGGAACCTGTACACACTTCTTGGGAAGCAATGCAGGGTTTTCTCGCAGACGCTGAGCTTCCGAGCCTTGACTCGGATACCCTTGAGGCCCTAGATGGCCCCATCACGAAAGAAAAAATACTTTTGTCAATCAGACGCCTCAAACCAAGTGCTGCTTCGATTGCTTCCATACCCAGTGAAAAAGAAACTAAGCAGAAGGTTTGTCGTGTTGGGTCTCGTGTTGGCAAAGAGGTGTATAGCCATTAGATGGCTTAGTCCTACACCCCTCCCAATTTTTAGGGCACAGTTTAGAGATGTCTGTGAATTGGCGACTGTGTAGGATCTGCGAAAGAGACATGTGAGAAGAGATGAAAAACTTGAGGATGATCTGTTGATCTAGGCAACTATGCTCTCCGACTTGAGAGAGCCGATGGAAGCTCCTACACTGATGGGAGCGGCTGACAAATCAATACCCCTTGCCCGGGGTCTGTGAATGCAGGAACAATTAAAGGTATCTGATTGGTACAGAACGTGGGGGTGACAAAGAGTGGTTTCACACGTTCTGTTTCCCCTTCTTTCTTTTTTCTCTTCTCCCCTTTTTTTGGTATTGTACTAGTCTGAACACGAAAGCAGGCTTGGGACAGTTTGGTTGACTGTTATATAGCTGCATGGGTATCACAGAAGATGATGCATACAATCCTTCCTCCTGTGCTATGGTTGAAGAGAGATACATACAATGATGAATATCACTGTGTGCCTTATTTCTGCATGTGAAACAAATTGTATGACTATTTGTCCTTCCATTTACTCTTACTCTGATCCTTCTGAAAATCCTGAACCAGTATTAAAATCTGGATTATCTATGTACACAGGGCAAGGGAGGCCGGGTAAATTCATAAGCTGACTTCTTAAGTTATCCCTTGCTTATGTGCTATACCTATATGCCAATAAAGTTATTTAAAGAAAAAAAATACAGCTAGTATTTCAAAATGCTATTTACCATAAGAAAGCCTAACAAGGATTATCACAATACAACTCTTGTATCCTCACAGTTTGTTAGAGAGGGGTAGCCAAAACCCTTGCATAATACAGTAATCTGTGAGAGTTTGTGCAAGTATGCCTCTCAGAAGGCTTTACCAAAGTGTAATACCAATCCACCCTTAAATGCCTCCTACCTTTAACATATTATTGCCACAATCATTTTCATAATAAACGGATCAGACTCATAACCCTGATCATTGGTTTGTTTCTGTACCCATCTCAGTCCTGCTGTATTGAGCATCAATGTTCTTAGAAGGCAAAACATGAAACACAGGAACTCTTCTTTAGTGGAAGTACACAACCTTAGCTCAATCCAATGCTGTACTCAAGGAAAGCAAAACATGTGGTTGAAGTCTAAGCCTCATTCTCATTCTCTCTCTCCCTCTCTCTCTCTCCCTCTCTCTCCCTCTCTCTCTCTCTGTCTCTCTTGTAGGAAGGTACATCCTGACTATGGTTGCCCCCAACTTTTTTGCCCTGTGTTTTAGCTGGTTTTGGACATAGTCGACCTGGGACCCTGCCAATCAGGACCCCAGGCCTACTGCTCTCTCTTTAAAATGGATTCCATGTACCCTAGGTGCATTTCCAATTGGTACTGGGCCACCTTATCAGACCCTGTAACTCAGGGCATAGGTGCACCCAGGGCTGCCAGGGGCTGCAGCATGTATTATGCCACCCCTGGCTGGCCTCCTAAATTTGACACAACTGGCTGCATGACAGCTGGGGCAAAGTCGTGTAATCACCCTTTGCTGTAGGTGTAGTATACCTATACCTAACCCTAAAATGGACACACAGATTCCTATCAGTCACTCCTATGGCAGGCCTTGACAATCCTGAAGGCAGAGTGCTTGGAATCGTGTGAGATGGTGCCCTGGCATGAGCTGAGCCTGTCTGCAGCTTGCGGAATCAAGTCCTAATAGCTGTTCCATGATATCGCATACCATATACTCTTAAGTGCATTATAATCCTCGCGGTTAAATGCTATCTTTGGTATTGCTTTATCAAAACATGTCGAGTAAGGTGTCATACGAATTGGAATACTAACCCCTCGCCAATTCTGGCGACGGGGTTAGCATTCCACCCTTCTAGAGGGACACGACATGTATGTAACTGTGAACCCCGGTTAAAGTTAACTGAAGCCTCAGCTCCACAAAATGGATGCTGCCACCACAGACACGAGTCTGACCCCCTGCAGCTGGGAGTCCTTCCAGCGAGGGGAGCCTGGACAAAGGGTTTCCTGTCAGGGGCGGTGCTAGCACCGTCCCAGACATGGTTTTGTGTATCCTGGGTAGGCAGGGCTTTACAGGAAGGTGACTGCTGAGTGGCACCCCGGTGCTCACTACGCATAGGCCGGTCTGAACCAGTTCCAGGGGCACACCAGCCCCTGGCCTGGGGAAGTCCAGCATGGCTGAGGGGTGTAACCACCCCCCACCTAGTCCCACCCATAGGCAGGACCTAGTCACCGGGTCAGCCCCCTTTTTTAGTATAAAGATGGGAGCGGGCCCCCTGTTAAAATTAGATCATCTTTGGAATCAAGATACCACTTTCTTCGAAAGGACTTCACGATTTCTTCTTCAAGATTCTCCCTTGTGGCTAAGGAGTAGTCACCCTGCATCAAGCGGGCACCATCCTAAAGAACACTGCGGTCTGCTGCAAGTCCTTCATCACGAATCCGACGACCCAGCTCGACGAGACCCGGCTTCCCTGGCACCTCTGACCTCTACTCACCTCTACAGCCAAGCTGAGAACCGTGAGTGCGACGAGACCTTAAGGGACCGACGATCGCCAAGACTGCACGACATCTTTACTGCAAGCCCACCGTGTCCTCCACTGGTGAGTGCTTTGGGGTCCGAGAAGCCCCGACCCTGCGCAGCTCCAGCACCCAAGATCAGCCCCCCTGCATCTCCACGATCGGCGTGGGGCCCTTCTGCTGTTTGCTGTGCACCGCGTTGTTTGGCTACTAGCCGGCTGGCTTGTGGCCTTCTGAACGACGCCCAACGACTTCACGACTGCTGGTCTGGTTGCTCCAGGCTGGCCCTTGCTTCCTTGTTTAAGAGAGGCACCCCGGACCCTCCTGGTCCACTCCAGACGCCATTTTAGGTCCACCGCGTGGGCTTGAATTTGCCAAGGCTTTGTTGCCCAATCCTGGGTCCAGCGACGCCGACAGCTTCTAACTTCGTGGGACAGCTCGATCCTCCATCCTGGTCGCCGACAACGCCTCCTGGTCCGCGAGATCTTCGAGCTACAGCGTCACCCACTCACCTTGTCGAGGTGGCTACCATCCGGTGCCCTCCTGGTGCCCACTGACTACTGGCTAGTAGTCTCGAACTTGGTCCCCTCTGCTTTCAGGTGTCATCTATCTTCGAGATCCAGGCTTGGATCCAACTGAACTTTCTTCACTGGTCACCGGCCAGCATCTTTTCTTCCGGCTCCTGGTCCGTCTACGAGGATTCCCGACGTCTTTTCAGACCTATGCAGCTGCAGCCCCTGGGCTAGGTAACTTCGGCATTTCGGTGCCCCAGCATAGCCTCACTATCCAAGGGTCAGAATCTACTTTCGTTTTCTCCCTACCAGGTCGGGTTCGCCCGAGAACACTAACTTTCTAATTCCTAGCTACCATAGACTTTTGTCCGCATCTCGCGTGAGAGTGCACACACTGCACCCGAGTCCCCTAGGCCTCCTAGAAGTAATCTAACGATTCCCTAGTCAAGTCCTAGCGATTCCAAAAGCTATTAGTACTGTACTTACCTGCTAGGAATTTCGCATTCCACTTTCAGAGTATATGGTTTTCCGTGCCCCTCGGGCATTTGTATATACTGTGCTAACTTAAGTATTTTTGTAAGAGTTTTGGTTTGTGCTTAGTACCCTGTCCTCATAAAGAGTACAGGGCTGTTGTGATCTTTAAATAAATAACTGTTTATTTTCATAACACTTGTGTGGTGTCCTTTCACTTGGTATTCAAGGGGTATATGTGTGGTAAACAGCTGGCTTAACGCGCCCTCTCGAGTCTTTAGCCTTAGACTGCTCGTATCCACGCTACTAGGATAGCTGGTCTATAAGATTGACTTACAACCAATCATCAATAAGGGTTGCTGGACTGATACATAGTGTTCACTAGAATAGTGAGCACTGCATATCAGGCCACCTTCTCACATTGGTGAGCAGCGGTTGGGATTTGAGCTTGCTGTTGTTTTACCACACGTATCCTAAGAATATCTTGTTGAAAGATCACATAAGTACTGTTAGGTACATATAACTAAAGCTTAGAATACTCTGAGTTCTACTGAACCAGCTGTTGTAGCTCCTCAAGGACTAGCACACCTTGGCTGCAACTCTAGCAAGGGACCAGTAGGTAACACATAGTGTAGGTAGGTGCATCACTTACACCACACTAGAAGCAGTATGTCGGTCACAGGAGGAAACACTGAGTCTCCCCTTGTGTCAGTTGACCCTCCACAGGTCATCCCTTCAAAATATACTGCTCTTAGTTTCCATGAGATGAGACAAGTGTGTACTCTCAGGAAACTAAAACAGGGGTCTAATCCCACCACTTCCTTTCTGATTGGTCTCCTAGAGGCTTATGATGCCAGTAGGGCTGGTAACCCAGACCCTTCTCATCCAGAAGGAAGTATGCCCTCCTTACAGGGTCCCTTTGATATCCATCCCCTCCATGAGGCAGATGATGCTGAGGAGGAGGATGAGTTGTCTGGGGATGAGGCAGATAAGGGACAGCTAGAAGTCAGTAGACTAAGCAGGTCCAACTTAAGCAGACATGAGCTTGGTACTGGGGGACCCCTGGGCCCACTCTCAGGTCAGCTTAACATTGGGAATGGACGAGTTAGGTCTCTATCAAGAGGCTCTAACAGATCCTTTCGAACCAATGGCTCTCTCAACTCTTCTCACAGAGGAATGTCTTCCCCTAAGAGGAGAGTGTATGAAGCTGAAGAAAGGGCAGTCAAACTGAGGATTGAAAGGGAAGAACTTGCCCTGCCAAAGAGAGACTTGCCCTTGCTAGAGAGCAAGAATTATGTGGGCTAGTTCCCACTGGTGGCAGCAATAAACCTAGCAATAGGGAAAGGAGTTTTGATACAAAGCACCTGAATAAGATAGTGCCCCCCTTTAAAGAAGGGGATGACATCCACAAATGGATTACTGCTTTGGAGAGAGCCTGCACTGTGCAGGGTGTTCCCCAAAGTAAGTGGGCAGCTATCTTGTGGCTCTCCTTTGATGGTAAAGGTAGAGATAAGCTCCTCACCACAAGGGTGGAGGATGCTAACAATTACCAAGTCTTGAAAAATGTACTGGTTGATGGGTTTGGTTTAACCACTGAACAATACAGGATGCTGTTCAGAGACACCCAGAAAACTCAGTCTCAAGATTGGACTGACTTTGTTGATTGTGCCACTAAGGCTTTTGAAGGCTGGCTACTGGGTAGTAAGGTTACTGATTTTAAAGGATTGTATAATCTAATTATGAGGGAGCAAATCTTAAATAATTGTCAGAACCAGCTATTACATCAGCACCTGGTAGACTCTGAGTTGACCTCTCCACAGGAATTGGGTAAGAGGGCAGACAAATGGGTCAGAACCAGGGTTAGGCCTAAAAACCAGGGTGGTGACCAGAAAAAGGAATCAACCAAGCCTCAAGAGAAGGGTGGGGATAAATCCACAGAGAAGACTTCCCAAGGGCCCCAAAATTCCAACAAGGGTGGTGGGTCCCAGAACACTCCTTCAGAACAGAAGAAACCTTATTGCCATACCTGTAAACAGGTGGGTCATTACAAAAGTGATGCCAGTTGCCCTAAAAATGGTAATAAGGGAAATACACCCCCAGGTAATACTCCTAAACCTCCTGTTACCACTAGTGGTAATCCCCCAGGTGGTGGGAGTGCCCCCAAGAATGTGGTGGGCATTACTCTGGGCCAACAGGAGGACTATGGCTTAGCCAGGTTCCCTGACCACACTCTTGTCTGTGAGACTGGCATGGGGTTTGCCAACTTCACTACTGGACCCCACATTTTGGGCAAGTATAGACAAGAAGTTTTAGTGAATGGTCAGAAAGTTGAGGCATTCAGAGACACAGGGGCCAGCCTCACCATGGTGAGTGACCATCTGGTCCCCTCTGCTCAACTGACCCCTGGTTTTACTTATCAGGTGACAGACATTCATGGAATGAAGAGAAGGCATCCCATGGCAGTAGTCAAGCTCAGCTGGGGGAATGTCACAGGGCCCATGAGAGTGGCAGTGACAGATAACCTACCTGTAGATTGCTTACTGGGGAATGACCTGGAACTCTCAGCATGGGCTGAGGTGGAACAAGAAACTCATTCCAGAATGATAGGCCTATCCAGACAGGTTAGTGGGGCAGTAATAGCTACAGCCCCAGTCCCAGCACCATTCCTCCCTGAAAAGGTTGGAAGGGCAGTGGTAGCCACTGCCCAGGCTCAGACAGACTTTCCAGAACAGGATAGGAGGGCTGTGACAGTCACAGCCCAAACACAAACTGAGTGCCCTCCTGAAAAGGTTGGCAAGGTTGAAATGGTCTCAGCCTCTACTCAGACAGATAGTGAGGTTGTGAAGCCTGAAACAATGGATCACTCCACTCCAACAGAGAGCATTGAGGAGGAAGAAGAGTCTTCCCCCTCCCAGACACTAGGTGAGAGCCAGCCTCCTCAGGGAACTGACTCTACCCCTGTTGAAGGAACTGCCCCAGAGGTAGTCAGGCCTAGCCTGGCAGAGCCCCTGATGGCAGTGGACCCTTCCCAGGTGGGACCCAGTCTGGAGCAGGTAACCTGCACCTCTCTACCCTGCCTCAGTCAGCCCAGGGCTGAAGAGACCAGGGAGGCCAGTGGTGGACCCCAAAGGGCCCCCTGTCCAAAAGAACCCCTTAATCAGCAGATTAGGATCACTGAAGCTGGTAAACCTGGCCAAGTGAAAATAGAACAGACTCCTGAGGGATCCCCCTTAAAAGTAGTTAGGGAACTCCCACAGCTGGACACTGTTGGGCACAGCCAAACATGGGGCCTAAAAACCCCAGACCTGACCTGTCCCTCCAGTAAGCCAAACAGAGGGACTCAGCCTCCAGCTTTAGGTAGCCAGAGGCTGACCCTGAGAGCTCAGTGCATCTCAGCTAAAGAAAGAAAGGCACATATGATGGATGGTGATTGGAGGAAGTTGAGCCCAAAGGTAGAGGAGCCTCACTTCAGTACTCCATCCCAGCATCAGCCTTATTCTTTCCCAAGACACACCAGAGACAGAGATTCCCTATGGTGGAGACCCTCAGATACCCTTAGGGTGAGGGGTTGCCTAGTGGACCATGACACAGGGGGAAACCAAGCCAGAGCTGGTCCTTCCTTATATGGCCACTTAGGTAATAGAGGCTTACCTGGACAAGGATAGCCTTATCTCCTTTCGTTTGGGGGGGGGGGTTGTGTAGGAAGGTACATCCTGACTATGGTTGCCCCCAACTTTTTTGCCCTGTGTTTTAGCTGGTTTTGGACATAGTCGACCTGGGACCCTGCCAATCAGGACCCCAGGCCTACTGCTCTCTCTTTAAAATGGATTCCATGTACCCTAGGTGCATTTCCAATTGGTACTGGGCCACCTTATCAGACCCTGTAACTCAGGGCATAGGTGCACCCAGGGCTGCCAGGGGCTGCAGCATGTATTATGCCACCCCTGGCTGGCCTCCTAAATTTGACACAACTGGCTGCATGACAGCTGGGGCAAAGTTGTGTAATCACCCTTTGCTGTAGGTGTAGTATACCTATACCTAACCCTAAAATGGACACACAGATTCCTATCAGTCACTCCTATGGCAGGCCTTGACAATCCTGAAGGCAGAGTGCTTGGAATCGTGTGAGATGGTGCCCTGGCATGAGCTGAGCCTGTCTGCAGCTTGCGGAATCAAGTCCTAATAGCTGTTCCATGATATCGCATACCATATACTCTTAAGTGCATTATAATCCTCGCGGTTAAATGCTATCTTTGGTATTGCTTTATCAAAACATGTCGAGTAAGGTGTCATACGAATTGGAATACTAACCCCTCGCCAATTCTGGCGACGGGGTTAGCATTCCACCCTTCTAGAGGGACACGACATGTATGTAACTGTGAACCCCGGTTAAAGTTAACTGAAGCCTCAGCTCCACAAAATGGATGCTGCCACCACAGACACGAGTCTGACCCCCTGCAGCTGGGAGTCCTTCCAGCGAGGGGAGCCTGGACAAAGGGTTTCCTGTCAGGGGCGGTGCTAGCACCGTCCCAGACATGGTTTTGTGTATCCTGGGTAGGCAGGGCTTTACAGGAAGGTGACTGCTGAGTGGCACCCCGGTGCTCACTACGCATAGGCCGGTCTGAACCAGTTCCAGGGGCACACCAGCCCCTGGCCTGGGGAAGTCCAGCATGGCTGAGGGGTGTAACCACCCCCCACCTAGTCCCACCCATAGGCAGGACCTAGTCACCGGGTCAGCCCCCTTTTTTAGTATAAAGATGGGAGCGGGCCCCCTGTTAAAATTAGATCATCTTTGGAATCAAGATACCACTTTCTTCGAAAGGACTTCACGATTTCTTCTTCAAGATTCTCCCTTGTGGCTAAGGAGTAGTCACCCTGCATCAAGCGGGCACCATCCTAAAGAACACTGCGGTCTGCTGCAAGTCCTTCATCACGAATCCGACGACCCAGCTCGACGAGACCCGGCTTCCCTGGCACCTCTGACCTCTACTCACCTCTACAGCCAAGCTGAGAACCGTGAGTGCGACGAGACCTTAAGGGACCGACGATCGCCAAGACTGCACGACATCTTTACTGCAAGCCCACCGTGTCCTCCACTGGTGAGTGCTTTGGGGTCCGAGAAGCCCCGACCCTGCGCAGCTCCAGCACCCAAGATCAGCCCCCCTGCATCTCCACGATCGGCGTGGGGCCCTTCTGCTGTTTGCTGTGCACCGCGTTGTTTGGCTACTAGCCGGCTGGCTTGTGGCCTTCTGAACGACGCCCAACGACTTCACGACTGCTGGTCTGGTTGCTCCAGGCTGGCCCTTGCTTCCTTGTTTAAGAGAGGCACCCCGGACCCTCCTGGTCCACTCCAGACGCCATTTTAGGTCCACCGCGTGGGCTTGAATTTGCCAAGGCTTTGTTGCCCAATCCTGGGTCCAGCGACGCCGACAGCTTCTAACTTCGTGGGACAGCTCGATCCTCCATCCTGGTCGCCGACAACGCCTCCTGGTCCGCGAGATCTTCGAGCTACAGCGTCACCCACTCACCTTGTCGAGGTGGCTACCATCCGGTGCCCTCCTGGTGCCCACTGACTACTGGCTAGTAGTCTCGAACTTGGTCCCCTCTGCTTTCAGGTGTCATCTATCTTCGAGATCCAGGCTTGGATCCAACTGAACTTTCTTCACTGGTCACCGGCCAGCATCTTTTCTTCCGGCTCCTGGTCCGTCTACGAGGATTCCCGACGTCTTTTCAGACCTATGCAGCTGCAGCCCCTGGGCTAGGTAACTTCGGCATTTCGGTGCCCCAGCATAGCCTCACTATCCAAGGGTCAGAATCTACTTTCGTTTTCTCCCTACCAGGTCGGGTTCGCCCGAGAACACTAACTTTCTAATTCCTAGCTACCATAGACTTTTGTCCGCATCTCGCGTGAGAGTGCACACACTGCATCCGAGTCCCCTAGGCCTCCTAGAAGTAATCTAACGATTCCCTAGTCAAGTCCTAGCGATTCCAAAAGCTATTAGTACTGTACTTACCTGCTAGGAATTTCGCATTCCACTTTCAGAGTATATGGTTTTCCGTGCCCCTCGGGCATTTGTATATACTGTGCTAACTTAAGTATTTTTGTAAGAGTTTTGGTTTGTGCTTAGTACCCTGTCCTCATAAAGAGTACAGGGCTGTTGTGATCTTTAAATAAATAACTGTTTATTTTCATAACACTTGTGTGGTGTCCTTTCACTTGGTATTCAAGGGGTATATGTGTGGTAAACAGCTGGCTTAACGCGCCCTCTCGAGTCTTTAGCCTTAGACTGCTCGTATCCACGCTACTAGGATAGCTGGTCTATAAGGTTGACTTACAACCAATCATCAATAAGGGTTGCTGGACTGATACATAGTGTTCACTAGAATAGTGAGCACTGCATATCAGGCCACCTTCTCACATCTCTCTCTCTCTCTGTCTCTCTCTCTCTCTCGCTCTCTCTCTCTCTCGCTCTCTCTCTCGCTCTCTCTCTCTCTCTCTCTCCCTCTCTCCCTCTCTCCCTCTCTGTTGTACCTCTGAATGCACGGTTTATGTTGATCATGTAAGGCCAACACCTGTGCAGTCAAACTGAATATAAAAAAAAAGATCAGTGGCAGAAACAGACAGTAAAAACCGAGCCTAAGAAAAATGTCAAGAATAACTCAATTTTCTTTTTCAAAACCAGCAGAACAAATTTCATCAGAAATGAATCCATGTATTAGAAATGTTTGCACCAGATCCATCTTGATTCTGTTACGCATGCATATGTCACAAATCTGCAACTATAAAAACGCACACAATGTAAAATCGATTGTTAGGTGCGTTCATAAAATGTTTGCATGATATGGCCAAAAAATTAAACTGGATTTCCTTTTCTTCCTCTGTACAAGGGGTATTCACAAGCAATTGCTGCTCCTGCGGTTTTGTAATCTGTCTATGATTAGCAGATGAGGTCGTCTTGACTTCTTAGCTGTAGGCAGTGGCCATTTTTATCCCGGCGCTTGTATGAACATGTGCCCAGGGCTTTTGTGCTTTTTCAACTCAGGGTTCTGTGACAAAGCCCTGTTGACGACTGTGAAGTTTAAACCAGCAGTCAAAGTGCATACAAACAAGTATGGGTACCATGATCCAGATGGCAATGGCAAAGGGGGTTAGTGAGTATGTGGAAGAGCAAGAGATGTGGCCGGAAAGAACAAAATATTATACAATCATTTTGTTAGCCTTCCACTTACAAGAAACGACATATGACAGATAAAACTTACACCTTAAATGAAAAAGAAATTAAACGAATCTGTGGAAAATGCACTGTTGCTTAGGAAAGCACATGTGGTCAATTTGACTACTGGAGTTGTGTGTGTGTGTGTAACTGGAGGGTCACAGATTTTAATCCTGGTAACATCATTACCTATGAGGTTTTATTTTAAGTCCCTAGTGCCATTATTTTACATGGGAGGGTGTCGCATTACCAGTCAGTCAAACAAGCTTTAGTCGACATAGTCATAAAAGCATTACAAATAGAAATATATTTATAAAAATAGAGTTAAAATTTAGACAAGCATTTAAAAAGTTTAACAATCATTACAATAAGGAAAATTTCATCATGTGCAAATACATCAAGTACTCAAGAGAAAAGTGATTTTTCAATAGCCTATCCCTTTACATTTTTATTTCTGATAGTCCATGCCCATCCTAAACATTTTGCCACAGCTATATATATTAAAGGGCTTGGGTTTGTACAGATGATTCTAGCAGCCACAATTCCACTTCGAGTTCCCAGCAGTTTAGCCATGGGCCGCAGCCAGACTCTGCGCGGGGCAGAGTATGCAGGGCACACAAAAAGTAGATGACCAACTGTTTCTTTGGGGTCTAGGCAAGATGGACAAGAGGCACTTCCACCATTAGACAATCTGGATGTGAATGCTCTGACAGGGATACTACTGAGTCTCAGTTGGAAGTAGAGCTTTCTATCCAGTGGCTTCATTATGTCGTCCCAGAATGCCTCAAAACGAGTCTCATCGTTGAACTCCATAAACACCCCTGTTAGTGTCGCATTACCAGTGCATGGCCATGCATGGTGATGGACGTGCATTAGATTAGAGCTGGGGTATATTTATAACTATTATGGGTCTTCTGTCGCTATAGCAACCTTAGAAGTGCAGTTTGTGAATAGGTATGGGGTTACCCCTCCCTAACCCTCCTTTAAACGCCCTTTACTCCTCCCTAAGCCCTTCCCCTTTAGTAGTAAGTATCCCCCCTTTTCCAGCCACCCCTCCCTGTCCCTCCTACATTTACAACTAAAAAGTATACTTACAAGTGCAGAGACTCTGCAGTCAGGACAGAGATCTTCCCACAGCAAAAGATAGGAGAAGTGGAGGCAGTACCACTGCACACCAGCTTGTGAACAACATTTGGTAGTTCGTAACACCCTTACAGTACTCTGTAACACAATTAAAACACCTATATGATGTCCAAGCAGCCTTTAGGTCAGATTAACCATCTACACAAATGTATTCTTCTTTCAGGTAGCATGCATGCTGGAGCAAAATTTGTTTATTCTTTAGGTTTCTGTCCCTCCTCTCCCTCTGCATTACAGAAGCGCCTCCTTCCCTTACAGGTTGAGGCAACTTGAGGTGAGAATTAACTCATTCAGGAAAGGTTGTAGCTAAGGAATTCTACTAACCAAAATGTGTGCTTGATCCAGACTCTGGTTCACTGTTGAAGAGGAGTATCGGAAGGAGACCCGAGGCCCTAGGGGTATCCTTCATAGGTTTAAGGAACCCTCACACACCGAAGTGTCATGCTTCACCATCTGGCCTGCTCCTTGTTGGGAGGCCACTGCAATGCCTGATGAGCACCCAGAAAGGGTCTCTTTATTTGAGATCTTTTTCCTATGTCAGCTCGCTGAGGAGTGCCTAATCGTACAGTGAAAGGTTGTGGTGTGTGATGTAGTGCATATTGTGGTGAAACAATATGAAATAAAATATGGTCTGACTCCCTGGACAATTTCAATCAGATTCAGGGGAGGTAGGTCTGATTAAAAACAAAGTGCAAACTAAATAAGACATCAGGGGCCCGATGTAGGTAAATCTAATTTACCACTTCTAAAATACCGAATCATACCGATTCAGTATTTAAGAAGTGGTAAATTAGAGGGGGGGAAATGTAGGTAATTCTGATTCGGTAAATACCGAATCTGTAAGAGTCGGTATTTACCGATTCTGTAAATACCGAATCGGTATCCTCCATTGATTCCTATGGGCCTTGAAGCCCATAGGAATCAATGAGGAATACCGAATCGGTATTTACCGATTCGGTAATTACCTATTCTTGCAAGGGTGCAGGGGGTGTCACTTTGACACCCTCTAGCACCCCAATTACAGGCTTGTGTGCCATGCGGCACACAGACATGCCCATAGGGCATGTCTGTGTGTCACATGACACAGGTATGCATGCACAGATGTGCATGCACACCTTGATTCGGTATTTTACCACCCAATTGGATTGGGTGGTAAAATACCGATTCTTAAAGCCCTGTGGCACTCTGACATGTGCCAGCTACATCTGCATTTACAGAATCGGTATTTTACAGAGTCTGTATTTACCGAATCGGTAATTTTACCGAATCGGTAAATACAGAATCGGTAAAATACCGATTCTGTAAATGCATGCCCTACATCTGAAAACCCTAATACCGGTCGGAAACGGCCAAAATCGGCCGTTTCCGACCGGTATTAGGGCTCCTACATCTGGCCCAATGTGTCAGAAATGTGCTACATCAAGTGAAGGTCAACATGTTTCATGCCACTGTTGGACCCTGAAGGGATCCACGGCATTTCATCAGGATCATAAACAAAATACCTCAAGGCACTCTGAACAACGTACCTAGTTCGCCGGAGGCAATATCAACCCTAGTGAGAAGTATAAACACAGGTAACCATTGCCATCCCCTTGGTGGACAGGATCCTGTACCTTTAAGAAGGAAAAACCACAGACAACACATATATGAAAAGCACACTCAGGAAAGGGTGGGTCAACCAGGTGGGCAACCTCCAAGGAAGCCACCTGAGTGCATGGGGCATCAAATGCAATTTTGGAAAAAGGTAGGTTTGATGAAATTTGTTTTTATACCAAACAAGACTCTTTTCAGTGGGACCATAATGAAGCTGGCAACGTGGGGGTGTCCAGGTGCCAGCCCATGTTATCCTGTGAACCCCCTGAGCAGTTATAGTAGCACCTAATGAAAGGAGGCTACTATAGGGACATATACGCTTGCACTTATATGTCCACACCTTCAATATAATGCACCCTGCCTCCTGGGCTCAGGAGGCCTACCTTAGGGGTGACTGGCATATATTAAAAACAGTGCTGTGACCTTTCCAATTATAGTGAGGGCAAAATCGAGTTTAAGCAGTTTGCACTGCTCATGCAGTCTGCAATGGCAGGACTGCCGCCATCTTTTTACTTGGGTCACTCGGGGTAGCAGAATAAGTGCTTCAGGCCCTGGTGACCCCTTTAACTCACATGCCATGGGTACCACTGGTACCACCTACCGGGGACTTATAAGGGAGTTAAAGTCCTTGCCAATTGGGGTTGCCAATTTACATGCATAATTTTTAGGGGTAGAGTACTGACACTGGGGCCTGGTTAGCTGTCTCCAGTGAACTTTCGGAGTCAAAAACCATCAGCATTGGAGAAAAGAGTGTGGGGCAACCTGCAAAAAGATTGTTTCCTTACATTAGCATAACTTCATCTAAGGTTTCACAGGTAGGCACAGAGGCTAGGAAAATGCTAACGTTTGCTTGACTGGATGGATCCCAGATTTAGTGTCATTCTGTGATATTTCCGGGGTGACATTTTCAAGCTCAGAGTCCTGGACAGAGTAGATCTCAAAGAGCACACATACATATGAGTAAACAGCTTATTGCATCTATTGAAACAACAGCCCCTTAAGCACAGCAGAAAAGATGTTTCTGTAGAGACTCATGAGATTGTTTGAGGGACACCTCTCCAGATTTAAAGCTGGCATATATGGGTATACATCCAATTGAGGAGTAAGCAGGAGTTAGCCCACTTATATTTTGAACGAAAGTCTGGGTGAACCTCTTGCAATGGTGTTTGAAGGGGTGAAGCCTCAAAATTAGATATTATCAGGGTTTTGTTGTTACCAGAGCCAATTCCCCAAGAGTGTAGGAACTAGAAAAAATAGTAATCTTTGTTGTCTCTTAGGTCCCATGAAGTTGTTTGGTCTGCTCCCCTTCTGGGAAAGATCCTATACGGATCCCTGGATAGAAAGTGCGAACACTGTTTTAGTTATGTGGTTCTTAACCCCTTCCATGCTCATGACAAGGTCAGCCCATCATGGGCGTTACCTGCGCTGTGCGTTTGACGAATTGACCTTGTCATGAACAATGGGATTCATGTAGGATCAGCACAGGAGGGGAAAACCCCCTAGCAGCCAAGGTGTTAAGATCTGGTCAGTACATAAAGGATAACTGTGCAACCTAGTTCATCGTAGGTAGGTTGAATCTCAACTACTACCAACATATGTGGTGCTTCTTTTGGTGCTCCCCTTGTGCCCCAGTGTACCTGGTTGTGTAGCTATTTATCCTCTGATGTGCTCCCCAGGTGCCCAATCCTAGAATCTGTACTTATGGTAATTCCTTCCAAATTGTGGAGTTATTTCTCTTGTTCAGTAGTTCAACAAGGCTGAAGCCCTTATTCTCCAATGAGACAAACAGTGCTTTGAAGATCCAGATATATCCCTAAGCCTTTTCATGTAAAATTGGTACAAGTGTGATTTGTGCCTTGCTTCTTGTAGTAAATGTACAGGAATTTATATAGCGCAAATCACCAAGCAGTTTCTAAGCGCTTGCTTAGGGAACCCGTCCTGGTATTCCCCTGTGAGATAACCCCGGCAGGGTATCTGCAAGGTGAAAGCCAGGCATCCCGCCGCGAGGGGCCGCTGTGGAGATTAAGCAAGCTATTGCCCAGAGTTGCAGAGTGCGAACCCCGTGAATCAAGTAGGCACCGGAGCGAGAATTGTCGAGTCCATGGACATTTTAGGACTCCAGACTCCGCCGAGCCGGGAATTGAACCCTGGTCCCGGGCTGACCTCTGCTTCCAGGTCTGCCTCCTCTAACCAGTGAGCCACACTTCTCCACTAGAATGGCTTTACAGATTCTACAGTGAGCTTTTGGAAGATTGGTAATGGCCATCCTTGCTTTGGCAATCCTATCAGGACCAGGTGCCTCCCTAAAACAAATCTTACTGTAGAGTTAGAATCCTCCAAGTTGCATGGTGTCTAAACCCCAAGGAGACAGTAGTACATAACTATGATTTTGGCATTTTGCATTTTCCTCAGGGTCAATCTGGTGTTCTGCCTTAACTTAAATAGCTTGCCAAAACATCTTTTCTTAATCACTTCCTTGTAGCATGCAATTATTTTATTGTGGTTAGGTCTGAATGCTGCAAGGCCTCCCCACTGTCATGCAGATGATACATTTTAACCCTTTCTATGCTGATGACGGAACCGCTCCGTCATCAGCTGCGGTGGCGCTGTGCTGATGACAGAGCGGTTCCGTCATGGCCCTGCCGCCGCGCCTGCCCGGCGCGTTCTATTGAGCGGGCGGGGCCATGACGGAACCGCTCCGTCATGAGCACAGCCCAACCGCGGCTGATGACGGAGCGGTTCCGGCATCAGCATGCGGCCGCCGAGTGGCCGCCCCGCCCACTTAGCGCTGCGGCGGAATAGCCGCCGCAGCGATGTGGTTAATTTGCCCAGCCAACTACATTGCTTTAAACGATTGTTAGAGAGATGAGTTCTGTCTGTTGCCATGTTGCACTAAATGAATCTTAGTACATCCTGATCCACCTACTATGTGCATTGTAAACATTGGTGTGGCTAGTCCATACGACAGCCTCGTTGGGCGTCTTGAAAGTATAATAATCTTGGTTTTATGTAATCCAAACCTGCATTCTTTTCAGTATATATAAACAGATTCAGTGATGTGAAACTATTGTAGGGACAGAAGGGTTACATGTCTTTGAACGGAAGTCAATAACCCCGGTGGTGCAAGAAGAACTGTCTAGAGTCTTTCCACCAGGGCCGGACTGGGAACTTAAAACAGCCCTGGCAAAAATGATAAATTGAGCCCCCATGTGCAGACATGTTAATGCATGCTAGAACCAGAGTAACTCTTTCAAGCTGCTGCTGGGATTGCATAATGTGCACCACCACTATGGCCCGGTACGGCCTAGACCCCCTCTTCCTTTGACCTACAAAACCCCCAATGGTGGCCCCCTTTCTTGGTGCCAAAGTTGCCCGCCTCCCTTTTTACCCTTAAGGCAGCACATCAATCACCAGAAGGGATCTTTGGATTAGGGGTCGTAACCCCTGGCCGTATTTATTATAAATTAATATTCCAAAATAAATTTTTATACATTATATACACAATGCGCAGAAAGTCCAGTGGATTACATTAATTACATTGATAGGTACATATGTCTTGTTTCCTAACCTTAACATATCTCTAATACATAAACATTCCTATCCGTATCTAAACATTCAATAATCAAAATAACATGCTCTTTCTGCCTATCTCTATTTGAGCCTATGGCAAGGTCAATGACTGGCCCCCAGATCCTGATCAAACTATGCCCGCACTCCAACCGGAGTGCGCATGCGCAAGGGGGGCTGTTCACCGGGAGGATACTCCCCCCCGAGCACCCCCTACGCCCCGCAGATTATCTCCATAAGGGGCCCTTGTAGTTATGCGCAGCTTACTTGTGCGCTTGTGGGGTGGCAAACCAGCCTACTGGAACACGTAGCTCCCCCCCTCGCACCCTTCCAGCCAACCGGCTGTAACTGCCCCTGGAATTCCATGAGAGACCACTTGTCCCTCCCCCTTGGGCGACGCCATAAAAAAATGAAGCCACCCGCTAAGGACCTTAAATTTAAGCTGACCAATCATGACCTTACCACCACCGGCCTGCATAGTTGCCAGACTATCATGCTCCCCCTCCAACCAGGTCATTCCCTGTCTCTGGACCTCACTAACCAAGCCAGAAGGTTCTCCATGAAGAGTTCATTCCCCAATTTGGACAAGAGAACACCGTCTCTTAAGAAGAATGGCTCTCCCCTGATGCACCCATGGGCGATCGTCTGTAAATGTGGAGCTCTGAATAACCTATCCATCTTGTTATTGATCCTCTTTACTGAGTGATTCAATGCCCTCACAGACTCCCCACCTCGCCATTGGAATCTCGGAATCATATGCGACCACACCAAGACGGACCCCGGACATAGCCGTGCCAACCAACCTACCTAGGTGATCAGTGTTTCAACCAGAACTCACCTACCCAGGTGCACCAGATCATTCCCACCCAAGTGTAGGATAAAGACCCTGGGTCGAGCCCTTTCCCTGTCCAGTAAATCTAAAACCAAACCCCTGAAATGGTCAAAGCGCCCATGGAAGTATATCCTAAAACCAGCCTGCCTTGTTCTCTTCTCATAATTGCCTGAAAGAAAAAAGTTTTGTAAGCTCCTCACATAAGAATGACCAATGACCCACACGCTGTGTGTTCATGATCCCAGGCGTGCACCTGTTGTGGTGTCCATCCAGACTGTTGCTGCGCCACGAGGTTTTTCCCCTGCGTGACGGGCTTGAGAAACTGTAAATTAGACAGAAGTAACGTGGCATCAGTGAATCCCCTCTGTAAAATCTTAAAGCATATGCAGCCGCACATAGCGCTTATAGCAATTAGAGGACCACCTGCCATTTCTCTGTACTTCGCTCTTGGTGAAACCCCTTGCCGCTGCCTCAGTGGGAGCCCCTATCCTGAATGAGTGTGTATCAAAACTGCTGGGGTTCAAACCTGCTTTCTGCACTGCCATATCCATGACCCTTTTAAATTGAAATCGCGTGAATGGGGGGACATCTGCATGACTTAACAATGGCCCCAGTGGGCCTGCGCGACAAAAAAAAACTCTAAATTGGTGATAGGGCAGCAAGGGTTGCCCTGTGCCCGAAGCAGGACCACCCCTTCCCCCCGGGCCTCCTGATTGGTCGTAGATTTATTGGATGGATATGAACAAGGAATTGCCCTGAATCCTGACATGGCTAAACTGCAACCCCCCCCTGCCCATCTAATGAAAAAGCGGCACCGAAAAGGAAAACGTCTGACTCCGTGTTGCAAACCAGGCCCAGAATCCCCAATATTGGGCCAAGGTATTAACCCCAATTGGCTGTCTAGGGTCCGGCTGTGAACCTTGAAGATGCTGCCACCCTTTCAAAGCATTCCTCACTGTGAAAGTATTAGTGGGATCCCTCCTACCCCGTGCTTGTGTGACGAAAGAGATAACCACCACATGATGCTGTGCTGCTGCCACTGAGCGCCCCTCATTTTTCAGTGCCCCCAGGTAAGAGAGAACTGTCCCCGTGTCGTGCCACCGCCCCCCCCCCCATTCTGTCCCCAAGAAGTTACAGTAGGCCCAAAACGCCCTTTTGTATGCCTTCCTGGTTCTAGGTGCTAGGCTGGCTGCCACGAGGTCCGGTAGTTGTGGGCACCAAGTTGCCAAAGCCCTTGTGGGAAAGGTGTTGGGTTCTCTGCTGCTGCTGGGAGATGTGCCCTGAAGACCTGCATCTTAAAGCGAGAGAGTGCATCAGCGGCATGGTCCAACGCCCCCGGGACATGCTTAGCCCTAAATTGCATATTCAGTTTCATGCACAACAGAATCATTTCTTTCAACAGGCGTAGGATCATTTTACACCTCGCTGCCTGTTGATTAATGCATTCTACTACTGTCATGTTGTCTGACCAAAAAACTACTGATTGATTCCTCAATTGCTCTGGCCATACAGACCATGCCACAAAGATGGGGAACAGTTCTAAAAACCCAATGTTGCATGTCAACCCATCTTGCACCCACCATGTCGGCTAGCGCTCTGCCACTCACTCAGTTCCTAGTATAGCTCCAAAACTCTCACTACCTGCATCGTCAGTCATTAAACCTCACACTGCGGAAGGTGTGAGTGGCCCGGGCCATAGTACCGTGCCACTGAAGTCACGTAGGAATTCCATCCAAATCTGCATATCCTGTTTTACCTCTCCTGACAACCTGGTGTGATGGTGTTTTTCTTTGAGACCTGACATGGCTTGTGAAATGGATCGTGAGAATGGGTCGTGGCATAGGGATGACTCGCAAAGCAAAGTTTACCTGACCCACAGTCTGCTGCAGCTGGTGGAGCGTAACCTTCTTTCGCCAGGCATTGCTGCAACGCTGACCTGAACTTTGTGATCTTTTCTTTGGGCAGACATGAACAACCCTGGGCCGAGTCCAACTCTATCCCTAAGAATTCAATCATAGTGCATGGCCTACCCATCTTCCTTTGTGCCAGTGGTACCCCAAAACCTTGCATGAGCCCGCAGAATTCCCCAGTGCCCACCCACACTCACGAGTTCCCGGTGTTCCCAGGAAAAGGAATTCATTAAGGTAATGCAAAACATAATGGTGCCCTGTTATCTGCCTAAAACCCCATTCTAAAAAGGAACTGAATCTCTCAAAGTAAACAAATGAGACCGAGCAACCCATGGGCATGCATCTATCCATGTAGTACTTCGCCTGGAATTGGAAACCCAGAAGATGAAAATCTAAAGGATAGACTGGCAACAAGCAGCACGCTGACTCAATGTCTGACTTCACCAGAGGGGCGCCAGGGCCCAAGCCCCTGAGCATCTCAACAGCCTGATCAAAATACAACAGACTCCTCTTCACACCTTCTGACCTGCACAAACGCTTCCCTAATACTCCTCACACATGCTGGTCTTGCTCCTCTCCGCAAGCTGATTTATTTCACATGTTATTTTTATGTACTCATGTTCGCAGTTTTTGGTTGCAGGTTTGGGCTCAAGTTAATATGATTTTCCACACTTCTATCCCTTTCTCTCACACACACATTTTTATGGGTAGCCTCTCCCCTTGCTGGGATGATGTTGATTTGAAACCCCAAGTTGTTGACCTTTTACTTGCCGCTGCTTTCCAACAATTAACAGTTAACTGGAAGGATCTCTCCAAAATCTCCTTCAAAGCATGGTGGTTTAATGTATGCCATAACCACAGGCTCGATACCACTCATGTTTTCCCGGCATGTTTGGCTGTCAAACGCATGGACTTATGGACCCCAGTTACACTTTATTTGGACTCTTGCAGTAAGCGTCTGTTTCATCCTCAGCCTCCACAACAAGAAGTTCCCAAACCCCCTTAATCGCCCGATACGTTCCATTTATTCTTCATTGTATCACTTTCTCAGGTTTTCTCAAAGTTTTTAGGATTGCCATATTTTATGCTCATGTATTTCTCCTGCATCTTTTCCTTATTTTTCAATCTGTACCCAGATTTATTTCTCATTACAAATGCATTTATATACTTATGTTCTTTTTTTTATTTTATTGCTTAAGAGTCTTTAACTTTGTATTCCATTGTATTTTGTTTGACACCTGATTTTCTCTTTTGATTATTATCAAATAAAATTCTTTTGAACTTAAAATACGAGTACATGACGGTGCACAGCTCATCATCAATGGCATAATTCAGTGATTGACCCCTAGGTGCAGAAAGGTTATGAATCAACCTAAATTCCCCAGGTTGTTTTTTAGGGACCACCCCCAGTGGAGAACAGACAAAATTGTCCACTGATATCCTGTCAAATGGGCCTGCAATTCTGCCCAAGCACAGCTCTTTCTCTATGTTTGCAGCTGCCACCCCAGGATTGGCCCTCAAGAGAGCTAGTTTTTGCATTCCGGTGACCCTACATAATCTGGAGCTGGAATCCTAAAACCATCTCTGAAACCTTCTAGTAACACCAGGGCCGATGAGGGACAATTATATCTCTTTAACCATGGAATCAGGGAACTTGTTACAATGGGAGAACAAGTTGAAGTTAGTGAAATACCATCAATCCTGCTTCTTTCCCCCCCTATCCTTTGTTTTCTTAAAACATTTGGGGTGGGATGTGTTGCCACAGAAAGAGCATGAGTGCTTGAACTTGCACGTGCCGACAGCCCTAGCACATGTACGCCTTTTGAAATACCAACATGCCCCTTTTTTGCCTACCCCACTGCTGGAGCTGGCGGGGGTAAATGACCGAAAGGACTGAAATGACTTGCTCTTGGCACTGTCTTGCGTCCTCTGCCCGAAGTGGTCTAACCACGAAATCATGTCAATTTTGTCACATGTTAGAGCAGGATCAGAAGCCTTCGCTCTTCTAAAATCTTTATCATATTCCTTCCTATTTGTCGTGTGCCCCAGTGATCCTGCTCTGGTAGCATGCCATTTCTTCCGCTAAACCTGGGAACCATAAACTGAGAAACCCCTCCCCAAATTAATCAAGGACTCTTTAATCCTATATTTCTGCAGTTCACTTGCCCATTCCCTCGGGAGCATCCAGTCCTTCTTTTTCTTAGCCTCCTCCCTTTCAGTTTCGTCAAGCAGTAACGAAAACATATTGACATAACTCCCTTTCCAAATGTTCTCTTTAATGTCCTGTGTCACATGTCTTGCCAGTTTTTCCATGGGGGTGCACGCTTCCCCCACACCTAACTCCGGCAATGTCTGCCACTTACCTGATGCGGCATCCCCTGCTGGCTCTGCTGGCTTCTCCTTTGTTGTGTCCGCGCCTGGGCTGACAGCGGGCAATTCTTTGCTGGCCCCAAGGGGCGGCTTGTCCCACTGGAGCGACATTAGGTGGCGCAACAGGAGATGGAGCTCCCTGCCCTTCCCCTGGCTTACCGCCCGATGACCCGTCTAACTGCGCCACTATCTGCCTGGCCTTATCAAGTAGGTTCTCTCCGCTGACAGACATACCCACTGCCTGGGACCAGTTCCCAACCTTCTCCAACCAGGGAAGGACCGCTGCTAAACTGGCTACCAAATCCTGTTGCACTGGGGGAACCTCCGCAGGGGCCACCGCCGCAGGGACACCTGGGGTCTGTGGGCCACTACCTGCTGGTCCTGGTTGCCCCTCTGTACCTAGCGGTCAGGGGCGTAACACAAGCCCACGCAGCCCCCGAGTTGCGGGGGGCCGTCCGGGCCTCACACGTAATACATCTGCCGCACAGTAGGCTGTGACTAAATGGTGCGCAGCGCTGGGCCCCTGTAAGTCTTTGAAATGGTGCGGGCAGGGCCCCGGCCGGGGGCCCCTGGGAGTCTTCAAAATGGTATGGTGTGGGGCCCCGGCCGGGGCCCGAGTCTTCGAAATGGTGCGGGCCGCGGGGGCCCCGGTCGTGGCCCCGAGAGTCAAGTCCGAAATGGTGTGGGGGCCCCGGCCGGGGACCGTCACCCGTGTGAGTGAGGCACTAGTTGTGTGTGGGCCCCGGACGGGGCGGCTCAGGCAGCTGATGATGATCGTAATAATTATACTGTGCAATATACCGTCAAAAGAGCCAGCGATGCCGAGTTGTTTGTAATTTCTAACCCCAAAAACTTCGATGGCTACTGGATAACACTTGTTTACTCCCTCCAGTCCTGACTTTCAGTTTCCAATTCCGCCGCGTATGCGCGTGGGGGCGGGGGCAGGGGCAGGGCTGGCTGGTGAGAGGTGATCTATGCCCTCGGCACAGCACATGCGCAATTGCCGGCGGCGCAAACACTCAAATGCAAGGTGTAGGGGCGCGCATAGCCAATAAGCCATAGTCGACAACTTGAAGAGAAGACAAAGCCAGGCCCTCCCACGCTCAGACAGGACTGTCCGAAGTAAGTCCGTCCCGTCACCGGCGGGGCCTTTATAATTTAAATTGCCCGGCCCCTGTCCTGGCTAGCCTTGCGCTGCCCGCATCCCCCCACCAGCCCCCCCAGCCCCTCCCTGCTGCCTTCAAGTTCTGCCCGCCTTCTGCCCATCACCTGCGCTCGCGCTGCCCTAGAGTCTGAGCTGCAGTGCAGCCTCCTCAGGCCAGGTCCAGTCCAGCAGCAGGTCCCCGAAGATGCTGCCAGAACTCTGTGCCTCGGCCCGTTCTAATCCGGTAACACGCTTTCTAACTAAAAGTCTTCACACAGGGTTGAATCGGACTGAGGATTGGACTTCCCTGATCTAACATTATCTGTTTTCTCCTCTCCACGGATTCTTCTGCAAGTCTGTAATATAATTGTAAAATATGGTTCTGAATAATTTCTTCACCTTTTCAATGTATACGTAAATGTAAAATATTTGAAATGTGCTGTAAATGCATTTACTATGGAACACTAGCTTTAGGGTATGTTCTGAATGTCTGTGACTCACGGCATGCCATTCTACGCTCTCCACTCATATTGATTAACACCTGTGGGCACTCACCTAGTTATTATTCTATATACTACTTAATTGGCCGGGCACCACTCTAAGATGGCCGACACCCGCCCTGCATATCACAGCTTAGTCTCCCCTTGACTACCGTCGCCGCCATACCATGCCATATTATTATTCCCCCGATCTAAAATGGCCGCCAAGTTTGGGCGTAATCTGATTGGTCCGTTTTCTCATGTGACCTTCCGCATCTCTTCACCGCGTCCCGCATTGCACGGAGACGCCACGCTGATTACCGGTGTTAGCAAGAACCCCCATTGTGGCCTTGCTCCCAGCTTTTCCAGGTAAGATTGGCCCCGGTCAATTTGCACCCGTGGTAGGAGTTGAGTTTATGACACCATTGTCACTTATGCTGCCCTTGTCTTTTCTTTCCCAGACTTTGGTACCGTGACTATTCCTTTCGGGTAAGATCTGACTTCCCGCATTGTTGTTTACCACGTTCACTTCGATCTTATTGCTATAGCCATTTACATGTTGCCCTTCCCTCCACAGACCACAGTACTGAGGGCACTCATTTACGGTATGAGTATTTTCTCAACACCACTTAAATGGGGAAGAATTTTTGGCTACTATAGTTTTAATAATTTTCTTCCCATTAGATTTACTCTATAATTAAGCTACACTATCAAGCTTAAGGAATTTTCCTACCTGAGTGCGACACTATTGGTAAGCGCAATTTCGCATACGCGCATCCTCACTTTAGACGCACTAGGTTTGAGTGCACTGAATGGTTAGCACGCCGGCCCGCCGCCACTTCACTCCATCTGTACTTTTGCACTAGCCACAGTTGATTCGACACTCGGCGCCACCAGCCTTGTTCCTCGTTACTGTTCTTCACTGCCCATATTCTGCATGATCCACATCTCGTTACCGGCTGCACCTTGGCATGGTATGAGTCATGCAATCTATGTACGCAGTTGTGGCAATGTTTTAATGACATGTCTCTATCTTTTTTATGTCTCCTCTTCTTTTTACATGGTATTTATCCCACTACCAGTGATACATTCGCAAATGTGTAACTTTAAGGCAATTACCCTCTGTCCTGAGGATGAACCTCTATTAAGTATGGTTCGAAACGTCGTCGACATATTACACTAAATGCAACGAATGCAGATACAATTTTTTCTTGCATATGTGTATATTTTAGATTGTCTGGTGTATGTCTTACTCTAATCAGATGTCTTGCTATTGCCTGTTATTTTGTATGTTGTATGTTCTTCCAGTGTGTTAGTCGGACACCGGACGGTGCCCCGTTTCTATCACACCCAGTGTTACATTTGTTATAGTACTTTTGTATCAGGGAATTAAACTGTCCTGCTGGACACTTCCCCAGAATATATTACCACTTGGTTTATATTTATTCTTTCGTGTATTGGTTTGTTGTTCTAAGGACCACTGTTCTTGATAATAACGCTTTCTAACCAGCCACACTGGCTGGGACCGGAAGTCTAGTTTAAAAGCAGATACAATACTATCGCCAGGCCGAACCAAAACTGCCTTTTAATGACCTATAATAATACCAAATGAACATTCATTATTAAGTACCTTCCAAATGTGTATGCAATACTAATATCTCCGTGTGTACAGCGCCTATAACAGCATGGGCGCTATATAAAAACAAGTAATTATAGCTTCTTGACCACTATATGCCAATCAGTCTCAGTGGTTCCAGATGAATATTCTGTAGAATATCAGTGGAATAAGCACTTGCGGCTAAGACCTGAAAATCGCAGGCAGCTCTTGGATTCTAATTCCGACATTTCATAGTTAGTATTTCATCCTTCTGAGGTTCATAAATTGTGCTTGTTCTCTTCCTCAATGCCTAGACCGACATCTTCCATGACAGTATATCCCCCTTATGGAGCATTTGTGCTGCCAGTCCCTTTGCCCATGCAAACTCTGGCCTCTCTCTGGAGGCTTGTTGTGCAGTGCTTGGCCCCTCAATGAGGGCTCGCCCATGGGTGCATATTTCAAGATCTCTCAATGAGATTGGCCTTAGTGCCACATCACAAAGTGCGAGGGGCTATTGAGCAGGTCGGGTGGATGTGACCTTGGGCATCCCACTGGTGAGCGTTTAGACTTTGGCCAGGAGTGCAAAGCTTTCCAAATGGTAGGGATAGGTGGCTCAGCCGCTGCGGACTAGAAACGAACATCTGGAACTTGAGATGCCCCTGGCAGGCTAATCTAGCAGTAGGCACAGAAACACTGGCCGACACTGAGGCATTCCCAGAACCACTGACCAACCTCAAAGCGTGCAAAGAAACATTATACATGACTCGCTGGAGGATCTCTGCTACTGCTTGGTACTCCTTGCCATGCACTGGACGCCTCCCCTTTAAGGATAGCACTGTAGCCTGTGCCTCAGCAACAGAGGTCTGACTTGATGGGCTGGCTCAACCTTGTGAATGAACTGTCCCTAGACCTTCGCTGACCTCACTTCCTCCATTCCTTTTCTCTCCATCTACCAAGATTTATAGCTACCGGTGCATATTAGATGGGGTGCTTGTCGTGAAGGAGAGGAGCTGGAAGAAATTAATAATAGAGCCATAGTGAGTACAATATTCTTACTTTTGTTCACCCACTCCTTTCACATGCTCACGAGAACAGTCTCCTGACGACTGACTTATGCATAACTGATAGAGACAACGATGTTATTCAACAAGGCCTGAGAACACTTCTTTGCATAATAGCTGGAGAATACGTGTGGCATAGAGCAAGACAGCCCTCAGGTGAGTGAGACTACGCAGCCTTCTGTTTCTTTTCTGTGGCAGTTCTAAGAACTCGTTTATACAGCTACGTTATACACTTTTTATTTTTTAGAATAGCACAACCTTTGCCCCCTGCACCGAGATAACAGGGCCTCGCCACCTTACAATCACACATGCTGCTGCAGGCTAATGAACGCCTTCCGAGTTCCGACATTTGGTTAACTTTTTACTTTACTGGTTTATCGAGATGGTACCACATGCTGTTTAAGGCTGATTGACGTTTTAGAGCACCGTGAGCCCAGACATCTTTGACTATAGTACCTGCCTCACTGTCGGCTTTTAAATTAGAAAGACACGGCACATAGGCACTGTATTTTCGGTACTCTGTCACCAATTACGTCGCAGTCTCCAGGTTCTCACTTTGTTTTTTAACTACGTTTTTTAATTCTTTTCACTCAGCTCGGTTGCAGTTGACTTTCACTTTTCACTGCATTGATGAGCGGACAAAGGGAGGGAGAGGGAGGAAGAGAGATAGAGATAGATATAGGGAGAGGGGGAGAGAGGGAGGGGGAGAGAGAGGGAGGGGGAGAGAGAGGGAGGGAGAGAGATAGGGAGGGAGAGAGAGGTAGAGGGAGGGAGAGAGAGGTAGAGGGAGGGGGAGAGAGGTAGAGGGAGGGAGAGAGAGGTAGAGGGAGGGAGAGAGAGGTAGGGGGAGGGAGTGAGAGAGATAGAGGGAGGGAGCGAGAGAGGGAGACAGAGAGGGAGAGATAAAGAGAGGAAGCAAGAGATAAAGAGAGAGGGAGACAGAGAGGGAGACAGGGAGGGAGAGAGAGAGAGACAGAGGGGGAGAGAGAGACAGAGAGGGAGAGGGAGGGAGGTAGACAGAGAGAGGACGGGAGAAAGCGAGAAAGGCAGACAGAGACAGAGAGAGGGAGGGAGAGAGAGGGAGGGAGAGAGAGGGAGCGAGAGAGAGGAGAGAGAGGGAGGAAGACCGAGAGAGAGAGAGAGAGAGAAAAAGATGTGTGTATTCCGGGTCTCATGGTTAGTTTTTTATGTTCTAGCCCTGCCCCTTCCCCACTGACCCCGTCCCCACCGGTGCGGCCCTCGGCCAAAAAACCACACTGTCTACACTGCCTTACTGTGTCCCAAAATTATGCATCTCCAAAAAGTGTGTCACCAACATGAAAACTTTGGAAAGCTGTGGTTTAAAGCAATATGGAAAGTAATTATAATTAGATGAAGCGAGTGATATTCATTTACAGAGGTCAGAAGAACTATGATAATAAATGTACAGAAATACAAGAATGTAAAATACATGCAAAAACACACATGAGAATTTGTTTTTTATGCTTGAAATGCTCCATAAAAGGTTACATTCAGAGTTTGGAAGAAAGAGGAGTGTGAATAACTTGTAGGCAATTAAGTAGCTCACAGATGTATGGTGAAAGGTACATTTAACAAGGATGTATGGTGAAAGGTACATTTAACAAGAATGTTTCTGGCGGGCTCTGGAGAGAGTGTAAAGCCTTAATGTGAGATGTTACTGGCCTGACAACCTGCCTAACAGACGTTTCCACAGAGATAAACAGGCTACATTAAGCTTGTGTACTTCTCATGTATATTGTCAGTCGAGTTTTTATGGAATTGCAGGTTTGGATTTCTCTTTCAAAGTTTCAAGGTATTGTCAATTCTACATCAGACCCTTCATTGTTGTTCTTTGTTCTTCAGCCATAGGCAGGTCATGAGACAATAGTATCACTCCTTGGCATTGTTCTGATTGCTGCCTCAGTTAAATAATCTGCTTTTGACAGGATTGTTGCAAATGGCATAGCGTGTATGTTGAGACTGTTTTCCACTTTCTCACTAGAACTTACAGAAAGACAATATAGAAGCATTTCATTTAAATGTTGGAGGTTTCAAAGCAAAATATGCTAGATTTCTGGGTGGTAGGGCAAAGTGGTACATGGTGGGCCGCGCCGCCGGGGGGAGGCATGGTGGGCCACGCCGCGGAGGGGTGGGCCCCCTCCATGTGCTTTGCAGGGGGGCCCCCTCAAGTTTCGTTATGCCACTGCTAGCAGGGCATCAACCCCACCACTGCCTGGAGGGATAATTCCTTCTGATGGCCCTGGCTCCCCCCCCCCGCTAACTGCCTGCGTGACTGGCATAGGGGCCACTGGATTAAAGAAATGGGGATAAGATTCTCGAACAGATGTTATCCAAAAGAAGTCATTGAGGAATCTAGAAAACGGGTGGAGAAAATGAAGAGGAAAGAACTGTTGGAAACCAGGAAAGCTAAAGAGGAAACAAGAATCGTGGCAGTATCTAAGATTTCAACACTCAGTGATAAATTCAGAAAAATCATCACGAGGCATTGGTCGATACTTAATCTGGAACCAGATTTTAACTCAATTTTTTCCAAACCACCACTGTTTGCATACACACGAGGTCGGAACATGGGAAAAATGCTAAAACAAAAACCACGACTGAGGGAGGTTTACAAGGGAACGAGAGCTTGTTTATATTGTGGAAGCTATAATAATATTATCAAGGGCAACAAGATCAACCACCCGATGAAGGGACACGAAATCAAACTCAGAGTAAACGCAACCTGTGATACCGCAAACGTAATCTATCTGTTAAAGTGTCCCTGCAGGAAAGTGTACGTCTGTAAAACTGAAAGAAAAATCAAAGTGAGATTGACTGAACATAAGTCAAACATCCGTACAAAAAACATGAAATCTTCGATTGCAGTGCACTTCAGTGAAGAACACCACAATATATCGCAACTTAAGTTTTTGATCTTGGAGTGTGTTGAAAACAGAGAAGGAAGAGACAACACAAAGTACTTATTACAGAGAGAAAATGTTTGGATTCAGAGACTGGGTTCTAACAAACCGAATGGTCTTAATGACCGCATTGAACTGTCATGTTATTTATAATGAATTGGTATATTGTAATGTATGTTTCCTTGGTACCAGTTGGACTCGTGTAATTATCACCATGTTATTATACATATTGCAATTTGACCATGTTTCTGTCTTAGCACACACAACCACACGCACTCTCTACACCACCACAGATGGTAGGGTTCACATCCTCTGCCCCATGATTTTTAACTATCGGTAATTCTTTTGAGTAATTCTCCTCAACTGTTTATTAATCTGTTTATCGTTCTTTGGAGTTTGTTTGATTTTCCCCGCGTTACAATGGGCAAATTAGTAGTCTTTGTCACCGTTGGCGTTTCACAGTGGATAGTCTTTCTTTCATGTTAACGATGACGTAGCTCTTCACATGATCACGATACTAACCAACCACAAGCGAACAGCACTAGATACGGATATCCGTTTGGTGTGCCGGGTAAAGGAAGCGAACCGGGAGTTTTGCGGTCATGAGGAATGAGATTATTACACCAACAGGTCAGTGTACCAATAGAGTTAGACACCAATGGCAGTGCGCTTATAGCAAGGCACGAACGTGAGATTTAACGCTTGATGCTTATGTTGTTTTCAATACAGATTGCTTATAACTCTTCAACCGACACCATGTAAGTGCATTCCCGATATTCTTTGGTTTCGTTTTTGGTTTGTTGGACACTTGGTTATAAGGTGCCGCTGAGCACTGAACCAAAGATAGATGTTTGTTTTCACTAGACACATTAAATGAGCACCATGCACTACTGAACTGGACTTTAACATGGTTTAACATGGTTACATGTGTCACAATTCTTCAGAGATTACATAATGTTTCATTATCCATTTTTTTAGTACTGCACCCTGAAGAAGGGCAGTCCATATGCCCGAAATGCATTGGAGTATGCTTCAGTAATGATGTATGAGCAACTAAATCATTGAATGAATAAGAAAATTCTTTGAAATCACAAACAATAAAATAACAAGCATTATCATTTTCGAAAAGAGTGTGGAATCCTTATTTTTGACCGAGAAACAATAGTGTGCCTGTGGGGATGCAACTAATGACCTATTAGGAGCCCTTTTCTCATAGGGGCCACTGGCTCAGGGGGTCCATTCGCTCCCTCTCCCCTCGGTGCCCCCTTTTTTGGATCTACTCTTTTTGGGTACAGGGGGGAATGCTGCCTTGGGAGCCACCCCCATTCTTCTGGGCCTGTCCTCTACCTCTTCATGCCCATCAACCTTATCCCTAAGGTCTGCAATGGCTTGACCCATTTCATCAACTTTTTTCAATCTATCCTCCATATCCACCATTTTCTGCATCATTGTTTCCATAAAATTCTCAATGCGAGACCAGTGCTCGTTCCGCTTTGCCTTAGGGGCCATTGCACCTCTAAACAGCAAGACTGCTTAATTCACACGTGCAGGGCTTTGCAGTAACTATACCCACTTAATAGTGCCCTCAACCAGGCTCCGACTCCCTTGGAGCAGCCTATACAGACCAATAATAGTTACTGAAACACTCCCCACAGCACAAACTTGGCCTGGGACACTGTCCAGACCCTTACCTCACAATCGTAGGAGGTACACGACCGGCCACAAGCACCGACGCAACCGGAGCCACACCCACCATCTAATCCAATGGGTCAGGTGAGTAATCTTCAACCCACGTGGCTCCCGGAAGTGCTGGAATGCAGGCCTGTCTGTGTCCCTTTGAAGCTCAGAACAAGTAACCGCACACACAGCCCTCAATGTTGCTCGTGGTATTTGCTTGTGTAGCATAAAGAAGAAATCGCCCTCCTCTCCGCAGCATAAACGAGAAAATTGCCCTTGCTCGGTGCCGACCTAAAAACAAAAGAAATCGAGTGAAGCCCCCTAGTGAGGCCCCCGTGCCACACCAGGCTCCTGCCCAGGCTGCTATTGCCACCGCATTGGAGGAAATCCCTTATGAACAACAACTCAGCTGCTCCACTGGGGCTCACGGATCCGCTCGCACTATGGCCAAAATGAACAACGATCTGGAAAACAAAAAGACACCAAAGTGAACTCCTACGAGGCTGTGATGCCTCCCCCAAGCTGCCCTGAACTGCTCTACAGCTCGCGCTGGGCTCACAGATCGCTCACACTCAGTCCAAAATGTGCAAGGATCTGAAAAGACACAAAAGTGAACCCCTAAAAGGCCGAGGAGCCTCCCCAAGCTGTTCTGCAGCTCGCGCTGTCTCCGACGCGCGCCGACCGCTGAGTCCCACGATGCTCTCACAAAGACAAAGTCTCTTAGAACTGGAGTTTAACCGCTCCTTGCCCGACGACCTGCATAGGAGACAAATGAAATTAGATTAAGCCTCCTAGTGAGGCTAGCGGATCTCGGTGTCAGCTGTTGGAGCAGCGAGCAAAAGAGGCAGATCTCGCTGCTCCCTAGCTTTTTATCCTAATTCTCTGGCCGGGAGCTGGTTCTAACCAGCCCCGGACGATTTGCTGACGCGTGAACCAGAAGCGATCAAATCACCTCATGTTCACGAGCCAGCAAAACCAATCACAGTGGAGGAGCGCCCGCCACGTCACCGTTGTGCACGGCCTGACACGCCTCCCCGTGGCGTCATTGGGGGCCGGCACGACCACCATACATGCGGCGTGTCCGATGCCAGCCCCTGCCTTAGTCTCCTGGAGGCCAAAACTGGCCTCTAAGTGTCAAAACCGGTCTTCTGGGGCTACAGCATCTCATCTGTTTGCCCAGTTGGCCAGTCCGGCCATTCTTTCCACATTTTATGATTTCATAAAAATTAAAAACATACACCTAAGAATGGCAGATTATAGGCAATGTAAATATTTATTTTCAAAGTTATTGTAGATGTGTCACAGGACATTAAGATTAATGCAACAAAATTATTATCAAGGCAGTGCGTAACAAAAAAAATAGAAACCACTGGGCTCAGAGAGGAAAGCAGACCCATTAGCTGCCATTGGTTGATAATGTGTGTGCCCTGCTAGTGCTGTTGACATGTTTTCAGATAATGTGCCCTGTGATTAAGCAGTCCCAGCACAGGAAGGTATTTTTGGAAGTCGTGTTTTGTACGGATTGTACCTTGTTAGCTTGTTTTGTCAGAATGACTTTTCCCCTGATACATCCAAGAACCACTCGCTGCACAGATAAGTCATAAGATTTCCAGTTCTATGTCCATGCAGAGTCCGGGAAATATTCGCCCTCGAAATAAAATAATGTTCTTTTATTGCTTTGCTATTTTCTGCCAGTGTACACTTAGTCAGGGAAAATGTACTCGTGTGTGGCTGCAGCCCACCTTCATTTCTTTCTACCTCTGGTACCCATACGAAGGCCTAATGTAATTTAACTATGTGAACAGCAGACCGGTATGATATTTAATTTACTCTACGCGGCATGCACGTATTTCCTGCCAATCCACGTTGTATTCCAGGCAGCTGATGAAACATTGCATGGTGTTCCCTCGTGAGGTACTGTGCTCGAAACGACAGAGGACATCTCAGTCACGCATCAGCAGCACTGGGCTGGTACTGTTTCCACTTCCTAGAAAGCAGTCCTGTAATTTGGTGGATAAGCATTCTAATTTGGGCCATGTGCCATGTCTGCTAGGAAGCAGAAGACCCGGAAGACCCGGTTCAGTGGCGTGCGTGTTTGCGCATGCGTCAAGGCCGCGCGCGTATCTACCCGCTGTTTGTAAGAAGTGTTGAAGGGGTGACGCCTTGTTCGCTGCAGCTTCTCAAACACCTTTCCCCTCACCCTAATAAAGTAAACAAGTGCGCGCGCTGTGGAGAGTGCCACGCGCATTCTTCAGAATTAATGAATCGCCTAGGGGCTAAACACATAATGCACTGGGGGGGTTTCAACTGTAATTGTCCACGTCATGAGCCAGTTCCAGCTGCTCCGCGACAGAAGGAACACAACACAGCGCAGAAATATCTCTCGAGAGAAACAAAACAGAGACAGCAAACAGTAGGCAAAACCACATGTGGACTCTTCCTAGAAGAAATATGGAAATTGAATCTTACCAATGGCATTTCCTTTGAAAGTGTACACACTTCACCTCTGATATGGCCATATAAATGCGCGTTTGCTTTTCTAACCACAAGGTGAGTTAATTCTTGCAAGTGCTAGTTGAAATGATGCCAGGTTAAGGACCATGTGGATTAGTTTGACAACTGCAGTTTCTTAAAGTGGCACAGCCTTGTCGACCTTCCCATAGAGGGACCACCTCAGTGAAGAAGTAGCCTGAATTGAGTGGCGTGGGTGGTGTTCATTAAATTGCCCAGGGGTCCTTTGGCACTAGCAAAAGGAGTTTGCCATTGACTGCTACTGCCAGAAAAATGCTCGACCATGATTACCAACTGTCTCTCTTTGAAAAGAAACCAAAGCACGCTGTGTGTGTGTGTTTTTAGGATAACTTCCCACTCGCCCCAGTCTCTTTGTGCATGTGTGTGCAAGACCACTTCCCAATGTAGACCTAATCAGCTCAATTTTCTCTTTTTGAGTGTGTGTGCGTGTACACATGTACACACATGCAGGTAGTATGAAAGGATTTCTCCTTAATGTAGGTCTACCCATCTATACATGTTTTCTGCTTGTGTATGCTATGTGTTTCAGTGTTTGTGTGCACGCTCAACACCACTCCCCTATACAGGCACACTGATATCTATTTTCTCTTTCTGTGTGTACATATATACATGTATGTATGTGAGATTGCTCATTAGCGTAGGCCTACGGAGCTGTCTCGTTTCTGTTAGTGTGTGTATGGTAGGTGTTCTGTGTGTGTGGGTGTGGGTGTGGTTGGGCGTGTAGTGTAATACCACCCCAATATAGGTCTACTTATCTCTATTTTCTCTTTGTGTGTGGGTGAACACACACATGCATGCATGTTAAAGATTTCTCTTTAACATTTGCCTACACCCATCCCGTTTCTGTTTGTATATGTATGATGTGTGTTTCTGTATACCTCTGTGTTTGTGCGTGTATAATAAGCCAGACCACTCCCAAATATAGGCTCACTCATCTCTACTTTATCTTTCTGTGTGTGCACGAGTTAGTGTAATATTTCTCCTGGACATTGCCTTAAAGATCTCGGTTTCGTATTTCTGTGTGTTTGTGTATGTTATGTGTTTTTGAATACGTGTGTGTGTGTGTGTGCGTGCTTGTGTGTAAGGCCGCTTCCTAATATAGGCCCACCTAGCTATAGCGGCATCCCTAGATGTGATTTTTACGTGGGGGCACACAAGGGTCCACAGATAACACTGACAGGCCACTTACAACGGGCAATTAGGAAGATTTGGTGCATATATATATATATATATATTTATTTCACTATTTTAGCAGGGTGTGAATTAAACAATGGTCTGTGGAAGAGGTAAGGTCTTCAGAGTATCTCAATCACTCTTGCTCTCTTTAAACCAGTCTCTTCCGCTGTCTCTTTGTTAGACATTTACACTCTTTCTCCATATATTTTTAGAAAACACTCAATATGCAGATCTCACACCTCTTTTTCTGTTCAGCACCCCTTTTTACTCTCTCCTGCACGTACTTTCATACTTCTTCTCTTAACCGCCCCTCACACAACCTGTAAGAACTCCATTTTCTTTAACTTGCGCCCTGTTAATATTTTGACAGCTGTGTACCTCCATCACACACTTTTGTAGATAATTACACTTACGACTGACACACCTGACCATTGCTCTCTGTGCTTCGTAGCGAGGCCAAGGATTGGCTGAGCATTCATTCCGAGACCATTTATAACCCACTGACATGCACTTTGAGAAATTCACACTGCGTTTGGCCTGGACTTCACAGCTCTCAACCGTGGTCCACTATAAACTCCCACCTCAACCTGTATTCATGCAGATACCTAAAAGCTAGTCTTATCACAGTATGCATTATACATGAATAATATGTTGCATGATAAAAAAAAGACTACTGAAGCATTCCATTCTGGAGAAAAAGCAAATAATCTTGGGGAATGTCAGAGTAAATAAAACGTGAACTATAAACAGGAACTATATTGCTGTTCCCAGGCTGAGAGGACAGTTGTCTGTTTTTGGTGGCTGCAGCTGTGGCTGGTGGTGGGGCACAAGGGTGAGGGGGCACCAGGACATTCACAAATGGCACCACCAATGCCCCCCCCCTGCAATGACACTACCTATCTTTATTTCTTTTCTGTCTGTGCGTGTGTCTGTCCGTGTGAATGTACAGTATGTTTGAAAACACATTTGTGTATATGACATTATATACCTGTACGTGTATCCACGTATGTATGCATTTGTAAATGTTTTCATATATTGAAATCTATGCAATACATATATTTTTCTATATATGTATTGCATATATTCAAATAGTACATACGTCTAAAAAGATATGCTCTGCATCCACATATTAGACTGTGTGCATTTTCGTGCTGCATGCTGTGGGCACTAACACCCAAGAAGTATAAATATTCTTCCAACTACTTTGATGCATTCTCCTTGAATTGTCAGTGAACCAGGGCTAGTGCAGTCTTGAAGATCAGTGCTTTTCCCAATGGGGGGAGCGGGGCGTGTCTCTAGTTGATGGCAGATACCATCCAGGAAGAGGGTACAGCATGACAGCAGTTATTTGATGTTGCTGAAAGGCCCTTTTGGCCGCCAGACGTGTAACCAGGGAAAAAGCAAGTTGCCGCATGTTACCTCATTACTCCTCCTTGAACGCGCCTCCCTCGGAGCACAGGCCTCACAGCACTATCTTTCAACACTTCAGATGCCTCCTGGAGGGACCTTGTACCAAACTAGCGAAGGAGCAGGGTATCCACATATCAAGGGTCTTATGTACCGTCTATATATAAAAACATTTATGCGCGTAAGCGAACATTTCCAGTTTATGGTAAAATACCTTTCAGAGAGACTGTAGCCCGCCTTCGGGGTGTGGACAGTTCAAAATACTTCTGTTCTGTTTTATCGTGGGTTCTTCCTGTCTGCCTGCAGGCCATTGAAATGCCTTGGCAGACCCAGCGTGTAAGAAGTCAGGCTTTTCATGTAAACGCGGCGTTCTCGAATGTTTTTTCTCTGAGGCGAAATTCAGCCTTCTTCATTTATGTTTTCATTTTCCTTTGGAATTTGTAGACTCGCTGTTCTCATAACTCGGAGGATTTGCCTCCCTTGTGCATGTGCCAGGGCAGCCAAAGTTATCTTGGTGTACAGCCACCGGATGTCTTTGGCAATGTGTGCCTTGAAGTCCGGGCCACTGGAATTATGCGGCAGGGGGAGACCTCATTATAGGCCTGGGTGACTATATTATGCTGCAACAAAAGGCAAATGAAGCAGCGTAATGCAGCACATTTTGCAGTAGTGTTACTTTGCCCTTTCTACGCATGGTAATACTGTCTGAGCAAAGATGTCACCTTATTAGTACAAATTTTAAAAGTACTGAAATAAAGAAAAAAAACATTTTTTTTAAAATACAGAAAAAAGCAATTGAACGATGACCAATCAATCTCTGCAAGAGCCTTCCACTGCGCAGGAAGACGCGTTGCCAGGTTTTTAGTAACTTTTGATCTGTTTGAGCAGGAAACAATTTTCTTTGTTCCAATCTGCAGCTGTGCTGCAAATGGGGCTAACCGATAATTATGCAGAAAATGCCATGGCCACAGAATCCCATAATCCCAGTGGTTCTGTTTATAGTGACAGCTCATATACACCAGCTTATCGGAACAGCAATTTGAACCACATGCAATAAAGACTGGTCACAAAATGCTGACCAAAGTTTTGCGTCTAGCCTTTAATTTTATATTGAGACCTAAGTATAAATAGGTTGTATGAAAAATATCTGGTTGCAGGCGGTTGCCAAATGTCTGACTAGTGAATATTAATTAGGTCACTCACTATATGCGGGCTCCTTGTGGTTGATTTCAAACACTGGGATGGTGGCAGCAGACCACCACACCTGTGTCTGCATTAACAGGTGGAAAACTTTATTTAAGCAGCTCATGTTTCTTGAAGGAACTGGGGCTGCTTTGAAAAAAAAAGTTACCTACTACCACCCCAGACCTCTCAAATGGCTGGTGACACAATTCACAAAGCGGAAAGTGTCCCAAGGGATAACTTTCCCTTTGAGAATCAGTTACAACCTCCTTTGAGGTGTCGGTAATTGATCAATGATTTGTGACATTGATACATACCATACCAAATCGCAAATAGGAGGGAACGCCACTTTCTAACTGCAATTCAGTATGGATCGGTAACCCCATTTTGTGAGCCGGAAATGCTTTACCAGACTTTGAAAAATAGGTTTAATACATAACAAAAAGTTACTTTACAGTCACACACCTGTGAATTTCAGAGTTTACAGCATCAAAATGGTTTGTACATCTTACTACCCTTGTTCAAGGAAAGCATTCAAATAGAGGGGCAAAACCTTACAAAAAAATTGCAAGTCCATACCCCTAGATTTTCTCCGTAATTTGAGGCGACAGAAACATTTTTCACAATGGTTTCTATGAGCACTCCCGAAAAGCCTTTGAGTCTCACAGGTTTTCAGAAGCACATGTGGAAAATGTTTGGGAATTCCATATCCACGCAAAGTCTACGGTGCCATGGAGTCTGCTGCAAGCAAGGAAAATGCGGCCCACCCGTCTCCTGGTGAAGTATTAGCGTGCAGCCATAACTGGATTTCAGAAGGACTTTAGACTTCTGGGTCCTGGTGTCACTGCATCTACTGCACTGCTGAGAGTCATGCTCTTGTTGTTAATGCATAATTGTACAAATTCATATGAAAAGGTCTCAGCATTAATGCAGTTGCACTTATATTTTTAAAAGTTTTCTCCAGTGGGAAAATATTTCTTTCCCACGGAGGGTCTCACTTCCTCTACACCCCTATCAATTTTGGAAGGGTTCACTTTTCATTCCCAATGGGGAAACAGATTTACTTTTGCATTTGACAGGAGTAAACACCAAATGGTTTCCAAGGTAGGAATGAATCCTGGAGATTTTATGAATACAGACAAACTTTTCACTTCATCACCACTACAGGAGGAGGATTTACTCAAGCATATCAGTAGTCTTCCTTTCTCTGAATGTTTTTGTGATTGCACTGAAATATGTTCCCAATATTTTCAACGTGCGTAATTTTACTACACCATTTCTCTTCCTGGGTAGCCTATTTCCAAAATTTTCGGCACTGAGCTTGCATCAGGCTATCTACAAAGGTGTTGGGTACATTGGTCTGCTTAACCCCTTCGGTGCTTAGGACGGCACCCGGCATTCACACGTCACGGTGGGCGTGTGCTAACGACGGCCGGGGGCCGTCCTAACCCAGCCCGCTCATTAATTCTCCCACACAGCAGGAGAATTATCACAGCGCGCAAGGGGTTAACGATCTTTCACGCTTTTGGGTGAGGTGCTTGGCAGGTCCCAAAGTCATGGTTGTGTTTTACTACTTTACTACTAATCAACTTCCGGTCTGATGTATTTCGTGCTTATGAGTGTGCTCAGATGGCATGGATGTGGTGTAATAATTTTGTAGATGTCAAATAAAAGATTGGTGCTGTGTGGTCTACAAGTGCTGAGAGCTGTTGTATGTGGTTTTCGCTGTCAGACCTCAACTTACTACTATGATCTCCCAATTAACACTTCTGGTTTTCTTCCCTCTTCCTTCGTCCACTGCTCTATTCAACACAACTAGCAGGATCAAATGAACTCTTACCTCTCTATACTAACACTATACTCATACTTCCCTTTACTAATCCACCACTAATCCTTTTGGGTTCTGGAGTAGCTTGCTACTAGCCGGAAAGTGCTTTGGCGCCTCACCAGGGTTAGTAAGCGCTATATAAATACAATTACAATGACGAGAACAACCTACTTTGGCCCCAATTACAAGCATAGGTGCTATTTATCGCACCTGATAAATAACATTACCACAGGCACGTGTTTTTTTGGGTGCAATAATAGCACTTATTGCGGGTTTGTGAGGAATAACATTAGAATGTTGGTGTTTAACACACATAAATCCGCATGATACGGTAAATACTGTATGCTTCCCCCGTTAAATTTCAGCACGTTTGTCCTGCCAAAATTCAACAAAAGTTGCGTTGTTTAAAGCATCTGATAATTATCGGAGGCATTAAATAAAACCAAACTCGTAATTCCAACCAGTGCATACACAAGGGTTTACGTACGGGTCGGACATAGCTGTTAACCCGATCCCATGCCACGGGGTGCTCTTCATCCCGTCCTTGTTTTTTAACGCTAAGCATGCTGGGACTTGTAGTTACGCTGCTCAGTTAGAGCTAAAGGCTTATGTGTCTCAGCATGCTTAGGGCTGTTGTCTGAAAAACAAGGACTGGTAAAGGGGCAACCTCGGGACATGGTGTGAGTTGACGGCAACAAAGGGTCTCCTTTAGCCAGTGTTGTTCTTAGCCAGACACTTTGAATTCTGTGGCGCGTTCTCATGATGTCACCATCAGAGGCACAATGTGCATAGTGAATGCTGGTGAAAATTGAGATTGGTGAATGTGATCCTAATGCCTTGAGGCCACTGGGCAACATTTGACCGGACTTTCCTCTCTTGCCCAGCACTATGGCAGATAATGTTTTTTTGTGGGGTGAGGGGGCATGCACAGAAGACAGCCTATTACACACGCCCCTCCTTTGCTGGAGCAGACTTTGAACATGCCCCTCTCATCCATCACACTACTCTGCCCCAGAAGGGCAGCGCCCTTCACCACTCTCAGCTGTTTTATCTGGCATTTCTTTTCAAAAGGTGCTGGGCTACTCCTCTTCAAGATGGGGCCGGAGGGCGCTGGGCTCCCGGGGCATCAGTTTGCATCTCTTTTGTGCAATGGCGAACATCAAAAAGAAAACGGGCCTTCAAAAAGGCCGCTCTGCTGTGCTAACACATCCCGGGGAGAAGCTTTCTGCTCTGCTCCACTTCCCCCATAAGCCCCATAATGAGTTAACAAGCGCTGCAGGGAGACGCACCCATCAGCATAACAAAACTGCGAAATGTGCTGCCGCGAGAGGCTCGCGGAGCCCGTGACCTCTTTACCCTTCCGGGGGCCGCCAGCCCCCTCCCATCCTTACGCCTGTGCACACACGGCACACCAAAAGATAAAACAACACAGACCAAACGTCACCTCCTACAGAACAGCCGTTCATTTATGGAGGAGCGAATGTTTGGTGAAATGTGCTGTGAGAAGTGAGGAAAAGCGGGAGCACGGTGTACCACGTGGACTTACCACATAATATCCAATTACAAATTACATCTCAATAGGCACAGTTTAATTAATGCACTGGGGGCGGGGCAGGGATGACGCCAGGAAATCAGTCAGCAGGCTCCGTTTGTTTTTCATTTAAAGAACCATTGTGCAGGCGAAATCTTATGGATTTTGGGGGCCCTGGGTCACACATATTTGGGGGGCTTCTGTTCAGAGCAGCTTTGAATGTGTGGTCCAGTTTCAGCCTTTTAATTCTCTCTTTGGCCAGGTCACTGACTGTGCACAGGCGCACTGGTCCAAATTCTAGACGTGTTTACATCTAATAATCAGGGATAGTGATGTGTGTTTTCAATATTGTAAACAGCAGCAGCTCACTCACTAACATTACGGCAAACATTCTCTGTGATACTCTGTTGTAATCTACTTAGGAATGTTGCTATGTAGAACTTAACCATGTTACAGAATGTAGGAGCTGGTACTGTGCCACTGTTTCCAGAGCTGCTGATCTGACTGGACTGTTGATGGTGGTTATACTTCTTTATATTAAAGCCACACCTGTTCTACAATCGTCGTGGTGAGGACTACCGTTATTACACTGGCGACGAGGGACCCTGCTTGATTTGTTAAATTCATTGTTTTTGTTATTTTTATTGTTGTTATTTTTATGTAAGGGAGATGTGTTGTAATCTACTTAGGAATGTTGCTGTGTTGAATTTAACCATGTCCTAGAATGTAGGAGCTGGTACTGTGCCACTGTTTCCAGAGCTGCTGATCTACTGTTGATGCGGAGTGGTTATACTTCTTAAAGCCACTACCTGTTCTACAATCTTCGTGGTGATGACTACCTTTATTACACACTCCCATTTATCAATCGTGAGGTCCTGTTTTGACCTAAAAAAACTTTTTATGGATGTTGCATGAGACTAAACACAGCCTTTTTGTTGAATTAATTTTGAATTCCTCCTTAACTGTTAGACACAGAAGGAAAAGAAAGTTGGACAAAATAAATAGCTTTTTTATATTAGGAGGAAACAGAGCTGAGAGGATGACAGTGCAGCACGACCACAAATCCCAAATCATGGGGGCATGGAGCATTTAGGCTGAGCAGGCAAAGAGTGCCATACTTCACCTTAAGTGCAATGCAGTCTTTGCACTGTTTGACCTACTGGCTTCCCCTGCTCTAGCACTTGCGAGGTGTTTTTTCCCTCAGCGCTTTGGATTGGAACAGATAGACCCGGAAGGACCTCATCAGGGGCGCATTATTGTGGTCCTGGGGGCTTGGGAGGAGCTATCATTTCCAGACAGCCTTGAAGGTTCATTCTCTTTGCCTGCCTTGCGGATGCGTCCAGCACCTGACAGCCACCATCATTGATGTGACAACCAGCCTCAGGCTCTTAAGAGTGCTCAGCACAGTATGGGCGCTTGAGCACAATGACATGGTTGTTATCTTAGCCAGTCATTTTTAGTTCCCACCTTACCAGACTGCGTGAGCTATTTTTGGCAAAAATACCGATTGTCCACTTACAGTGGGTTTGGAGCCTACCGATTGCTTACCATTTATTTATTTTATTTGAAAGGTTTTATAAAGCGCAAACATGACCCATACGGATATCAGAGTGCTGTACAAAGGACAGGAAAAAGCATGGGTACAACAACAAAATGGAACAAATGAGGTACCTTTACAACAACAAGGTTATAGGGGGGCACGGGGAAAACAAAAAAGTAAAGGTGACCCATGGTAGTCAGCCAATCAAGTGGGACCTGTAAAGTTCCAGCAGAGCAATAAATAAAAAGGACATGTGAGGAAAAACATAATATACTTTGAACAAAAGGTATACAAGAGTAGAGGGTACAGAAGTAGATAAAGATGGTATGTTGTTGATTGTCATTCAAGAGCAGCCATTTGACATGTTTTTTGAAAGAGGCCGTAGATGGGTTGGATCTGATCTTGGGAGGAAGAGCATTCCATATTGTTTGAGGAAGACTAGAGAAAGCACAATTGTAAGTTCTTTTCTTATTGAATTTGGGAGGTTTCAATAGTAGGGTGTTAGAGCTTCTTAAGTTCTGACTCGAGCCAGACTGCTCAAGTTCTTATGCCAGGTAAACAAGGGCGTTGTAATGAATAGCTTTTTGTGTCAGGCAAGCTATCTTGAACGGATCCTAGCTTCAATGGACAGCCAGTTTAGTTGAATTTGGTCTGGGGTGATGTGGTCATGTTTTCTGGAGCCTGTGATGAGTCTGGCCTAAGAGTTTAGAGTGGCTTTAAGCAGAGCCAAGCTAGCTTTAGGTAGCCCCGCAAGGGTCACTAACCCATATTCCAAGCGTGAGATAACCAGGGATTGGACTGCTAACTGGATGTCCTCGGGCGGAAAGAATGGCTTGACTTTCCCTAGAGTGTTGAGCTGAAGATTGGCTCCCCTAATAGTTGCACTGATGTGATCTTGCTTATTTAGGTATTTGTCCAGGGTTATGCCTAAAGATCTAGCAGATTCCACAGCATGATGGGTGCAGTTAAGAGCAGTAAGTTGTTTGAGCCAGTCATAGGTAGGTGCAGAGTAGTTGCGGGTCAATCAGGAGGAATTCTGTTTTGAGAGCATTTAACAATAGATGATTATGAGTTAGCCATTGTTGCATTTTTTTTAGGAGTGCATAATTTAGAGTTTTTATGTCATCTGGAGAGGAGATCTTCAAATACAGTTGAGTGTCATTAGCATACGTATGGTAGTGAATGTTAGAGCGGTTTAGAATATCGGAGAGAGGTTCCATGAAAAGATTGAAAAGTGTGGGCGAAAAAGCGGAGCCTTGAGGTACTCCATTAGTGACTGGGGTACTGGTTGCAAGGAATTGGTTAACTTTGATTCTTTGGGTACAGTTATGTAAGAAAGAAGCATACCAATTTAGGACAGGGCCCGATAAACCCAACCTATATTGAAGAAGAGTAATCGGGTTTTCATGTTTGATGGTGTTAAATGCTGTGGACAAGTCAAGAAGGATCAGAAGACAAAGAACATTTTGATCAAGATATCTCAAGGTGTCATCAACAGTTTGAGTTAGTGCTGTTTCAGTACTGTGCCTCGCTCTGAAACCCAACTGGTATAGGTCAAGGAGCTGAAATTTCTTTATGTGGTTGCAGAGCTGGGTGTGGACGCATTTCTCTAGCAATATAGCTAAAGTCATGATGCTGGTGATCGGACAGAAGTTGTTAAGATCAGCTAAATCAGCATTAGGCTTCTTTGGGATGGGAGTGACTTGACCCATCTTGAGGCAATCTAGAATCCTCCCGTGTAAGAGAGATTCTTGAATGATAATGGACCAAAGTGGGAGAATGGCAGAATTGAGATCTTTAAAAAACTTGGCTGGTAGTGGATTGCTGAAGTGATTGGAAGGTTTTAAGGACGCCATAGATTAGAGTAGCTACGTGTGATCTGGAAGAAGAAAAGAATTCCAAGATGTGTTGTTTTTGGGAGCGCAAATTGTGGGGCAGAACTGTGAACTCGCTACCGAAGGTTCTTCTGATGATGCGAGTAAGTTAAAAGGCCGCAAATTTGGAGGGGCAGGTTGCAGCTCAAGTTCATTTTTTCTTACCTTATCGGAGAAGTGTGCTGAGAAGTCCTCCCCACTAGGACAGGAGATAATGGGTTCCGAGATATGGTTGGTAGAGTGCTTAGCTTGTTGATTGATGATTTCAAACAGTTTCTTGGGTCTGTTTTTAGCGCTGTCATGCTGAGCCCTGACATGAACGGTCTTAGCATTGCAAATATGTTTGTTATATGTGCTTCTCATCATCCTTAACTGTTTGAGTCTTGTAGTGACGGGAGAGTTGCTCCATATTCTCTCTGAAAGCATACGTTTGCGACGTTCATCACTGAGTGAGCCATTAAACCAGGGTTTGGATTATTTGATCATAATCCTTTTGAGTTGCTTCGTAGCAATAGTGTCAAAAATACTAGTCACAGAGTTAATGTAGTGATCAGTAAGGTCGTTCAGTTTGGGCATGTTGGGGGGTGGCTGAAGACGATTCTTGCTAATGGATGTTAGATCATTAATGTTGATGTCTCTCAGATTACAAGTCAATTGTTTGGTTTTATGTGGTTGGCCCTCTCTGCGCAGGACCTTTTCCAGGATGTGGAAGGATATTTGGTGATGATCCGACCAGTCACAGGGTAAAATTTCATCAAGTTGTATGATGTTGTCTTTAGCTATGATAAGGTCAAGGTTAGCGCCCTTGTTGTGGGTGGTTCCCTTCAGACTTGGGTGAATTTGAGGTTGAAGAGGAAAGCCTTGAAAGAGCATACTTAAGGATCATTTGTGTCGCTCCAATGAAGGTTAAAGTCTCCAAGGAAGATATGGCTTGGGTGTTGGTACGGGCATGAGGTAATGGACTCCGTAAATTGCTTGATGAAGAGCAGATTATCACCTGGTAGATAATAATAACCTGTGGAGCACACAGACAATCTTGTAATTGTTCCAGATTTTGGTGACTAGTTGCTCATAGGAGGATTTCAAAGCATTTTGAGTCTGTTTCAACATGAGGCTGGAGCGACGGATGCAAGCAAAATTGATGATAACTGCAGAACTTGTTACTAGGAATCCAAGGAGCCCTTTATTGTAATGATTTAAAGGCTAAGATAGGTGCAATTGCACTTACAGTAGGATTTACCTCACAGGCAGTGTATTCCAGTGGGTGAATGTGAGCTAAAATGGTTAGTGGTGGGATGAAGTGCCTAAAAGGCACAATATTTAAATCATTTATACAATCAGTGATACTAAAGAATTATAATACCATAAAAATATGCATGCAAATTGCCATTGATTAACTCAAATGCATTAATTCTGAATGGAGATATATTATATGAATGAATGTATTAACTCTGCAATTAATTCAAATCATTACAGTAAAAACAATCGGCCTATTAAAGCTAAAACAATGATAAAAACTTCAATTTGTGATAAGTAAAATTTGCTGCCCCTCCCCAGTCCCAGCACGATCAGCCTTCACCAGAGTTTGTAATCTTAGATGTGTAGCCTTATGAACGATCAAGAATCCCCCTTTCGACCCTGAGGATGGGCTGCATTGCAAAGCTGTGACCCATTCCCCTTGATACTCTAGTTAGTCATCGTATGAGGCGCTATCCTTGAGGGGGTGCTGGAAGTGCGAAACGGCGTCAGTGCTCGCTGGAGACCCCCTTAGCTTTCTTCCGCTGGGTTTACAGTGCTCTTCACCGGGTTTTTTTTGCATTCATTAGTAGCTTTTAGGGCTGTCCTGATGTGATGCATACATTTTACCAGTCTTGCAGGGGCCATCGTGTTAGAGGTAGAAAAGAACATGGCTGACGCATCACTGCAGGACTTTATTCCATTGATGGTTCAGATCGGGCACAGTAGTGGCCGCGTTCGTTGATAAGATTGGGGCAACAGCATAGAAGATGCAGCCACGATTCCCTCGTGTAGGGACATAGTCTGCTGTTTATGGCTTCCCCCCTTCGGGCCCAAGCAGGGTTGAAATCAGCAATTCCTAGAGGGGTTAATCTCATAAAAATAATTTTACTTCGGGCCAATGGAGTGAGACCCTCACTTAAGTAGGGCTGAGCTTTGCCTGCCTTATAAGAGCTGTTCAGCGGCTCTAAGTGGGAACTTGAACAGAGACCAAGCATTCAGGGGGATATCCGGCCGCGGTATGCTCTCTTCCACGATCTTCAGTGTTTTTTTTTAATTTCATTTATATAAATTTTTATTAATAAAAAAAATATATATATAAGTGGAATATACATTTGGCATTACTTGTATACAGAACATTTGTGCTCACTTTTTTTTTTCCTGGCTTCCCCCGAGTAAGAGGGGGGGAGAGGAGAGAGAGAGAAGAGAGAGGGGGGGGGGGGGTTTATTGCGTTTCCTTCAGGTGTTCGTCGAGTGGGCCCCACATAAGCCCTTTGGGGGTGTGCTCCTTAGAGAAGTTGCCTGTGATGTTGTCTGCACCTCTCAGGAAGGTGACCCAGTTAATCCATGTTTTGAAGTTTGCTTTGGCAGTGTTCTTCCAGTTCGTCAGGATTATTTTTAGGGCTGCTGTGAGTAGCAGGTCCAGTAGGTCTCTCTCTTCTCTGTTGTTTAGGTTTGCGGTCAGGTGTTCTGTTGCAAGGCTTGCATAGTTGATTGTTAGGTCTGCTTTGAGCATGTCGTTTAGGAATGCGTTGATCTGCGCCCAGAACTTCCTGACTTTCACGCATTTAAAGATGAGGTGCTCGAGGGTACCTTCCTCCTTTTGACAGTTCCAGCAGTTGCTTGATTCTGCGATGCCAACCTTGTGGAGCCTGGACGGGGTCCAGTAGACTCTGTGAAGGAGCCAGTATTTTGTTTGTGCTAGTTGTGGGGTTACTTTGTTTGTTGTTTGTCGAGCTCCACATTTTTGCCCGTTCTTTTTCATTTAGCTGCCTGCCTAGGAGTGTTTCCCATGAGTTTGTCGTTTTCTTGTTTTGCGACAGTGTGGATGGGCTCAGTAGCTTATAGATCTTTGCAGTTTGGTGGCCTGCTGAGTTTATGGTCTGCGTGTATTTGATGATGCCTGGTTCTTCTCTGTGTAGGTTTGCTCTAGTTATGGCAGTTTTGATCTTGAGGAAGTTGTAGAGCTCTTGGTTTGGGAGGCCATGTAGTTGTTGTATGTTTTGAAATGTCAGCGGCTTTTGCTTGGCTTCCATCTGTTTGGGGAGGCTGATTCCTTTCTTGATCCATGTGTCGTTGTTCATTGTTTCCCCTTGGTATGTCACTTTTGTGTTGAACCAGATAGATTCCCATGTTGTTCCTCTCAGCTTCTGCATCATTCGCCTGTCTATTTTCATCAGCGCTTCCCTGGTGTGTTTCAGTATTGGGTTGGACCTTAGGGGGTGCCTGTTTGCCGTTAGCAGAGCTGTCGGGTTGAGGCCTCCTAGGAGGTCTTTCTCCACCTCTAGCCAGACTGGTTTGTACGTTTGGGTGTCGTCTATCCAGGCCATCCCTTGTCTTGCCAGGCATGCTGTTTGGTATGTTTTAAAGTTTGCCAGGTTGAGGCCCCCGAGTTCTTTGGTTAGTCTCAGTTTGAGTAGGCTGATTCTGGGTCTTTTGTTTCTCCATAGGAAGGTGCTGATTAGTTTGTCCAGTCTCTTGTGGAAGCTTTCTGTCATTGGGAGTGGTAGCATGTTTAGCGTGTAGTTTATCGCCGGCGTTATCATCATTTTGATCGTTTCTATCCTTCCCCACCAGCTGATGTATTTTGGCGACCATAGTTCTAGCCTTTCTTTTATTTTTTTCAGCAGTGAGTCCTCATTATGTTATAGCGTGGATGTTAGGTCTCTCCCGAAGTGTAGTCCTAGGTATTTGAGTGGTTTTGTCTGCCATGCCAGGCCTGAGTCCCCGAGGACCTCTCTTGTAGTGTGGACATTCATTGGTTTGCACTCCGATTTGTCTTTGTTGAGTTTGTTACCCGAGGCTTCTGCGTACTCTCCTATTGTATCCATGAGCGCTGTTATTGACGTAGATGGGTTTGTGGTTGTGATGAGGATGTCGTCCGCGTAGGCCGCTAGTTTAACTGTTTTCTCTTTGATCTTAACGCCCGTTATCCCCTTATTGTCTCTGATTTTTGCTAGTAGGGGTTCTAGTGCCAGCAGGAAGAGGCCTGGTGAGAGTGGGCATCCTTGCCTGGTGCCTCTTCCTAGTGTGAGCGTCTCGGATGTGCTTCCGTTCACCACTATTTTTGCTTTGGGTTTGCTATATAGGGCCATCACCATTGCTATGTATTTCTCCCCTAGACCGAATCGTGCCATGGAGTTCCTAAGGAATGGCCATGAGACTCTGTCAAAGGCTTTCTCTGCATCCAGCGCTATCATGACTGCCTGTTCGCTGCTCTGTGTTGTATGGTTGATTAGGTGGCATAGTAGCCTTGTGTTGTCTTGCGATAGTCTGTTTTTGATGTACCCTACTTGTGAGTTGTGGATGATGTCTGGTAGGACTTTGTTTAGTCTATTGGCCAGTATCTTCGCGTAGATTTTGCAGTCGACATTTATTAGCGAGATGGGTCTGTAGTTCTGCGGGTACAGAGGGTCTTTCCCCTCCTTGGGGATTATTGTGATGTTGGCTTCGCTCATGGACTCTGTCATCTTGCCGTTGTGTACGCAGGCTGAGTATGTTTCTGACAATAGCTTTTTTATGTGGTGGCTGAACGTTTTGTAGAACATGGAGGTGTATCCGTCCGGTCCTGGCGCTTTGTTCTGTTTTAGCTGGCTGATTGCAGCTTCGATTTCTTCTTCCGTTATGTCTGCTTCGAGCGGCGTTCTCTCCTCCTCTTTGAGCTCTGGCACGTTGATGTCTTTTAGGAGAGCGGATCCACCGTCTCTGCTCAGGTTCTTATCTTCGGAATACAGTTCTTAGTAGAACTGTCTGAAGACTTCCAGTATTCCTTTGTTTGTTGTTTGCGATTTGTTTGTTTTGTCTGTTATTGCTGCTATTGTGTGTTGCCTTTGCTTCGCTTTTAGGTAGGATGCCAGCTGTTTCCCTGCTTTGTTGGCTCTGCACAAGTTCACAGATTTGAATTTTGTCAGCCAAGAGCCTGCTCGTTCGCTCAGAATCTTGTTCAGTTCGTATTTCTTTTTTGTGAGCGTGGTGAGTGTGTTTTTGTCTGCTATGTTTGCGCAGTGACCTCTTTCCAGTGCTGCTATCTCCTCTTCTATCTCTGAGATTTTTTTGTTCCTGCTTCTGTTCATCCTTGATTTGATGTTGATCATTTTACCTCTTAGTGTCGCTTTGAGGGCGTCCCAGATGGTACTCTTCCCCACTTCACCGTTATCGTTGTGTTCAAGGTAGTCTCTTAGTGCTTCCTCTATCTCTTTCACGTTCCCTTTGTTCTGTAGGATGTCGTCATTCAGTCTCCATCTTCTCGTTGGGTTCTCGTTGTGTTTGCCGCTTAGAGCGAGCGATATGTGCGCGTGGTCAGAGATGGTTATTGGAGCTATCTCCGTTTCTTCTATCAGGTGCGTGTGGTTGTTGGACATCAGTATGTAATCGATCCTGCTGTAGGAATTGTGCGGGTGTGAGTAGAAAGTGTACTCGCGCGCCGTTGGGTGCTGTAGCCTCCATGGGTCTGCTAGGTGGTGTTTGATGCATAGGTCTTTCAGGGTGTTGTTGTTATGGGAGTTGTGGCTTAGTCTGCTTGGGTGCCTGTCCGTAGCCTGATCCATCGTCTTGTTCATGTCCCCTGCTACAAGCAGGAGGTCTTCCTGCGGTATGTCATTTAGCTTGGTATCCACTACTTGCCAGAACTGTTTGTCTTCAGAATTTGGTCCATAGATGTTGGCTACATGTATTCGATCGTTGCCTTTCTGGAGGCTTGTTATCAGCATGCGGCCGTCTTCGTCCGCGTTTGTCGTTTGTATGGTTAGGTTAGCCCTCTTGCTCAGGATGGTTATTACTCCCCGTTTCTTACCCTTCGCTGGCGAGCATAGGACGTCCCCTATCCATCTTGCTTTGAGTAGTTTTGCTTCTTCCTCTGAGAGTTTCGTCTCTTGCAGCGTGTATATGTCCCCCTTTAGTTTTGCCAGGTGCTCTAATATTTTCCTGCGTTTAATTGGATGGTTCAGGCCTTTAACGTTCATGGACACCACCTTCAAGTTCGTGGTTAGGCTAGCCCTTGTTGGGTCTGTCATGGAGGTGCTGTGTTGTCGCTGGTGTTTCTATCTTCTTTGTGATCTGGTTCTGGCTTGTAAGTCCATGTTCCGTGGTGTGCCATGTGGTCCCCCCCCTGGGGCTGGGATGTGCGAAGTGGGGTGATAGGTAAGGAAAAGATATAGCAAGGGAAGTAAAAGGAAATTATCGTTACACAAATGCCTGCTGTCTCTGCTGCCATCATGTCCACCTGTCCCGTCCACCCCCTCTGTCCGATCCCCACCCTCCCTCCCCCCCTCCCCCCGCCTGTAGAAAATCGGGTGTGCGACAGCAAGGGTCCTCACACTCCCCCTCCCCCCAAGTCCTTGCATAGTCTCTTTCGCTGAGTTCGTTTCCCGCCCAGAGTGAAGGTAGCGAAAGTGCAAAACCCATTCAAGGAAAAAGGATATGGTTGTTGTTGTTGCTCCTTCTCCGTCGCTTCCGTCGTTTCCGGCGGTTGAGGTAGATGCGGTTGCTTTGTGTGCGTTTGTTTGAGGTAGATAAGTTCGTTTTGAGTTTGAGTTCAAGAAAACGCAGCAAGTGATAGATGTGGGCTCACCGCCTTCATCATATGTCCTCTCCTTCGGCTCCGTCTGAGGAGGCTCTTCTCTTTGCTCCTGGGCTTTGATGCTCCATGTCTTCCGGAACTGGGCCTTGCAGGTATCTGTGTAGCTCGTTGGGATCATCGAAAATCTTGCTTCCATGCCTGTCCGTAATCCTCATTTTTGAAGGCCCTGCGAAGGTGAATGTGATGTTGTTTTTGCGCAAGATCTCTCGCTGGGCTAGGAAACCTTTCCTCACCTCCACTGTTAGCCTGGAGAAGTCTTGGGTGATTGTTACCTTCTTTCCATTAATCAACATTGGCTTGCCCTTCCTGGCCACGGCGAAGATTGCGTCTGTATGATTGTCTCTTAATGGTTTGCATATTATTGGTCTGGGAGTGTTGCTGTTCGCTGGTTTCTTTGCTGGTATGCGGTAGGCTTTGACGATTTCGAGCGGTTTGTCAAAATTGAGACCGGTCAGCTTGGGGATTATGTTTTCCAGCATCAGGGCGCACGCCCCCGGGGTATCTTCCTCGTCTTCGGGCACCCCCAGGAATCTTATATTCCCTTTGCGGCTTCTATCTTCTTGCTCTGCCATAGATCTCTGTAGCGCTGTGGTTCTCTTTATTACTAAGCCTAGGTCTTTATGAGTTACATTTGCGCGGTCTTCAAGCTGGCTTATCCTTTTCTCCGCCTCGTCAATTCTGCCGTTAGCTCTGCTTTGCTCAGCTCTGATCGCTATCAGTTCCATCTGGATATTGTCCACTGTCTTTTTTGTGGCCTTTGCTAGATCGTTCCCCTCTGTTATCTTCCTCAGTAGTGTGTCCAGTGTGGTAGTTTTGTTGCCTTGGTCGCCTCGCTCCTTTGCGGGTGAGGCAGTTATGCCGTTTTTGCTCTTTTTTTGGTCATTTGTGATCTGTTTGCCGTCCCTCTCCGCCATGGCGTCGAAACCTCTTCTGACCTGATGTGTTTGGAGTCTCCCTTCTGTTGGTTGATGTTTTGTGGGTTCTTTTTTTGGTCCTTTATCTTCTTTGTTGCTTGGGGTGGTTGCTGCTGTTAGGTTGCTATCCCTGAATCTGGGTGGCCACTTGACCACTCTGGTCTTGGTCCTGGATTCCGCCAGCCTCCTGCGGTATCTCCCCCTTTGTGTCTTTCCCCTCTTTTTTTCTTTTGTGTCCCCCTGTCTTAACTTTTTTCCACTCTGTAGTTATTACTGGGGTGGGGAGTCGCCACGCTGATAGCAGTCGGGTGGTTTCCTGCTTGTTGGCCTTGCTTCGGCCGTGCGTTCTACCTTGCCACAGCTTGGTTAGGCGCCTCCCTCGTTGGCACACGTCTGTTTTGGCGGCTCGTTGTTTTGTGCCTTGCTTCGTGTTTACCGTGTTTCGTTTCATCAAGTGCTTGCCCGCCTCCTTCCCTTGTCTAGAGTTGGCCGCTTTCGTGCGTGGGGGTATCGTTGCGTTGTGCGCTGTTTCCGCTTGGTGCTTCACTTCCAAAGATGGCCGCTTGTTTACTCTCTAAACGACCTACCCAAGATGGCCGCCCCCTACGCCTCTGATTTCCCGGTGGATGGCGTGTGCTCCTGATCGTCCTCGGTTAGGCAGGGGTTAGATCTGCAGTTGCGGGCTTGTTTGTAGTCAGCGGGGGGTATGTGTTTGCTTAATGGCTTCTTTGCTTGGGTGTCGCCTCCGTTCTTCGGTTTCTGCTTCTGGGTGACTTGTGCATTCCGCCTCGACCCGTCGCTTGCCTAGTTTCGCCTGAAGCCTGTTGCTTAGTGGTGCTTGGGGTCGGGGGGAGGCGGCTTCAGTGCCGTGTCGGTTCACCCCCCGAGATGGCTGCTTGTTTACTCTCTGTGCCCTACCCAAGATGGCCGCCCCCTTTGCCTGTGGTTCCCGTTGGATAGGGTGTGGTGTTGATCGACCTTGGTTAGGCAGGGATTAGATCTGCAGTCTGGCCTCGGCCCGTAGCTTGCCTCGTTCCGCCAGCCCTCCAGCGTCCGCTGACAGGCTTCGTAGCTTTGGCTTGTTTGAGCGGTGCGGCGGTCGTTCGGTTCTGTAGGAGCCCGCCTCGTCTTGCCTAATCAAGATGGCCGCTGCTGGCTTCGCTCCTGCCTAAGATGGCTGCTTCCCGTGTTGTCTCCTTCCTTTCCCTCGTGTGTGGTATTGGGGTCGGCTTGGTGGTCTCTCAATACCTCGCATGTGGTAGTGCGCCAGTGTGGGGGGGTTAGCATGCGGCGTTTATGGCGTCTGCCTTGGAGCGCTCTTACTTGGTGGTTTTGTGATCCGCGTCCCGGGTTCCTCCTCTAGGAGCTTGCCGCCATCTTGCGCTTCCCTCTTCCTTTCCCCCTGCCGATTTCCTTTCGCTTCGGTCCGCCTTCCCAATGGATGTAGCCGGTTCTGGATGCTTCTGGCGGGTGCCCCTTATGTTTATGCACCTCTCCTTATGCTTTTTGTCGCACTTATTGGCGTTTCGCTTCTCCTGCTCGCCGTTCGTTTGACTTGGGGGTCGGGAGCTCCGGACTTAGGTCTGCTGCCTCCTTGCCATCCAAGCCACGCCCCCCGATCTTCAGTGTTTTGATCGCTTTTTCTAGACTAGTGTGCCAGGTCGTGCATGGCTCTTCAAAAATGGATCTCAGTTGGTGTTTTAGTGAGTTAGCTGGGGCCCTTAATATCCTTAGATAGAGCTTTATGATCTCCCCATGGCACGTCAGGTCTGGCTTTTCCATGCCCAGCTCCAGCCTTAGCCTTGCTTTCCTTGCTGATCTCGAAATATAAAGCACTGTTTTGTATGCTTTGGCTTGAACTGAGTTAAGGAAGGCTTGCTGTAACCCGGGGAAGATTAGGTGACCATAACTTATTGCTGGTAGAAGTTTTGCTTTTAAAACTTTTAGTATTGGGCCGGCAGTCGGACTGATCTGGTGGTAGCTTAATTACTTTAGTAGGTATGTGACCTTGTTAGCCTTGGTACTCAAATGTTTCAGGTGGGCATTCGCCTTAGCCCGTTCCGTCTGCCAAACCCCTAGGTAATTGTATGATGCCACCGTGTTAATTTGCAGATTACACATTTGCCATTGTGCTTTCTTTTTCAGATGGTAAGTCCCAAAGATAACAACCTATAATATGCTTGAGATTTGTCTTGTTTCTTTTAGGCTTATTGGTGCATATTTGAAAAGAAAACTTGAATAAAGGTAAAACATACATTGAAAGCATTGGTTAGCGTAATGTAATACGATAATGGGTTTGTGTAAATTTCTCATAAGATCACACGAGGCAGAGCTCACAGGTCCTGTTAAAAATAGTATTTGGTAATGGCTGTCAAACAGTATGAACACTAACACCCCCCCCCCAAACCCTGACTCCATTAAATAATCAATATCATAGCTCCACTCATCTCTTTAAATGTGGGGTGCTGTACTTTGCTTCTGATAAGAATCTACAGTCCCTACCCATTATATGTACCAATTTCAATAATGTACTTCTTTTTAGTGCACTTGAGCTCCCTGCTTCATCTGCTAAGTATTAGACATGACCGATATTTCATGCCTTTCAGAAATTTGCTGAAAAAACACCTAATGTTGAAATCACTGACAACCTTCCCGCAGACTTTTGTCCACTCTCCCAACACAAATCACTACTACCCACCTTGACTATATGCATAGCATTGCTGAATTCACGTGTTGGACCTGATACTCGTCTGGTAGCATTTCGTTAAAAAGTTTTGCTTTTTCCACTTGGGTTTGCTGATTCTCTTGTGTGGCCTCCGGGCTTTGGGCACTTTCCCACTGTCAATACAGAGTGGAAGTAAACATGCCCTTCCTCCCGTGTTGAAAAGTGGCGCTGACCCAATGTTCTGAAACAGGTGCCTTCACTGGCACCTATCATAATTGCCCACAGTGTGCATACTATTGATATGATAACAATACGAGTAATTTTTTCAAATGTGCTTTATGCCCAAAAGTACCTGATGTTTGTGTTAGAATGATTGAATATGTGTGCTGAATACAAATGTGTACATACATCCTGTCTGAAGTATGTTTTGTGATGCTCTGTGTATTTATCACAAGTGACTGCTGCGCTTTTGCTTTACACATTGCCTCTGACATAAGCCTGATTGCTCAGTGCCAAGATACCCAAGGGTGAGCACAGGTTATACAGCAATTGTAATCACATGCCCTTTATGGGAGTGGTATGTTCTGCCTGACTGGGGGCATCCCTTCAGCCAACCAGAAAATGCTGGTTCCAACAGTTGGCTAGCTACCAAAACCCCTTTACTCTTAAGGCAGCACAATGAACTTTACTTTGTCCTCCATGTTTAATGTGGTACTGTCTTGACAAATTGCCTTATAGAGCTTTTTCTTATTTCGCTGACCATTGTTTATTGTAAATGTGTGATTGAATCATGTGTATTTTCTGAATAATTGTGGATGTGCTGCATTTCGCAGATAACTAATGAGCTGCTGCATAATCTGCAGTTTGAATTAAAAAAAAGTTTCTACATCAAACAGATCAAAAGTTACTAAAAATGCAGCCTCACAAGTTGCAGCGCAATTGGAAGACCGTCCGCGAAGGTTGACTTATCATCTTTGTGTTGCCTTTTGCGGTATTTGGATGTCTCACTGGTACTGCCCAGATAATGTTAACATGTGTAAAAATGAAAACATAATGAGGTAATGCTATCACAAACTGTGTTGCATTACACCACATATTTTTTTGCCTTTTTTTGACACATAATTTAATAAACCTGGCCACATATTGTGCTCCCTAATTGCAGTGGCCTTGCATATACTCTAAGTAAAATGATAGTACACCTTCCTGGATTATGTAAGCGCTACAAAAAAGGGTAAATAAATAAATTAATAAATGCTAATGAGTCTTGGTAAATGACTCCTCGTGAGTGCTCTTGGAGTCAGTACACCTCACAAAAGGTTACATTATATTTTTTTCATTTTTATATATGAATATTTTTATTGTATTTCAAGTTTCATGAGAAACATAAAACCTACAAAATCGTAACAAAAGGTCACACATAGCTCAATCATGAGAAATCTAATAATCACAGCCTCAGTGATCACACATGTTGACAGAAAATATCAGGTGTAACCGTAAGAGTTTCTCCCCTCCTAGGTTACAAACAGTAGCACAGTTTCCATGCAGCACTCTCACAGCGTGTCCCCATGGGGCCACAAATAGTTCCATTCCCCATCTTCTAGAATCCGTGAATCTTCATCTCGATGAGCTAAACTGTAGTGGTTCAGCGAGCTACCCGACACCTTTCTGAATTTCTTTGGGCACCCTCCACTGTTGTATGTGACTCTTTCAGTCGCCATGTACAGGTCCATACCTCTCGTCCATTCGTAAATTGTTGGTGTGTTTCATGTACCCCAGTGTCTTGCCACATCCTGCCTTGCTACCACTAGGCCCAGGGTGCTAAAGAGCAATTGAGGTCTGGGAAAATCAACATCACATGGGATGCCTAGAAGGATGAACTTTGGGTCAGCTGAGAGGGATACCTTCAGTACAGCATTCAGTTCTTTAATTATCGCACCCCAGTATAACTGTGTGTTAGGGCAATCCCATAGCATGTGAAAAAATCTCCCACTACAGTCTGGCATCGCTGGCTGGCAGCACAGGGTCTAAGCCCGACCCATTTTGTGTAGCCTGGCTCTATCGTAGTAATCCATGTGAAGGATTTTATACTGAATCAGGCGCAATCCAGCTTTGATTGCCACCTGTTTAGGGTGCATCAGGGTCCCCTACCAGTCCACATCGTCCATGGTACCCAGCTCATCCTCCCCTGTCTTCCTAAGTTTGCCAAGATTTTCAGTCATAATATTGTTCAGCGTCTTGTAAGTGAGCGACACTGCCTGGGTCAAAAGCTCTTCCTGCAGTAGTCGCCCCTAAAGTGGTGCATATTCTGGTATGTCCATTCCCACCACTCCTTCCACCCTCCATGCATTATGCAGCTGGGCATATTTCAGATGTTGGGACCTATGTAACTTGAAGTCGGTACAGAAGGTGGAAAAGGATTTGAATTCACCCTTATCAATGATGTCTTCAACACTGGAGATCCCCAGTGCATCTCAGGTTTCGAAAGCCCGTGGCTTACCCAGTTCCTTGAGCCAGTTCCCTCTCCACAGTGGCATTGCCCTGGTGATCTTATGCACACCCCAGTGTTCTAGATGCCTTTGCCACACTTCTAGGGTGACTTGTGTGACGGGGAGCAACCTAAGTGTTCCATTTCCTCCGTTGAGATAATGCAAGAATGTGTGGGGTGTAAGTGTTTCCTGTTCTAGTCTGTATGTGAGGTGATCCCAGGTTACATGTATCCAGTCATTAATGGGGGATCAGATTCACTGCCCAATGTCTGGCAATGCCAACCCACCATTGTATGGGTTATCTTATCATATCTTATCTTATCCAGAATTTGTACAGCGCACGTACACCCAAAGGTTTCATGGCGCTAACCAACAATGCTGGAAACTAAATCCAGGGAAGAAAGAAAACAAAGGAATTACGCTGATGTCTGCACAAATAGCCACGTCTTGAGCTGCTGCCTAAACTGGAGAAGAGAGGTAGATGAGCGAATCTCCAGGGTGAGAGTGTTCCACAGCTTGGCAGCAAGCGTGGCAAACCTGCTGAAACCTACATTGTAATGTCTTTTGGGCAATACTTGGGTAACTCCTTAGCCACAACAGTGACCGTAATTCAGAGTCTATTTCCCTAAATATCATTCTGGGGAGAGGGTGGTAGGTACTCTGGAGGACATAAAAAAACCGAGGCAGGGTAATCATTTTAAACATGGCCACCCGGCCCACGATGGTGAGGGACAGGTCTCTCCATCTATCTGCATCCTGCTTAAATTTGGTCAACCTCCACAGGATGTTGTGTCTACTTCAAACCCCAGAGCGGGGTGTAAGAAAAACACCAACATATTTGAATCCCTCTGTGGCTACTTGTAGGTACCCTGGTAGGGAATGCCACTCCACTATTAGTCCAGGGCAGTATAATACTGATTTATACAAGTTTTTCTTATAGCATGAGAACCGGCCATAGTTGTCAATTATTTGGAACAGGGTAGAAATCGTGGTGTGGGGTTCTGTCACAAATAGGAGAATGTCGCCCGCATACAGGGATATCCTCTCATTGTCGTTGTCGTCGGGATTAGCCCTGACACTCTGAACCCCAGGGTGCTGTCTAATCATACACGGTAAGGGTTCCAATATCAATGCAAACATAAGAGGACAAGACAGGGAGCACCCCTCTCTTGTCCCTGGACCAATTGGGAAACCCCAGGAGAGTCTGCCATTCACCCACACAGCCGCTTTAGGGGAGTTTTATAATAATGCTACCCATTTCCTAAAGTTTGGGCTGAATCCAAACTTGACTAAAGTGGAATCTAAAAAGGGCCAATGCACTGCATCGAATGCTTTTTTTGCATCTAACGACAAGAAGGCATGTGGGTTGTCGCGGTCCTTGACCGTCATCAACCAGTTATGTGTTCTGCAGAGATTCAATTGGGTGGCTCGACCGGGCATAATCCCCAATTGGTCGCAGTGGATGAATGTCGTTATTATGCGTAAAGTCGCTTTGCCAAGATTGATGCTATTATTTTGACTTCTGTGTTCAATAAGGAGATGGCGTAGTATGAGGCACACCTATTCTTAGGCTTACCTTCCTTATGTATAGTCACTATTGTGACCATCCGGAGGCCTACGGGACAGGATACCCTCATTTTATGCGTCTTGATATAGGCCAAGCATGTGGGAGCTTAATAAGTCTATGCATCTTTTATAGAGCTGAGCTGGTATTCCATTTGGGTCTTGGTTATTCCCTGGCGCAGCCTAGACACAGCCTCCCTCGCTTCCGCGAGCGTTAGGTCTCCATCCAGCCCTTTCATGTCGTCCTTACCCAGTCTGGGGATTTGATTATCTTTTAGATAGTCATTAATAGCAGCTGTGCAACTAAGTGGTCTCATTCCGTAGAATGCTTTATAGTATGTGGTGAATGCTGTCACTATCTGCTCATCAGTGGAGGGAGTAACACCCTGGTCGTCTATGATGGATCTTACCCATCTAGTCTCAGCTTCTTTCCTTCTCAACCAAGCCAGCAGTATTCCTGCTTTGTCACCAACCTCGTACAGTCGATGTAGTGTGGCTAGCCTCTGTTGTTTAGCGCTATCATGAGCCCGGTCACAGTATTCTAGTCTAAGGGCTTCTACTTCCCGGGTAGTCAATGGGACTGGTGTGGCTTTGGCTTGTCTTTCCAGGGCGAGTATCTGGTGTTCCAGCTGCTCTCGTTTCTCCTAGCTCTTTTTCTTCTCCCACGCTATACGGTTTTTGTTTCTGTCGCGCTGTACCATTTTATAAGCCTCCCATAGTGGAACCCCAGATGCAACTGTACCTTTGTTTTCAGTAAAGAACATCTCAGTGTCTGCCCAGAGGCCTCGTATGATTGCACTATTCCGTAGGTCCCAGACATTCAGTCTCCATGGTGTGTGCGGGTCCAGAGTCCTAATCCCCATATGTGCCCATAGTGGAGAGTGGTCTGCCAGTCATTGCACAAGGTAGTCAGTCCGACTTACCTCTCCCAGTTTGCATGATGGTACAAAGATATAGTCTAACCTAGAGTAGACTTTATGTGCCCCCGAAAAATAGGAGTATTGCCTATCATGTGAACGTTGGTACCTCCATATATCTGTTAGTCCAAGTGTTTCAGCACAGGGTGCCAATGGGGTAGTGCTTAACAATGTTTCATGTCTCTCCGAACGATCTAGAGAAGTTTGCATGATGTTGTTGAAATCGCCCGCAATCACATGAAAGGATGTGGGGGTCTCTAGAAGGATATCTGTCACTTTGGTCAGCATCGAGGATTGTAGTCAGGGTGGTGCGTAGACACATACAAGCGTGAGCTCACTTCGACCCCAGTTGCCTGTCACCCCTACATAACTGCCGTAGGGATCTATCCATTTACGAGTGATTTCAAAGAAAGGTGACATTTTTTTTTAAGATCGCTACACCTCATGACCCAGAGGTCAAACCTGCATGTGCCAACACTACGTATACGTCCCTCCCAAGAAATCCATACTGGGTTTCCTGTAGTTGTGTCTCCTGGAGCATCACCACATCTGGGTATAGGCGTTTTATTTTTTTTCCAACAAACTTTATTGAGTTTTATCATGCATTACAATGCATCGTAATTAAATCGGATCAAAGAGGGTACGACAAAAGTAATTACACATGGCAACAGAAGTCAACAGACCCTGCACAAGTCCCTTATGTCTAAACATACTTCTCGCCCCGAAGGAGTCCCCCAGCTCGGAGCAATACATGTTATATAAAGTACAGTCGCTAAGTGCAAGCCCTTGCGTTTGAGGGCCTCGCCTCTCTCTAATCTCTACTGAAGCTATCAACTACCCCAGGGCATGGTGCTAGAAAGAACATTGGTCTTGCAGCCCCCCTCCCCCCCACTGGGTATAGGCGTTTTATGTACTGTGTGACCAGTCCCCTCTTGATCTTATCTCTAAGGCAGTTAACGTTCCACATCAGGACAGAAAGGTCCCAATTTTCTACGGAGGTTGACAAGGGATGCTACTGCCTTATGGACTATCCTCGTATGACCCTCTCTTCGCCTCTGCTGGACCCGCCCACCGGATCCTATGCGACCAACAATAACATGAAGAAAAAAACACCCTTTCTCTCCTAACCAACCACACCCTACCCACAAAACCTTCTCACAGCACATGAACCCTTTACCATAATACAATAGTGCGCAAGAGAAGGAGAGGTCTGTCGCCTACCCACGCCCAGTTATCAAGATGCGATGTGCACAGTTGCACACTACATGAAACCAAACTAAAGAAACAAGGTGAGATCACTATGGGGTCTGATTAGCCTTTGGACACAAGTCCAGGTCAACAGGCTGTAGGCGTTCGGGGCGTTGGTTTAAACAGCTACAACTCCTTTGGCTGGTATGTTCATGCCAGTTCAAATGTTCATGTGTTACGGGTCTGGCGGGTCCCCCTGTAGCGATGGTTGATCAGTCTTTGCTTCACTTTCTAATACTGACATCGCTGCAGCCAGCGGGTGTAGGCTTTCATCCCAGAGGACATTCTCAGACCCTCCGAGTCTGTGTGGACCTATCTGTGGCCCTGCTATCTCCTGCAGTCGGCGTCCCCTTCGTCTCAATGGGGAAGTTTACATTGCAGGCAGTCTAAGGCCCCTTCGAGGCATGAATAAGCTCCACCTACAAATCAAAAGCTGGAACAAGACATCCACCTAGATTGCTCCTTTCTCAGGTTTCCTTCCTATGACCTGGACCACTTGACTTAAAGATGGTCGTCGGGCCTTTCGCTGCGCTGATTGGCCGCTTTCGCCTGACCCTAAGATGGCCGCCGTCTTCTCGCAAGATCTTTTTTGTATGCTGTGCGCGCTTAATTCTTCGGGGCTTCTTACCGGCTTGTAGTCACGGCCGGGTGGCTCCGATCTCCTCCCTCACACACAGATGTCGTTGCAGTCGGGGTGGGCTCCCGCGCCATTTCTTCACGCCAGCACTTGGAATATGGGTGGGCTCCTGGCTCCTTTTCTTCTATTCTGGGCACCTGGACACACGCCCCGGTTCTGCTTTCCCTCGTCGCCAGTTGTTGTGTCTTTGTTGTTAAAGCACGACAGGATTCATCAGTTTAATCAGGTATCTTTATTGGTTTCGGTACAGCTCTCGATCTTGCGTCCTGCCTCCTGCCCACTTCCTGGCTAACTGCCATCCCCCACTCCTTGACCGGAAGTGGTGTCCGGTTCATTGCTCCCTCCCACCCAGGGCACAAGTCCTAAAAAAAGAAGTGGGGGGACGCTGTCACCGGAAGTGACGTCACGACAGGAAGTGACGTCACGAAAGGTGGCTTGCACCATCGGGCTCATTGCCTCCCCTCGCTCATCGCTTAGATGCGATTGCATCTCCGATGTCAGCGCATGAGCAGCGTGCTGTGAGCTCCGAGCTACTCGTCCCAGAGAGGCCAAAGAGTGAAGTTCAGCTGTTTGGCAGGGGGGACGGCGTCCACCCGGTAAAATAAGTGGGGGGGACGCCGTCCACCCACTTGGTACCCCGACTCGAGCCCTGCTCCCACCAGTCGGGGTCCAGGGTCCTAGTGCCCTGTGCCCAGGTCACAACAGTTACTTCCTTTCACTTACTGCAATTAACCTTTAACTGTTTTCTTTATATTTACATGTTAGTTCTGAGTCGAGTAAACGTTAGCCCAGTGCTTGCGCTGCCCACGGGGCCACATGTAAAGGTCAGCAGGGCTGCATGCGGCCTCCTGGCTGAACTATCACTGATGTAGGGCAAGATGCTCCCTTTACCAGTGCTTTTAACCCCTTCCGTGCGCTGGGAATTCCCGTGCCGTGCAGGCTTTTCCCTTAGTGGGCGGGGATTCGGACGGCCGGGACCATCCTGCGCACATGCCTACCGTGACGCGTGACGCCTCCTGGCCGTCACGAGCATGGAAGCGGTTAATGGGCTGGTACTGTCCGGTACTTAGTACCAGCACTTTTTTTTATTTTGAGAGGGAGAGTACCAGCACTTCTCAAGACAGACGTAATAGTTTTAACTGGAGAGTACCTGCACTTCTCAGACGCAAGCAGGTACTCTGGTAGGTAGTACCTGCACTTCTGTTTTCCCATTTCAAGCACTGCCCTTTACATATTTTGAAGGCCGGATAAAAATTATTCTGCTGCTTGTCCAGATATACACAACCTAAATTTAAATCTGTTTTCCCCCAGCTCTCTCTTTGTATGCAGGGCCCACACTGTAAAACTCTTTGGATACATTTTATGGTAATTAATTCCCGCTTGTCAAACAAATACAATGAATCTGTTTTAGACAACTCTTGTAACGTGTGTCTTGGTGTAAATATACTTATCCTCTTTCCAGACATGTCATGTGTAAAGCACTTTAGGATCTCTTAGGGTAATAGCGTTATGCAACAAAAAAAACCTCTAGTAAACCAAAGTAACAAAAATAAATACATGAAATAAATACATATCAAAAACTACCTGCAATCTCTCCCTCCTGGCGCAATGCCTTCCTCTGCCATAATCTGCCTCTTATTGTAATTGTATTTATATAGCCTGGGCTTCGTGCCCACCTCTTATAAAAAGTCTGGGTAAGTGCCCCTCTGTTGTGCGCTGGGTCCTACGTCCCTCAACAAAACCCACACACGCACAGGTTTTAAGGGCGTGCCCCTTATCACTGCAGCTGGTCTCTCTTTCCCGTTCAGCGTAGTCCTCCCCGCCCCCTCCCCAACCCCGAGCGCCCGGATCTCCTGCCCACCTCACCACACAGGCACCAGTTGTACCTCTCCACATTCTCGTGTGTTTGAGCAGCGCCTCCTAGAAACCTCGGTGCTCCCCCCACCCACTCACACTCGCACTCATTCAGTTGGCCGCTCTTTCGTTTTCTGACTTAGCCCCGGCCCCGTGCCCCCCTTAACACATACCCACAAGTACAAGCAGTGTGCCCGTCTGGTGAATGCTAGCAGTGTGGCCCACTTAGACGTTCTTGGCCACCTCCCCACACAGGCACCAGTTGTACCCCTTCACATTCTCCCGTGTGTCAGCAGTGCGCACCTCTTCGACTGTATTAGGGAGTTAAACTCCCTAACACCCCCCCCCCCCCTCCTCCACACACTCGAATGTATCCAGTTTAGTGGTATTTGTCTCCCTTACACCTGACGCAGAGTCCTCGTCTCACACGTCAGTTCTGGGGGAGTGCGCCGGTGCCCCTTTTACTCTCAAAGCACTCATCTCGTCTCATAGTCCGGGTGTTCTGGCAGTGCGCCTCCTCTGTGATGCTAAACCGCTTCCGGCCCCGTCTCCATTCCCACACTCGAGTTGAGGCAATGTATGTGCTCCTTACTTTTAAAGTTCTCAGTCCCCACCACACACACGTTCTGCAGTTGTTTAAAACACGAACTCGACTCGAAGGCATGGATTGGAGCGCGTCACATGAGCACCAGCTACAATACACAAGGACACATTCATGTTTGCGGGCACGGGGAGATTAAGTGATTTGCCCAGAATCACAGGATGTTGAGCTGACGCCGAGACTCGCATCTGGCTCTCCAGCTCCACAGTCAGCACTCAGCAGTCCTGGCAGTTACGCCAGATCTGGCAGTGTGCCCCTTACCACACACGAGTTGTTAAAGTGTGCCACACAAACGCACAAGTTCTGGCGAAAAGTCATTATTTTACACTACTGTACTCCCTGCCCCTCCATTCCTCCACACACACGCGCACACACACTAGTCCTGGCAGCGTGTCCCTCTACTTTCCCCGCACTCCCTGCCCCTTCCCACGTACACACACACACACACACATTGTGGCACTAAACCCCTGCACTCCATGTGCCTCTTCACCCCTCCAGACACCTGTCCTGGCAGCGTGTTCCTCTTCAGCTTGCTTTCTGTCTCACTTTGCACTCTACACACGAAGTGTGAGACTTCTCCAGGACGCACGCCGCTCTGCAATGCACTTCAGCACTCTCTTCACACACACTGTCCCTATTCAGCTCCACCGCAGCCTGCCCCACTCCACACACACACACACACACCAGTTCTTCCACTGTACTCCAGCCCTCGCTGCCCCTTCCTTCCTTCCCCACACACACCGGTGCTGGCAGATCGCCCCTATCCAGCACTTCCCCTTGCCCCCCCTCACGCACACACAGACATCAGTCCTCTCTCTTCACACACACGCTCCACCGCAGCCTACCCCACTCCACACACACCGGTTCTGCCACTGTACTCCAGCACCCCCTGTCCCTTCCTTTCTTCCCCACACACCGGTGCTGGCAGAGCGCCCCTCTCCAACGCTCCAACCCTCCCCCTCTCCCTCACACACACAGACATCAGTCCTGGCAGCTCGCCCGTCTCTGTTCACACACACGCTCCACCGCTGCCTGCCCCACTCCACGCACACACTGTTCTGCCACTGTACTCCAGCACCGCCTGTCCCTTCCTTTCTTCCCCACACACCGGTGCTGGCAGAGCGCTCCTGCCCCCCCCCCCTCTCCCTCACACACACAGACATCAGTCCTAGCAGCTCGCCCGTCTCTGTTCACACACACGCTCCACCGCTGCCTGCCCCACTCCACGCACACACTGTTCTGCCACTGTACCTAGCACTCGCTGCTCCTTCCTTTTTTCCCCACACACACCGGTGCTCCAGCGCTCCTGCCCTCCCCCTCTCCCTCACACAGACCTCAGTCCTGGCAGCTCGCCCCCCGCTCCCTGCGCCGGTGGGCGGGCGCGCAGGCTGGGAGCCGCAGTGTTGTGTTTCACTGGCTGGGCTCGGCGGCCGCCCGCTTCCTGCCTGGCTGACACAGCGCCTCGCCGCGGCAGGCAATGCTTCCAGACAGGAGCTAGGGCTGCTGCTCCTTGCCTGCTGCGCGGCCGCCGCCGGAGGGGCGCACGTTTACCCTGGAGCTTTGCGCCTAAACAGAGTCCACTGTGACCTCCGAGGCTTCCGCGGAGGGAGCCGCGATGGTGGCCAAGGATTACCCCTTCTACCTCACGGTGAAGCGAGCCAGCTGTGCCCTGCCCCTGGAGGTGCAGACGGTCATCAGCCCGAGAGAGACCGAGGTAAGCTCCGCGCGTGCCCGCTGCCCGGCCGCCTCCTGCTCCCGGGACGTGTGCTGTTGACACATGCAATGTAGGAGGCAGTAAAGCTGTGAAGTGAGGTCTTATCTCTGACAAGGTGTGCGGGCCCTTCCCCGAACTTCAGTAGACTTTGTTGACTCTACGCCTGCAGTGCGATCTGTTAATCTAGTCCACTGTGGAGACGCGCGAGTGGGGAGAGTTAATGTGCCTCTTCATCGTTCAAAATGTTCACAAGTGGCTTCTCAGCGCAGATCCAACCCCAAACTTATCTTCACATGCACTGAACAGGGCATAGTATTTTTTTTTATACCGAAAATGAGTGCACCCGCACATTTGCCTCCATGGTTCCCGGGCCGGTAAACGGAGCATAGTTAGAATGCACAGTAGTAATTTACAACACTTGGAAATGTCTGGTTTGCGGAATTAAACGCCATGCAAAACAGTCTGTGTAAAGCACAAGTTACCGCCACATTTACATCAAGAGTTGCATATAGACTGTTGCCCTCACTGACCCACGCGAGACATTATTTGCACCTACCAATGCTAAAAACGACATTTAATATTTTTATTGATCAGTACAAAATTGCCCTGCAGTCGTGCACGTGTACCTGTAACCCGATCCCAGATCTGTGGAGGAGCAAAACCTGAGCAGAGACGGCCAGAACGGGTGTGCGCCGGGCAGTAGCTTGTTGAGGGCGACTATTTCCTATTCTGACGGCTGCGCTCCAGTTTTATCTGTTTCACGACTATGTGTTAGTCTTTGTGTTTTATTCTCTGTTTGATGTGGTTGAGAGCCAAGAATTCGTTTTATTACTCTTGTGTTAGAAATGTGTCTAATATAGCGCTGCGTGTGGACGAGGGCTTCTTGTTCAGTGTCAGCACGTTGCATTTAAATACGTGTACGTTTCATTTCCAACATTCATTCCAAGTTTTTCAAAGACGTTGGTTAGATTTTCATACATTCCCCCCAGTTTTTCGAGCGCGGTCTGGCATGTGTGGTTTGCCAGTCCCGGAAACTCCTTTTGATTCGACAGGACCGGCGTGTCTGCAAACATGATCGTGATGTGGTTGGGTTTCACGGGAGTCTTTGAGACCACCTGCAGCTGTAGTGTGTACGGCTTCAATGCCTTCCAGATTGCAAAGTTGTTCGTCAGTAGGGCTTTGTCGTGAACATGCCTTTTTAAGTCGCACATGCATTGCAAACGGTGTATTCTTGTATATAAGTGTGTGTCCAAAGAAATTGTGAATGTAAGAAGGTGGGCGAAGAGAAAACTGCACCGCAGCTTGTGTGGGTGTCTGGGGGTTGGAAGTGCTTGAAGCTGGTACTTTTGAAGGGTTCACGGTGAGAGGGGAAGAGGGTAATACTAATTAGAAGCTTTTCATTGGTTCTTGAAAGTGCAATCTGCCAGGGATGTCAAACCCAGAAAAAGGAAATGTAATGCAAAAAAAACCTGGACGTCAGATTGCCACCTTCATGCTAAATGTAAAGGCGCATGTCATGACATGACGATGTCCCTGGCTGCTGTTCCTATTTTTTTTTGTACCTCTGAACCAACCATGGTCTAGCGGACATGTGTGAACATGTGGCTATGAAGACTTCAACTGTCTTTTACACACGGTGTATATAAGGTGTACAAATGTATACAAGGTTCTCCATTCTGATGCTTTGTTGCAGTTTCTCTAAGGCACGCAATCAGCGTCTTCCCACCTGTGTATTGCTGGCTCTAAACCAACCTGGGCTTAATACACATCAGTGATTTGTGATTACACTTGGTTCATCGTGTTGGTGGGGCTTGTGCTCTGTTTGTGTCAACCGCAGCACGGGCAGCAGGATTGGCTGGTCCTGTGGGGCCTTCAGCTACTGAGGAAGGTTATTGTCCAGAGCATTTCTGCCTCCTGATCAAACCAAGTGGCAGACGGGCCCGGGGTTGTGACACTCCATCTGACATATCATCAATGGCCAGGGTGGTTCTCACGCCAAGATAGTGACACACTCCGGTAGCCATGTTAGGACAGGCTCACGTAAAACCGCCAGGGACGGCTCCTGTGAGGGCCCAAGAGGTGGAGCCTGGGTCCTTGTGGTGGACTAGGGTAGATGATGTCATCTCTTGTTCTGCACATTCCTCTGCTCCACACTGTTTCTAAGTTCCAGGCGTCTACACAACGAAGCCCATTCAGAGCCCATTCGGACTAATAGAGAAAAGACATATGTGCAGGGACACGTCGAGTCCCTTCTCACACAGACAATCAGACCAAATGTGTCCCCCCCCTCACCTGCCACTCCTGCCCCTATGAGAGAGCCTGAGACCCAACTGCAAACATCTCAGGCCATATTTTATTTATACTTTATAAACAAACTTAAGAAAACATTTAGTCACATTTTTACATGACTTTACATTGTTTCATAGTTTTCAACAGAGTCAGTTATACATCGAGTCACCTAACATTTCCACCACCCCAGCAACTAGTTTTTGTGAGGCTATGGTTGGCTATGGCTGGCCTGTCCGTGGATTACCTGTGCCCATCTCGCCGTTTTCACTCTTGTGTGGAAAATTACTGAGCCTCTCGTAAATACTGCTCCTATGAGGTAGAGGATCTTAACTCAATGCGGAACACCGGCTTGTACCAGAGCGCTCGCGCCTCGGGCACCCCATGCACTCATCGGAGGGCCAGCCTGTGCAACCGGGCCATGCCTTGGTCCCTTGGCATGGACGGCCTTCTCTATCCCCGAAAGGGCCAGTGTCCCAAAAGCACCACCGCACATGCATTGAGCTAGGCTGTGGCTGCGGAAGTGGCCATCCCAACTTCTCCACAGAATGCTGCTAGCACACCCCTTTGAGGTCCCGCTGACACTGGACCTGTGTGTGTATTACTTAGTGACTTGCAAGGGTGACCTGAAAATCCCTGCCAACCATGAACTTCCACCGCCACAATACACAATACAACAATACTTCCCATCTTGGCACCACAATCGCGAAACCCATGATATCTCTGGGCCCATGATAACACAGGGCAGAGGGCCATTCCCCTAGCGCATGGGAAATCTCCTTGTGGCCCTCCACACTGGAAATGGCTCCTGCTACCGTTGTAGCCCCACATATCCTTCAGCCGGCCCCATGCGGGGTACGCCTTGGGGCAATCGTCCTGCTAACATAACATACCCGACTGTAGAACAGTGAAGGTTTTGGATCCAACGTCTGCCCAGCCCGGATCTCAACAACAGGGAAAACAGAACAAGGTGGCTGGACAGGAAGATTTAGCAAAACAACTTTCTGCCACGTAGTCAATATATACCACGTGAACACCGGGCAAGAATCCCAAAGCAAATTTATTTTCTTTTTTAACTCAAGTTATTAAGGATTCAGGAACACGAACACCAACAAAACAACTGTTACGACAGTGGATTCATGGTAACAATATCTACAAATATACAATTTTTACAAATTTACAACATTTACAAACATGAATCAAGCAACACAGTTAGGCGAGACACACCAAAACAATACAAAATTCAGTGAACAATGTGAATTGTGATACTATACAGTGCAAAAACTTTAGGGTTTAAAGCAAATGTGTGACCAGTCCATCGGACTATGGGACCATGGGACAGGCGGAGGTGATGGAATAAAGAGCCTGCCTGTCAACCAATCCTGTGGTTCAATGTTTATAACCGGGTTGCTCGACTAGGATCCAAAATAATTGGTAAAGTTCTATCCTAGGGGCACCCTTGGTGTTTGCCACAGGGTGGAAGTGTCGACGCGTTTCGAACCGGCTTGATTACAGGTTCTCTTCAGGACGGGGACTGGGGGTCGTGATTCTGTAAGAAACATACAGAGAGGGTGTCAATTGTATCTATCATAGGACTGTTTTAAGGTTCATCTGACTCCGGAGGGCATGGAAAAAAGTGGTTACCTGCACAGTGGCAAAAGAATGGCCGTGTAGTCGGTAACTCTCAACAGGGCACAGTTTCTGAAACAATAAGTGAGAGGGTAGGCTTAGCGCGGTTGCACACCAGGGATGAAGAATAATAAGAATGGCGAAATCAAGCCATGGTATTAGATGTTTTACGAGTCCTACCTGTGCTTCACCCAGGGATTAGGCTGGGGGTGTGGTGCCCGCGATGCGGCGCACGGACAGGGTAGGCGACGGCTCACATGTTGCGGCGTCTGTATTAATGGCTGGGGGAGACCATAGAAAACAACGTGCCCAGGGTTAGATTTTTTATGTGACATGTGTACAAATGCACTGCAGACAGTCACGGACCCAAGGAGACAAGTGCCTACCTGAAGTGACGTCCACGCCAGAGAGCGGTTAGTTGCTTCTGCTGGGACCTGTCACTGGGAAAGTGTAAGCTCGAATTAGTAACAGACACGAGTCTGGCACGATCGGGATTGAAACGGAAAGCGCGTCCATCAGCGCGGGACACTTACTTGGAAAGGAATCAATCCTGTGTTTCGAGAGTCAGCGTAGTCTAGCAATGGGGCGCCGCGCTCAAACGCATAGTTAAAAGACCGCCCGGTCAAGAGAATGGTGGGCTTGACTTAATGATGCAGCCCCAAAGGATGCTGGAGGATGTAGTTGAAGTGATTGGAATGGTAGGAAGCTCCCTGGCGGTGAAAGCGAGCATTTAAACCAAAGCATGTTACAACAATTATAATGGCATTCGGAGACCAAGTTCAAACCGAAACGCATCATAAACAGTTATACACATGTATCTATCAGCAGCAAATACATATACATTTCAAAGAAATTTTTTTCAAAATGATAATGTCAGGTAAACCGCATGAGACAGCGGGGCATCTATGTTCTCATGGCAAGTGAAAGCGAGCATTTAAACCAACGCATATTACAACAATTGTAAAGAAATACGGAGACCATGTTCACACCGAAACACATCTTGTCCACAGTTGTTAGCATGTATCTATAGGCAACAAAGACATGTACGTTTCAAAAAACATGATATCGGATAAACCAGCATTGGACAGCGAGGCATCTATGCTCCCATACCAAGTGAGTGATCAGTACATGGACCCCAATAAGCACAGTGGGACATTTGCGGGTATTGACAGTTCGTACACCGACATCAAGCCTATGCATATAATGAGGGATCCATATATCACACATTCTATCATCCTACCCATCATGACCTGCCCATTCCATTGCATTTCAAGTGTGTTCATGGTTTTATGATGAGCCATCAATGTCACTGTTATGCTGGGTTCTCTTTGATCCTCAATGTGGTAGGACTTTTTAGTCCAGCCTGATCTCATTCCGAATAAAATATTCATGTGAGGGTATTTAAGGCAGAGGACATTCCTGACACCATTATGGTACCAGAGGTGCTATATTCCAATCTTTGTCATGCTCAACTTTTTCTTGACCCTTTACTTTGTTGGCAATTTGAGAAGAAGTTTGGTACTTCACTTTCCATGGTCGAGGCCCGCCTTTAAACCTCAGCCATGCCAATCTATGTCAAGGTCCAGCCCTGAGGCACGCCGCTCTCATGATCCTCTGAAAGTGTCCCACACATGTGCGGAAGTAGTTCTGTTTAGGTGAGGAAACTCTAACAATGGTGTAAGACGTGGAGCTTTCATCGTCCTCTTCTCTTGATGCTTCTCTTGCTACCTTACGCGTGCGACCGGTGCAGCCATTGTTCATGCTAACCATAGGTCCTCTTTTCTGAGGCTGCCTTCTAGGGACTTATTGATTCCCGTCCAAGTAACAAGCCAAAGGTGCTTTTGGACAGCCCCCCACAGTTTGTGAAATGAGTTGAAATCCTTCTGAGAGCAATCCTTTTGACAACATCACCTGACTGATGGGTGAGGATGCTGTTGAGCTCTGTTCAGTATGTCCACTTCCTTATTCAACCCCTCCATCTCATAAAAGGATGATTTGTAAGTATGATGTCCCCAAAGGTTACCATACTATGCCATTCTCCCACAGATCAGTCAGTCTTTTGTAGTATCCGCCGCCAGTCAGGGCAACACATTGGCTGCCTTTGAATTTTTCTCACTATTCAAAAACTCAAAAGGGATGCATGCATTGGATAGCAAGGTGTAGCTTTCCAGAAGTATAGCCCTAACGCAGATAAACATTGCCACCTCCCCATGCTGCCGCTGGCCTCGCTTACGGTGAGCAGAAATGGTTGCGTTCCTTGATCTGATGCAAGAGTGGGTGAAAGGACATTTGCAAAATACCACCACTGTCTCGGACTTTTAAAAATAAGGTTATCCTTTTCATAGTGTTTTATGTCAGTAAATGGTGATCACTTTCTGCCACTAGTTCCTTATTCAGTGGGCACCTCAAGTGGATCTTTTCGCACATGCAGCCCCTGGCGGAGGCAAGCATCCTGGTCAGATTCATGCGATCCATGCCTAAAGAGGGATCATCCACTGAAAAAAAAACCATTTATCCAATCATGTCTCATCTACGGTCACCAAGAGTAAAGATTCCAGAGTCCTTTTGTTTGGTGACATATGTCTAGGGTTTGATACCCTAATGCAGCTGAGCCTGTAAATAAATGACTGCTCCTTTAGGGTTTGAAATCCTTATGTCCCTGACCTCTTAAATAAATGGCTGCCCTCGTCCATTGAGGGATGCAGACAGGAATCTTCATACCAAGGAAGTTAAGTGGCTCATTAGAAAATACCATGTTTCCTAGTATGTGCTAATCATTTTTTTTATTTTAATGTTTGTCCTCTGGTCAATACATTCATACATACCTTTTATAGTGTCACTAATATGTTTAACTACATCATCCTTTATTGCAAAACTGAGGCCTGTGGTATTTTCTTGAAAGTCCGTAGAAAAGACAAAGAATTTCATTTTTAGTAAGTTTAATGGCTTGTTGCTGTCGTCTGTGTGGGTCACGTGTGCTTAAATCGAGGCGAGGCCATCTCTGCATCTCATCATGCCAAGGGCCCAAAAAAAATGACCACCTTTGAATCGGGTAATAGTAACACCTGGCATTTATTGTGGTTAGAATCGGCAAAATGGGTTTTAAAGCGCTATATAAAAATAGGTTGTTATTATTATTGCTACCTTCTGTCATCAATAATAATCATTATAATAGAAATTAACGATTTGTTCTGTGTCTTTGTACTAAAACCCGATGCTTCCCAAACGTTATTCATCTTTTGAAGGGTGTAATTTGTCATCTTGTGGGCAAGGGAACCACATCTGCTATTCACTGTTGGAAACAGGATGTCATCTTAAATCTAAAATGTTTGGAAGATGCTGTATCATTTTTAGTCGCATCCAGTTTGTTGCTTCATACATGGTCTCCATTTACCAGTTAGTTCACAGGCCGAGTGCACCGTGGCAGGTTTGCAGACTGCTGGTTGTCCTAGTTTATACAAACCAGCAGAGACAGAACATACACAAGCAGCGGCTGAAACACAGCGTGTTTTGAAGAGCTAGGAAAGGAACATCTGGTGTCCAAGAGGTGTCTGCCTTTCTGAGTTTGGATTTCGAGCAGCTGGTGTCTGGGACAGCCCTTTTTTGACGCTCAGCTGGTTACCGTGTGCTAGATGCAAACACTTCCAGCCAGGCCTGTTTGGAGAGGCCTCCAGTAATGTGTACCAGCTTGTTGAGGCCTCGCACAGCTGGCGAATCTTGCTTGTTCAGCAGGACTCCGCGAAAACAGAATAGGGCCTTCCACGCTGGACTGCCTGAACCGCGCCAGGCTGGGCCCAAGCTGCCCCAGTGCTTGTTAGTTCTACTTGTGTAGGGCCTGTGTTTGTCTGACAGTGCCGTGTGAACACACATGTAGCACAGTCCCGCCCATGTGGACATCTGGGCGGACAGGAGACGCGCCATGTCTTCTGCATTGAGGGGTGCCAATTTAAAATTGACAACTTGCACAGTGGGATGGGCTTGGGTGCCCAAGTGCCCATTGGTTGTTAAGAACTGTCTTGGGGATTTGTGAGTTGGAATGTAAGGAGCTAAGGTGACGTTTTTGTTTATTCAGAGGTTGTTTTGCCCAACATTTGTGCTCGCCCCCTCCAGACATAAACATCCTCCTCTGTCCTCCAGTTTTTTTTCTTCTGCAGATTGCCATGCCTACAGTCATGTCTGGAGGCTACCCACTCTGTGATTGAGTAGCTGCAGCCTGCTCCACCAGGATCTCCTTGGCCTCTACAGGAGGTTTCATGATGGCAGCTCTGTGTTTACCAGTGTTAAAACCTACAGAGGGGATTGGTGCTGCCTACTTTTCTGATTCATGGGTCAAGTTGTCCTAGCTGCCCTTTTCTTTGGTTCTTCTCTGGAGACCATGTTGGCCACTCTTTCCTCTAACAGCGGTTAACCATAGTCTGATAACATGCAGCATCCATATGTTACTCTGTCCACCACTGCAGTCCCATCATTCAGTGAGTTCCCCACCTGGTGGCGGGATGCTCTTCTGTGATCAATGTGACCGCATTTTTTAAGACAAGGCCAACCCCACCTCTCCGTCCCATGTTATTTATTTAAATATTTTGTAAAACGCGGGCTTGTGACTGAAGCCATTTCGCAGTGCAGAGTAATTTAGTATGACATGTGCAATCCATAATACAGCTAGCCATCCTGAAGGCCTCTTGAACACTGCCTCTCTTGCTGGGATTACTAACCATTCTCACTGGGAATTTATTACATCCATTGTATGGCCTTTACGACCCCTTCCTACTAGTAAGGGCACATAAACCTTATCGTTTGACTATTAGGTGCCACAAATCTCGAAGACCTGTTGCTAACTCACTGTGACTTCCCGTTCCACAGTGTTTTTGCTGTAATATCTCTGCCTGTAATAGCTCTGGTCAATGCTCTGAGGTATGTCAGACCCTACAACATCTCCAGTGTTGTTTGGATAGGGTTCATGGGATGTGCATTGAGCGTTTGGTGTACCAGTCCTGATACCTTGTACACACGACAGAGGATGGTGACATCAGCCCGTTCAATGGAAAAGACTTATTGTCAGGGCCACTGGAATTATGCGATTCTGTAGATCTTTGCATATTCATGGATTTGCTGCATTTGCCACTTAATCCATCATCTGCTGCATAATCTGCAGAGTTGAACAAAAATCAGTTTCTAGCTTAAAGAAATCAAAAGTTACTGAAAACATTGGGACATGTTGACTGGTCATCTTTAAGTTACTTATTGTTGTATTTGGGTGTTAAATAGATCCTAACAAGCAGCGGAGTGCGCTAGGTTGCGCCTTTTGCACATATTTTTTGCACAGGGTGTTTGTCCCGCGCTGGAAAATCAGCGTGAACGGCATCATGCGCAGCGCAAGAGGGTGCTGCTTCTTTCTGCCTCTCGAGTAGATTTTCTACTCGTGCGGCAACTGTCTCATCGTGAACGGAAAGTTTCTCATCCCGAGCGGTCGTTGAGAAACCTCGCTGGGAGGTGCTCTAGCGTTGGATTTTCCTCGCTCGCGCTCCCCAACTTAATGATTGCGAGTGAGGACATTTTTCGGAACTCTGCGTGCTCCGTTGAGTGCAGAAAATTCAGCACACTCCGCGAACGGAGCGGAGATCACTACCTAGACCTCCTAATAAGGTGAAATCATTAACCAGACAGTGTTAAATCAGAATTGTGCCACGTGGTGCTGCATAAATTGCCATTTCTTGCAGCATAATTTAGTCAACCCTGCCTTATAATTTGGCCTTCCTACTCCGCATACATCCAGTGTCCCTGGCTATTGTTTGTGCACTTGCGAGGCAGTGCTCTGAGAGCGCCTGGGATATTTTCACGCCCACTCTAATGTTGTTCAGATGTATTCCATTAGAGATCCTGTCACTAGCAGTATTGCCTGATATCAGCTCAGGAATCGCTCTATCAGTATAAGCCAGTGTTCTGATGGTGGGTGCCTGTAAACTCAGTGTAACAGAAGCAGGCGCGGAAGGGAAGATACCTAGAGGAGGCTGATTTGATCTCAGCCCCTACACTTGCCCACAACAGGGAATCAGCTGCTTTTATGTGGAGTTAGGAGATGCTGATGTTATTTTTAAACATTTGCAAAGTTGTGTCTTGAAAGGTCTGCTCCATTTATGTAATGAATGCTGTGGCCTTTAACCCCAACCGATGTTACCTCATAGCCAGGTCTGGTGGCTTAGTTTGACTAATGTGTCCACTGTAGGGGCCTGTGTTTGACCTCATGGTCGCAGGTTTGAAACCCAGCGGGCCCACTCAGCCTTTCATCGTCCTGAGGTTGATAACATGAGTACTGTTAGGTAACAATAAACATCTGTTATTCAGCGCCAAGATGACCGTCGCGGTGAACCTGCGCTTTACATTCCACAGTATGGTATTGCTACGAATGGGGCTGCTTTGTGCCTCAGCTAGGTTCATCTGCAGGCCCCAGACTTTGGAAACGTTTCATCTGGAGCGCAGCGTGGGAACAGTCATCACTTGGGGAACGTACCAAATATGTTTTTTTGTTTAGCAGAAAACTGCATTTTTGTCTGCTCGTTTCTATGGTTTTAGCGCTCTGCTCTGAGAGTTTTCGGACTGGAGTTAAGTCCGTAGTCTGGAGAGCAGGGCGAACTTTGACCGGTTCTCACGCGCTCACTGTCAGCCTTGGAAGCAACAGCCGTCGCCGACGCGGCCATGTCCGTCTGAGCTGCACTGTCGCAGAGTTGGCTACCGAAACGTCTCGTAAATTGCAAGCTTGCCAAAGGGATCCGAAACATTGCTCCATTTGCCGATATTTCTCGATGTCTTTTGCCCTGAGGTACAGATAAAAGAGCTGAAAGCAGTGTTCACCCTGCCATGCTTGGGGCTGAGGAAATGTTTGCTGAGACAATGTATTATTATTTTTTTTTTAATGGGAACCTAAAAACTGATTGCGTTCATTGACGCAGGCATGCACCAGTGTTTCTTCCTCCTGGTTGTGAAGTCCAGTTTCAAAAACAATTATTACCTTCGTCCAGGGATGGACTGGGGTAGGAAATAGGCCGAGCACCAAAATAAAAGTGTCCCTTAACAGTGAGCTAGGTAGCTAAAAAAAACCAGGCCCATGTTTGCACATTAGAGTAGTTTTGAACTTGTGCTTTTTGCAAGTTATGGAAGACGGCTTAGAATTGAGCTTGATGCAGGCAATGTTTGTTTTAACGTCAGGGAAATCAACAGTAAAAACTGGCTCAGCAGACCATAAATAGACCTACCGCCACCAACAGACAAAAAACCGTCCCACGCACTAATCCCTCAGTCCAGCGCATCGGGCACTGCCTGATTGGCCTTTAGGCCAGTTCGACCGTGCCCTCATTCTTTAGGTCTTGAGAAGAGGCAGTACATGTTCTTGAAAAATCAGTCAAACTCTTCAAGATGTTATTTTTGTTACCACAAGACTAGTGTTGTGAATTCAGACACCTTTTGTCTTAAAGAGTATGCAACTTAAGAGTATTTTTTTTTGCCATCCTGCTTTTTTCCTTTAATGAGTCGGATTTGTAGACTGCATCACCCGTGAGGGTCTCGAGAAGCTGGAAGAACTATCTGCCAGTTCTCCTATTGGTTGAACATCCAGACCTTGAAGGTCTTTTTGAACTACTGGAGCGAAGGTGAGGCTCTGAGGTGCGGGGGGAGGTTATTCCAGGTCTTAGTCACCTGGTGGGAGAAGGAGTGACCTCTACTGTTCGTCCGGCGGATGCGAGGTGTGGCTACTAGCAGGAGGGATTCGGAGCGGAGTTTCCTTGTAGGTTGGTGGAAGTTCATTTGAGTGTTGAGGTACGCCGGTCCTTCGTTGTGCAGTACTTTATAAGTGTGTGTGAGCAGCTTGAACTGGCATCTCTTTGTGACTGGTAGCCAGTGGAGTTTCCCGAGGTGAGGGGTGATGTGAGTCGGCCTGGGAAGGTTAAGGATGAGTCTGGCTGCAGTGTTTTGGATTGTCTGGCATTTTGCCATCAGTTGGGGGGGAGCTGCCGTAGTCTAGTCAACTGGTGATGAGGGCTTTTGTGACTGTTAACCATGTGTTGAGTGGGAGCCATCTGAAGACCTTCCTGAGCATTCGGAGGGTGAGGAAGCAAGCGGAGGAGACTGCGCTGACCTGCTTCTTCATGGAGAGCTGGCTGTAGAGTATGATGCCTAGCTTGCAGGCTTATTTGGTTGGGTTTGGGGTTGGGCCTAGCTCAGGTGGCCACCATTCGTTGTTCCAGAGGGTGTCCTTGCCTTTCCGGAAGATGAGTACATCTGCTATGTCAGTGTTGAGTTTGAGACAGTTGTTGTTGATCCAGGCAGCCACGTCTTTCATGCATCTTTGGAACTTGTCCTTGGTGGTCATTGGGTCATAAGTCAGAGAGAGGTCTGCTCCTCGGATGCCGATCTGGTGGTGTCTGTTTAGCAGTGTTTGGTGGGCAATGGGGTTGAAGGCTGCTGAGAGGTTGGGAGGATGGGGCTGCAGTTTCCCAAGGGCTTAACAGCATTCTAATGTCGTACATGGCTGAGATTAGGGCTGTCTCTGTGCCATGGTTAGCGCTAAAGCCAGATTGGGAGGGATCCTTAATGCTGTGCTTCTCCAGATATCTGGTGAGCTGGATGTTGATGGCTTTCTCGATGACCTTAGCAGGGAAAGGGAGCAGGGAGATAAGTCTGTAGTTCTGACAATCCACTGGGTCTGCGGATGGATTTTTTCCACGTTGGTTTCACATCAGCATTTCCCCATTTCTAGGAGAAGTGGGCTGGGCTGACTGAGGAGTTAAGGACCTTAGTGATTTCTTTGCTGATGGGTTGATAGCTGAGGTTGAAAGTATGGTGTGGGCAGGGGTCTGCTGCGGCTCTGGAGTGGATGGATCTCATGATGATGGAAGCTGTTTCCTTCGCGGAGAGGATGCTCCATGAGGTGAGCTGGTGTAGGTGTACGCTGGTCGGCGTGTTGGAGTTGGTGCTGTCCTCGGCAGGGGGTTAGGGTGTGAAGTCTTGGTAGATGGTGTCGATTTTGTTGTGAAAAGAGCCAGCGAGGGTGTTACAGAGCTTGCAAGGGTGTGATGTTGTTTTCTGTTATTAAAGGGTTGGTGAACTCCTTGACTATGTTGAAGAGTTCCTTGCTGCTGTTGGAGCTGTCATTGATGCGGGTAGTTAAGGCTGTTGTTGGTGGTCTTCAGGAGGTGGTGGTATTGCTTGAGGGGAAATCACTGTTTTTAAAATCTGAAGGTGCATCAAGAACACAGAAAACGGCAGGTGGTGTTCCAGTGTTGACCGCGGTGCACTGCTGGGTGTCTGGTCGTCTGCTACTCCGCTATCCCACTCTGCTCGCTCTAGTAAATCAATTACTTTTTGGAGCTCAACGTTTTCAGGAAGTATTGGGGAGCTAAGGCGTTCAGATTCACCGCCAAATTATTTATAATGGTATGAACCTAGGAAGTAATTCTGATTTGGTCAAAAGGTGTTCATCTGAAATGGTTGAAGCATCCATTTTTAATCCAATCTGATTGGCCGCTTTCAATCTGATTAAGTCCCGGTGCTTAGGCTGTTTAAATTAGTTTATGGGCGGTCCATCAGAAGATGAGCGCTTCTCCACATCTTCTTGGTGCTACGTTGAGGTCCAGAATAGTGAGCGGGCCATTGTGAAATGACCCAAAGAAGGCAGAGTCGTCAGACATTGTGAGGAGAAAGACATGAATGCACACGCCCAGCAAGTGCTAAAATGGACTCAGTCCACTAACCTGACCATTCTGCCCTGCTGCAATGGTGTCTTTTATTTTGTAGTATCTTGGATGTGAAATATGATCTCTGGAGATATCTATACTTTATTTCCCATGATCTAGAAATCAGTTTTAATTTCACCATGTACACTCTTGCTCTCCCCTACTCCGGTCTGTCAGCTGGACTGGCGCTTTTCTCTTTCACCCTTCCCAGGTCACTCAGCTTAATTAACATTTGAAACTACATTAGCCAACCATGTACATCTTTCTTTTAATATGAAGAAATGCTTTTCCGGTGCTATAGTGCTACTGTTCTGGTCAAAGGGATCTAGAAGCAGTCGTATTGTCAGAAGTTTTTATTACTTCTGACCCAATTTGCACACTAAATTTAAGTTTCAAGCAACACTGTTTCAATCACAAATACACGCAGTGTACATATGTGTGTGTAATGTGTTTGTATTTATATAGCGCCTTCTACCCAGAGGTCTCGTAGCGCTGTATTCATACCGCTGTGGAACCCGTCCTGGCTTTCCTGTGAGATGTCCACTCCTGGGCACCCCCAAGGTGAAGCCAGACATCCAAGCGCTTCTGGGACTGTTGTGGAGATTAAGCAAGCTATTGCCCAGAGTCACAGAGTGGGACCCATGATTAGACTAGGCACCAAGGCGAGAATTATCAGGTCCGGGGAGATTGAGTCAAAGAGCCGCCGAGGTGGGAATTGAAACACAAAGTCCTGCGCACTCAAATCAAGTTTAACAAGTAGTATGCTACTATATGTAATTGAAATAGAAAACTGTCCAACGTTGATTCCTGGAGTTTGATGTATATCTCCTTTTATTAGATCATCACACCGTTGGTAATTTACAGTCAGCCGACACGTGTTTTGTTGTAGGTCTGTACATACACAGATGCTACAACTCGTCAGGGCTCAATGGCTGGATCCTTATTATTAGGGCCCACGTCCGGTGATAGTTCCAACCCGGCAGGGTAATCTTATAATGGGAAGGTGACGGTGTATAGTATTCCGATATTTCGTATTAAATTGCAGTAGAAAACGCCAGTATTCCGCACATCGGTGCAACACGTATTAATCCCAATTTCATAACAGGTTAGAGCTCCTTCCAGAAATGCCACACGGATACGTGTGGTGTCATTAGCTCTAGGGCCGAATCACCCTCGCTAAACTGGCTTCTGACCCAATTTGCACACTAAATTTAAGTTTCAAGCAACACTGTTTCAATCACGAATACACGCAGTGTACATATGTGTGTGAAATGTGTTTGTATTTATATAGCGCCTTCTACCCAGAAGTCTCGTAGCGCTGTATTCATACCGCTGTGGAACCCTTCCTGGCTTTCCTGTGAGATGTCCACTCCTGGGCACCCCCTAGGTGAAGCCAGGCATCCAAGCGCTGCTGGGGCCGTTGTGGAGATTAAGCAAGCTATTGCCCAGAGTCACAGAGTGGGACCCATGATTAGACTAGTCATGAGGCGAGAATTATCAGGTCCGGGGAGATTGAGTCCAAGAGCAGCCGAGGTGGGAATTGAACCCTGGTCCCGGGCCAGACCTCTGCATCAGAGTCTGCCGCTCTAACCATTGAAACCATTAATACAATGGGGTAACCCAGAGTGTCAAAGAGACCCGGGTAGTAAATGCAGTTCAAAGACAGTGGTCTCAGACAATTATTTCTAATCAACCAATGATTACCTTCACTTAGTCATGGGGCATGTCCAATAGATCAGCCCAAGTACATTCAATGATAATACCATCAAATCAGAAACAGCAACAGCACTAATTATAAATAAAGGGCAATTTTAATTCATTACAATCATGGCTATCTCCGTGTACAGCAGGAGAAATTTGGTTGCCCAAACTAGATTATGTGCAAGAAACAGAATATAGTGTGTTAAGATAGAAAAGTATAAAAAGAGCATAGACTAAAGAAAATTTTTAAATTCAAATACGCAAACAATAAATTTACACAGTGAACAATTTGCAAATGGCCTGGCGTGTGATATTTACAAAAATAGTTTCTTATGGAGACAATGCTTCCAACTTTAAATTGCGCACAAGAGAGTCTAACAACATCCAGGACAATGTTACTATGGCGTCGACGTTTCGACTCGTCTTTGAGGCCTTATGGAGAGTTAAACCTTGGCCAGCGAGTCTTCATCAGGACTAATAGTGTGGGCAGCCAGGGGAGTAGCAAGGCCCTGAAATAGATTAAATATATATATATATAAGGCTGTTGCATAGCCAAAAGGAAAGTGTAGGCTCTAAATTTAATTTTTGGCTTACCTAATCGGTGTAGGTGGCAGGGAGGGGTTGTATAATTCAATCTCACACCCAAGAGTAGGGGGTTTCTGCCTAAAAATAAATAAATATGACAGAGGCGGTCACTAGAATGGCCCTTCAGTGGTTATAATTCATTATTGGGACCTCTAGGTTAAAATTTTTTACCTTATTCACAAAGTGAGTCTGGGTGGTGAATTAGGTCCAATCCTGCAGGCAATTAATTCTCTGATTCCTCAATATTCATGGGGAATTAATCAGGTCCTATTTCCAAGTAAAGGGAGAGGAACTCATAAGGAACGAATCTCAGAGAGCGACAGTCATCCTTTGTATGTAAGCAAGGATAATATCTTACCCATTACAGCTTCCACAGGCCCCTTCAATCGGCCAAAAAGAGGATAAAAAAGGGGAATTGGGAGTATTGTGTCAGCGTCCGTCGGTACCCGCTGCTGGTCGAATATCTAAGTGACCAATGGGAAACGGGTCAGTTCCAACCGCTACCAAGTCCAGATGAGTAAAAAACAAAGAGGTTAGAAACCGCACTCACCAGTTGAATAGTCTGTCCCAGCTTGGCGTTTAGTTCCGAGTGAGTCTGGCGTCCGTCATGGAAAGGAAAGACGGACTCTACGGAAATAACAGACTGTAGCCGCCGGTATCGCGGGACTAAGAGGCTTAAGTCTTATTTTAATTCCGTGTTCATGGGGGTGTCTCTTAAAATCAAGAATTCACTGTGCCTTGAGAGATAGTCAATTTACGTGCACAGCTGAGTTATTGAATAAGGGATATGAGAATACACCTACTGTGTCGGCCATTTTGAATTGGGGCCAACGCTCAATGAGTGCATATAGTGATGTATGAAAACATAATCATGTAAAGATATTATATGATTTCAAAATGATTTACAAACATTTTAAATTCAAGTACACTTTAACATTTTGTCATGTAATTAACGCTCAACAATGAATATTATCCCTCCAACAAGTACATAGTAATACAGTGTATAATGTGCAAATCTGCAAGTAATTCAACTCATAGTTAAGTTGATTACATCTGGTATCTCGAATGGTCTCATTCAAATTTCATAATAAACTAAACCTTCATATGGTACACATAATGTAAAATCTACTGGTTAGGGAAAAATGGCACCAGGCTGATATAGCCTATGATGCTTAATTATGCCATACTTGTCATAATGGATTAAACCCTAAGGAGAGATACCTGCCTATTTATTTCCTCCTGTTCATTAAGGCCCTGATTCACTGTGTTAAGAGAGTATATCCATTTGCATTCTCTTAGACTGAGTAGGTTTCCAAAATCGCCACCACGTGCATGTGCTGTAACCTTCTCAATTACCCACCACCTGAGGCTGTTACAATCATGGTCAAAGGTGGTGAAATGGTCAACCAATGGGGCCCCTGGTGTTTTGCATCTAATGCGGCTGCAGTGCTGGAGGATTCTGCATTTCACTCTTTGGGTAGTTTGGCCCACATATAAAAACCCACAGGGGCATATGATTGCATAAATAACCCCTGCCGTATTGCAGTTACTGTGTTGTTTTAGAGTGTGCGTTGTGTTGTTGTAGCTAAATGTGGTACATTCTTTAGTTAAGGGACATGCACGACACGGTCCGCACTTCGTATGCCCTTTGACTGGGGGTAAGTCCCAGAGAGTAGTCTGTCCCACCACTTGCCTCATAGGTAAGAGAGATCTAACCAAATGGTCCCTCACATTCATTGCCTTGCGGAATGCATGCAGTGGAGGGGGTGCTCCCCCAAGTTCCTCACTTACCAAGTGCCAATGGAGGTTGATCGATTTTTTAATGGCGCTGCTAGCTCGCAAGAGGGCGTGGCACAATCATCGGGAAAATCTACTGGCCCCAACCCCCAAAAAACAAAGCGAGGATCGTCTAGTGTGTGTCACCACCTTTAACACTAAAAGCAGCGCCATTAAAAAATCGATCAACCTCCATTGGCACTTGGTAAGTGAGGAACTTGGGGGAGCACCCCCTCCACTGCATGCATTCCGCAAGGCAATGAATGTGAGGGACCATTTGGTTAGATCTCTCTTACCTATGAGGCAAGTGGTGGGACAGACTACTCTCTGGGACTTACCCCCAGTCAAAGGGCATACGAAGTGCGGATCGTGTCGTGCATGTCCCTTAACTAAAGAATGTACCACATTTAGCTACAACAACACAACGCACACTCTAAAACAACACAGTAACTGCAATACGGCAGGGGTTATTTATGCAATCATATGCCCCTGTGGGTTTTTATATGTGGGCCAAACTACCCAAAGAGTGAAATGCAGAATCCTCCAGCACTGCAGCCGCATTAGATGCAAAACACCAGGGGCCCCATTGGTTGACCATTTCACCACCTTTGACCATGATTGTAACAGCCTCAGGTGGTGAGTAATTGAGAAGGTTACAGCACATGCACGTGGTGGCGATTTTGGAAACCTACTCAGTCTAAGAGAATGCAAATGGATATACTCTCTTAACACAGTGAATCAGGGCCTTAATGAACAGGAGGAAATAAATAGGCAGGTATCTCTCCTTAGGGTTTAATCCATTATGACAAGTATGGCATAATTAAGCATCATAGGCTATATCAGCCTGGTGCCATTTTTCCCTAACCAGTAGATTTTACATTATGTGTACCATATGAAGGTTTAGTTTATTATGAAATTTGAATGAGACCATTCGAGATACCAGATGTAATCAACTTAACTATGAGTTGAATTACTTGCAGATTTGCACATTATACACTGTATTACTATGTACTTGTTGGAGGGATAATATTCATTGTTGAGCGTTAATTACATGACAAAATGTTAAAGTGTACTTGAATTTAAAATGTTTGTAAATCATTTTGAAATCGTATAATATCTTTACATGATTATGTTTTCATACATTACTATATGCACTCATTGAGCGTTGGCCCCAATTCAAAATGGCCGACACAGTAGGTGTATTCTCATATCCCTTATTCAATAACTCAGCTGTGCACGTAAATTGACTATCTCTCAAGGCACAGTGAATTCTTGATTTTAAGAGACACCCCCATGAACACGGAATTAAAATAAGACTTAAGCCTCTTAGTCCCGCGATACCGGCGGCTACAGTCTGTTATTTCCGTAGAGTCCGTCTTTCCTTTCCATGACGGACGCCAGACTCACTCGGAACTAAACGCCGAGCTGGGACAGACTATTCAACTGGTGAGTGCGGTTTCTAACCGCTTTGTTTTTTACTCATCTGGACTTGGTAGCGGTTGGAACTGACCCGTTTCCCATTGGTCACTTAGATATTCGACCAGCAGCGGGTACCGACGGACGCTGACACAATACTCCCAATTCCCCTTTTTTATCCTCTTTTTGGCCGATTGAAGGGGCCTGTGGAAGCTGTAATGGGTAAGATATTATCCTTGCTTACATACAAAGGATGACTGTCGCTCTTTGAGATTCGTTCCTTATGAGTTCCTCTCCCTTTACTTGGAAATAGGACCTGATTAATTCCCCATGAATATTGAGGAAGCAGAGAATTAATTGCCTGCAGGATTGGACCTAATTCACCACCCAGACTCACTTTGTGAATAAGGTAAACATTTTTAACCTAGAGGTCCCAATAATGAATTATAACCACTGAAGGGCCATTCTAGTGACCGCCTCTGTCATATTTATTTATTTTTAGGCAGAAACCCCCTACTCTTGGGTGTGAGATTGAATTATACAACCCCTCCCTGCCACCTACACCGATTAGGTAAGCCAAAAATTAAATTTAGAGCCTACACTTTCCTTTTGGCTATGCAACAGCCTTATATATATATATATTTAATCTATTTCAGGGCCTTGCTACTCCCCTGGCTGCCCACACTATTAGTCCTGATGAAGACTCGCTGGCCAAGGTTTAACTCTCCATAAGGCCTCAAAGACGAGTCGAAACGTCGACGCCATAGTAACATTGTCCTGGATGTTGTTAGACTCTCTTGTGCGCAATTTAAAGTTGGAAGCATTGTCTCCATAAGAAACTATTTTTGTAAATATCACACGCCAGGCCATTTGCAAATTGTTCACTGTGTAAATTTATTGTTTGTGTATTTGAATTTAAAAATTTTCTTTAGTCTATGCTCTTTTTATACTTTTCTATCTTAACACACTATATTCTGTTTCTTGCACATAATCTAGTTTGGGCAACCAAATTTCTCCTGCTGTACACGGAGATAGCCATGATTGTAATGAATTAAAATTGCCCTTTATTTATAATTAGTGCTGTTGCTGTTTCTGATTTGATGGTATTATCATTGAATGTACTTGGGCTGATCTATTGGACATGCCCCATGACTAAGTGAAGGTAATCATTGGTTGATTAGAAATAATTGTCTGAGACCACTGCTCTAACCATTGAGCCACGCTTCTCCACGATATTCTGATATTGGATCAGAATTAATAGAAACAGCTGAAAAGACAATCATTCTGATACATTGCCATTTCCTTTGTAGACTTCAGTCACACTTGCACCTCAACTCACTAGCAGCCTCAATGTAGAAATTCTGCTATGACCAGAGAACTTTGTGAGGGTATGCAGATCCACTGACGTCACTTACAACCTGCCTGATATGTCCAGCCTGCCGGTGCAGGTGGGCAAGGTGAACAAACTGCAGCGGGTGGCAGTGGAGGAACGGAATGAGTGGAGGTGGTAATGAAGGACTCACAAGTTTGACTCAGATCAAACATAATGAAAAATCATGGGCTTATGTAGGGATCAGAGTTCCTGCGTCCTTCTTCTTATAGAAGAAATTATTGTTTTGTAATTCATTTTGGTAGTGATCTGCCAGCGTTGATGGTGACAGGAGGGGCTTGCTCTGTGCTTTCGTGGGTGCCAGAACTCTATTTTAAGGCTGAAACCTTACATTTTGAAGAGAAAATATCTGCTTAATTTGTAGCAATTTTCTACAGACAAAGCCCCTTTTTTCTCCCCAAAAGCACTGATGTCACACCCTGTATAGGAGATTTACGCACTTCCATTCTGTGGCATGAATTGAAAGTGGTGTGTGCTTGAAGGGTTAATTCACTGTTGGTATATCTTGGGGCACTGGCTGCAGTAGCTTTACATTTTATTAGTGACTAATGCTCAGAATGTCATTCAAGGGAGAAAAGTGGAATAGTTAAAGGAAGCACCTTTGTTTATTAGATTCTGGGACAACAGCTTGATCTTTGACTGTCGCAGTACATAGTAGGGAGACTCTCGCACAAATGTAGCTCGTTATTTTTGGGTTATAGTAATGTGAATTGAAGACAAAAATGGCCTTCACAACCTTAAGTAAAGTTTCCAAACTTTTTTTTTTTACTTTGGCCACCTTCGCAAAGTGATGGCGAAAACTTTGCGCATTCAAGAAGGATTATGCTTTGCCTCGTTTCCCAGAAAATCGATTTTTTTGCAGTAAGCTATGTTGCAAAAGTAAAATGTGCACAGAAAAATTGCATATGTTTTCCATGTTCATTGGTTTTAGCTAGAATGAAGGCCAAATTATGCCGGGAAACATAGCGAAAGACAAAAATTGAGATAGCGAAAGACAAAAATTGGGATCTTTGCATATCTAGTCTCAGGAAATAAAAACGTCCCACACATCTAATACCAATGTTTAAGGCCAGGTGCATATATTAAGGAAAAGAATTGCATTTATAGTTTGTTTTATAGCAGTTTGTGCACTCTCTGTATTTCAGCACACAAGGCCTGAAATAATATTCAGTAAAGCACTGCATCTGTTGGATATCTTTTTCTCCTGTAAAATTTATATAATTTTTCCTTTGACTCAAAATGAAGAACTAATAGCAGCCATTAAAATAACATGTGAATTTGGCTTTGAATTAACTCGTACATTTGGGGTCAATTTAGCATGTGGCACACTAATGGAAGAAAAAATAGTGGGAATGTTGCCACTAACAATATTTTCTTACTCTTAAAACGTTTGCTAAAACATAATAACTTCCAAGTCAAATCGAGCTTGAATCAGTGCCAAGAAAATGGCGTGTAAAGCCTAGCATTCAGCTTGATTTGGTTGGCACAGATGTAAGCTCAACTGTTTCCCTTGTACTCTATTAATAGCTTGACTCAATAGTCCTACTGTGGGTTCAGGCAAGTTAGGAGTGAGATTGTTCCACAAGTCTTCAATCATATGTGTACCCAAAATTAAAATGTGGAAGGATGAAATGTTGTTCTAAATGGCCTTCACTCACAACACTTCTTTCGCACCTAAATTCTGCGAATTTGTCGAAAAACGGGCTACTTATGGTTTCAAAAGAGAGATCTTCTCTCACAGAATTTGATGTGCCCAAAGTGTACACCTGCAGATAGCACCAGTGTCCTTGGATATTCCACAAATATGGTGTATCTTCTGCAGCCACATGGAACATGGATGTTGCCATGGGAGGGTTCCAGATGTCGGCCATGAGCGATGCTGGAAACAGCCACAAAGTTGTAACTGTGGCTATGATATCAATATCCTCAATGATTTTCACACCTACCTTTCACACTTAACTCCTACATTCTCTTAAGTGAAATGTATATATCTCCACTTGGAAAGTATTTTCCAGGGAGAGGGAAAAAGTAAATCTGCAACACATTAACCCGGACCATAAACTAGCAGACTTTTCATCAGCGGAAAATCTGCCCTGTTAGAACTAGACATAACATGGAAGCTGCAATTTTATGCGTTTCAATCCATAGCCATTGGATATTTTTGAGCCATAAAAATCAATACGCGTTACAAAAAATTCTTAAGTGACCCTTATTGTTCAGGAGCACCTTAATATATGCACATTATTATAGTATTTACCATCTCTAATGTTTAGCTACACATTTCTTTCCATATTATCCCAGGTAGTCCCTAAGAAAGGCGAGCATGTACAGTCTTAATGGTAATGATGGGTCTGTTGGAAATGCTAATCTTCTTTGGTGCAGCCCTAGGCTTGCAAAGCCCCTTTATGGAACTAGCCCTAGGATGAAGTAACGAGGGGACAGGGCACTCGCTGAGCATGGTTATCTGAAGGTGGTAGCAGTAAACAATAACCAGGTGGGGAAACGCTTTCAAAACTGTGACTTCGAATGTAGAGCACAAAGCGAAATATGATGGATTGCATACGTGAAAGCAGCCTATATAATGCAGCCTTCAACTTGGGGGTGGGTGACCGGGTAGCAGTGCTTAATTTCAGCCAGTGGTTTCCGGTGCTCGACACCAGCACTTAACTGTCAACACCGACGCTTGTGACAGTCTGCCGCAAGTTGGCGCTGCCTGGCTAATTTATGAATGACTACAACAACAGTTGAGGATGTATTCAATATACATAAAAAAATGACTATTACCTGCCGCTCAAACCATTCTTATAGCTTTGGGGGCCTGAAATAGTCTGAATTGTCACAGTTGTAGGACTGAGATGGTTAGTAGTTGTGTTGTTACTATCATTGGCAGCACGGCATGGGCAAAGTGTGGTGCAAGGTGCAGCTGCCTCCTGACGAGAGCCATGTCACTTTTTTCTTTTTTTTTTTTTTTACAAATTAAGCCCTGCCGGGTTGGGGTCCTACCACTATACTGCATCAGCGGTCTGAGCTTGTAAGAGCGGTGGGATCCGGTGGGGGGGATTTCGACATACGACCACGAGGAAAATGAGTTATTTATTAAATTTTCCCTCGTGGTCATCTGTCGAATCCTCCCTTAACTGCCCCCTCTGCCTCCTCACCTCTCTTACCTGCACGTGCCGCGGCTGCTATACTGTAACGGTGCTGCCTGGCTGTATAGAAGGCAGCGTCTCGGTTAACTATTTCTGGCTGTTTTTCCGAGATTTCGGTGTCTATTGTGCTCTCCCAGAACTGTGCCGATGCAGCCATCAAGAGGCTGAGAGTGGGGATGTGTGTTTTTTTCCAGGAATTGCTAGTTTAGAAAGAGTGGGAAAGTAATTATGTGAGCCTGCCTCTGGCCCAGCCATGGCTTTGTGTTTTTTCTGTTCAGTACAACAATGCTTTGGCCACAGTGACAGATCTGCAGAGGCCTCTGTGCGAAGGGCAGAGGTAAAGGGAGGCCTGTTGTGTGGCACCTGGGGCAGGCCTTCATTCCTGAAGTCTGTCATCCGGGTCACTGATTCTGCCACCAGAACAAGGAAGAGAGTCACTGTTGCTTTGTTTTCACTTCTACGAGAAAATCGAACTTGGCTTTCCACGAGCGGGCAGTGTGGTAATTAAGGCTGTGGGTGGCCTTGTTAAATGAGCAGAGAGCTAATCAATGTGATGAAATGGATTTAACGCGAGCTGACAGTCTGTTTTAGACCGAAACATGGAAATTCTCTTGTATGAAGCAGGTGGGGCTCGTGTTCAGGTGTGGGATACGAGTGCAACACATCAGTATATGCAATCCTTTTTTATTGTATAGTTTGTGCACTTTCACAATATTAAAATACATATACAGCAACACATACGTAATTATATATTAATTTATATCGAATTGTCAGATAATTTATAAATGAAATATCATCACGTCAATAGATAGGGTATTTTATTGTCCCTTGACCAATCTAGAGCCAACCCCAGGCAATCACTTCTGTATTTTGTCCATAAATACATGGACATCTCAGGATGTAATCTTATACTTGATGAAGTAAGTACATTGTACTTTTCTCTTTATAATCCAACTGTAGCATTAACTCAACACCTACAACCAAGCTAGACGATAACTCATTTATACAAAACAATGCTAACGGAATATCATTTAAGGAGCAGAGGCTTACAGCTAAAGGTGTTTCTGGATTACCTGTTGGTTTGGAGAAGCAATGCAATTACAATGTGTAATTTAATCTGTTGTTGCTAATTAATTTCCTGGGCCTAATTCACAAACATCAATTTGACTCTAGAGGCACAAAAATACCCCAGACTACACATGGAAACGTGCAAATCTTAGGTATATGTATACATTCCTCCTTTGCAAGTAATCATAAATTGCCGCTGGGTGAATAATGCACACACATATTTGAAGTTGAATTCTACAGCATTTGTACAGGAAACTGTTTTCTTCGCTCCTACTGTTCCCTGCCAGGGATGTTGTTGGGGAGTTATTTTTCTTTCTATTTGTGAAACACATGTACTACACTTGTCTGGTGTAGCATGTGTGTTTTCACAGTGGGGCATGTTACTCAAAATGGTTGAATATTCAAACTCACAATTTTGTGGGTCTTGCATGCAATTTATGTACCATCCCTTTTTTTAATTTTAATTTTATTTTTTTTACTCCTCATCTCACCACGTCAAGTCTTTGTGGAACTTTTACAGCCATATTCTCTACCTGTTGGCCACTTGGCCGACCACGCTTCACTCGGGTCGCTTGACCTCTTCCTCTTTAGTACCGGGGACATGGTGTAAATCATTGGAGCGAATTTATGTACCATCCCTTGACAAACCATTGCCGTGCCCCTAAGTGTCAACGTAATGCTACAGGTAATCCAATTATATGAGCATATTTTTCTTTTTTATGTAAATGGTTGCTGGTGACATTGCTTTGTGTATTTGCTGCGGCAATATTTCAAACAAAAGGGAGATTTGCAATTTTTTTGACAGATACAAAAATGTCTGCACCACTTTTAGTCTCTGAAACTGCTCTAAAAAGATTTTTTTTTGTTTCACTTTTAAATGTGGCTTTTTTCATGACCATCTATATAAACCAAACGCAAACTCAACATTTTTAAGCTCTTTACGCAAAATACTTCAATTCGTTTTTTCCACTTATCAATTATTTTGCGTTTTCCAAAGGAAATGATTAGTTAAATGTCTATTCATAATCCTTACACAATGAAAAAGAAAGCATGCTTGTGGAATATGACAGTGATTTATAAAGTAATAAAAACTGAGAAAGAATCATTAGCATTACCATTCCAAACAATACAGATAAGGAAACCCCATACGCTTACAAGAGGGAGAGGAAGAAAGAGGGAAAAAAAGGGAAATTAACTATGGAAAATGTAAAAGACGTGATTAAGTATACATTAGTTATCGTAAGATTCAAACTGAATTCACAAAAGATCTAAAATGCCCCATCCACTAGGGTTTAAACTAACCTTTGATATTCCCCATAGAAAAGATTATAACATAGGATGAAGTACCTTCATTGGATCTGTTGATGACATTAAAAATTACCTCTATGTGCTGTACAATAGACATCCAAAATGTAATTAACATCACACATGGCTTTATGACTTGGAAAAACGAATGCTGTCCATACGAGAAACTACATTTAAATGTAATACTGGCAAAAGCCACCTGCACAGTTGGATTAGGCTGCTGTTCTGCCTGTTTCCGACCCCTTGTATAGGCGTTACTACTGTGCATTTCTTTGATATTCTGAGAAATGTGATGTATTAAACCCGTTCATACCTGCCAAGGTTCCTTTTGAGAATTATTTGCAAGCATAAAAGAAGGCATTTTACTTCATGAGTCATTGACTCCTCCTCTCCACAGAATGATATTTGGCTGATCACTGGTGAGATTAGGAAGTTGAACCCCACCAAACAGTCCCTACCTCCATGGTTGAAGCTCTGTGAACATTGTGGGTCACTTGGGTGGGCATATGCAGGGCTTTAAGGGGGATGAAAAAACTAGAGGGGGGGGTCTCTCAAGGGGGCGTGGCCAATGTAATTAAGGGAGTGGCTTAAAAACACATAGGCTAAAAATTTGTGCTTTAGCATAGTGTGCCACCCGACTGGTATTTTGCTGTTTCTGTCATTGCATCCATATAAATGATACAACAAGTAACATCATACCTACAACAAGTCAGGACTATTGTCTTTGTCAATGGTTGTTAGTTGCATAAGATAAATGAGTGGCAACTATGGCTTGTATTAATATTGAAAAAGCTTCATCTTAAAGCCCTGGTTACACCAGGACAATGTTACCGCTCCAGAGTTTAAATAAGAGAAGGGAAATCCAGAGAGAAAATGACTCTCTTTAAAGGATTTCCCTTCCCCTACAACGCTCGGAAAACAACAGACCGCCTGTGCCAGGGCACAAAACAGAGCCCGATAGAGACCCGTTTCCAGACCTCCTTAAAAAAACTGCCGGTGCTCAGACCCGGTGAGACCCGGCCCACTTGAAGCCCTGGGCATATGTTCGCAACGTTTTACCGTCATCTTTATATTTACTCTGATACTATGTGTGGAGTTATTGGTGCAAATTATAATAACGCAATGAATCACTTCCATAACTTAATATCAATTTCTTGACATTTTACTGAACAGCAAAACATCAACCCTGAAAGATGTCTCTCCAGTTCAAATCTTTTTAAAAAACGGGATTTTGTAGATCCATGGGAGGCGACAAGAGCCATAAAAGGAGGGAGATGGAGCCGGGAAAGAGAGGAGGGAGGAGTACTGTGGAAGAGAGAGAGGGCTGGGAAAAACAGTACGAGGAGGTGAGTGTAGCATGGAAAGAGATAAAAAACGGAAAAGAAGGGAGAGTGATAGAGGAAGAGAGGGAAGACGACTGGAAAGGGAGAGAAGTGTCGGAGGGAAAAACCGGAAGGGGATACGAGGTGAAAGGAGGATAAGTGATAATGATGAAAGAGAGATGGATGAGAGGAGGAGAAGGTCCGGAAATAGAGAGGGGACGGGGGACATAGTAAACAAGCATTTGCAATGCAATAGGTCCCGCATTTGCAACAGTTTGAGCTCTTGGCATTGTAAATGACAATGCCTTTTATGTGTTGGTTTTTAAAACATAAATAAAAGGCATTATCATTTACAATGCCAATAACTTAAACTCTGCAATGCGAGACCTATTGCATTGTAAATGCTTGTAATTAGGTGTACCAAATGTGGTTCAGGATACTGTTGAAACCTGAGGTACTTACGCTGATCTTTCACTACATTCTTTACAGAGTTTGCGCTCTATGATTTTTAGACACATGGCTCTTATCATGTCCTATTTTTTATTATAGACTCACCACGATGTTAATATGATATGATTTGCAAAAATATTGCAAAGTTGGGAATGTTTTAAAAATGTGGTGATATTTACAAGAGCCCCAGCAAAATCTAAAAAACAAAAATCCCCTTTGCTTGACCTGCCTTTAATTGACCCTGTGCTGCCACTGGGAAATAGAAAGATGCAGGACTCAGAGAGAGGTGTTTTCTTCCAATACTGACTGGTTTCACTACAGCTGTGGTACCCACAAAACATTTCCTAACACCACTATACTGGAGTGGGAAAGCCTCTATTGTTTAACTTGAATAATGGGAATGTTACCAACACTTTGTACCAAAGACAGTTTCAGAGCGAGATGGTTCTGTTTATAGGATTGCATCGGAGCACGAATACAAAACATTGGAAAGGAAGATAGGCCTGATCATGACCTCAGGCTGCATTACACAGAAGAAAAGCAAAGCCTGGTCTGTAGGGTCCTGTTGTGAGAGTTCCATTTCGATGTAAAGGGACACTGAACACATCTTTTTCAAGAGCCCTTTCTGATAAAGTCATGTTATGAAGTGTAGGCTAGCGAACACATCTTTGGTGTTTGCATTTGTATTCTTTTAAAATATTCAGAACAATGTAAGACATAAAAAGTAACAAAACTAACGAGCAGATATAAAGAAACCCGTGGATTACAAAAAGGTGAAATGCCCTGTCCTCCTCCGCGTATATTTCTCGGAATTAAATAAAATGCTCAGAACTACAAGGCCGTACTGATGGTAGATACGTGTTATGCAAATAACAGTAACACAATAATGGGGTATAACCACATGCCCTGTTATTTAAACGAGCATTAGTAAAGCCAGTATGTTCGTTCGAGTTTGTAAAGCTGAAGTGTTTTTTTAAATACAGTTTTTATTTTATGCTTAAGTCACAAACACAAGTTAAAAAAAAGAAAGTGTTGCCACCTACCTTATGCTCGCAATATAAATATTACTGTTAAAATCATTCACTTGTATGGCTGTTATATTAGTGATGTGATGTTTTTAACTAACCTGCCTTTGGATTGGTGCTATGTGTTTTTTATTATTATTTGTGGATGAGACAATAGTAAAGTGCCTCCTAACCCAGCACTCAAAGAGCAGGGATCTACAATGTTACTCATAGCACATAGATACTATGTTCCAATATCACTTAAACACTTATTAACACAAACTTCGAAAAGGAGACGGGAAAAATAAATAACTGTCTAGCAGGCTACCTGAAGTGTAGAAAAAGAAATAGTGAGTATTTAAGGTTACTATAAAAAAAAAATAAGGGAAGCATAACTTGAACCAGCTTTGTCACTGAAAAGAAGGAAGCTGTTTAACCCTTTAAGTGCTGCCGTCGGCCAACGGGCCACCACCCGTTATTCGAACGTTCAGCACTGGGCGCTGAACGTTCGACGCTCTTAAGGAGTTAAGGCGTATGTCAACAATGTGCACAGGCTTTGTGCAGTCGCTCAAAGTGAAGTGAGCCAATCAGTAAAGTGGGCTGACCCTCTGCCCCATGCTTCATGTTGTGGTGGGTGGAAGCAAATTTTGAATGACAATTTAACAGACCAGTGGATGAAGCCCACTAGGTAAAAGCCCAGTTATTTATGTATATTATGTATGAAGTTTTGGAAAAAACAACAGTCTGGCGCAACAACTAAAGCTGTCTCAAAAGCCAGAGCTTAAAGCTCTGAAAGGAAGCCCTGGGTGTCACCTAGTGGAAAGAAGCCCTACACATTTGCATGCTTCTGGAGCTACTGGTCAATCGAGCCAGAGAATGTCCCTGAAAACAGCAACTAATATGATGGAAGTAGACTCAATATCGGGCCCACCTAGATTGAGGAAGGGTCTAAAAGGAAAACGGAATGTGCGGTAAGCCAACACAAGCATTTGTATTCTCATCAAGCACCTGTATCCTATATTTAGAGTTCCCGGTTTTATGGTATTTATTTTTTTGACATTTCTGTCTGTATTTACCCATATTTTTTTTAGCTCACTTTTTCTGTATTTATCCATTTTTATTTGTGTTTTCTGTATAAATGAAGCTGCAATGGGTATTTTTCCACATTTATTTAATTGATAAATGCATACTCACATTTGAATGTCCAAAAGGTTTCAGCTGTATACAGTGCAATAGCATTATCTGAAAACACTTGCATTGTAGAATAGCACAAAAAGCTGTAGATCGCACTAAATTACAGTTAATTAGGAAATCTATTGCCTTTTTACATCTCCTCTGCCTCTCAATCTGTACACTTACTGAACTGGCACTCATGATTGACAGTAGAAAAAATAGACCAAATAAGGCCTATTTTCTGTATTTTTCTGCAGTTAAAAATAAATACACACATGAAAAGAAGTAGTTCTCTGTCTGTATTTATCTGTAAAAATCAGTGAAAACGGAAAACTGGGAGCCCTGCATATATGCAAGAGAAAAATTGGAAATGCCGCCAGCTGTCACTTTATTTTCACAATAACAAATGGCAATAAAAAGGTTAATGAATACAAGCATTGGCAAAAATAATAGGTCTCTGATTTAAATAGCAGAGCTATTAATGTTGCTCATGCTTATTTGGACTGGCACACAAAAACATGCATGAAGACGCACTACATGCATATAGTGATATGGTTTTCCTTTAAAGGAAACTCATTCCAAGGCGATCGCTACGTGACATGATGCATGCTCGCACATGCTTCACAATCAACGTCTACATGCAGGGTGGCACAGGTGATGCCTGATCACCCTAGTAACCCTAAGAAAAGGGTAGGGTCCTTAAAAAGCATGAGAGGTTCAATTCCTGCCATGGATATGTATAAAATTACCTTCCCTGTCTGTTTTGCCACAGTCCCACAGAACAATCGCATTAATCAGAATCACACATTCCTTACTCGAATAGATTTATACTGAAAATTCTCACCTTCATTCACCAGGGCATTAACATAAACACTTTTTGTAAAACATGTCACAGTCATATCAAACAAGGTGAATTAAGGAAAATACCAGCACCAGGGAATAGATTGTGAGTCTTCAGTGAAAACTTGAAGGGCAACAATATGCCTATGTGCGCGCAAATCACAATTTGAGATGATATTATGGAAAAACTCTCCAATGAAATTTCTGTGGGTTTGTAGTTCTAATGTTCCAGTGTTCTATATGTTGTCCTGAGGCATACAAAAACCTTTAATCATCATGAGCAAAACAAGTTCTTCTTAGGTGATAAGTGACCCCTATTGGATTAGTCCTAGATAGCTCGTCCGCGTAGTGTGGTGTTGATGTGAATCAACCCATATTTCTTCTAGGGACTCTACAGGACCTTATGAGCCCAGTTTATCAAAACAAAGTAAGCATTATGTTAAAAGAACCTGGTACAAACATTTTTGTCTGAAAGTACAAGTGCAGGTCTGCATCATAGTTTGAAAAACGATAATTGACGAAGCAGTTCTACTCGTGGGCTTGGAAGGAAAACATCCATTTCAAGGTAGGCATTATATCGTAGTGCCTTTACAACGCAAGTCGTTACAACGACGCGTTGTTTCATTGCATGCCATTACAACGCAAGGTGTTACAACCACTTGCTGTAGGGGGCAGAAAGGTGTTGAATTTGTTGGATTTTCAATCCAACACCTTCTCTATTGTTGCACACACTGGAGTTGAATTAGCAAATTATCCTATTCCAAACTCCAGCGCCCCCTACAGCAAGTCGCTGTAACGACTTGCGTTGTAATGGCATGCGATGTAAGAACGTGTTGATGTATCGACTTGCATTGTAATGGCATGCGTTGTAAACGCATGTGTTGTAACAAGTGCTATTTGCTTGGAACCCTGTTAAGAGTCAAGGTATAGCTCGCTTAATTATGTAAAGCACATATTTTGTTCCGATTCATAGACCAGGAGAAGAAAATTACTTTTAAAAAATGTTTCTCTCTCAAGTGCGACACCGGAGTGCTAAGAACTTGTGCTTATGCTGGTTTAAGGGCCCCTTTAGAGGAAAAATGTTGGTCATGGTTCATGATGGCTACTCTGAAACACACTAAGGCAACTTTTCAAGGAATGAGTCATGACACAGCCTCCATGATGAATGCCCGTCCTTGGAAAAGTCAATTAAAAAAAAAAAGAATTAAATGTGTGCAAAATTGCATTTGAGAAAGAAGTGGCCAGCAGCACATTGCAGCTGCTGGGCACACGACGAAGTAGAAAGATGCAATTGATCCATTCAGAACAATGTGAGACTGAAATGCTCCATTGGAGGAAACCCACTGCATAGGAAGCAGGGAAGTGAGTTAGACAACAAAGCCATCCAGTCATGAGCAAGGGGCTGACGCAAAGTTCATTCTGCGTGTTGGGAATATGAGGTCTAAAGTTATAGATGTGTGTAGCTGAAACCTAAAAATCTGAAGGATGATAAAGACAACAAATATCAGGTGATGGTGCCTTAATGGATCACTTATACTATTCAAACAATACCGATTGTAGTAATAATAACCAGTTTGTAAATATTCTGAAACAAGTGAGCCTTCCTTACTTAAATTAACCCTATCATATTTAATAATTCCACATTACAGCTAATTCAGGATCTCTTAATTTTTGTTTCTTTAGTTTTGTAGCTTTAGCTTTGTACTTTTGCCTCAATTGTATCACTGTATCAAGTAGCAGCTTAATCAATAAACATTGCTAGTCATAAAGTTTCACAAAACAGGCTGGAGCCTCATTGGGGAAGGCCAATATATTAGAGGGTGGAGATAACATTTTTGCATGGGTCATGTTGCCACAACAATGGACAGTGCAGGACAGTTCTCAGGGCCCAACACTGCCCTGTCTGATTCTCCATACTCCCATTAAAAAGTGGGACAGAGCAAACACTATCAAGGATGGTGTGTTGTTTCTGAGGATTCTAGAAACAACCCGAAAGTCTCCAATCTCCATACTCCAACAGAGTGGTAGTATCTACTTCTTCCTATATTTATGATAAGGCTGACAGAAAAATAATATGTGATTGATACATCCTTCGTCTGGGGACAGAAAGGGCAGGTCCAGTCTGGGTCAATGTCATGTTGCCCCATTTAGCAGTGTAAATGCGCAATGGTAGGGTCCTGAAACGAAATTTTATGTACAGGATTATTACCAGTGGGAGTTCAATAGAGTCCATGTATTCTTCCATAAGGAAGATATCTTTAAATAAAAGGAAGACCAGTGTTAAGGTGCCCAAACTCCTGTTCCTGCTCAATTCTTCCTCTATATTCCTCCAGTAAATTCTCCTAAGTGCAGCCTTTGACACACCGGTCATAGCTCCCAGATTAGTCCACAGGTGTTCACATCCCAACTTTACCAAGTAGATCTTGATATGCTCAAACTTGAGGATCCTGGAAATTCCAGGCTGTCTAAGTATTACATATTTTAAAAGTCGTTCGAAAAATTAAGTGCCGAATTAATAAATTGTACTTGTTCTTTTAGTTGTGAATAGTGTGTCACCTCAAGTTGAATCACCTGTACCCACTTTGTTGGGAGTCAGTGCCTGACATAAAGTAGACATTAAGGGTTTCTTAGTTTGGCAAGGTTGTGAACGAGGTGAAGGTAGCACGTTTATTCATGAATTTTGTGACTTTTTGTGTTTTCATAGTGAAGCAACTGTTAGCATATTAGTCAACCCTATCTACTTTTCATTTTAAGCTTTTTTATGGAATTTCATTATGATTTTTTTGTTTGGATCTTGTATAATATTCGGTATACTGGGTTATGATGCTGTGCGCGTCGCAGTACGTTGTTGCTCGTGTTAAGATATAATGGTGGCATATGATATTGGTAGCGTGGAAATATGATGGTGTGTTATGTGCACATATGATGTTTTATTAAACGTCATCTTGATTGTTCATCAGGATGTCCTTTAGACAATTTTACTCCTCTGAGTTGTGTTTGCAAACTCTGACTTTTGTTAGTATTATATAATTCTATTTCAATCATGTGAGGATGACTTCACAACAGTGTCCCACCGGGATCGTAACATGTTATGAAAGAGTGTTTTTATCTTGTTTTCATCGTATATTTTTTATGTTAAACTGAATTAAATTATGAAGAGCAGTTGAACACTTTGCCTAGAACAATTTTGTGTAAAATATATCTCAAACATTGGTACAATACAAAGAAACAGTATGCATTGTATGGAGTCCGCATCTGACCCAGTTACAGAAACCTTGGTATGATGAGGAGAAGGCAGGGGATAGTAACAGTGCAAGACAACACATTATGAAGTTAGATGTGTACATTGCATATATATTTACCATTCTTAGCATCTGGAGATTAAGCGAGTTGCCCAGAACGGCACTATTTTGTTGTCATGTGCCTAACCCGGACTTTGAAACCAAAATCTGGCTTCAATTTCTGCAGTGTGGCCATCAGACCATACTTCCCACATCATAGGATATAGATTTAAAACAGACTACCCATTACTTTTAACACAGTCTTTTAAAGACATATGAGTTGTCTGCAACAAGAAATTGCACGATAAATGTTGGCCATTGATATGTATTTTTTCAAAACCTTTCCACGTAATTCATGTGGAGTGGGCTGAGTAGGCGATACCTGGAAATTGTTTTGCGGAATTAACTTTAAAAAGTGCTTATCATGCGAAACTGCAACAGTATTTATTACGAGAGAGTCGAGCCCACTTTGTGGGTGGGTAATGGGTTAGTACTCCGTGAAAGATTAGCTTTTTTAATTCTAAACGGAGAACAATCTGCTTTCTGTGTTACAGCTTGGGCTTAAGTTTGGCAGGCCAAGGTATTCTTATTTTTCAGGGGAGTGGGCCAACAAGTAAGTCCATTAGGTGGGTTTTTCATCTATCGTACAACTGGAAGACGTGCTTGATATGTGCAGGAAAGGAATTTTTGCCCTTGGCAAAAGTGGTTACCTTGAACACCAGCAATGGGTATAACCTTAAGGTAGTTTGCCTTTCACAGATCCACAGTGGGTGACAAATATGGGGCACTGGGGTTAAGGAAAAGAGTTGTATCTAAGCAAAATATCTTACCTCTGTGTAGTTGTCTCCACCCACTGGCGTCATTGCGACCATACAGGGGTGTGGCATAGCCTCTCTCGTCTGCCAAGATATGCAAACAAACCTACTGTTTGTGTGTTAGATTTTGGTGTCTTCTATTTTCAAACTTTGATCAACAATGAATCGGATGGCCCCTCTTCAGTCTTGGGAGTGCCCTCCATTAAACAGAAACAGTGTTTGGAGATCCACTGTCCTAAAGTGTTCAGTATCATACTCTCCCTTGGCCCTTTTTAGGACTAGAGGCCTTAAATGCTGTGCTGTTACTTGACAACAAGTTCAATCAAAATGCTGCTTTTGACAATGATGATTATTTACCAAAGTGACTTAAAATGTTCAAGAAGTCTGGTAAAACCAATACAAGCAGATTGCCATGGTGTGTTCTTTATTTGGCTGCTATGTTGGGGAACTGTCCGTAGGCCACTGAATAAGTGAACAGGAGGATTTTTTTAGGGATATGTTACAAAAATAACCTTTGAGCAAAAAGAATGTGAAATCTGAAAGGAGGAGGTAGCTCCAGCAGTTAGGTGGAATAATGCACAACCTGTCATAAGTGTTCTGATAATCTCTTTGTGGCGAGAGTAATACAGTGGCATGTGCGTAATAAAAAGCTACATCTAAAGAATACGCCATTGGCGCTGCTTTGTTTCTTGTACGGAAGACGATATTGTTGCTGATATCTTATAGGATTTATGAGAAAGCTAGGAATCATTTAGACGAAGATGTGGCCTGGTGGCATCATTTCTGACACTGGCAATGTGTTAAGCAAAATACAACTGTTCAGTATGTTGTCTAATACTTCATTTTATGAGAATATGATTCCTGCTGTCTCTTAGTTCTAAGAATAGCTCAATTTAAAGGCAGCCATAGAGTTTGGTGGATCTGGGACATCTACCAAAAATGTGGTAGACATGGTTTCTGTAAAGTGACGTCATTGGACCTCGTTCACAGTACTATCCTTTGTACAGGACCTCATTTTTAAACATCCTGGCACAAAAGAAATGTTATTTGGGGAGCACTTTGTCGCTCCTTTGGGATATGTCTACTCTATATGAAACATAACATATATAAAGCCAGATCAATGCCATTTGCAGTGTTTATAGGATGCCAAACATGTTCATCACATCAAGAAAAGGCAGTGAGTGGCTTTTATTCCCCTGAGAGATATCTCTGCTTTGTGGAGGGTGGACCTGAGGTGTCCCACCTCTTGGAATTGACTCAATGGGCTTATCTTTGGGGTGAATGGAATCCCCAGTCGCGCCCACAGACACACACACACACGTACGTCTCAGGGAAACCAGTGAATGCCTCTCCACAAAATTGGGCCAGCAAAAGGTGGGTTTAATCCTGTTTTTTTCTTAAATCTGCAGCCTACAACTTTGTAATGCCAATTTAGCATTTGTAGCAGTCGTTGTATACCGGGCAGTCCATACTGCCTGGCCATAGGCATATCCAACACTGTGAGGTACAGGCCAACAGTTTTCTTAAGCAGCATCTGGGTGCCTTTAAAATGATCTTCCATATACATCATGCACGTATGGAGCCTAAATACTGTAAGGACGATCAAAGGTATCAAGGAGATGTTTGTCTGGACAGATCACCCTAATGGGACAAACAGACTAGGCTGCCATGAAGGAACTAGCAGGCGTTTTATTAGAAGTGACGTCAAAATCTTGACTGAAGCTTGAATGTTGGAGGTTTGTATTCACAAATGTGCAATGTTCAAAAAAGCCTAAAAACCATAATCGTGACTGAAAATTATGATTTTTTTTCCCTCCGTCGAGAACACGGTCAGAATACAAATTGTACAGGCAGGATTGATTTCTCAGTGCCAGGTTTGAATCACCCAGCACCGTGCACAAGATAAGAGGCGACATCAAGGCACAGATTCCGCTGGGATTCTGCTCAGAAATGGCAAGGGAGCAGCGTGTGATGCCTTGGGACAGAGCATCCTACCCCCATGGCTTGTGTTATCTTCCTCCAGCAGCTGCACCACACTTCCAACCCAACATAAAATAGTTTAAATAACCGCCAGCGTGTGGGATGGTGAGCATGAAGGAGAAAGAAATAAGTGAAGATTGAAAGGCAGAGAAGGAAGAAACAGAACCCTGAAGACATAAAAAAGCAGAGAGCAACAAACATGAAAGTGCACACGGAAAAGCTGAACGGAAACGTGTCAAGATGGAAAAGCAAAGAGGAAAAACTAAAATGTAAATAAAGGTAAGGAAGCAGAGACAACATTGAAACGTGAAATGAAAAGGCGGGAAGACAATCCAGAGGGGAGAGTGGAAAAGCGGACGTGAAAACATGCAAATCCGGGGAGAAAGAAGAGCAGCGTGGGTAAACCAATAGCACCTGAAATGAATAAAGCAGGAAGAGATGAAAGCCATGGGAAATAGAGAAAACCGGCCATGCAAAGAGGGAAAAGCAGCGAGACAGAAGAAGGGAGCGGCGGCTTCGTTTCTGCGGTGAACGTTTCCTTCAAGAGAGGTTTCCCGTAGCTTGTCTGTGACCTTCCTCCTGGTGCTCTATCTGCAGTGCAGGCTGATTGATGACAGCCAGCCCCTGCCACGGTGCTCGGTGGCACAGCCCCGGCATGCCTAGCAGGCGCCGACATCTGGGAGGCATCTAGAGGAGAGCTTCTACTGCAAGATGTTCTTTCAATTATGCTTTATTGATATGAAAAAAAATCATCATTCACCAGCCAGAGCACAGAGGTGGTCTTAGCATCAGCCAGCAGGATTCAGCAGAGACAAATCGCTTCTAATTCTCGTTGGAAAGAGGAGAGGCAGCAGGACCACAGGTGTGGGCATGTTGTGTTTTTTGGATGCCAACGCTGCAGTGTTTTTGGAGACAAGCTGGCTGGTTTGGCAGGCTGGAAATACACATTTGTGGCAGTCTGTTTCACATGGATGTTTCCTGTGGCAAGGAGAGCTTGCGGACTCCTAAAAGGAATGGATTTCACCTTTCGTATGGGCGTGCCATGTCCACATCCCTGATCCCAGGACACCAGTGGTAGACAAGGATCAGATGCAGGCACATACTCCACCAAGCATGGCTGAAAAAGAAAGACTGGTTCCCATTGGCTGGAGACCTTCCTTGAACTATGGTGTCTGAGGCACTTGTTGACTCCTAGGGGAAGGCTTCCGCTCTGTGCTCTGCTCGTGCTGTCAAGGACCCAGCAGGCAATGTCAGATGGAGGAGAGCCTGCCAAGGGTAATTCCTTCTCCTTGTGTGTCTGTTCTCGTCATTGTGCATGGTCTAGACACACCTTGCAGCTTATCTCTTCATGTCTGTCCAGTGAGTGCAGCTAGGGATCTCTCCCAGAGGGTTGCCGTGGGCTCTGCTCGCGCCCTGCCTGGTTTAAAGCAGCTTTTAATGGAAAGATAAGGAGGGTGATGCTGACGCACAGGGGTTGTGTATCACTGTTGATGTATATGATGCAAATTGAACAGTACATGCTACTTTAGTAACTTGTTCTCATTAGCATGCTGGGGGCAGTCTTTCCATTTTGTAAGCTCTGACAGTCGTCCTTGCAGAAATGGTTTATAGTAGACAGATATTGAGGTAGAGCAGCCTCTTCCCAGGTCTGTAAGCTCACATTTCCTGGGGGCAGAGAGGCTGGATAAAAGTAGATGATGTGTCCGATCGAGGGGTCGTTAATGAGGTAATGGATCACACAGGGAAATTCATTTTTATATCTGTGTGCCTTTTTTGTGGTTTTCCAGCTGTGCTGCACATGTTGTGCTTCTCCACTCTCCATGGAAGAGTGTGCCTCCTTTTTCGCAAATATTGTTTCCACATGTTGTTTGTGCAGCTGGTTAGGGTATCACCAGGACTGATGCTTGTGTTTGCTTTTTGGCTGCTCTTCACCCTTGTGACCCTAGTATGCCCTCTCCAGAGTCAACAACATTAGACCAAGTGACTGTGAACCATACCTCGCAATGCTTCCAGTTAATTAAGGTTCAGTTCATTTTCAGCCACACACGCGTGGCCGGCTTCTGCATACATGTTTTTTTTACAAACGGCAAATAGGATGAAGCTTTTGGCAGGATCTTCATAGCTGGTTCAGTGAAAACCGCTGGCCTGAGCCTACCACACAGAACGATGATGTTTCATGCTATGTGTATTTGTATACTGCACAACTCCCCTGGGAGGGTATCCTGGCACTGATGCAGACATTGTAAGGGCCACACTATTGTCTAGTCCAGGTGAAGAGCCAGGTCTTCAGTTTCTTGCGGAATCCAAGCATTAAGGAGCAAGCTTTGATGTACAGGGGCTAGAAGTGAGGTGGGAGAAGTCATGATCGAACAAATCGTCACTACCGTCAATGTGTGGGGCACAGTTGATCACTGGTGCACAAATAATATCCATCTTGTGGTAAATCAAACTTTCAGAGAGAAGAGACTCCCTATATACAGGAGACAAATAGAACATGGACTTTTAGGAAGATGAGGCACAGTTTAGTGGGCCCATGAGGTATTTTTATCTCCTGAATATCTCTTGGTCAAATCTTGTGTTGCATGAATGTGTCCCAGACGAATCATAGGTTAGATGAATATCTCTGGATAGAATTGTATGTTACCTGAATGTCTCTTGGTCGAATAGTGTGCTACCTTAATGAGTCTTGGTCGACTTGTGTGTTACCTGAATGTTTCACGGGGCAAATCTTGTGTTACTTGAATATCTCATGGTCAAATCGTGTTTTACTTGGATTTGTCTGAAGTGAATCGTATGTTACCTGAATATCTCTGGATTGAATTGTGTGTTACCTGAATGTTTCTTGGTCGAATCGTGTGTCACCTAAATGGATGGGGTCGAATTGTGTGTTACCTGAAGGTTTCCAGTGCAAATCTTGTATTACTTGAATATCTCTCGGTCAAATCGTGTATTACCTGAATGTATCCAAGACGAATCGTATGCTACTTGAATATCTGTGGGTCGCATTGAGTGTTTCCTGAAAGTCTCTTGATCGAATTGTGTGTTACCTGAATGTATCCAAGACGAATCGTATGCTACTTGAATATCTGTGGGTCGCATTGAGTTTTTCCTGAAAGTCTCTTGGTCGAATTGTGTGTTACCTGAATGCCTTCGGGGCGACTTGTGTGTTACCTGAATATCTCCAAGGTGAATCCTGTGTTACTTGAATATCTCTTGGTCGAATCGTGTGTTACCTGAATATGTCCAAGGCTAATTTCTTCGTTAATAAGACAAATGCCTTTTAAGTACCACCATGAGGATAGCAGAACATAGTCTATAAAACAAATTATAGTTATCAATTTTTTTTAAATGGCTAGAGGCTTATGTAAGCACAATAAGTTAAACTTCACATTTAATTAGTTTTTTTTTTTTTACTGAGCAGTTAAGCTCCTGTATTTTACATACAGTTGCATAATAACGAGACCACCAATTTAACGATAATGCCAGAGGTAACGCAAAAAGTATCTGATGACATCAAGGGTTTACTGGTTTCTCATCCTTCGCATTGCTTCGACCACTTCCTAGCTGCCAAGGAGCTATGAGAACAGCAATGAGTTAAAGTACACGAAGCACTTAGAGCTCATAAAATCCTCTTTACTTTGTGTTCTTGCTCCTGGCTCCCAGGCACCAGAAAGCAGGTTTGCAAGAGCAGATCATGGCGTCCGCGTACAGTGATGTGAATATTTCATGGCCTCTGCTTATTACCGTAAGCCTTTCTGTGTTCATGTGGAATGCGGATAAATGGCTTTTTCCATCTACCAGTTCCTCCTGTTAGTGCACATCACCTCCATTTCCCTTACCTTCCGCGCTGGGTGACCTTCCCACATTCCTCCATACCCCACAGTCTGTGTAGGGCAAGAATGACTCAATCTCACTAGTGAGTCCAAACTGTGTTCCAGTGGTTTGGTGCAGAATTGTTTTCCAAAATTGGCCACCTCGCTGAGATTTTGGAACATAGACCTTGAGCTTTGCAGGAATGGTACAAGGCAACAGCGGCTAAGCGTGGGCAGGGCCACAGGCGCGGTTGCCCTGGGCGCAAGATTCTTAGGGGGCGCTGGGGCATTCCTAGGGGCGCACATTTTAAAAGAAAAGTGGCAGGATGCTTGCCTTGCCCCAGGCGCTGGCAGCCCACCCCACGCCGCTGCATGGCAGAAAGCTTTGACCTCACTGTGGCGAGCCGAGATGCGCAGTCCTGTATCTGAAAATACATCACACAGGAAGTCGCGACTTTCCCCAGCCATGAATCTCTGAGATATGAAAGGAGCCCTGGGGTAATATGTCGCTGCTGAATAATTTCACAGTGATAAATTCTCAGCATAGCTGCTAAACTGCAGCTGTCTCCCATGGGTTCCCTTCCTGTCTAGTGATGTGAAATGTTATGCAGTAAAATGGCTACACGTCCGAGAAAGATGGAATTGTTTTTAAATTGCATTTACACCTTTATTTGCCCGACTCTGCTATTCTCCTTCTAAGAGTTTTTTTTGATTTTCTTCTTTTTGCCCATGGTATGTTTGAGGTTTTATGTCATGAATAATTTTGCATTATTTCGTGGAGTGACTGAAATAAATTGCCACGTTTTGCACGTATTGCACAACGAGGCATCGTGTTTGTGCTATTTTTGCATTATTGCTGAATTTGATGGGTTTTACATACCTGCGAAAAGTGTGTTTTTTAAATTCTTTTGGCTGAAAAATAGAACTGGCTCACTTTACCCTCATGCCATGGGGCCAGTTGACAGCTAGGTTTGCACAACAGTAACTTTTGAACTTTAACTCTTTAAGATTCATGCAGTTGCAAAAATTCATCCTTGACATAATAAGCACATTTACAATTACCCCTTTGTCTGGAAAAGGGTAAATGAATTCTGCACTGTGAGTGGGAGTTTCTACTGATGCTAACTTATTTTGACTACTTGAATCCTCCAGCACAAAGAGAACTCCTTTCATTTTCAGATGTTTTCACTCGCAAAAGTCAACATTTTTACCTTATTGGTGCCAATTCTATTTCAGTGAAGAATAAAGCTTGGCAAATTTGAGGATCAGATCACAACAGATCAAAAGACCCTCTGCATGATTCCTATATTAGTTTCACATTCTACAAGGATTTGTATTCCACTGCAAAACTCAATTCTATAAGTACTTTATTTTAAGAATAATGGCTTCTGCATTCGTAGCCATTTGATAACTGTTCATTTTCTGCCGTAATGTTGTTTAAAATAATAGGTGACACAATATGCAATTTGATTACTCCTGTGCCTTAACTAAAAAAAATGGAAGATAATATTTCATGTAGCCTGTTTGCAGGCAGAGACTAATGTACCAAATGTAATTGCAGTTTAAGCTGCATTTGTGACTGAAATTGTGCCGCTGAGCAGGAGGTTGTGCTTGCTGGGGCATTGCAAACTGTAGGGGCAGAAGAGGGCTGGCAGGAATGATGCATGTATCATTCCTTGTTGTGTGGAAGGGCATCTGATACCAAATACCAGTCTGGAAGTGTTTAGTAAGGTTAGTGGATAATATATAATGCCTCTTTTTCAGAATACAGTCACATGTATGACATTTTTGAAAATTCAGTGGGTTTGCGGCAGTGTCAGTGTCTATTTTAAGCTTGTGGTTTCCCGTCCTCAGCTCCGGCACTTAATTATCAACATCAGCACTTTTCATGAGCATCAGTTAAGGACACATTCATTAATGGTTGGCATGGGGAGATTAAGTGATTTGCAGGGAATCACAGGATGTTGAGCCAACGCTGAGACTCAAACCTGGTTCTCCAGCTCCAAAGTTGGCAGCTCTAGTCTTTACACCACATCCTCTCCCCACTTTCATGATTAGTGGTTGGTTCTGTTTTAGGCGGTGCTAGCAGGAGAAATGGGATGGTGCAAACTGCTTCCTGAAGAGAGCCCAGGCACTTATGTTTTTTAACATATTAACCACTGGGCAGTGCCCATCTTGGCAGGGATGGGAGAGGTGCAGTGGTTCACTATTATTATTAATGGTAGTAGTAGTGATAGTAATTACAATAATGTGTAGTGATCCAAAGTTCGTAGGAGCTCGACGCGGCTGAGCAAATGATGTGGTTGCCAATTATTAAGGCTGTCGAGTCTCGATTCCAACTCATGTCTAGTTCTTCTACCACTCCAGATTTCCTATCTCTTCGTCACACTCTTCCAGCAACATTTTGATCCTTGCTTTCTCCCTTTGTATTTTTATTTTCCTCCTCCTTTCTCCCATTTCTGCCCTGAACTGTTTTGCTCTGGATAAAGGTCTGATGATGAAAGCAAAGTCTAGGTCCCCAAAAATAAATGCCAGTTTCCAGAAGCTGCAACCACCTGTATAAATTAAGCAGTAGCGGCTGCTACTAAGCACGGGTAGTGGGATGTGGGGCAAGCAGATCGGGGGAATGCAAAAAATTAAATTCAACAGACTTAGCCGGGTGCCGCTGGGTGCTGCCTCCTCTGCTCAGTCTCCTCCGTGCCGCAACAGGAAGCTCCCAGCTTCCCAGAATCCCCTGTCCAATCACAACGCTGCCTTAAGAAAAGTTATGATTGGTCTGAGCGCCGTGGATCGGCGCTCAGACACGGGCTTGGAGGCTTTCCAAGTTCCCCACCAGGCTGTGTAATGCAGCCTGGTGGGGAAGATGCAAAGTGCACATGGCGGTTTGACGGCCGGTCAAACCATTATGTCCACTTTAGAATGTGCTTTACACTCCTTCCCCTGCACTGGCCAGCGTGGCCCACACACCCTGCACAGAGCAGGAAGGAAATCTAAAACGATAATAACGTTAGTTGTTATTGTTTTAGTTTGCCTTTTTACATTTCTCGCAGAGCCATGGGTCGACGCTGCTCCGCCTTAGCGGAGGAGCCGTAGCCGAAAACTGAATTGGCACTCCAAGCATTTCAGCTCTTTTGAACTGTCTGCTGCTGCTGTTCGCAAATTATTGAGATTATATCTATCCAAAATGAATACTTTGTAGGGATTAGAGGAGAGCTGTGATGGGATGATGGGCAGAAGCCTACAAATCCCATCAGGTTTAGTGTTCTGGTGGGCTGGTAAGGTCACATTGAGCCGTCTAAAATTCTTGGATTCTTCTAAAGTCTCCACAGTGGTCAGCACAAGCATTAAAGTAAGCAGCCACCATTGTGCTATATTTTGACAAAACTCCTATGCAGATGCATTTTTTATCTGTTGCGAGTCCAGGGCAAGAGGGGGCGGTGATGTTGGCCTCCTTAACTGAAGTCATCTTTTGTGGCTTCTTACTGTACTCCACAAACAAAGATGCAGTCAAAAGTTGCATTTCACCCGTTGCTGCAGAACACTCTTGACTGCGTAAGTTACGTGTCAGTGGGAGGATCATCGGGCCCAATTCACAGAACTAACTTAAGACAAAATCCTAAACTTACTACCATTTTGGTATTCACAGAAGGCACTTACTCATTTTGGTATTCACAGAAGGCACTTACTCATTTCGGTTTTCACAGAAGTTAGGAGTCCTAACTTGCAGACTCCTAAATGCCTTCTGTGAATACCTAAAGTCGTAAAGTTAGGATTTTTCTCAGTTTAGGAGTAGTAAAGTTAGAAGTCCTAACTATCTACTCCTAAACTGAGAACAATCCTAATTTAAAGACTTTCGGTATTCACAGAAGGCATTTAGGAGTCCTAAAGTTATGAGTCCTAACTTTACTACTCCTAAACAGAGAAAAATCCTAATTTGAAGACTTTCGGTATTCACAAAAGGCATTTAGGAGTCGTAAAGTTAGGAGTCCTAACTTTACTACTCCTAAACAGAGAAAAATCCTGATTTTAAGACTTTCGATAGTCACAGAAGGCATTTAGGAATCCTAATGTTAGGAGTCCTAACTTCTGTGAATACCGAAATGAGTAAGTGCCTTCTGTGAATACCAAAATGGTAGTAAATTTAGGATTTTGTCTTAAGTTAGTTCTGTGAATCAGGCTCTTCAATCATATCAAACTGGACATCATTTCCAGACTGCTCCACCTGTTCTGTTTAGAAGACTTTGTTTTATTATCTTGGCTTCTTTAAGGATATCAAGGTACAACATCAGACATAAAATATTAATTGAGAAGGCATCAAAAGCAAAAATGTCAGGAGTTTTGTATTTGAATATTTGATTTATTTTGGTGCAAAAGCCCTGTAATTTAGTAGGTAACACTCAAAAGAGCATTTATTCAGCTGCGGTATATAACAGGAGAGGTCAGCAAGGCGGTAAAGTACGAAACAGTAGAACACTGATGCAGGGACAAAGGCTCAGATGTGAAAAAGCTCTAATGTTGGGAGAGCAAACAGAAGGCCAAGGATTAGAAAGGTAACGAGTTCATATCTTGTGGAATCTATGTAAGAATTGAGGCAGATGACCCCATTTTACACAACCCTGTGCACAGGGTCATTTACTGACTGATAATGTTGGCTTTTCTGGAAAAGCATGAACAATGACATTAAAAGAAAAACCATGAGGTCAAAGATGAAAAAGAAAAACAACACTGGAAGGGGAGCATGAATGGAAGAATATTCCCAGGGAGAGGTATCCTGTCACCTTCCCAGAAAAGAGTGCCAAGAAACAAAAAATCACAAAACTAGTTCACAAAGATTTGAATAGTAAGCGTGAAAAGAATCGAACCGAGACTTACTGATCATTTTACAGCAATTATTTTTCATATAGAAACATGTTAAAAAAGCAGCAAGTGCTCTCTGGCAAATAGTTCCTATGGCGTGGTAGACATTTCTAACATGGAGGATTTGTTCAGACATAACACCATCTTCTTTGGCTTATTTATTCAATGATATTTGGTCCTCAACACTAATTCCGCAATGCTAAAGAACGACCAAATTCCCAAAAACTAAATCACAATATAAAATGATGGACAGAGTGTTGAAACGTTTCCCACAGTCACAGATCTGGGTTTAATCCATTGTTATTTTGCGCGCCAGGTCACCCTAGTTTGGACATGTTTCTAGTCCAGGTAGGACCTGCCCTGGCAGTTCGGGCTGGACTGTTCCCATGAGGAGCAGGGTCAAGAGTGAGTTGCATAGGGCTGGGTCTAAACCGGGGTGGCATCGTGAGCAAAAGAACAATGGATTTAACCCAGATCCCTTGACTGCAGGTGAATGTTTGAAACGTTTCAGCACTCCGCCCATCATCTTGTTGTGTTTGCGAAGTCCATAAAAGGCTGTAGTTAAAAAGGATGAGCTTCCAGCTGGTAGCGGATGGTTGGTGTTGCCACTCCACACATCTAGAAGGATGTATGACATTACAACGCATGCTTTTACCACCCATGCTTTTACAACGCAAGTATTACAACGCAAACCTTTACAACGCATAGTGCTTTGGGGTGCGGGATAGTGAATAGTTTAATTTACTATTCCAACTCCAGTCCCCGTGGACACTAGGGAAGGTGTTTGATAGTAAATTAAATCTATTCCCTATCCTAGAGCGCCCCCCCAGCGCAATGCGTTGTAATGGTTTGCGCTGTAATAGTTGTGTCGTAAAGGCACAGCGTGGTAAAAGTTGCGTTGTAAAGGATGTTTCCCCATCTGGAAGTGAATTCAACCTTGTCATTTACACAAATACCAAACCTTTGCTATCGAACAAGGGAAATCCGCATCTAGGGAGGGACATTCATTTAATGAATTAAAGATGAAATCTCAGTAGGAGTTAGAATCAGTGCTTGCAGTTATTGGGCACCAGCACTCATTTGTGCGGTCTGGGACTTATTTTTCATCATTTGACTTTAACTCAGAGGAAGAAAGTGATGCAGAGCGGGAGCAAGAAGGAGGAAAAGAAAGCTAGGAAGAGAGTGACGAAGGGAGAAAGAAGGGATGAAAAAGAACCTGCAAGAGTGACCTAAAGAGACAGGAAGTGTGGAGTGATGTAGAGTGATAGAGGAAAGAGGCAAGAGGTGGAAGCAAGACTGGGCAGCCATTTTATTCGTCAGCCCCACCATTTGGTAGCTCCAGTAACAGAGCTACTAAGAAAAAAACTCTGCACCCATGATCTTATTATGTTTCTGTACAAATTAAGACAAAAATAGACTGGGCATCTTAGAGTCAGTTAAGCAAGCCATAAAATAGGAGGTAAACGACCCTTGAAATGGCGCAGTGACCCGAATGCAAAACTATACTCAGGGCCAGACTGGGAACCGAATCAGGCCCTGGCAAACTGCTCAGCGGGCCCCCCTGGGGGCTAGGAAGGGGGTGCAGCCAAGCTGCTTGCTATGGCCAGTTTCAGCCGATTTGGTTACAGGGTGCCGATATTGCCGGCCCCCACCCTGGCGGCCCACCGGGCAAATGCCTGGTGCCCGCGACGGCCAGTCCAGCCCTGCTATTCAGGGGAAATGGAATGCGTGTGGTTTACTAAGTTGTCTGAGCTTTTTACACAGATTACTTGTGCATAAGTATGTAAAAGCGACCTAAGTGTGGAAAAGCAGTGTCTGCAGATAAACCTGCCACTCACCGGTCCACAGAAAGAGCAGCTGTTGGAGAGGCCTCAGGAAATGGCCTGTGTGTAGCGGGCGACTGGTCACTGCAGATAGCAGGATTCTGTTGTTTGCACTTTCCTCTGAGTGTAAAAATATTCTATTGTGTATAGATTGTTCTCTGTTCACAATGAGCCTCTTTTAGAGCTGCTCTTGGTTGAGAGCCATTTGACTCCAGCTCGCCTTTTAATTAATAGCTTGTGGACAGCTCAGGATGTGGCTGTGTATGCCACTCTCCACTGATTAACCAGTGTGCCTCAGTCCTGCTCTGAAGCCTGGCCTCTCGAGATTGACGTGATGGGCCACTTCGAGCGTGCCTTTTGCAAGCTGCGTTATTAAATTGCAAGTTAGTGGCATATTTACATTAAAATATCAGATCGCGGAACTGCACCAAATTTGGTAGCGCACCCTCGCTGACATTTTCAAAATGCAGTCATGCGCTGTATTCTCAGGAATATGGCACGCCCTTGTGCTTCCATTAGTGCTGGCATAAATTGCTGCCTAGGGCCAGTGCAGGCACCCTGCCGCCAAAATGCAAGGGTGCCTTCGCTGAAGGGACGATTGTTTATGTGCAGAAAGGGACACCTTCCTACAAATCAAAAATCAATAATGGCATTTTGCACCTTCTATGTGTACTGCAGAATGCAGCACACGTGAAAGAGCAAAAAATGAGGAGAAATTAATAATTTATCCTCTTTGCACCATTCTAACGCCTGGTATTCCATGGCACTAGTTTTTAGCGCTGCCGCAGTTTTATAAATCTGGGGGAGTGTCAAAAAGCAATGGGTGTTGTGGTGGAACGCCCACAGCAACATCCATTGCCCGCCCCTTTGCCGCAGAGGACTGCAGCGGAAAGGGGCATATATAGAAGGTGGCGTTAAGCCACACAAAGTGGCTGAGCGCCACCTTGTAAATATGGAAAATAGAACTGTGCCCTGGAGCGTCCAAAAAAGTAACGCTCTGGTGGTGGTGAAGGCTTGTAAATATGCACCTTAGTTTCTATAACTTGGGTGCGTCTGTTGTGAGGCAGACGCCTGCCCTGTCAGTTCTAGCCTAAGAATACTGGTTTACATGAGACTGGTCACACTTGACAGACTTCTATACCGCATTGAGCTGCATTTTAGATATGGATCACTATATTTACACCTATAACAAATGACAAAACTAGTGATTTCACGCTCCCTGCTGATTTCTGGCGTGATCTTCCGGCCACAAGTTTCAATCCTGTAAAGACCAGCTCAACTGGGCATCCTTCTGATGTCAGTGAACTGACTAAGATTAAATTTGGTAATAGTGACTGACGTGTAATTCCCGGTTATTGGAAATGGCAGAAGTGCCGTATGAAGGGCTATAAAAATGCTTCGTATTAATAAATGTTATTCCTTTAGGTTGCAGATTGTGTACATCTTTGTTGAAGAATATGCAGGTGCTTTATTAATCTGCAAGATCTTAAATGTGCTTAGTGTTTTTTTCCTCATGATAATTATCCTAAGTGTTATAAATGTATTGACAACGGTGCCAAATCGTACATTTTTAAAAAACTTGTTTTAAACTGTTTTAGATCGGTTACTCATTTGATTAATACACAGCTATTGCATTAATATTCTGCAAGGACCACAAAGGTCGCATTTTTCACTGATGGGTATTAATGGACAAGTTGCTATAGGTAATTATTTGCAGACTTTATTTCTGACAAACCCAAGGATTGACATTTTGCATCTCACAGTGTGCTTTTTATTATTCTAACTGCAGGAACCTAGTACCAAGCGGGTCAAGCCACTATCCCGAGTCACATCGCTAGCAAACCTCATCCCGCCTGTGAGGGCGACGCCCCTGAAGCGCTTCAGCCAAACACTCCAGGTAAACACCAAGGATGTTATGCACATGTTTTACTGTGATGTTGAACAGCACCAAAATGCATACATATAATATTGTAGGTGCCAGGGCACGAGTCCTAAAAAGAGAAGTGGGAGGACGCTGTCACCGGAAGTGACGTCACGGCGGGAAGTGACGTCACGAAAGGTGCGCTCCGATCTCGTCCCAGAGAGGCCAAAGAGTGAAGTCCAGCTGTTAGGCAGGGGGGACAGCGTCCCCTGGTAAAATAAGTGGGGGGACGCCGTCCACCCGCGTGGTACCCCGACTCGAGCCCTGGTAGGTGTATTTCCTTGCAACATTTGAAAGCTACAGTGGCGGCTGGCATGTCCAGAGGGTGGTATTACATAAAAAAACTAAACTTACCTTTTCTCGACCGCAACGTCCTCCTCGATCCTTCTTTCGTCGAGGCAGGCAACAGGCAGGCTCCCATCTCCCAACACAATCCTAGCGGTGCTCTCATGCAGCTTGAAAGCAGCTCTAGGATTGGTGGGATCGGCGTACATCGGTGCACACAAGAGCACTGGAGGCCTTTGCTTTCTCTAACCCAGCTGAGAGCAGGGTTAGAGAGGTTTAAAATGTGCATGCCTGACTGGCCGTCGCAAAATGGCCGTCCAAAGAGACATGCGCATTTTAAACTCAAGAGCACAAAGCTTACTACTGCCACTCAGTAGCAATGGGCCAACCCCATCATGATGCTCAGTTTGAGACGGGTCAGTTGTTGAAAAATGAAATGGTAATAAATAAACTTTATTAGCATTTTATTTTTCAGCTCTGGCCTAGGGCGTTTGTTTGTGGGGCAATGCTCCTCCGCTCAAACGGAGGAGCCGCCCCTGGAAAATAATCCCCAATTACAGGTACAACATCCTTGATAATGATATTCTGTTGTGGAAGCCATATTTGGGACAGCACCAAAACCTGCAGTGGGCTTTGGGTCAGCCCATTGGTGGTTTTCTTGTAAGTCTTCTTAGATTGCTTCTTGTTCAATGGATTTCCTTCCTTCCTCTTGTATTTCTCTTTGAGCGTAGCTTTACTACCATCAATTTGATTGGATGACTAATCTTCTTCCACTGCTCACCTTCGATGAACTACTTTTTCATGTTTTTGTCACCACTCTGTGGGAGGGGCTTTGTTTGCTCTCTCTGTCTGATGATACATCTGCAACAGATCTCACTTTAAAAGCCTTTCAGGGTACTGCCATTGGTCCACAAAACAATTTATCAGACAGAAATCCTTCTCTAAATGCAAGCAAAACTAACAAAATGCTTTTTACAAAAACAATGAAGAATGAAGCCTATTTTGTAAATCAATGTATATGATCTTAGCCTCATATCTGAGGGGTCAGGCTTTTTGACAACTCTCCTCCATGGAGCATTTTCCCATGGAAGCTGTAGGTCAGGTTCAATTTTAACAGAGATATGGAGTCCACGTTGTTAAGAAATGTTGGAGGATGTGAGTCCAAAGAAATTCCTTCTGTGGCACAAGGACACACCATAATCGTGAATCTATGTATTTTCAGATTGGAATCCATCTTTGTGTCACAAGTTTGGGTAAAGAAGTTGAACACTGACATAAAAAGTTTCGTATTGACCCAAGAACCGTAATAGTGGCATCATCTTAAAAGTGCTCTATTGTAATTGTAATTGCATTTATATAGTGTTTACTACAAATGATGAGGTGTCAAAGTACTTTTTATGCAAATAGCACGCTACTCTGGAAACCAAAAATGATTAGTGGTGAATTAGTATAGGAAGAAATTGCATTAATTTGAACGGTAGACATGTGAGTTTGTTATTTGGATTAAAAAAGGATATTGGAGGGTTATAAGAGGGAAGGGTTTGTATTATATAGCACTTGCTACCCCTGATGAGGTGTTGAAGTGCTTTTCGGCGGGTATCATGCTACTCCGGAACCCAAACAGGATTAGTCGGGAATTAGGATAGGGAAATATGAAACTAATTTGAGCGGTGGACATGTTTATCTTTTAGCTGGATTGGTAAATCGTATGCATCCATTATAGATCTATAATTTGAGAAATACTACTTATACCAAATAAAATTCGCCAGGCACAAGACAATATAATTCACAAATAAGCCTCAATCAATGTCTTTGAATGAATAAATTAAAAATCTTTTCATAGAACCCCCTCGACTTATGTAACCCTTGGCCAAGTTTTCCTAAACTCATCCTGAACATTCTTAAATTCTCTGCCTTTGCATCAACCTTGAGTACCTTTCCAAAATGTGAACATTTGGTGCTGACTGACTAAGAATGGTCAACGCTCTGTCCTATAAATAATGTCAATTTATATGGAGGTTCTTATTGCAGTATAAATATGGAGTCACTGTTGCGGATTCCCGAATACATTTGATTAGATTTTTCCATAAGAGTGAGGTCTGTTGCTAAACATTTTTCACTGGAATACTTAGAAACGAGTACGGCAAATTTAATTAAAGTGTCCCTCGCCTTGAGAAATCTATAATCTGTTGCCCCCGCCTCATGTATTTCCAATGCTGTGCTTTTCCTCACTTGTTAGTGTTAGAGATTGCTTGCTGTAGGCTTTAGATTAACCCTGTCATTGAAAATGATCAATTGCCTGTACTGCAAACACAACTGCACTATAAACCTCCTGCTTTATGGCATTGGCAAGGTGAACAAATCCTGTCTGCCCACAGGTTTTAATTTAGGTGTGCATTTAAACAAGTATTCTTTGTTCCTTTCCTACTGTATATCTGTTCTACTCATTTCACAACACATAATAAAGCAGCGAAGTCTGAACAGCAGCGGTGGCGGTACAAGAAAAGGAATCTTTTTACCAGTCGACTTTTGAGGTAAAAGGTGTATTTAGCGTGACTGGAAAAGAGATGCCTGTTCTCCCAGAGGTTCATAAATCTTCCCCTGGGCTGCTGCAGAGCACCAGCTGGCCTGACTGAAAGAATATGGCTGCATCAGTTCCAGTCTGAGTCCTGTGGAAAGTAAATTAGGCCTGGCCAAACGCTTTCCTTTAAATGCTAGCACTCCCTTTACTCACTGCTTCAGACAGCTGTTATGTTCTTTTAACTGCTTGCAACCACTCCCCTGTGTTATGGTTTAGACGGATCGCGTGAAGTAGGCTTATTAAATGTAGTTTAGAGTTTTCTGTGTGAAATATGTTCAAAACACGCTTTTCACACAGTTTGAAAGCATGGTTTAGTTTCGAGATGTGTTAAGAGATACACACTTCCATTCCTCATGTATTACCTCATATTGTGTTACTTGTATGTGCCTTTTTTTCTCCTGTATGGATTAGTGATAAATGTGTGGCATGGTCCTCTCTTTCTTCTGTGTAGTTTTGTGGTACTTTGGGGTGTTATCCTTCCTGCTTTGCTGTTGTGCAGATTAGGGATGCATGTGTGGTGTGCTCCTCCCTTTTTGCATTGTATATTAGTGCTAGTGCCCGTGTGCTGTGCTAGTTCCGTTCTGCTGTGCAGTTTAGGTATATTTGTGAGATGTGTTTCTTCCTGTCTGCAATACAGATTAGTTATTGGAACAGTTTTGTTATTCTCCTTTGTTTATGCGAGCAGAACAGTGGCGCATTTGTGTTCTGTTACTCCGTTTCTGCTGTGCAGATTAGTGGTAGGTGTTTGGTATGTCCTGTCTTTGCTCTGTGCAGGTTAGTAGGACATAGGGGTATTTTCCTTCCTTTCTTTCTGCTGTGCCGTTTAGTGGTGCAAGTGTTGTATGTACCTCCCTTTCTGCTGTGCAGTGTTAGTGACACCGGTTTTGTGTGTTCCTTTCTTTCTTCACTACAGACTGGTGATATTGTTGTGGTATATTCTTTTCTTTCTGGTGTGCATATCGGTTATCAACGAGTAGTATTTTTCTTCCTGTCTGCAGTACAAATTAGTGGTGCAGTTCTTGAATGTTCCCTGCTGCCGCTGCACTGATTCTTGGTACATTGTGGTGCGTGCCTTCCTTTCTGCTGATTAGTGGTCAATGAGTGGTACATTACAACCTTCTGTGTAGATTAGCACGATTATGCTACAATGTTGTATATTCCTTCCTTCCTTCCTGCTGTGCAGATTTGTGGTGCATGCAGCATGTTTCTACATTTCTACCGTGCAGAGTAGTGCTGCCTGTGTTATATCCCTACATTTCTTCTGTGCAGAGTTGTGGTGCATGTTTTATGTCCCTACATTTCTGCTGTGCAGAGTTGTGGTGCATGTGTTATGTTCCTACATTTCTGCTGTGCAGAGTTGTGGTGCATGTGTTATGTCCCTTCATTTCTACCGTGCACAGTAGTACTGTATGTGTTATGTTCATGCATTTCTGCTGTGCAGATTTGTGGTGCATGTGATATGTTACTACATTTCTGCCATGCAGATTTGTGGGGCATGTGTACTTTTCCTACATTTCTTCTGTGCAGATTTGTAGTGCATATGGTATGTTCCTACATTTCTGCTGTGCAGATTTGTGGTGCATGTGGCATTATGGTCTTACATTTCTGCTGTACAGATTTGTGGTGTATGTGGTATGTTCCTAAATTTCTGCTGTGCAGCTTTGTGGTGTGTGTGTGATCTGTTCCTACATTTCTGCTGTGCAGATTTGTGGTGTGTGTTATGTTCCTACATTTCTGCTGTGCAGACTTGTGGTGCACGTGGTATATTCCTACATTTCTGCTGTGCAGATTTGTGGTGTATGTGGTATGTTCCCACATTTCTGCTGTGCAGATTTGTGGTGCATGTGGCATTATGGTCTTACATTTCTGCCATGCAGATTTGTGGTGTATGTGGTAGTTCCCACATTTCTGCAGTACAGATTTGTGGTGTGTGTTATGTTCCTACATTTCTTCTGTGCAGAGTTGTGGTGCATGTTTTATGTCCCTAAATTTATTCAATGCAGAGTTGTGGTGCATGTGGTATGTTCCTACATTTCTGCTGTGCAGATTTGTGGTGCATGTGGTATGTTCCTACATTTCTTCTGTGTAGAGTTGTGGTGCATGTTTTATGTCCCTACATTTCTTCTGTGCAGAGTTGTGGTGCATGTTTTATGTCCCTACATTTCTTCTGTGCAGAGTTGTGGTGCATGTGTTATGTTCCTACATTTCTGCTGTGCAGATTTGTGGTGCATGTGGTACGTTCCTACATTTCTGCTGTGAAGATTTGTGGTGCATGTAGATTGTTCCATTCATTTCTACCGTGGACAGTAGTACTGTATGTGTTATGTTCCTACATTTCTTCTGTGCAGATTTGTGGTGTGGGTGTTATGTTCCCACATTTCTGCTGTGCCGATTTGTGGTGCATGTGGTATGTTCCGACATTTCTGCTGTGCAGATTTGTGGTGTATGTGGTATGTTGCCACATTTCTGATGTGCAGATTTGTGGTGTATGTGGTATGTTGCCACATTTCTGATGTGCAGATTTGCGGTGTATGTGGTATGTTGCCACATTTCTGCTGTGCAGATTTGTGGTGTATGTGGTATGTTGCCACATTTCTGATGTGCAGATTTGTGGTGTATGTGGTATGTTGCCACATTTCTGCTATGCAGATTTGTGGTGTATGTGGTATGTTGCCACATTTCTGATGTGCAGATTTGTGGTGTATGTGGCATGTTCCCACATTTCTGCTGTGCAGATTGGTGGTGCACGTCGTTTGTGTCTACATTTCTGCCGTGCATATTTGTGGTGCACTGTAGAAAAAGGTAGGGCTAGGACCTTTCTCAAGATTTGCCCGGCGCTAACCGCCCTTGTACCATTCAAATTACCAAGCAATGAGGCAGGCGCCGGAGACCAGAAGGCAGGAAACAGAAGTTTATTCCGACGGAGCAGAACACATCAGATCAGACAACAAGGTATCGTCTCGAGGTGCTCTAACAGCCTCTCGGAGGCCTGGCCTCTTATACACTGGTTTATGGCATGTGACCTTCCTTCATCACAATCAGAACTCTGTAAAGCAAGAAACAAGACATCCCCGTAATCCTCGTGCTAATCCCACCCCCATATATCTTCACAATAGAGGTCCTCAACCTGCTGATAAGAGGAGGGGGTCATCACGCAGCTGAGTGTTCCGTCGAGTCTTAGGATGTGTGCGCCTGATCATATCACAGGGGGTGGGGAGGCCTGGATCAATAGAGGGTCCTTTGAAGGAGAGCGACCTCATACAATAAGGGGCAGTAAATGATATCTCCCGGCTTAGGCAGTGGCCTCGGACCTGTGTGGACAGTCGGACACGGGGTGAGGGGCCATCAATGGAGTGGTATTCATGCTGCGTGGACAATCCAGTGCAGAGGGGAGGTTTATCAACAGAGGGGCATTCATGGGAGGAGAGGAGGTGTTGGTCAGGCGCTGGCGTGACTCCCAAGGACAGGGTCATGCAGAAGGGTCATGCTCCTAAGGAGGAGGGAGGGGGAGCCAGGGTGCGCGGAGGATGCTTGCTGGGTCAGAGGGGCGCGCTGGCGATCGATCGTGGACAGGGAGACCATGATATCTAAAATGGCTGCCGTGCACGTAGTACATAGGTGACCTAAAATGGCTGCCGTGCACGTAGTACATAGGTGACAAGCTGGCGCAGATGATGTTCAGGTCGCAAACTAAAATTCCACAGTCCTCCCTTTTAACATGTCTCGCCAACTTGTCAGTTTGGATTTATCCCCATAAGGCCACGTATTTCTACTTCATAGAGGGGGCTCATGTGCTCATTTCGGAAGTCCAAAGTCTTTGGGCACATACAGTTAGAAACAAGGCCGAACAAAGGTGGCAGACATTGGATACCTAGGCAACACCCACATAATATCACAACAGGTACCAGCACGAAGGAAAATAACTTCCAACCCCAATTTTTCAAAGTGTCCCAAAACCAGCTCCCAAGCGACCATCCTTCCTGTTCTTGGTGAACCTCTGAGGACAGTCTGTGGAGGTGTTCAATGGCTTTGTAGACTGAAGGCGAGTTGTCTGGCACGTAGGTGCAGCAGCTGGATCCGATGATGCGGCATGCTCCTCCTCGGTCGGCTAGGACCACGTCTAGGACGAGTCGATTTTGAAGGGTCACGAGGCGGACCGCCTGAAGTTCTGCAGTGTTGTTGGCGAGGATACCAGCCGTGATGTTGATTGTTGTTTCTACTGCCTGGGTCAGGTGTCGGATAGCACGGCTGTTTGCCATTGGGCCCCACAGAGGAACAAGTCCCTTTGCTGCATCCAGGAACTGTGCTCCGGTGGAGTCGGCTTGTCCAAGGTCGTCTGCACGCCTCTGCCGGTGGTGGTTGGCAGGGGCTACATATGTGGGTGGAAGAACGAAGGCAATATAACAGGTGCCCTTCCAACCTCTCGGGAGCCACGTGTAAGCCTTGGTGCCACACACAAAGTACATATTCGGAGAAGCAACAAAGGAAGGGGGTTCAGCTGAGTCCAATGTTCTGGTGATTCGGCAGGCGCTGTAACCCACCAGCTGCGTTCCCTGGCCTTCGAGACACATGAGACCTGTGACATTGATAACGGACAGGGCCACAGTTAGAGTGGCGGTAGTTTGTTTTTGCAGATGAGTGAAGGTGGTTCTGGCCGGATTGTGGAGCACCTGTACTTCGACTCGTTCTTTGGCTGGAATGTCTTTGATGAAGGTGGCGCCTGCGAGCGCAGGACACAGGGCAGCTGGGGTTTTTCCTGTTTTGTTCAGCCAGAACCCAGAGTAGAAGTGTGATACTGTCCGGCTGGAGGTGGCGTTGTCCCTGTGGCTCTCTTGCATGAGGATCAACCAGGCGAGGCAAGAGCCGTGAACTGAGAAGGGTGAAGGGATGAAGGGGATGGAGTGTCCAGTGGCATGCGGGAGCAACCCGCAGATCCAACAGTTCGTAGCATTTGCAGCAAGGTTGTGTTGGTGCAACAGTTGCACGAAGGAATTGTTCCAGAATTCCCTGCGCCTTTCTCGGAGCTGAGGTGACAGAGAGATTAGGTGATGCTCTTTCAGAGGTGTTGGCTGTGCAGTAGGTAGCAATGTCTCGTGAGCCGGTGTGCTTTCCTCCAGAATCCAGAAGGAGGTCATGAGGAGGAGGCAGAAGAGGAAGACGATGAAGAGTGCAATTGTCTTTGATTTGTGCAGGTTGTCAGTGTTTGGATTTCTATACTGGGTATTTCCCGTTGCTTCCATCATCTTCTTATCTGGCGCTTCCATCATCTTCTTATTTGGCGCTTCCATCACCTTCAAGGGGCTCGGTAGTGGGCAGAACCACAGACCTCGTTTAGCTTCTCTCCCGGCGACCCTTGATTGGGTGTAGGTCACCGTTCTGAGATTTAACTTAGTCCGTGGCCTACTTCGCCGAAGCTCCCTCCTTTCGACCCAGGAAATACCCTTCTCTGGATGGCACAGTGGGATCAGAGAATTTTGCAAGTTCGAGTGCCTCAGTATCGGGATAACAGTCCAGTATCGGTCGGTCTTTGCTCAGGAGCTCTTCTTGGGTGCTGACGTTTTCTGTCGTGGCCAGGTTTGCAGAGACCTTCCGGCAATGATGCGCGTGCAGCCAGTGCTTCTTCCCCTCCACTCGGAGTGCCGTCCGGGTGGTGATCAGCACTTGCCAGGGGCCCGTCCACCGAGGTTCCAGACTCTTGGTTCGCTGGAAATTTCGTATCAGTACGAAATCTCCCGGTTGGATGTCGTGGCCGGGGCCCCTGGAAGCATCGGGGATGGCCTGCTGCACCTGTTGATGAATGACAGACAACGTTTTAGTTAACTTGCACAAATAATCAGACAGTAGGACGTCCGGGACGTCATGAATGGAGGTCGGTTTGGGAGCAGTCCAGAGATTCATCGGTCGCCCAAACACGACCTCGTAGGGGGTCAGATGGTGCTTGGTGGGAGTGGAGCGCATCGATAACAAGGCCAGTGGGAGGGCATCCGGCCAGTTAAGTCCAGTGGTGGCCACTATTTTTGCCAGTTTCAGCTTCAGTGTGGCATTATGGCGTTCCACTAGACCAGCGGATTGGGGGTGGAAGACCGCATGAAATCGTTGCTTTACCCCCAACCCCTTTAGGATTAGTTGGATAACCTCAGCTATGAAGTGGGGGCCATTGTCGCTCCATAAAATTCGGCAAAGGCCATAGCGAGGGAAGAATTCTTTCAGTAGTACTTTGGCAGTAGTCATGGCAGTGTTGTCACGGGTTGGATAGGCCTCTACCCATTTACTGAAGGCACATACAATGACTAGTACATACTTCAGGTTTTGGCATCTCTCTAGTTGGATGTAATCCATCTGAAGGACCTCAAAGGGGTGATTGGGGGTCCCAAACCCTCCCCGGGGCACTACAGTTCCTTTCCCGGGGTTGTGTTGCAGGCAGATAAGGCACTGCTGAACTAGACGTCTGGCTGAGTCAGGGATTTTGTCGTTATGCCAGACTTTGGAAATGAGTTCGATCATGGGTGCAGATCCTATGTGTGCGGGGGAGTGAGCCATTGTCAGTATGGGAATCAGATATGAGTCGGGCAGCAACCATTTGCTTGCATCCTTCGTTCGCCAACAGCCCTCCTCATCCTTCAAACCCACCCTTGCCCACTTAGTCAGCTCGTGAGGGGTGCTGGCCGATTGTATGTCTCTGATCATTATCCTTGTGTCACTCCATGTTTCTGCTTGTGACCTGGTCATGTATATGCGTGTCACCGTCCTATTCTCAGCTGTGGTTCGTGCAGTGATGTCGGCCAATGCATTCCCTTGTCCGACCAAGTCTGTCACCCTTTTGTGTGCCTGACATTTTATCACCGCTAATCGTTTGGGGAGGAGAACTGCTTCAATCAGGGCGGAGACTAAATCTCCGTGGAGGATCGGGGTGCCGTGGGACGTCAGGAATCCCCTCTCCCTCCACAGGAGCCCAAAATGGTGGACCACTCCGAAGGCATACTGGCTGTCCGTATATACGTTCGTGGTGGTCCCTGCGGCTATGATGCATGCTCGAGTGAGGGCTATCAGCTCTGCTGCCTGGGCAGATCGTTGTGTGATGCAGGCTGTCTCAACTACTGTTCGGGCTGTCGTTACTGCATAGGCAGCTGAGGTGGTGCCATCTGGGAGTTTGATGCATGAGCCGTCTACCCATAGCTCTCCATCGGGGTCAGTAAAAGCAGTGTCTCGGAGGTCAATCCTACTCCTAGTTTGTTCGTCCGTGAGGGTCACACAGTCGTGTATGGGAGGAACGTCGGGGTCATTCTCAGGCAGGGGTAACAGTGTGGCAGGATTCAAAGTCGTGCATCTTTTTAGTGTGATGTGGGGTGCAAGTAGCGTCAGTTCATACCCTGTCAGTCGTGCGCTAGTCAGGTGTTGGGTCTTTGTCTGATTCAAGAGGGTGTCGACTGCATGGGGTACTAGCACTGTGAGGGAGTTGGAAAGTACAATTCCCTCGCTCTGACGGATAGAGACAGCAGCGGCGGCTACTGCTCGAAGGCAGGCAGGCAAAGCTCTGGCTACAGGATCAAGAGTGGCGGAGAAGTAGGCACAAGGGCGCTGCTTAGGACCAATTGATTGAGTTAGGACAGACAATGCGCATCCCTCCCTTTCGTGGGTGAAGAGGGAGAAGGGTTTGGAGTAATCCGGCGTTCCGAGGACGGGCGCTGAGCAGAGTGCATCCCGCAATTCCTTAAAGGAGGCTTGACACTCAGTGGTCCAAGGAAGCGGGGAGGGGACATCTTTGGTCAGTAGGGCAAGTAATGGTTTCACAATGAGGCTGTAATTAGGCAACCATTGTCTGCAAAAAGAGGTTAGGCCAACCAAAGAGCGGACCTGCTTTTGTGTTTTCGGGATGGGGGTGTCTAGGATGGTTTGGATTCGGTCGGGTGTAAGTTTCCTCCCTTCTTTGGACAGAAGATGGCCTAGGTAAGTCACCTGTGGCTGGCAGAACTGTAACTTCTTTTTGGAGACTTTATGGCCATTCTCTGCAAGAAAGTGTAGGAGTTGGACGGTGGCTGTCGTTGCAAGTGAGGTGGTGTCAGCCGCCAACAGGATATCGTCAACATATTGGATCAACACCACTCCCTCTGGTAGCTGGAAGGCATCCAGCTGTCTTTTGAGGGCCTGGCTGTAAATGCTGGGACTTTCAGTGTACCCCTGGGGAGCTCTACAGAATCGGTACGAGCGGGATTTTAAGGTGAAGCCGAAAAGATAACGGCTGTCTGGATGAATGGGGATAGAGAAAAACGCGTTCTTAAGGTCGATAACAGTGAAGGTGGTGGCAGTGGACGGGATGAGGGTCAGAATGGTGGTGATATCGGAGACCACAGGATATTGGGGTACAACCACTTTGTTAATCTCTCGCAAGTCGATGATGAAGCGGTACGCTTTCTCATCTCCTTCACCTTGCTTCTTAACAATAGGTAGGATTGGGCTGTTGCAGACGTTGCTAACCACCTCTTCAACCACTCCTGCATCTACCAGAGACTGAATGATCGCTACCAGTGCCTTCTCACCCTCTGGCGATATCCGATATTGCGGGAGTTTCGGGAGCATAGCGTCCTGTCGTACAGTTATGTGAATAGGATCAATCATCATTCGCCCCACATCAGAGTCATTTTTGGCCCACAGGTACGGAGGCAGGGTGTCAAGCAGGGACAGGTCAGCGTCAGTTATGGAGCACATGTGTCGTGGGGGACGGGATCTGGGCATGTCTGGGTTGTCGTACAGGATGACTCGTATTCCATCTGGGGAACATCTAATGGTAGCTCGAAAATGTTTCAGTAAATCAATACCCATAATGGCGTCAGGGGAGTTGGAGGAGAGTAGGAATGTCGCGTCAGTAGTGTTGTTTTCCAGGTCAAAGGTAATAGGTACGGACAGGGGGTTAGTGGAGGGCGTCCCATCGAAACCTATCGACGTTATGTGTGAGCCAGACAAGGGTGCCCTTGGAATCAGTCGTTTTGATAACACACTACGTGTCGCCCCAGTGTCTACCAAAAATGGAGACTCTGTTCCCAAGACCTTAGCGGTGACATAAGGACCTTGCTGGTCAACACAGAGCTCGACTGGATCCCTCCCTTGCCCCTGGCAGTCCTATGCAAAATCGGGGGCATTTTCACCTTCGGATAGCTGATATTGGTTCTGTCGGGGACGGTCAAATGTGTTCAGTCTTCCTGATCTGTCATTGTTGGTGTCGTTGGGGTTCCCTCGTCCTTGCACTCTATTTCTCGGGCCACCTGCCACATCCCTGGAATCCCTGTTTCTATTCATTTCTATTAGAACCGGACACTGGAATTTCCAATGGCCGAGCCCTTTGCAGAAGGCGCATTGGTCATTGCTAACGTCTCTACGTCCAGTGTGGGGTGCTGGGGTGTGATCTTTAGGAGGTAGATCTCTGGGGGTGGTTGATTGGTAGTTCCCCCTTTGGTGTTCCCGTCCTAGCGCTATACCCTGTATCTGGGCTATCATTACCCTTTCCTTTAAATCTTTCTTCTTTTTCTCGGACGCCCTATCATTCTCATTCTTTTGGTGCTCGTAATACTGAGCCATCTGAAGGATAGCTGCGGGTTTGGAGGCCCCCCAACTACTCTCACTCGTCTGCAGTTTTTGGGAGACTTCTTGTGTTAGTCCCTTTACATAATTCTGCACAAACAGGTGCTGTCCGGTTGCGGTGGTCATGTCTTGGCCACTGTAGTCGGAGAACACTGTCTCAAATCGGGAGAAGTATTCTGACACATCTTCCTGGGGTTTCTGTCGACAGGCCGTGACTATCGACCAGTCTACTTTTCTTTCCGGGACCAGGGTTTTTAACTTCTGGACCAGTTTGTCTGGGAGTTCCAGTATGTCCTTCACTGGTTTACTCCCCGGTTCTCGCTGTCTATCTAGTTTACCGAGTTGGTCCCAGGTATGTCCAAACAGATCCGTGTGGTCAGCCTTCCGGATTTGCTTCCACACATCAGCTGGCAGGCATAACCCAAAGAACAAGTCAATATCTGCTAAAGTCATTATTGTCGAACCCAAGGCTGTGCCTAATTCAGTATAAAATGCCGTCGGGTTCTTTCTTAAGTCGGGCAGGGTTTGCTTAAAGGTTAGGATGTCTTGTCGGTCCCATGGTTGGTAAACCCAATTGTACACAACCCTCCCCTTTGCATTTTCATTATTAATATCATCGCTCGTTCCCTGGCCCCGTGGCGGGATCCAGTAAGGAGCCGCTTCTCTGATAGGCATCATAGTATTGGCTACTTCTGCCGAGGTTGTTTCAGGGACCGTAACCTTGGCTTCAGGTTTCTGTTCCGCGAGGTGGCGGAAGACCTCAAGCATTTGCATGAAGAGTTCCGTCGCCTCACGTTCAGTCCCATCTCCAACATCAATCTTCCTATACAGTGTTGTTAGTTTAGCTGGACCCTTACTCTGATACCTATCTTCATACGCGTTCAGGGTGTGGTAGCTGAATCGCAAAATGAAATGCCGTCTATGGCTGTCGGCATGTGAATTATATACGCTCATTGTGTATTCTTCGCTCTCCCTTCGTTCTACCAATGTCTTTGCTATTTCGTTGATCCCATCCCGCTCATCTTTGCTTAACCTATTTAACCTGGCTGATGATTGTTTGCTAGCCTCGGGGTCGTCTGACGAAGTTGTTAATGTGGCTGGTGCGGAGGCCGTAAGGGCCGGTGCACTAGCACTAGGGTCACTTTCACTCACACTCGGGGCTTGCAGGTTTTGTTGGCTGGGAGCATATGGAGGGGGCATGTAGATGATTGGGGGACCTAGCAGTAACTCATCGTTTGCCCGTTGTTTGGAGGGTAGTTCAGGGTAGAGCGCAGAGGGGGTCCTAACAGGACATTGGCCTGTTGACCCTGATTCTTGGTTTTGTGTAGCTTCTTTTCTTTCTTTTATTTCTTCTTCTATTTGTTTTGCGGCTAGGTGGGCTGCCTTTCGTAGTTCTTTCCCTATCTTTGCTTCTTCTCTTTTCTTTCGTTGTTCCGTTTCCTTGCGCCACATGCAGATACTGTCGAGCATAGTGGGCGTGGTCTTATTCTTCTGGAGCGCTATTTCTAATGTTTTTATTTTATTTTCACTAAAGGAACCTATCAGTGGCCACTGACTTTCAGGGTTCTTTTTCGTATATTTATGCCATAGTCTAGTGTAAGCTATAGCGACTAGTCCCTACTTAGTGAACATGTCCTTATTAGGGGTGTCCTCCAGTGGAGCTGGATGGTTCATCTCTAATAAGCGGTCCGGGCTAAACAGGCTACCAACCAGTGGGGAGAAGATAGGCATGACGGTTTACACCGGGGACAAAAAGTCTGCACTACCTATCTTATCACGGTGGGCAAAGACTAGACAGAATATTTCTATTCTCCGTTGTTTGCCGGCGGTGAATACCTCAAACGAACCAATACCGAATAATCGGCCAATCAAACAATTCAGTGGGGAGAATAAGTGGGCATGAAAAGTTATCGCTACCCACTCTTTCTCTACCTGCAAAGAGAGACCTTGTTCTTCCCTGTTTGCAGACAAAGAATCTCCAGACAATAATCCACGAACGACAGTTCGGGAAACAGTGGGGGAGGAAAATAGGCACGACGAATTACAACGGGGACAAAAGTCTGCGTTACCTATCCTTCACTGTTTGCAAAGAGAGAGCCTGTTTGTTTTTCCCCGTTTGCAGACAGTGAATCTCCAGAGGTTTCAACAAAGCGTAATACTAGTATTATCCAAACAAACAATTTTCCTCAATTCGTCGTGTTTACACGACCTTACCCGGACCGCATGGACGGTTTCCTGTCCTCTGGATCCAGCGCCCGATCGTCCTCTCTCCTTCGTGATGTTCGCGGCACTCCTGATGGTTCCCAGTCAGGACCGTAGATCACTCGAGAGAGGTCTGTTCAGAACTAGTGAAGGTCGGATGATCGGCTGTCAGACGAGGGTCTATCGGACATGAGCTCTTCCCGATCGTTGCAGTCGTTCACTCTGTCATCGGGACCTCTCCCACTGGATCCACGTGTCGCTGATGGGCCCCACGCTTTGGGACGCCAATTGTAGAAAAAGGTAGGGCTAGGACCTTTCTCAAGATTTGCCCGGCGCTAACCGCCCTTGTACCATTCAAATTACCAAGCAATGAGGCAGGCGCCGGAGACCAGAAGGCAGGAAACAGAAGTTTATTCCGACGGAGCAGAACACATCAGATCAGACAACAAGGTATCGTCTCGAGGTGCTCTAACAGCCTCTCGGAGGCCTGGCCTCTTATACACTGGTTTATGGCATGTGACCTTCCTTCATCACAATCAGAACTCTGTAAAGCAAGAAACAAGACATCCCCGTAATCCTCGTGCTAATCCCACCCCCATATATCTTCACAATAGAGGTCCTCAACCTGCTGATAAGAGGAGGGGGTCATCACGCAGCTGAGTGTTCCGTCGAGTCTTAGGATGTGTGCGCCTGATCATATCACAGGGGGTGGGGAGGCCTGGATCAATAGAGGGTCCTTTGAAGGAGAGCGACCTCATACAATAAGGGGCAGTAAATGATATCTCCCGGCTTAGGCAGTGGCCTCGGACCTGTGTGGACAGTCGGACACGGGGTGAGGGGCCATCAATGGAGTGGTATTCATGCTGCGTGGACAATCCAGTGCAGAGGGGAGGTTTATCAACAGAGGGGCATTCATGGGAGGAGAGGAGGTGTTGGTCAGGCGCTGGCGTGACTCCCAAGGACAGGGTCATGCAGAAGGGTCATGCTCCTAAGGAGGAGGGAGGGGGAGCCAGGGTGCGCGGAGGATGCTTGCTGGGTCAGAGGGGCGCGCTGGCGATCGATCGTGGACAGGGAGACCATGATATCTAAAATGGCTGCCGTGCACGTAGTACATAGGTGACCTAAAATGGCTGCCGTGCACGTAGTACATAGGTGACAAGCTGGCGCAGATGATGTTCAGGTCGCAAACTAAAATTCCACAGCACGTCGTATGTTCTTAAATTGCTGCCGTGCAGAGTAGTACTGCATGCGTGCTCCTTTCTCTGGTGATATTAGGGATATATGCGAAGTGTGTTTTTTCGTGTCTGTCCTGCTGATTAGTGGCTGAATTGGTCTTTTTTTCTTTCTATTTTGCAGATTAGTGGTGTTCGCTCCTGCAAATAGAGTTAAGATTTTACTAAACCTGTTTCAGACACTTCAGCCCATCTCACAGGACCAAATCAATAAAGCTGCTCCCTGCAGTTTTAATGGCGTCTGCTCACACAGAAAAAAGGCAGGGGTTGTGTACCATGCACAAAAATGTCTGGTCACTTATTACTGTTCTGTTCAACTCGCTATTTTCTCACTTCACTTAACCCCTTGGCCAATGTGCCATGTCTGGCTCCTTCCTAGTATGTCTCACACTTTCCAACACATTCTCACTCTTGGCCAGTCCCTCTTGCCCTACTGGTTTCAGTGAAAACTCTCTCTTTAGAATATCACTTTTTGGTTAAAACATAAACGTTTGGGGTCATGTTCTGTCCTAAAATCCCAATCCAGAAAACAGTTGGGTAAGCAGATCCTCAGGAACATGTCTCGTGCAGACACACACTCGCGTGCACAGACATCAGTTTTGCAGCAAGTGGGCAGCAGGAGTGCAAGCTTCCCTGAAAATTTAAATAAAGCAACAATGTTCATCCGTATCACAAATGTGTAGAACCTTCATTGATTTACTCCCGGTCAACCTGGTTTTATAGAGCTGGCAACTATTTCAGGTTTTCGGGGAGCATACCTCCGAAGGTACGTTCATTTATAATTAATCAAACCTATAGGTAAGTATATATAGAAATATGCGTTACACTTGCGAATGTCTCGCAAGATATGGCTGTTTCGGCAATGAGTCTTCTTCAAGGCACCATGTTGTTGCAAAAAAACGTTCAAAAAAATCCTCTTTAAACTATGTACATCTTTCTGGCAAAGCTCAGAAAATATAGGTGCATATTATCAAGGACAGGCGATACATTATCGCTGCTTTTATCGGCAGGAAACTGCTGATAAAGCGGCGATAATGGCCTTGATAATATGCTCTATGGAATTCCAATCGAAGCTCATGTTAGATGTGTTCACATTGGTGCAAATTAGGCACTGGCCTGATGCACTGAATAGAGCTCTGCTACTTTGTACAAGCTTCTTGCAGTGCTAAGCAATGATTTTATTTATGGGTTATCTTTGTGCATTGTTGCTATAATTGTTTGAATGGGGCATCTTACACTTCATGGCTGCAGCTGTCTGCTCTGTTTGATGGACACATTTGTAATGTTGATTAAACAGTTGTATACAATTCCTTACAATGTTTGTATCCTCCTCGGTCCAAAAAAAGCAATCTTTGCATGGCTGATGCTCTGCCTCCTAGAATGTATACAATAGGTTACCTGTACTATTTGTTCTGCTTATTACGCAGTGTGTAAGGGACTCATGCATTTTGTGTTGTCATTTAAAGTGCTTATGTTGGATAAAAGGTCATTGTTCCTTTTCGGTAGTATTTATTTCAGTTGTTTTCTTTATACTATATTGTATTTCTCTACACCACTTTAAACCCTATGTATAATGCATCTTGTTGTTCTTCTTACACTAGTTCTATATTCTTACACTGGGTAGGACTATACTCTTTATGTACAGGGCTCCGTATATTGTATGGGTAGGATTTTGTTGACTCTATACCGTGTCTCGCATTGTTTGTTGAGGAGCTACTTGCAAAGGTCTCCTAGGGTTCTTTGAATGTTTTGGTAAAAGTCCCTATTTCACTTCTGTAGGAATCCTTGCACTTTTTGTACTGTGCTCTTTGATAATCAGTTGTAATCTCTCTGTACATTGACTCATTCGTTGTTTTGTAGTTCTCCTTGCATTGTTTATATGTAAAGTTCATATTCTGTTTGTAAAGTGCTCCCTATGCTGTATATTGAAAGGAAATACATTGTTTGCATATTGTTCCTTACACTGTTTATATATAGGGGACCCTTGCCAAGTTTGTCTTGTGATTCTAACACCATTTGTGCAGGTTGTCTAAACTGTTTATAGAGACGGCTTTAAACTGTTTATAATGGGGTTTCTTATGAGTAGGCCCCCGGAATATGGAGCAATATAGGGCCAAATTCTGCAATCCAATTGGTTGAGCTTCTGATGCAGAAAACGCAAGTCACACTGCATAGTATGCAATTAAATGCAATACAAGTGGCATACTAGGATGTAGCTGACAGTTTGTCACACTTAGATAGTGATTCTTTTGAACATTCATGGATTCCTAGGAAGGAATTTTGCATATTGAACAGCCAGCAAATAAAATGGTAGCCACCAACATGTACGGGATTTTTGCAATAAAGAGGTACTTCTTTCGCAGCAGTCTCGATTGCTAACCACAACTTTCTGACATTCTGAAAGCTTTCCAGGAAATGCATTGAATCCATTGCTAACCATTAGCGTTGTCTTTTGCAACTCACATTTCCTTGTTTTTGGCTGCTCAGCTTGAGTTCGTCCCTCCAGTGAAGCTAGTATTGATGTATGTATTCTTCCACAACAGCTTTCTTGTCACATTTGCTGTGCATTCAAAGACAGAGTCAAATGCAGGCTCTGTCGTCTGAGGGAGGTTGGAGTTTACTTTTTTTTCTCTGATGTCAAAGTGAGAGAATTTATGGGACCATCCTTTAGGGACCCATGTGTGAGGAGAGGCTGTAGGATGTCAGGTTTTCTAGCACACAACACATTTTAAATGTCTGTAAATGAACTGTGCAAATATTTCAGAATTACTAGAGCACAAATGAAGCACATTTTTTATAATTCTAAAGTGTGGTGGCAACAAATATTTTAATAGGATCAAAACAAATCAATACACTTGGTAATACAATTTCCACACATTATCATTTGTGCGCAGTGTAGTCTTACCAGTAAAACTGTATGTCTGTGCAAATGCAATGGTAATTTCAATTGAAAATGTGTTGTCTGTAATGGCAATGCGCTACCACTCCATGCAGATTTCACTCTACGCAACTCCACTCTAATTCTGTCCACTCTACAACACTCTACTCCACGACACACTATAAATATCTACTCCACTCTGCGCTACTCCACTTCACGCCTTTCAACTCCACTCTTCTCCACACCACTGCACTCCTTTCTGCGCCACTCAACTCTATGCCACTCTAGATCACTTCCATTCTAGACCACTTTCACTCTATGGCACTCTACTCCACTCTATTCCACAATATTCTGTGGCCCTCTGTTTTACTCTACTGCCCTCCACTCTACTGCCCTCCACTCTACGCCCCTTCATTCTACACCCCTTCACTCTACGTTCCTCCATTTTATGCCCCTCCACGCCACTCTACACCACTTCACTATAATCCACAGCACTCCACTCTACAACACTCTACTCTCAGTCATTTCACTCCATTCTACTCTACTACATTCCACTCTACCACACTCTAATCCAGTCTATGCCCCTACACTCCAGGTTACTGTACCCTGTAACCCTCCATGACACACTACAACAGTCTAATTAACAACACAGCATCTATGCCACTCCATGACTCTCTATGGCACTACACACTCCACTCTTTGACACTTTACTCAATTCTGTGCTATACTACTCCTTTCTATGGCACTTTACTCCATTCTATGCTACATCACTCTATGCCCCTCCACTCTGTGTCACTCCACTTTATGACATTCTTCTACAATCCAGGACTCACCACTCTGTGCCCCTCTAGTTTACGCCACACCTTCACTCCACTCCATGACACTCTCCAACCCTCATCTCTGTAGTGGGCTATATCTGCCATAGAAGGCCCGCTCCAGTGCTAAAGGCTTGAGCCTAAGGCGATGGCCTTTAACAAGATAGCAGGCCTTTAATGGCCGGTAGACTCCACTCCGGAGGGCTCTAAGGCTATTAGAGCATTCCGCCCTTAGAGGGCAGAATGTTCTAATTTGTAAAACAAAGGCCTCAAGGAGCCCGAGGGGATTGAAATCCCTCAACCCCCTCGGGCTTCGCAAGGTCTTTTTCACAGCAACAGCAGTGAACGACAACATTGGAATGTAGGAATTCAGGGATTCTACTGGCCATTAGAAGCCCGGAGCACTCCATTGTTTTCAATTAAACTCCCATCATTCCAGTGTTATAATATACTTTGAAAGCGCCTTATGTCTGGTGAATCTTTTCAGCTAAGGAAGTTGATAATGCTTAATGTGCATAAGTAAAGTGCACATAAAACCTTAGAATATGGCCACTCCATGGGGTGCAAAGGTGTGCATGTGGCAGCAACAGAGCAACACAATCAACTACATGGTACACACGTTCAAACAAGTAGCTTAGGTGGTCATGGTGTCCAGTAAGCAGTCACCATAGTAGCTCAAACTGTCAACTGTATAACACAGACAATAATAACATTGACCACTGGTATGGCACATATAAACTGAATTGCTTGTAGGCACCTAAAAGGGTAACCAAGGCAGTAACCGGTATAACAAAGTCTACCTCTACAGTATCACCGGAGTAAGATAGACAAAAACAGTGGTCAACAGTGGGCAGTATGTTTAAACTGTAACATTACAACCAATGGAATATCATGGAAGGGTGGTGGAATGGTTTTCTTTTTACATTTTATTATTGCAAGAATATCAGTCGTAAATAAAAAGAAAAAAGGAAGAAAGCATTCCTTCCCCTAAGTGGCTTCCGTATGATTGTGTAACCTAAAGCCAAACACACAATTATGACAAAAAACTGATACAGACCGTCAGGAAACAAGCATTCACAAAGCAAAGTATTGGCCTACCAGCTCACCTGCCCTCACAATGAAGTGGACTTCTCGTGAGGTGCATAAGTGATCAAGCAAAACGCCCTCACTCACAGTGCAAGAGAGCCAATGAATGGATTCGACTGACCCACTACATGCTGTATGCTGTGGTGGGCCGAAGCAAAAATGTGAATCACAGTTTAACAGACCAATGAATGCAGAAGATTGACTTGATGCGCCTCTATGTATATATATTTTTTGTTTAAAATTTGTTTTGTTTTTTGCATGAGACTGCCAAGATAGCTCAAGCTTTATATATGCCGTATTTAACAAGTATGAAGACCGAATTCACCAGCTGTTTCCCCACTGTGAAACTTTGGCTTTATATCAAAAACTGTATTACGGTGGATAGATGTGCTGGTAGAGGAAATGTAACATGCAAGTAACAGTTTCCGGCCACATTATCTTGTGAGGAAGAGTATAATGCGCTTTAGAATCCGTACCTCCCTCACCTAAGGTGGGGTCAATGCTTAGAAGTCCTTAAAAGAAGTCTTTGACACCCCCCACCCTTTCCTCCCTCTTCGCTCTTTGGCGCTTTGTCTGTTGCTAAGAGTCTCCTCCTACTTCAGAAATAAGTCTCTGCATTGGCTACACCCCAGTTTCAACCTCAGTTAGCAGTGAGAGCTGGAGCCTGCGAAGGGATATATTCTTTTGACTTTGATAGCTCCTCTATCAGAACATAATATAGTTTTGCCTATGACAGTAAACGTGTAAACTCTTTATGTCCCACAGACTCTTTTATCAATCCAAATGCCTGTATGATGGAAAACGAATAGCTTACATGGTCAACACTGTCCCCCCACCCTGGTCCCGCCAATTTTGAAAGCTCAGTCGGGTGTGAAATATATAAGTAATCAATTAATTTTATATATAAGTAATCAATTTCTTTAAACTTTTTTCCTTATTATCCAGCGTTCCATCAGTTTCCGAAGTGACAGTCGTCCTGATTTATTCAGCCCACGACCGTGGTCCAGAAATGCACCCCCTGCAATCACGAAGCGGAGAGACAGCAAGCTTTGGAGCGAAACGTTTGATGTGTCCATCAACCAGGTGCTCACATCGAAGGAAATCAAGCGTCAAGAGGTAGCCTTATCACCTGCTTGTTCTTATACTTTGTGGCTAATGGTGGAAGCTATAATTTTGGAATCTGGAATGAGATGTTCAAGTACATTCAGTAAAAATTGTCTTCCTCTAAAATGATAACGGTGTAGTTTACATCTCTCCGTCTCACTGCAGATTGGAGCTGCCCCACCATCCTACATGATAGTGTGAGCATAGAGTAAGGCCTGTTTTGGATATGAAAGTTCCTACCAGTAAATACAATTTTCTTTTTTTTTTTTTTTCAGTACTTTTTTATTGAAAATAAAGAGCATATTTACATGGTACAGGGTGAATCACATGGGGAAAAAGAAAGGAAAAAAGATAGGAATTTTGCCACCAGAAATCTTACCTCCTTTGTCGTGCACTGGCTCCCATCGCAAATACTTAGAAAATTCATTGAGTTGAGGAAGGAGTCGCTATTTTTGTCCAGTTCATATCGATCATTCTATACACAAACGGGTTTCTGAAAGCTTACTGTACATAAATAAAACACATTTACACGTACGTTTTTAAAATAATAAAGCCAGTTGCAGCAGAACCAAATGCACAAATGTGAACATGAAACAGAAGTACCTTTTAAGTGAAACTCGAGGATGAAGGAAGGAAAGAGGAAAAAAGGAGAGAGTACTTTATCCACATCAGTATGGCTGGTTTCATCCACAAAATATTTTATATTTGAATTTCCTAAACTTATGGTGAATGGTGTGGTTGCCTTACATTTCCTATGATATGTACGTTTTCTGTACTAATGTAGATGGAAATATTTAAAATTAGTTCAAGTGTTTACAGTGCTTGTTTACAAAATTGATATGGTGTTCGAAGCTAAAGTGTCTTAAAGGTATTTTTGCCATAAAGTAGTTGTTTTGTCTCTTCCAATTTTTTGTTTGTTTTATTGACCAACATAAGTATAACTTGCACCACTGTAGATTACAGATGGCATGAATGATGGAATATGCAAGGTCATAAGCAATGCATCATATCGGTGTTAAGTTATACTTATGTCAGTTAAGTATAACTAGTAGATTTCAGTGGTTTTTGGCTTTTAAATTTTAGATTTTTGTTATCAGGAGACCTAAGTATATTTCCGTTTTAACCTTTGATTTTTCTGTGACTATCAAAGGTTTTTTAATGCAAGTTCAAATCCAACTATCTTACTTAAATATAACTCCTCTTTAACCTGTGTTTTTTATCAGTGAATTTCTATGTTTTTAAAAGGTACAGTAATATCTTATTATTATACGCTTGTGGCCAAACCCTCTGCCACCTTCGTTGTAAGTGGCCAACCCCATTGTAGGTGGCCAACCCCATTGCTGCAAACAGCCTTGGCAAGGGAAAATAAAACTAAATAAATTAAGCCAATTAACACTTTATTTAGAGTCGGAGGTTTGGAGTCAGAAGTTGCAAGGGTGGTACCAGGGGTAATACATGGAAAACCAGGGGTAGCATGTGATACCTCTGGCAAACCCTAAATGACAGCCATGAAATGCAATGTATATTTCAGCGTCCTAAAATAGCGTCTTATCTTTGTCATCTTAACTAATGAAGTCACACAAATGGCAAGTCATTCATTGTTTATTTGCATGCAGTTAGTTAGGTGACAGGTTGCTTTTAGAACTGAAGAACCTGAAGACCTGAATGCCTATTTTATACGAGCACGTGAAGCAAACATTGAATACGGTCATTCTTAATATACCAGCGAGGCACTTTCGCTCTTTAAGTCAATAAGTAAGTGCTTACAGATCCTACTAGGTCTACATAACTCTATTCCAAAAAAAGTTGTTGAAATGCATAAATGTCATTGTAACTTGCAGATCAGTCCCCATTACCATACAAGGATTTTAATAAGTATTGTAAGTACACATACCGTCTTTTTCTTTTGGTCTGTAAAAGTTTATTTAAAGTTGCAGGAGAATGGGCATTGCAAGACATAAATTAATAGGACCTTGGGTTGTTGGGGTACAAACTCAATAGCGACTTTAGTATGGCAGCGGATTTAGAAAGACTACTTTCAACTCACATTTTATTTTAATACATTTTTATGTAGAGAGTTTTCTAAAGCATGAATATCCAACGGGATGAGAGCGTTGTACAAGATACTTATTTCACTAAGTGGATTTATCAACACAACACTGTACCACTTTAGTCATTGGCTAACAAGACACGTTTTGCAGCACTTAAAAAAATAAATCATTGCATTTGTGCTGGTTATGATAAACCCTGGAGCTTAGTTACTCAATCCTGACATAAACATGTCACTGAACGAGACTTCCCATTTAACAGCAACTGATATCATTTAATCTGATTTAAATGGCAAAGAAAAAGACGATAAGTGTATTTACATAAACTTGTTGAAAATAACATCATGTTAGTGGATCACAATAGTTTCCCATTTTTCACGTTTTCAATTTGTTGTAACAGCTGTGATCCTTCTCGTAGGCAATCTTTGAACTTTCCCAGGGAGAAGAAGACTTGATAGAAGATTTGAAGTTAGCAAAAAAGGTAAGCTCATGCTCACGGTTGCCAAAACACTCATGAAAGTTCAGTGTACTACTTATCATCGATCCAAGTCAGCTATCCAGGTGATCTGTCGGTCTCAGACATTGAAGTTGTGCAACTTAAGTTTTTTACACCATGAACTCGGCTCAGAAAAGTATTGACATACTTTGGAAATTGACTATATGATTGGTGATTGCATACACTTTTCAGTAAGGTTGGGTTATCATTTAGTTGTTTAAAAATAAATAAGAGAAGAGAAACATGTGCGCTGAGTTAATTTTTCTCTGCACTGTTGATCATTCACTGACTTCAGCCAAACTGCCTCATTATTAGTGTGAAAGACAAGCATTGCTTTTAAAAGATCAATATTTTTCCTCACAAATGTTGACGTGTGCCTTTTTGTTTTATTCCAGGCCTACCACGACCCAATGCTTAAACTGTGTATAATGACAGAGCATGAGCTAACTCAGATATTTGGAACACTGGACTCCCTCATCCCTCTACATGAAGGTAAGAACATTAGCAGATTAAGGACCTCATTTAGAGTTTGTCAGATGGGATTCTCTGTCACAAATGTGAGAGGTATCCCATCAACAGTATAATAAGTACATTATATCCTCCGGCACTTGTAATATGGAGGACAAGATAAGTATCATGTTTTTGAAGAAATATCCTCTAAATCAGGCCATAACTATGTTGCTTCTTGCAGTCCTCTCCATCAGTTTGTCACTCATAATTGATGTTTTGTAGTACTTGTAGGCACTTTGCAGCACATAATTTTTATTTTTACTTTTGCTTTGGTCAGATCTTCTTTGTCGACTTCGAGAGGTCCGGAAGCCAGATGGATCTACAGAACATGTAGGCCATATCCTAGTGGGCTGGGTAAGATGGCTTATCTTAATAACTTCTCAGCATATGGTTTGCATAGACATATTTTTGATATCCAGTATGTATTCCATAAGGGGAGTCATAGTAGTCCTAGAGTAAAGGGCAACCTTGTTGCGTATCCGGAGTGCTTGAGAATTCAGTGAAGTGTCTCTGACGGCTTCTAGAACTAGTACAATACTAGGAACATGATCCAGTAATACCCAAGCTATTTGAAATGCAAGTAGTTTTGTTATCTAGGTTCCATTCTCAGTGATTCATGAGTGTTTTGCCTAATTTATAATTTAGGTATATATTATCATATTCTGTCATAACAGTATTATAACATTGGAGACTGGCATAACAACTTATTAACCAGCTTAAAAGGAGGTGAACATATTTGTGCATCTCTATGATTTATGTTTGGGCCAAATAAGGTTCTTAAAAAACATAAAGATTAGCTGAAATACTGTTGACACTAGATAAATGTACAAATGGATATTCATTTAGATACTTATAAATATGTACATGGTATGCCTGTGATAAATTAGGGCACTGGTTTACACAGAATACATGAAAACCCCTGGATTGTATAGCATAAATTGTTAAACTTTCCATGATTGTAATTTGTTAGAAATAGATGTCTGTACACTATAGGCAAGGCTCCACTGGTTAGCTGTATTTTCTCTGACAAATACTGATAGAATATTTTTTAATTGAAAAAGTAAACCGATATTTGTACTAGTTCAAAGCCCATAAAAAGCACCCTCTTACCCCTCCACACATATGTGTGTGTGTCTCTGCTCCTTTCCCAAATGAAAGCAATCAGCAACTTACAATTTCTCACCTTGGAAAAAGTTGAAAGTGAAATATTATTTTGAGACCGTATGGACAATTCGGTGATCCCTCAGGAGCAGAAAGTAGGAATCTATCTCGCCAGCCTGTAATCTTGGAATGTTCATTTTAGCAACAAAAGACACCTTTCTGGACTTTTTACACGGTGGAGATTGAGCCTTTTCATAAAAGCAAGTAATTTTCAAAGACTGTTCCTTGCCTAACATTGTAATCCTTAACCCCCAATCTAATTTTCCATATCTTGCTTTTATCAGTCCTCTTTGGTCATTGATGTATTTGTTATCTTACACAAGGCCATGCCTATTTGCTTACTCTTACCTTTTTCTTCGATGTACAGTCTCTGTACCCATGGCCCTTTCTCGTCTCAAACCTACGTACAAACATGCTATCATTAGTTTATGTTTAATATTGCTTTAGTGCTCTTTTGACTTTCTCTATTGCCCTCTCTCCTCTGATTCTAACTTTGGTCCATCTCTTAACCTGCTGGCTCTATGCTGCAGCATCTTTTGTGTTTTGATTTATTTTCATCCTATTTTCTTTACCAATGCCAGCCTTTATATAGTGTATTTTGTACTCTATTCGTTAACATTTTTGTGTCCCAGCCTCTTGTTTCTTTCTCCACCTCTGAACCTGTCCCCTGATCTGCTCCCGCCCCCCTTTCTGAGAACTATTCAATGCACATGAGCAAAAACATAACTTATCAATTTATACTAAAGATCCATGTTTAATTTAGATGAATTGGAATAATTTAGGCTATGCTAATATGCTCTATCTGGAGTCGTTTTCAGGGCTGGGGCCCAGATTTTAGGGCTCAGGTGGGGGAGTTGGGTTGTTTTTAGGTCTGGGGGCCAGTGTAGGGCTGGTGGCTGGGGGGGTTTTCAGGATGGGGTTTGGGTCGTTTTTAGGGCTGTGGGCTGGATTTAGGGCTTTGGGCGGGGGGCTGAGGTGTTTTTAGGGCTGGGGTCGTGGTTGTCTTCAGGGCAGGGGGCCAGGTTTTAGGGCTCAGGGCGGGGGGCTGCGGTGTAACCTTTACCACGCAAAAGCCTTTACCAATCATTATTCGTTACGAAATTCGTTATAAAGGCATGGTTGGAAAAGACACGATTGTGGTGAAAAACGCTTTAAGGCATGCCAAAAGAGATAAACAGGACAATGAGCTGTCAAAAGGCTTTCGACACTTTGAAAGAAGCAATGTTGTTCAGCACCTATTCTTAAAGCTCCAGATTATTCAAAGCAGTTCATAGTGCAGATCGATGCCTCTGAACACGGGATTAGAGTGCTCCTATCCCAGATTAATGATAATGACCATGACCAGCCTAATGATTTCATTAGCAAGAGATTACTCCCCAGAGAGCAGTGTTGGACTGCCATTGAGAGGGAAGCCTTTGCTGTATTTTCGTCTCTGAAAAAGATGAGCCCATACCTGTTTGGTACTCACTTCCTTGTCCAAACCGGCCATAGGCTTCTCAGGTGGATGGTGCAAATGATAGGTGAAAACCCCAAACTGTTGAGGTGGTCCATCTCCCTATGGGGTATGGACTTTACAGTGGAGCATAGACATGGGACTGACCATGCCAATGCAGAGGCCTTTCCAGGTTTTCCCACTTAAATGATAAAGACTTTCTTGGAAAAGGTTACTCTCATTCTCTTTTTTTGGGGGTTTGTGTGTGTGTAGGAAAGTGCCCCCTTTTGACACGATCATCACAAATGTTTGCCTGTTAATAGATGCAGTTTTAACAGAAGTGCATTCAATTCCTGCTAATCAGGGCTCCAGTGCCAGATCTCTTTCCTTAAAATGGTACAATTGTTCCCCAGTCGGCAAAATCTTTAGAACCTCCTAGTAAATGGCACCCCTGGGACCTAGGGCAGGGAGACTGAAGAGGGTCCATAAGGGCTGCAGCATGTATTGTGCAACCCTAGGGGGACCTTTCACCACACTCATGCAAACTGCCATTGCAGGCTGCGTGACCTGGTGCTTAGAAAAGGTAAGACATTACACGCTAAAGACACTGCATATTACAAGCAGTGTCTTTAGCATCTAATGTCTTCCCTTTTCTCAGCACCATGTCACGCATGTCACCTCTACAGCATGCCTTACAGCCCTAAGGCAGGGTGCATTATATTACATGTGAGAGCCTATCTACATGAGCAGATATGCCCCTGTGATGTCCATGTCGACCTTGGACATTGCCAATGAACAGGGAAGCTATCTTGAGTATATGTACTGGGCACTGCTGTTTACGAGTTCTCCGGCTACATGATGTCTTCACTGAAATTAAAGGTGTTTGGTATCAAGCATCTTGTATCAATGAGCCCACAATAATTCCAGTAATTGATTTATTAATACAGGCACTTTAGAAGTGCCCCCTGAACACCATCCAAGTTCTAGTGTACTGGCTGACTGGTGTAGACCAGCCTGCCACCACAGAGAGGTTTACGACACCCTGCAGGTGAGAGCCCACAATATCTGAGGGCAGAAACAATGTCTGCTCTGGCCAGTGGTGTTGTCACATCCTCCAAGCAGGATGGCTAAGTAATCAGAATATCAAGGCAGAAGACTTCAAAGGCCTCTGCCGCCTTTGATATGTGACCCCAGCTTCCCAAGACTTGGAAGATGCCACCTTCTGTCCTGAGGCCCATTTGGCACCCAGACAGGAGGAAACATTAACTCATCAGGAGTGTTTCCAATCAGGCTAGAAATTTTTGTAATAAATCAAGGGCCCCCTGGTAAGGATAAAGATCCTGGGTCAGGGAAAACGTACAATGTGAAGGTATCAACCCAGGCTATCTTATAAGCAAACACTAGCTATGTCCAGAAAGATTCTGTTCAAAAAATGAGCATAAACTATAACACAAACGTGAAATTGATATCAAAAAATGATTTGTTTTAATTAAAAAAGATTGATTTTACAATTCAATTTTGTATACAAGATAAATTGATGCAATAATACAGATATTCTTTATAGATAAAACACATGAATTTAAAAACACTGAAAATACAATTATTTTTGTCCTATCTAATATTGCTGTGGCTGTGGTCTGTATGTAAACGCATTTCGACACGTCGTGGTGTCTTCATCAGGACAAATATATTTGCAGCCAATTTCTCTAGAAAGAACAGAACATTTTTAGTTCTTATTCGCATTTAAAAGAGTGTTATAGGTCCTATTCACATTTTGTTTGCTAATAACAACAAAACTTTAAGTTCAAATATTATTCTTCATTTAAAATTCTGAGCATAAAACGTCTCTTTATACATAGCTTAGTGTAAGGGATTCATTCTTACATGGAGGTACTCAAAGAAAAACATGTTAAAAAGACATTTTCATTCTGATTACTGATTAACATAACAATGGAGTTATTTTTACTCCTTTATGAAATTGCCTATGTACAATTGATACATTCGCTATGTTTGATAAATCTTGATAAACCACCTTATTTTTGTCAGATCGTATTCAGTACATAACATGTGGTTCTCTTGTTTTTGTTATGCATTATCTCCCATACCTCAGATCTAATATAGATCATCAATTTCTCATAGTTAACCCTTCTACCTGGACGGCAAAGGTGGATAAAAGAAGTAGAAAAAAGAAGAAGAAGAAAAAGCTTTCAGAGATACAAAAGTTTAGTCCTATTTCTAATTTAACTGTTATATAAGTTTAGTCCTATTTCTATTATTACCGGTATGTCCTATAAAGCATATCTGTCTACGAAAATATCTATTTTGTCATAAGTTTTTCTTTAAATACTCGGATATTAACTAGCGTTTCGTTAGAACTTTACATTTGCATGCCTTGTGCCTCATGTCGGGTTATACATTCGGTATCCTTTCTTTTACCTGGTGGGACTTTTTTAGAAGTCTTTAGTTCTCCTTTTTAGTACACGAAGGGTGAGGCACCTTTAAAAATATATATTTTACGGCATGTGAAATCTGAAAAAGACACAATTGACATGTCTAAATCTTTCAAATTCTCTGTATTTTATCCTGGTAAAATTAGAAGCCTAATTAGCATAATCGCGATGTACCATCAGCATAATATCGATTACCTGTTTCTCAAGATTTCACTGCTTCCTTCTCACTTGTCGTGTCCTAAATTATTTTGTAGATATTCTTCACTTTGAAGACCCGTGTTACCTGCTAGGAAATTATGATATATCTATAGGTTACAATATAGCACATAGTCATAGAGACTGAATCTTTATAGATTTAAAACTGATATATCTCTCACGGCTTAAAGGATTGCATTCAAAGTTCAGCGGTACAACACGTTGTGCCGGTAAATGATGCCGATGGGGATATCTCGAAAGTCGCGGGCTAAACCAATGTTTACGTTTGACCCTTAAAAAGAAATGAAGAGCACTAATCACTATTTGCTACTTTCCTAAGGGTTATATCCCACGCTGTGCATGCTGTGTGGCGGTGGCGCAACTTCCTACCTTTTAAATTTCTTTTATCAAGGATCATGTGTTAGATGTTCCGTTACTGCAGCGGGTTTAGCGCAGTGTAAACCGGTCTTTTTTTTCACCGCGGAATGCAGCATTAACGTTACGGGGCATATACTTTCACCGGGACTCGGTTTTCTTTCTCCTTACAGAAATCTACGAGAATTAAACAAAAGTAAGGCAAAAGGATATATTGTCTTACACAGTATAAGTGTAATTCCTTAAGGACTAGGGGCCAGGGGAGTAAATTTTACCTGCAAAGCGTTCGCTGTCGTAGAGGTTCCATCAGATACCGGCGGGTTTGTGAAAAAGAAGGGATTTGTAAGCTGCCTTGTCATTGGTATTTGTACTGTGTATTCCTGACATCATCTATCTGTAGCGCCACCCCTATTTAAAGCTATAGTGCTACTGAAGGTGCCTATCTTTTACATTAGCCTTATTTAAAAATATAGTAGTGCTATCTTGATTCAACATATTGTTTTCTTATTGGTAGCAAAAAAAAAACGCTTCTTGTATTAAAATCTATAGTTGGAATCTTTTCTTAAAAGACGTCTTTGGGATCTGGTACACGCATATTAATCAGATTAAAGTTAGAGTCAGTTTCTTATTTCTTTCGGAGTAAACTCAGTCATTCTCTGATTAACGCATTGTACCAGAAAAGTATCTATACATTGGATTTAAAATTTTAAATTTAAAAAGAGGGTGTACCTAATAAAAAGAACAGTTTCTTATATTATGGCATTTTCCCAGGAACATTCCTGGTTCAGACCTTGTTCAAATGTATTAAGGGTAAAAATCCAGTATATTTCTCGTTTTTTTCTTATTTTATCACCTCCTGTGTTATTTGGAGCACAGATCAGCGATAAAACAAAGAAGGTCACAGCACCATTAGTAAATCACTTCTTGGATTTTAGGCATTCCCCTGAGGAAATAAAGTGGCGGATTCTAGTAAAGATACATACACCAAATAACACAGGAGGTGATAAAATAAGAAAAAAACGAGAAATATACTGGATTTTTACCCTTAATACATTTGAACACGGTCTGAACCAGGAATGTTCCTGGGAAAATGCCATAATATAAGAAACTGTTCTTTTTATTAGGTACACCCTCTTTTTACATTTAAAATTTTAAATCCAATGTATAGATACTTTTCTGGTACAATGCGTTAATCAGAGAATGACTGAGTTTACTCCGAAAGAAATAAGAAACTGACTCTAACTTTAATCTGATTAATATGCGTGTACCAGATCCCAAAGACGTCTTTTAAGAAAAGATTCCAACTATAGACTTTAATACAAGAAGCGTTTTTTTTTTGTTTTTTTTGCTACCAATAAGAAAACAATATGTTGAATCAAGATAGCACTACTATATTTTTAAATAAGGCTAATGTAAAAGATAGGCACCTTCAGTAGCACTATAGCTTTAAATAGGGGTGGCGCTACAGATAGATGATGTCAGGAATACACAGTACAAATACCAATGACAAGGCGGCTTACAAATCCCTTCTTTTTCACAAACCCGCCGGTATCTGATGGAACCTCTACGACAGCGAACGCTTTGCAGGTAAAATGTACTCCCCTGGCCCCCTAGTCCTTAAGGAATTACACTTATACTGTGTAAGACAATATATCCTTTTGCCTTACTTTTGTTTAATTCTCGTAGATTTCTGTAAGGAGAAAGTAAACCGAGTCCCGGTGAAAGTATATGCCCCGTAACGTTAATGCTGCATTCCGCGGTGAAAAAAAAGACCGGTTTACACTGCGCTAAACCCGCTGCAGTAACGGAACATCTAACACATGATCCTTGATAAAAGAAATTTAAAAGGTAGGAAGTTGCGCCACCGCCACACAGCATGCACAGCGTGGGATATAACCCTTAGGAAAGTAGCAAATAGTGATTAGTTCTCTTCATTTCTTTTTAAGGGTCAAACATAAACATTGGTTTAGCCCGCGACTTTCGAGATATCCCCATCGGCATCATTTACCGGCACAACGTGTTGTACCGCTGAACTTTGAATGCAATCCTTTAAGCGGTGAGAGATATATCAGTTTTAAATCTATAAAGATTCAGTCTCTATGACTATGTGCTATATTGTAACCTATAGATATATCATAATTTCCTAGCAGGTAACATGGGTCTTCAAAGTGAAGAATATCTACAAAATAATTTAGGACACGACAAGTGAGAAGGAAGCAGTGAAATCTTGAGAAACAGGTACCTGATATTATGCTGATGGTACATCGCGATTATGCTAATTAGACTTCTAATTTTACCAGGATAAAATACAGAGAATTTGAAAGATTTAGACATGTCAATTGTGTCTTTTTCAGATTTCACATGCCGTAAAATATATATTTTTAAAGGTGCCTCACCCTTCGTGTACTAAAAAGGAGAACTAAAGACTTCTAAAAAAGTCCCACCAGGTAAAAGAAAGGATACCGAATGTATAACCCGACATGAGGCACAAGGCATGCAAATGTAAAGTTCTAATGAAACGCTAGTTAATATCCGAGTGTTTAAAGAAAAACTTATGACAAAATAGATAATTTCGTAGACAGATATGCTTTATAGGACATACCGGTAATAATAGAAATAGGACTAAACTTATATAACAGTTAAATTAGAAATAGGACTAAACTTTTGTATCTCTGAAAGCTTTTTCTTCTTCTTCTTTTTTCTACTTCTTTTATCCACCTTTGCCGTCCAGGTAGAAGGGTTAACTATGAGAAATTGATGATCTATATTAGATCTGAGGTATGGGAGATAATGCATAACAAAAACAAGAGAACCACATGTTATGTACTGAATACGATCTGACAAAAATAAGGTGGTTTATCAAGATTTATCAAACATAGCGAATGTATCAATTGTACATAGGCAATTTCATAAAGGAGTAAAAATAACTCCATTGTTATGTTAATCAGTAATCAGAATGAAAATGTCTTTTTAACATGTTTTTCTTTGAGTACCTCCATGTAAGAATGAATCCCTTACACTAAGCTATGTATAAAGAGACGTTTTATGCTCAGAATTTCAAATGAAGAATAATATTTGAACTTAAAGTTTTGTTGTTATTAGCAAACAGAATTGAATAGGAACTATAACACTCTTTTAAATGCGAATAAGAACTAAAAAAGTTCTGTTCTTTCTAGAGAAATTGGCTGCAAATATATTTGTCCTGATGAAGACACCACGACGTGTCGAAAAGCGTTGACATACAGACCACAGCCACAGCAATATTAGATAGGACAAACATAATTGTCTTTTCAGTGTTTTTAAATTCATGTGTTTTATCTATAAAGAACATCTGTTTTATTGCATCAATTTATCTTGTATACAAAATTGAATTGTAAAATCAATCTTTTTTAATTAAAACAAATCATTTTTTGATATCAATTTCACGTTTGTGTTATAGTTTATGCTCATTTTTTTAACAGAATCTTTCTGGACATAGCTAGTGTTTGCTTATAAGATAGCCTGGGTTGATACCTTCACATTATTCCAATCAGGCTAGATCCACCCCTAAGGTGGGCTACCTCATGTGAACACAACAACTAGAATTCCACTATCTTGGTTTTTGGTGGAATTAGGCTCACTCGGTCAGGGCTATTCCCACTCCCCACTCACAGGAAGTGATCATTTAGGGGGTGTTGTCCCAAATTGTAAGTAGCCCATTGGCTACCTGTCACTCCCCAAAACACACATAAATTGAGTATTTAGGGGCACCTCTGATACTAGAAAGTTAGATTTGACAGATCCAGAAGAATAGAACAAAGAAGAGCCGCAGGAAAACAAAATCTGAAGAGTGCTGTTGACTTTTGGCACCAGTCTCAACAGTCGTGACCAGGTGACTCATCCTGCAGCTGAGCATCTGCCAAGAAACCCGGTAGACTGCCATTCCTTCGCAAATTGGCAGCAATCTCCCTTGAAGTAGAGGAACTACAGAAAAAGCAGCGTCCGGTTTACAGTGTTGCCACTCCCTGGCTAGCCCGATGCAACTGCACCTCAGGAAGAGGTACATGTGCTCCTGAAGGTCCGATATGTCCCCCAACCGATTGAGAGGACATCAGGACCGACCGGAGCCACACAGCAACAATGCCCAGGGTGCTGGATCCCTTGCAGCAACCAAGGCTTGCTTAAGTCCATTTCGGTCTCTACCAGCAACGAGACCGAGCAGCCGTTGAGGGACGTCAGCACTGCAGAGACCCACTTTCAGAGTGCCCCAGCTGCCCTGGTTTCTGCACTCTCAACCAGTGAGACCAACAACCACAAGGGCCTTGGCTGCACAGGGCCCAGCCGACCTATCTACTCTGCACCTGAGCGTCCCAACCACATACCCAAAAACCGGCTGTGTCCCCTTGCTCCCAGGTCCCTTGTGTCCAGAGCCCCCTGCTGCGAGCTTCCAGACTTGTCCCCCAGTCCCTCTCTGTCGCCTGTTTTTAGGTGGCTATCCCTTCTTTCCACCGGTGTGACGTGCAAAGCTACCAACCCAACCAACACCTCTGCACCGGACGCCACAGGGCAGGTAACGAGTAACTGCTGGTGGTACTTCGGACATTGGCCAACTATGACTCTAAGTCATAGGACCAGAAACCAACCATAAATAAGTGTAAGCAGCATATGCCATTAGAAACCATTTCTGCATAAAGACGCGTTTAAGAGAACTTTTAACTTAACTGTAACAATCAATATTTTAAAAAGTACTTGATAATGAAGTTCTTGGTTTCGAAATTTACAGAAAAATACAACTTATTTTTCTAAATTGGTATCAGATTTTTTCTTGAGTGTGTGTCTCATTTATTGCCCCTGTGAGTACAACAAATGCTTAGTATTACTTTCTGGTAAGCCTAAACTGGTCGCCGACACAACCACAAAAGAGAGCATTTAGTGTTATCATGTTTTGTCTCTGTCAACCAATTACAGTTGCCTGGACTCTGCACAGTGTAGCTCGTTTTGCTACACTGTATAGAGAGCCAGCTTTCTACACCAATTGCACATTGCATGTTTTTTTAACATAAAGGGGCCAAAAGTCTTCTTTGTGTCTCAGGCCTAAGTGTGATGGAGTACACAGAGTACACAGCCTGCTTCGCGCAGCTATAGGTATAATTGGTGCTCCTGGTGAGTGGCTCCAGGTCCCAGCTAACTTCTATGTCTGTTTTACTATTCTTCCTAACTTGCATTAGGGCCCAATGCACACTTGTTCTGCTAGTGTTGCTTTAGGCCTCTGAGTAATGGTCCAGGGGTGGGGAAAAGGGAAGCAGAGGAGACACCTTAATTTGGGTATAGAGAGAGGGCAGTGAGGGTGGAAGGAGTAAGATGGGAGCCCATGTCTTTAACAAATGGCAGAGGAGACATCCCACGTTGCGCGACATTAGCTATCATCAGTGAAGCAGGTGCAGCAGCACTGGGACCTAGGGGGTCTAAGAGGCCCACTGAATCACTCACAATGATGTCTTTCTTAAAAAACAAAAAAGGTATTGGGCACCTTCATGTCAAAAAATGCAGGAGCTCATTTTTTGGAGAAGACATGGCCTATTTGTGAGAGCTGCTGACTGTGGAACTGGTGAATCAGGTTCAAGTCCCAGCATTGGCTCTCATCCTGTGATTCTGGGTAAATCACTTAATCTCCCTGAGCCTTAAAAAAAATCTGATCTTGTGTAATGTAACTGGTGATCATTTAAAGTGGTCCAGTGCCCTTGGGCTGAGTTTGCACTATATAAAACTTCAGAAAGAAAGCATAGCAAGCCTGTTTCAAGATTGGAATGATCAGTCATGGTGGGGAAGAAGGGGAAAGAGGCAGAGTAGATTGCTTGGTGGTCAGGGTCACGGCTGTCATTACTGCAGCAGTTGTAGTTGGTTAGGGCCTAGGGGTGCAAACCCCTAGTTATGGGGGGCAGAGGTTTAGTCATTATGTTTTTGCTTCATGAATTTGATCTTTCATAAGTCTCAATACATTTTATATGGGGGTCTTAGAGAAAAAAGATTGAAGACATCTGAGTGTGCCTCTGCTGTTTAGGTTTGGGGCACAATCCAAGGCCTGCAACGACTTTGGCCAAATAAATCTAAAAGACATCAGAAAAAGTGAAGCTGTACTGGTGAAACACTGCAAGACTCCACTTAGCTCCCACTCCAGGTCATAGTTGCGTGTGCGGACCCACTCCTGCACCCAAAGTTGTTCCAGGCCAGATCTCAATGGTCAAAGTCTCTGGGTAAGTCTAATTAAAAACCATAAGAAGACCAAGTGGGACTCGGCCCCTCCTCACTACTTGCTCTCTAGACTTTGCCTCCAGGCCTCACTCCCAATAGAACGAAAAGCTGATTCCAACTTTGGTACAGATGCACCTAGAGTTGCCACATCAGCCGGCAATGCTGCAGCAAGGCAAAGCCTTTCAAGAGATCATGCTGTGCATCTATGGTAGGCTTCCGGCTCCCTCTTGCATTCCTTCGGGCCCCAAGAGTCTGCAAGGGACATTATGTCAGGTTACTTCCGGAGGATCTGTCCTCTGCACAGTCTGTGCTCTTTGAACTCACTTCAGGTTCTGCACTGGCATCGATGCTGACTGTGGTTCAAGTGCTGAAATCTGTGCCGGTCCCTTGACACTAGCACCAATGGTACCGGAGGCGGAACCAAAATCTATCATGCTCTCCAACTCCGAGCCTAATCTCAACCAAACCCATACGTAGCCAATACTAATTCAGACACTATCCAATTACTATGCAGTACCACGCAGGCACTACAACGTTATGGCTCGGACTCCTAAGAGAGCCAGCTAACGACTGTGGTGGGGGTGGGGAAGAGTTTGCCTCACCTTATTATAAAGACAATTGGTATATGGATCAACAAGATGCTGGTGGGTTGGATACCTTGCCCGATACTGGGTAGGTTTCCCCCTCCTAGATGAGCAACGGAGGAAAGTACGTCTTTTGTGACTGTCATTAAGAGGGCTGGTGAAGTCCTTGACCTCAAACTTCCCTACTACAGAAGTAAGAACATAAGTGCTCACTAAGGTACTTCAGCCTGAACAGCCACCAATAGACCTTCATTTGTCCTTCAACACGGTTCACACTGATAACCTAATTGGCATTTGGATGTAACTATGTTTTGGCCCATTACCATGTTGCCCACTGCCATAGACCAGCTCGAGGCGAACCCGATTTTAACCAACCATCCTGAGAGTTAGATGTGCAGTCGCCCAACAGCAGGGTGAACCCTAAAGCCTTTCCATCTTCTCCTCCTGGCAGAGACTCCAAATGCATAGAAACCTTTGAAAAACACATGTTTGTGGAGATCAGCCGTGCCTTGAGGTTGGTCAACACCAGCTGCCTCCTTGGATGGTGTACCCACACTTTGGGACTTGGCTGGTAAGATCTTACCAGCAATCCCTGAAGATGTGCAGGCTTCCTTGGCCCAAAACTTTTAGGATGGCTGGGAGGCGTCAGAGTTTGCCATCTGTTCAGGCCTTGATTGTCTGGGAAAGGCTTTTGGGACACGCCTGTTGCTCCAGCTCCCTGCATGGATGAGATCCAGAAAATTCTCTGGGAACATCCAGGTGTCCCAAAAGGACATTTCTTTTGACAGTTTCTACCTGTTTGGGGAAAAGGTGGACTTGGCTTTGGGGTGTCATAAAAAGAGCTGAACCATGCCATTCTGTTTTGGTCTTTCGGCACCAGTCCAGCAATCCTCCGAGCAGTTTTGCCCTTTTAGTGGATGTTGTAGGGGTTTGGTGTAGCATCAGGTTCCTGCCCCAATGCTCACACAGCAGGCCTGCCAGCACTTTTGAGGTTTGGGCCATGGGCCTAACAGATGCCAAGCAGACCATCAGGATACCACATGCCCCAATCTCCACCCCTCCATCAACCTCTTTAGTGCACCCTTAGTGGCACCCAGCCTTCCAGTAGAATGTTGAATCAGCCTCTTCCTTTAGGAGTGAACATTACATCAAACAGTCATTGCGCGCTTTAGGAGTGGGCAAACCACTCCTCCCCTGCCCTGCTCAGAGAGCAGAGCAGCCCCGCCCACCTGCCCGATGGAAGGAGCAGGACACGAAACATAAAATGACAATAACTCTAAGTTATTGACATTTTATTTTTCTCACTACTTACAAGCAGTAGGGCGACGCTCCTCCGCCCTAGCAGAGAAGCCGCCCCTGCTTAAACTGGGACCTTTCTAGATGGAACAGAGACCATTTCACAGAACAGTTAGGTGAGCGGGCATTGAGAATCTGTAGTTAGAGTATCCACCAGAAAAAGCATTGCTGAATTTAAGTAACTCATTCTTTTGATGAATACTTTTAGCGGTAGATTCCTCACCTTGTGAATTGATATCAAAGCAGTACCTTCCATGGTGGTGGGTTTGGTCCTGGACCTCTCCCCAAAATATCCTACTCACACCCCCTTGCTGATTTCTCAAATGTTTATAGAATATGTGTCATTTACTGGGGTGTTGCTCACCAGCTTTGCGATTGGCTTAGGGGAGGGAGCCTGGCTTCCTGCTTCCTGTTACTATCGGAGGCAGGAGAACAGGAGAGCTGGAGCAGAGAAAATGCCACACCTGGCTTCGAGGTAATTTTTTTATTTTTTATTTCTGATCTCCCCCACCCTTTGCGCCCGCCCCGTCACTCGCGAGCGTCCGCCCCGCCACCCACGAGCCATGCTGACCACGACTGAGTTTAAGACTCTGTACACTGGTTCTTCTGATTCGCTGATGGCCTCTGTGTATGAGGGTGCAGACAGGCTTACAAAAGAAAGTGACATCAATGCGCAGTGGTGGCGTCTAAATGTGGCTCTGCTTGTCGCTTCCGGAATGCAATGGAGAACATGTGGAGTCGCAGGGCACCAACTACAGGTACGCAGGAGCACTGCTTTTTGAGTTTCTGCAGAGATTCACAGGGTGACAAATCTGCATTTATATAGATTATGCACCAGAGAGCGTTACTGAATCTGTTCATCTACATCCATTCCAGTCAGCTGTCCAACAGCTAAGCTATGACGTCACATAGGGCTCAAGTTCAATTTAAATCTTGCCGCACGTTGGTGGCCCATTGGAGGGATATCAATTCCTTGAGGCTGAACGAAGGCAAGACACCAAGTGCACTTAATTTGGGGGTTTTCTTCGGTGCTAAGTTATCATTTGACTTCCACATCAACACACTTAGCCAGCATGCTTTGCCCTTTTGAAGATGTTGAGAGAAATCACCCCTTTTATGCCCAGCTACTTATTAAGAACCTTGGTAACACACTTATTACCAGCATCTTAGATTACTGTAACACACTCTTTCTGGGCCTTCCTGCCTGTTTTTTTTCCAATTGATATAGAATGCTGTGGCCAGGGTGATCCTAGGTTCGACGGAGACAGCTAGGATGTCTCAACATCCGGCTGACTTGTTCCAGATTCCTCTGGCCATGTAAAAGCTACTATGTTACTGCATAAAGCTCTACACAGAGTAGGTCCATCTAACTATATAACAGGTTTATTTACAAATACTGCCCGACTTAACATCTCAGTTCTTCAGAGGCCTTGCTTGTTAATGAACTAAGATTCTGTAGAAAGCAAACTGGAGGTCGGGCATGCTCAGTTGTCGCTGCTTAGCACTGAAATACTCTGCCTTTTAATATTGGTGTAGAGCCCAACCATTTGCCCTTTCATAAAGCACTGAAAACTCCTATATTCCTAATGTAATGTTCTTCTTGTATTTTTCTGGTACAGCGCCAGGACAACGATGGTAACCATGTGCTCTATGAAAATAAACAGAAAATAAACATAAGTAACTTATTCATCACTTCTGGTCTGGCTGTCAGTGCAAAATCAAACCTGTATTCTCAACTGTTCTCCGGTTCTGAGTTCAGAACCAAGAGTTCTAAGTAGTAATTATTTCAGAATAGTATTGGGTGCCAAATCACCTACAAGCTCCGCCCTTTCTTTCCCACCATTTTTGCGGCTTAACAGAAGTATAACAAAGCAAAGACTCGCGCAATCATTTTTAGGGTAGAAAACAAATTGGTTTGCCAGTGTTTGTTTCTAATTGTTACAGCCAGTCACTCGTGGAATTTTTCTGATGTTTTCCTTGATCTAATGCCAGGACCTGTGGCCTTAGGGAGGGTTGCAGCCACAGATGAAATTGAGAAATCACAAGACATCCAAGATATAAGTGGCCTACAACCTCACCCTCCTCCGCTGTGTATAAGATACAGCGCTATTCTCAGTCTTTCTGTTTTCACTGTAGAGCAAAGAATGAAATGGGGCAAGTGAGCAAGAAGGCAAGAAAGCTAGAAGGAAATAGGTAGATAGAGAGATCCTTGGAGAGCACTGGTAGGTGGAAATGTGTAAGAAGAACAGCTAGCATCGATGAGAGATGTAGATACAAAGTCTGAAAAAAGATGGAAGAGCAGAGACTGGAGTACAGAAGAAAAGTGTCCACGGGGGGACAAAAAGAAGGAGCTGTGAGAGGTCACTTCACTTGGATTCATAGACGACGCCTATACATGCGATGAGCATGCTTAATCCTAGGTACAGTCAGTTAGTGCTGGAAACCTAACAGAAACACCATGTGCTGTGTTACAACCAGGTGCTTCAGGCACAAACCACTTTTCTCAAGTGTCACTGTATTGTATTTTATTTTAAAGTGGAGTTTAGCAGGGAGATTGTTCCGGTTGTGTGCAAGTTTGTAGTTATGCATCCATAGCAGCAGTTTCTGACATCGTCTAAACATGTTTCCTTTCCACAGGAAAGACAACCGAGTACATTTCAGATGCTAAAAAACAGGTTTGAAAACTGTTTCACTATGAAATGCCACAGCTTAGCATTAACATTTAGCCACCTGTGAGGCTGCAATGTTAACATTCTGTGCAGGTGAACACCCATTAGCTACACAGGCCAGATTGCCGGAGGCGGCTCTATTATGCTGACAAGGGCTTGTACTTGTGCATCTACAAGCCCCAACAGGCACCCAAGTGCCAGCCTGGCTTGGTTTTAGAACTAACTTTTGCAACTCCAGTTACCCTTGTCTTTTTCTATTTTCTAGATGTTCATCTGTGTCTGTGTGTGTGTGTGCAAACATTCATGTGAAGTGTGTTTCTCTTTATATGTGTACACATTTGTGAGCCTCTGCTTGGAGATATGTGCTTTTTTGTATGTCTATGCGGTGTGGGTATGTGTGAGCATGTAAAAGTAACTCTCACTTGGATTTTAAAGGCATTGTTTATGTGTGCAGGACGCACGTTACTGGTTATGGCTGCACACGGTTTGTTGAAGCCTATTACATTTCTGAATGATATCATAATGCTTATTCTAAAGACTTGCTCAAAAACACTGTGTTCTCTTAAATATAAACATGTGATCCTCGGAGACTGGGAATAACTAAGGCATGGGAAGAGTGCAGTAGACCTAACAGGAAGGCTCAGCAGCTTCTACAGAAGGCAATCTGAGGAGGTGCCAAGAACCCCCACCCGGCGGACTAGGGAAGCAGTGAGACATGCTTGGCCACCAGACTAGGTTGTTGACATACTGGCATTTGGACAACAATGCTCCTTTTAATTTGACGAATAATTGTTGTAACAAAGTATATGCCTTCTCAAGCAGAGCCAAGGTTGCTTTGAAGAATGTTATTTTAGTTTACATAAAACAGGAATAAAAGATAAACTGTGTCCAAAAATTAAGAGCACCTACAGTGAAATTGAAATCTGAAGATAAGAATTTAGGAACAGGAAGAAGCCATTCCAATGTTTTTTTTTTCTTCTCCTTTCATGTTGATCTAATCTGGATGGTTCCTGTTATGAAAACAGTACAGGCAAAAAGTTGCTTGCATTCTTAAGGACAATAGATGTCGGCTACTAAAGATGCTCTTTAGTAATTCTTTATTGTAAACAATAATAGCACAAATGGCAATCTTATCTCTTCTATTCAATGATATGTTTTTTCATGGTACCTTATGGCTAGAAGTGAAACAAAACCTGCATTATAAACATGGATACCCCCCAAATATTGAAATGTAGGCATATGAAGATTTTAAAGCACAATTATTCTTAAATGTCACTTAAATATTTTTTATATAGAAAAAGAACAGTCCTGCTGTGAAGCTTCATTTCAAAGAGTGGGTGCTAAACAACCTACTGAATACAGAAAACTGGCACAGACAAACTAGTCTTAGGTGCCTATTACGACACACCACAGGTCGGAGGCTTTCCGGCTCACATCTTAGATTTCAGATCCAACAGCCTTATTATGATAAAGGCTGTCGTATTTGAAACTGGCCGGTCGGAGGCTGTCAACCAGTCAGAGGCCACTCATAATCCCCTATGTATGGCGTTTACGCCGTGGGGATTATGAAGTCGCTTTCCGACAGACTTTTCATGTCGGGCTTTCTGACATGAAAAGCCTGTCGGAAAGTGACTTTGGGGACCCCTAACACCAGGCCCCTATGTCTCCGCAGGCTCTGGTTTGGGGCCATCGATGGTGTCTCCCTGTAAATCCCTGCACCGTGTGCCAGGAACTGTGAGGTGCCTGCCACGCAGTGCAGGGATTTACTCAGGCTCAAATTTCTCCATAGGAGCTTGTGCTACAGCCGGTTTAAGGTGTCAGGACCTTCGACCAGACGTCGGTCGGTCACAAGACTGCGGCGATGTCGGGAGGACGTGATTCTGCACGACATCGTAATCAGGCCCCTAGAGTAAACTCAATTTAGAAAATGGTATTAACACAGCTAAATACTTGTACCTGGAACTAGGAGCATATGAGTCCATAACCAGAGCAAACCCACTATAAAGGTAACGATTTCACTAACAGAGCAAAACAACTAAAGAGTAAACACTATGGACAAGATTTTACTTACAACCAAAATTATCTTAATACCAAGTATACCAAGTATAAGAAAACATGTTCATAAACACAGCAAGAACATAATGTTTGATTTGAATAAGATACAGACCTGCGCTCTTTCAGACAAGGAATGATGTCAGACAATCGAATGCACTCAATTAACAAGCATATTAAAATCATCTCTAAAGAAAACTCAGAATGTGTAAGAAAAATTTGTTACAGGTACCGGGTTTAACAAAGAAAAGCATAATCTGAAAGTAGGAGATTTTATTGATAAAGAAAAACACCATTACAATTAATTCATTGTTGTACAGAAAGCAACATTTAGAGTAATTTCAGTCTATGAGATAACTGTGACATTTTAATGGCACAGTAGACCACCAGAGAAGTACAATAAATTATTTGTAAGAGATACCGATACCAATAAAATATATAGAGTAAATATGATGCAGATGATTTTACTAGCACATGGATATATATTTAAACACTTGAACTGAAGAGTAATAGAAAAAATAGGACACAAACTCCAGAACCAACTTTTTGTTTGTTTTACATTTTGGGGAATAACATTTCTATCCTTCACTTACATGTATTTTGAGAAATGTAAAGATGTGCAAGTGAGGTCTCATCAAGATTCAAATGGAGTTTTACACTTACAAATGAAGAAGCTCACACCCTGCAATGCTTCCTCCAGGATAGCCTCTCATCAACAGTAGAATTGTTTGTGTGAACTGTTGGCAAGAGAAACATCCTGAAGAAAATAAAGCAGGACCTGGAACATAACACAAAGGTAAACACTGCATTAGATAACTTACGACAGATACAAGAAGCATGAGGTAATATATGACAAATTAAAACACAAGCGATAAATGACATACCGGTACATCATGTTTCCCTTTTCACTATTGCTTCTGAATAGTTCCCTTACCTCCGGACAAGTTCCCTCTATTCTTAAGGAGGCGCGATTAATTCCTCTTTTAAAAAAGGCTGGAGCTGACACCAAGATCCTGAAAAATTACAGGCCTATCTCGCAACTTCCTTTTTTAGCAAAAATACTCGAACAGCATGTGTTGTCCAGCCTCTCTCACCACCTGGAGAGCAACTCACTGCTGGAACCCAACCAGGCCGGTTTTAGGGCCCACAATAGCACGGAATTAGTCATGCTCTCCGTGCTAGACGATCTGCGACTTAAAGCAGATAAAAAAGATCCTTGTGCCCTGGTGCTACTCGACCTCTCTGCGGCATTTGATACGGTCAATCATGACCTTCTTCTGTCGCGGTTGGGGGAGTTTGGTATCCAGGGCACGGCCCACGCCTGGCTGACCTCGTTCCTTGGTGGACGGGTTCAGAAAGTACAACTGGATGACCTAGTATCAGAGGCAGCAAGGATTATATGTGGAGTTCCACAGGGCTCAGCCCTATCTCCCTTGATGTTCAATGCATATCTGCAGCCCCTCATCTCATCTTTGAATCAGATGGACTGCAGTATATGCAATTACGCTGATGACACCCAGATCATCATTCAAATAGGCAATTCCCCAACGGCAGATCAAAAATTGAAGAATATTTTCAAATTTACCGTCAATTGGATGACGGCAAACTTTTTAAAGATTAACCCTGACAAGACGGAGGTGCTTGCAATCACGACATCATCTAGCCCTTGGAGTGACCTCTTATGGCCCACAGAATTAGGAAACCCCCCAGTACCGGCAGCAGCAGTAAAAAGCCTGGGCATAGTTATCGACACCAATCTCACTATGTCAGCCCAGGTTTCGGCGGTGGTGGGCACTTGTGTAGGCCTTTTGAGACAACTGCGCAAACTGTCTCCCATCCTAAAGGCGGACACTCTCAGGAGAGCAGTGTCAGCATTAATCCTGGCGCGACTGGACTACGGCAACGTCATGTATTTCGGCATTCCGAAAAAACTTACTAAAAGACTTCAGATTGTCATGAATGACGCAGCCAGACTCATCTATAATAAACCAAGAAGGATCCCTGCCACCCCCCTTCTTCGTGAGCTGCATTGGCTGCCAGTGAATCAACGAGCCAAGTTCAAAGGCTTATGTATCACGCAGAAAGCCTTATATGGGCAAGCCCCGAAATATATTAAAAAACGCCTTGTCCCATATGCCCCCAGCAGGAACTTACGCTCAGCAGAGGCTGCACTATTGATCTGTCCTAGGTTTAAACTGTCTTCCCTTGGAGGACGGACGTTCGCCCACACAATTCCTAAAGCTTGGAATCAACTGCCTGAGTATCTGCGCAAAGAAACAAAGCTCCTGCCTTTTAGGAAAAAGCTAAAAACCGTGCTCTTCCAAGAGGCATGGGGTAATATCTAGCCTGTTTCCTTCATAACCTGTGTCCACTCGCCTGCTAAGCGCTTAGAGACCCCTGGGTGATAAGGCGCTCTACAAATCAAATACAAAACAAAACAAATATACGTGGGCTTCAGTGAGCATGAGAGTTGCCTGAATAACACCCTCAGCATTAAACCTCTGTAATAACGCCTTTGGATCATCTTGTACACTTAGCCGAACAGGTCTGACTTCATGCACAATAGGTTTGGAATTGGACTATACTTGATTTTGTGCTCAAAATTTGTAATGGTTCCAAATTCATTTCTAAAAACTTCAGCATATGTCCAGAGAACTAAATTGACGTCATTGTCTGCATCAGTGCCAAGTAAGGAAACAGGGATATTGGCAACCATAACCAGTGTTACAGAGCCAGGAACCAACATTAAACCAAACTTGGCCAACTCTTGCGAGCCCATCAAATTTCTCCTTTTAAGTGCTATATACTTTTGTGTTGTTCTTGCCAGACAAGTTATGCACACAATGAAGTATCCCAACATAACTATGGTCTGTTCTCAAAAAGCTTTGGGATGTACATCAGGAGCCTTAAAAGAAAGATTTTGCCCCAGTACTGATGAAATACCACATTCGACAAAATAGTAATTGGAGCACCAGAATCAGCGATCATGTTCAAAGTGACATCATCAACCATCACTTCACTCCACAGGCCTTTTGCTTTACCTGGTGGAAAGGTGACTCTTTCAGGACTCGGAGATGGATTAACCTTGAATGGCCAGTGCAGGAACAACGAGAATGGAAACGCTTAGTCAGAAATGGACTGTAGGCTCCTGTCACACAGCAACTCATCTCCAAATGTAAAGAAGTGCAAGCGAAACCTCATCACGATTTAAATGGAGCTTTAGTCTAACAAATAAAGAAACCCACATACTGCAATGCTTCCACCAGGACAGTCTCTCGCCAATTGTAGAACTGTAATTGTCAGCATGTGAATCCTCCCGCAGAAAACAAAGCAGAACATGGAACATAACACAAAAGTGAACACTGCACGAGATAACTTACGCCAGATGCAAGCAGCACGTGGTAGTATATGACAACGTAAAACACTAGTGATAAATGACATACCGGTACACAGTTCTCCTTCTTCACTCATTTCACTTGTGTGCAAAACACAGAGGTAGTCTATGCCTGCAGTCTTTCACTGATATCTCAACCTTTGGATATATATTTAAATATGTGACTGTGAAGTTATAGGAAAAATAGAACACAAACTGCATTTTGGGGCATGTAATTTCTACCCTTCACTTACATGTATTTTGAGGTGTTCTGTTGACCAGATTCATGTGTATGTATTTATATTTTTACAGTGCATTTTACCAATAAAAAAAAGAACATATAAATAATGCAATTCATCTGTAATCTAATTCATACAGCAATTCATAAGAAGTCGAATGTACAACAATACAGAGTCAATTTCGAAATGCATCTCAGTCGGTCAAGTGGCAGTGAAATCCATTGGTTTATAAATGTGAAGACATGTCTAGGTACCCAATGCAATACATTCTAGTGATAGTAACTTCTCAATGGCCCCCAGATTTTTACGCACTTTTTGGTGCAAACACTAGCTCCTTCTCAGCTACTGAGCAATGGTCCATTTCCCTGAGGCCCTCGCCCAGTTTTGGAACCTCATTATCTTTCCACTTTTGAGCGATATTCCTTTTGGCCACACACAATTCCACTCCTATCAGAGTGTGAGCACCTGTGGATCCCTCTCAGCTGTTCATCATACCCAATATGACCATCTTAGAGTCAAGAACAATAGACTGTCTGATTACAGTCCGAAGTGATCTATGGATTCATTTCCAGTACTGAGTGTTAACTGGACACTCCCATATGACGTGTATGAAAGTTCCTTTCGTATGATTTCAGAGAAACACAGAGATTAAGAACTTTATTTGTCTGCCATAACCTGGTTGGGTGCAAATTGACTCTATGGAAACATTAAACAATATTAACCAGTTGTGCAGATAGTTGTACCCTAGGAAAATGTTGGTCTGCCCATCTGGAGGTTACTAATAACATGTGAAGCGGGTACTAGATGGAATAAACACGCAATAGGGATGCGGTTGCCACCTTAGACTGTATTTCCAGCCCACAAATATTGTAACCCAAGCTGGTAATTAACATAGAGTAAAGCTGGATTGACTTTGAACACATTTTTCAAATGTCGGGCCAAATAAGGAAATAGAAGATACACTTCTTATTCTTGAAAATGTAATGTTATATACAAAATGCCAATAAAAAGGCATTTAAAAAACAGTTGTGGAGATATAGCCACGGTGCGGAAGGGCACCCAAGCTTCCATCCCTTCTTCCTCTTCTAGGTCATCGGAACGATAGACCTACGCGTATGACATGAGGTAGAAAAGAGCCACACCTGAGGAGGTTGGGGTCATTCGTTAGCGTTCTCTGTCGTTTGATACGTCTCAAATCATGGTGCCAGCAGTGCAGTGGCAACTTTGTGATATAATCAAGTGAGTGGGGAGCCGATGACCCTTATAATAGTACATGCACATTGACTGGCACTAGTAGTTCCAAATCTAACCTGATCCCTGGGTCATCTCTATCGTCAAAAAGCCATACCTGGAGTGGCACTAGGTGGCATGCCCAGTAATATAATTCCAAGAATATTTCAGCTATGTTTATTTCAACAAAGAGACATGCGACAAAGCACCATTCAATAATAAATTACTTAATAGGCATTGCAGGCTCTGACAAAATTGGGGCAGCGGAGAAAATGGTAAATTCTGCAGGTTGTACAGAATCCGGCATAATGAGATGATCTTGAACAGGACACCGTGCCCCTTGATAGGTAGCAATTTTGAAGTTTTGATGAGCTGATGTTCACTTTTATGTCATATTGTGATATGTATTTGACTGAATGTCTACTTAACCCAAACTAGAATTTTTTTTGTTAAAAAAAAAAAAGCATTGGCAAAGCAGTATTGGCAAGCCTACTCTATCCAGGGTCACCATGTTTGTGAAACGTATGTCAAATATGTCCAAAAAAGGAAGGTAAACAGGATTTCAAATGCAAACGGATTCCTTTGTATACACTTGTTCACTGGTGTAAATGCAGACCCATAGATATGTAGCCTTTGATTAAATTTATTTATTTATTTGAAATTCTATGAATTCAATCCTAAGCTAAAATTGTTTTTAGTGCAGGTGTTTTTTCATTTCCAATTTGGCATGTTAATAGATGTGTATTTCACCAGTAACTGTTTAACTTGCTGCTGCGAAGAGGACCATTGTAAAAATGTTAACACATTTTATTACTCCTGCTGATCAGATTAGAACATGTTCCTTCAGTCTATTCCACTACAATATGAATATTGATTTACAAATGAGTATACTAGTCAACGCTTCAGCTTCAATTGATCAAAACCTGAAATGCTCAAGGTCAGGACAGTGAACCCCACCCTCTCTCAAACAAGGGTGGCAAGAGATGAGTGTGTTGATCAATGGCTGCCTTAGGCATAAAAATCATACCCTTGTTTAGTCTGCAGTACCAGTTTCTGCCCTGATGAGAAACACAAACTGATTTAAACTTGATTTCTGAGTCGTAATTGCTGAAAGGAAAAAAAGTAGCCAGCTTCTCTCCCTCACAGAATTTCATCCTCTTATTTAATTGTTTTGGTGAAATTCGATCTTTTTATACTTATAATTTTGTTGTGAAAAAGCCTCGTCTGTGTCAGATAGACCCAGGACAAACTAGGAGCATAAACTATGACATACACAGTCTACAGGGTCAATCACTATGCATGCAAAGTTATCCTAAGAGTATCCTGAAGTGTCTGCTGATGGTTAATTCAAGATCTACTTGATTGGAACTCTATAGGGCTCAGTAATACACTATTTTGCAGCAGTGTTGAATATAGCTACAACCAAAGGTATTACTACTTTCCATTACACTTTAGAACCTCCTTTAAAGACAGAACGCGTGTAAGGAAGCGTACTGTCAGTAACAAAGGCCAAGAAACGGACATGTTTCTACTTTGACTAAAAATGCGTTGCCTTAAGAAATTGCCAAAGGCAACAGTTTTAAGTAAGTCATAATCCAGTGATCTGTTTTACAGCGCCACTGCATTTAAGGGCGTTGGCAGCATTGCTGATTGACCATTTTTGAACATACAGATTTCAGCCTGTGATTTCTTTTCTTTTAATATTTTAATATTTTCCTTAGGTGTTCTTTGGATGCACTTATGAGTGATTCTATAAAAAGGCTTGTATTTTTAGGACAGTTTGTCTATCCATTTAACAAAACAGCTAACATGTTGCATTTTAATATGTAAATATATGTGTAACCTATGTAAGTCTAATATAAAAAGAGAGAGGAACCCCTTGAGAAAAACAAGGGAATTAGGGTATTAAACCTAAGTCAAAACAGATAGATTCCCTTGCGTAATATACACAAATAGCTAAAGGTTAGCTATAACACAGAACAAATTTATATCACACACGTTAAGAATATACACAAAATTAATATTAAAAGTATTTAACAGTTTATTATAGTAAAAAAATTAGCATACAGTACACTTCTAAATAATATCCGAAAACAGATTAAAAACAAGTTTGAAATTTTGTGACCTGCACAAAAAATACAAGACAGACAAAACTAAATTGTAAAACATGGGACTTAAGAGTTTACAGAGCGTATATTCACAATAGACTTTTCAAGCAACCCTGGTGTTATAACCTTACAATCTTATATACATCTGGGAGAGGTGCGTGAATTATACATGGAATTGCGTCGACGCGTTTCGGTGGTTGAACGTGAGAATAAGTGCCACCTTTATCAAGACTGTTGTTTTCGTTGTCTGTCTCACAGATGGATCTTCATCGATCTCCTAAGATAGATATACATGAGATTAGATATCTAATTTTCCAAACAGGGTAACTCTGTCTGGTAGAGAATTAATGCTTGTACTATTATCTGAGCAAACCATGTTATCTGGAGAGTATCTATATACATGCCTACTGTCTCAACACATGGAGGATCTCTCTACATCCAAATTCTCAAGCTGCTTTGTTTGAATGATACTTTGAAACTTCATACTAAACAATGTAATCTGTCTAGAATTGATAGTCTACTAGATCTATTTCTAGGTGAAAAACAGTACAATCTTGGAACTAGACCCTCCTTAGTTTAAAGTAGAGTGGCCGGAATTGTGCTGGTTGTTTAGATAAATTGTTGAACCATGTTAGTTCTGACTAGGGTATTTGTTCAAGGAAGTGGACTGCTTTTTAAGATAGGAAGAGCTGATTGCAAAGCTAGCATGAGTAAGCATTGGAATACGCCATGTCTACATGTCTATTCTTTGAGCTTGTTCTCTATGGCATACCTGTGGGTTTCCTGTACGTGAATTGTTCTGCAAATTATAGTGGCTGCGGTTCTCGAGATTAAAAATAAAACCATCTATAAAAGGAAGCATATAATTCACTTAATTAAGGTTGGGTTAACGTATATTCTAATTTTTATAATTCTCCATAAATCTTGCAATGAGCATACCTGTGGTTTATTAATAGAATTCCTATTTCCTTTGGAGGTAACAGTATTAGTTCGGGTCCATCAAATCGTGGATACTTTAGTACGGCCAGACGACCTCTATAAATGACATGCGTCTTGTCGTGCTTTTGATCTGGTAAATGAAGTTGACCTGGATAAATTGCTCTTGGATAAGGGGGAAAGTAACAAGAATAAGTTTTAAGCCAAAGGTCAATATGGTTGTGTTTGGATACTATTTTTAAATCAAAACTCAAAGGCGAAAATTTTTTTTTATCATTCCCTGTTTCTTACCAGTTGGGGGGGATGGCTCGATCTTAAGAATATTTGTCAGAGGCGCGATGTGCTGCCTAGTCTTGGTTGTTCGCTGGGGTATTTTCGGTCTTTTAGATAACAATATCCCCTGGAAGAACAGAGATTAGGTTTAAGTTAATTTAAATCTAATTTAAATTAAATTCTGCCTATTTAAATATTCCCTATGGGGTTTGATCTTACCTGATAGAGCAGTAGCGTAGCTTCGCTGTGGGTGTCTGGTTGCAAATGAGAAGTAACGGGTGCTGTCCCGCCTTTTCTCAAATACACCCTGCTCCCTCATGATTGGGTAAACGGCCGGCTATTATGTCAGCCAATAGAAACTGACTATTGTTGAGAAAGTCTATTTGCATAGACGGCTAGCCTGACAGCCCTTCTCATTGTGAGACAAGACTCTTGTGGGCGTGTATCTCTGGGGAAATTAGAACAGTTCCCTCTTAAGTTCACATGCGGAAGCGTGTGTGTCCTGTGTTTAGCAAAAATGCGCCGTAAGAGGGGAATGTTGACAGGAGATTGTATTAATTGCGTTCGGTACTAGGACACGGATATTCTACGCTGTCAGGGGTTGTTTGATATATTTATAAGGTTCAAATATATCAAACAACCCCTGACAGCGTAGAATATCCGTGTCCTAGTACCGAACGCAATTAATACAATCTCCTGTCAACATTCCCCTCTTACGGCGCATTTTTGCTAAACACAGGACACACACGCTTCCGCATGTGGACTTAAGAGGGAACTGTTCTAATTTCCCCAGAGATACACGCCCACAAGAGTCTTGTCTCACAATGAGAAGGGCTGTCAGGCTAGCCGTCTATGCAAATAGACTTTCTCAACAATAGTCAGTTTCTATTGGCTGACATAATAGCCGGCCGTTTACCCAATCATGAGGGAGCAGGGTGTATTTGAGAAAAGGCGGGACAGCACCCGTTACTTCTCATTTGCAACCAGACACCCACAGCGAAGCTACGCTACTGCTCTATCAGGTAAGATCAAACCCCATAGGGAATATTTAAATAGGCAGAATTTAATTTAAATTAGATTTAAATTAACTTAAACCTAATCTCTGTTCTTCCAGGGGATATTGTTATCTAAAAGACCGAAAATACCCCAGCGAACAACCAAGACTAGGCAGCACATCGCGCCTCTGACAAATATTCTTAAGATCGAGCCATCCCCCCCAACTGGTAAGAAACAGGGAATGATAAAAAAAAATTTTCGCCTTTGAGTTTTGATTTAAAAATAGTATCCAAACACAACCATATTGACCTTTGGCTTAAAACTTATTCTTGTTACTTTCCCCCTTATCCAAGAGCAATTTATCCAGGTCAACTTCATTTACCAGATCAAAAGCACGACAAGACGCATGTCATTTATAGAGGTCGTCTGGCCGTACTAAAGTATCCACGATTTGATGGACCCGAACTAATACTGTTACCTCCAAAGGAAATAGGAATTCTATTAATAAACCACAGGTATGCTCATTGCAAGATTTATGGAGAATTATAAAAATTAGAATATACGTTAACCCAACCTTAATTAAGTGAATTATATGCTTCCTTTTATAGATGGTTTTATTTTTAATCTCGAGAACCGCAGCCACTATAATTTGCAGAACAATTCACGTACAGGAAACCCACAGGTATGCCATAGAGAACAAGCTCAAAGAATAGACATGTAGACATGGCGTATTCCAATGCTTACTCATGCTAGCTTTGCAATCAGCTCTTCCTATCTTAAAAAGCAGTCCACTTCCTTGAACAAATACCCTAGTCAGAACTAACATGGTTCAACAATTTATCTAAACAACCAGCACAATTCCGGCCACTCTACTTTAAACTAAGGAGGGTCTAGTTCCAAGATTGTACTGTTTTTCACCTAGAAATAGATCTAGTAGACTATCAATTCTAGACAGATTACATTGTTTAGTATGAAGTTTCAAAGTATCATTCAAACAAAGCAGCTTGAGAATTTGGATGTAGAGAGATCCTCCATGTGTTGAGACAGTAGGCATGTATATAGATACTCTCCAGATAACATGGTTTGCTCAGATAATAGTACAAGCATTAATTCTCTACCAGACAGAGTTACCCTGTTTGGAAAATTAGATATCTAATCTCATGTATATCTATCTTAGGAGATCGATGAAGATCCATCTGTGAGACAGACAACGAAAACAACAGTCTTGATAAAGGTGGCACTTATTCTCACGTTCAACCACCGAAACGCGTCGACGCAATTCCATGTATAATTCACGCACCTCTCCCAGATGTATATAAGATTGTAAGGTTATAACACCAGGGTTGCTTGAAAAGTCTATTGTGAATATACGCTCTGTAAACTCTTAAGTCCCATGTTTTACAATTTAGTTTTGTCTGTCTTGTATTTTTTGTGCAGGTCACAAAATTTCAAACTTGTTTTTAATCTGTTTTCGGATATTATTTAGAAGTGTACTGTATGCTAATTTTTTTACTATAATAAACTGTTAAATACTTTTAATATTAATTTTGTGTATATTCTTAACGTGTGTGATATAAATTTGTTCTGTGTTATAGCTAACCTTTAGCTATTTGTGTATATTACGCAAGGGAATCTATCTGTTTTGACCTATGTAAGTCTGCCACAATATTAAGAACAAGGTACTCAGACTTAACTTTATTATACTAAAGAGACCAGAATGCGATTCATCCACAGCCCCATGGACAATGGCCCCCACCCCCACCCCCCATCATGGGCCAATGAGATTTCTAGTTGGGTACGAATAGCCTTGCCATCTGCTTGCTGTCTTCTCTTGTCCGCAATAAGCCAGGACCAGTTCGATGGAAGGCACAAGCTAAGCGCTCTAGATTACTCCAATAGCATCAATTGTTACCCCTTTTCATAACAGGGCCACGTTGAGGAAGGCATAATGCAATTTTGCATTAGGCAGCCAGATCCTTATACAAGGACTGTTCTCATGGCATTGAAGGTCCAATGCGAATGGTCACAATTCCATAAGTGATACAGGCAGCTAGAGTTTAAATGGAAGTATTTCAGTGACAATTGGAACCTGTTTCCTCTAAAGTTCAAGCACCATTAAAACCACACTATGACCTGCAATGCTCACAGTGGTTAGCTGGGGTACAAGAATACCAATACAGGCTGCAACGGACGCACAGAAGTGGCAGGAGACTATGCTAACGTTCAGTGGATTTGTTCCTACAACAGAAGCTGCCTTTGACTGAAACTGCACAGGGACCCTAAAAACTGTCATCCACTCTAAACCTTATTGACCTGTAAGCCCTACTAGTCTCCTAGATGCACTCGCCACTCTAGGCATAACTAACCGAGTACACAATTGGATATCCTCCTGATCTTTTTATGTGTCATTAAGTTCATAACTTTCTCACCCTACTCTGTGCCAGTCGCATTCCATGAGGCTCGGTTGCGGATACTTTATTTTTCTTTCTCCACAGTACATTTTTTGAGGACATCATCTTGTCATTCGGATTCTCATCTCATGCACACGCTGACAGGTAAATATTCCCCTCCTTCCCAATATTCAGTCCTGAACTCTAAACCAACGTCCTTTATTGCCTTACAGTCATTTGTGACTGGATAGCTATTTGCTCCTTGATAAAACTATTGTAAGGCAGAAATTATTGATATACCACCGAAATCAGAGTTCTCAAATCCGCTGATTTTATTTCTGTTTCCTCTTAATGCTCTCATCCCTGCACCATCAGCAATAAACCATGGTTTGTTTTTCACATGTGGCCCTGAAATCCCACATCACGCACAAAGCCATGTATGCCAGGCGCAAAGGGCGGAATATCTTAACAGAGTTTCCCCACAATGTCTCTCATACAGCCAAAGCGGTACTCTTTGCGCGCTTTAAGCAAGTTGGACAACTGGAACTTCTGATGCCCTTCCTTATTACTGGTTCCTTTAGTTGAACTGAGTACTTAACTTTGCTATAAGAAGCCTTTTTATTTTCCCTAATCTCACTACTTCATTCAGCTACCATCATCAAATCGGCTAGTTATCCGTAGTATCAAGGATACCTCCAACTTTTGGTGCATTTTTTAAAGCTGTGAAAGATCTATCCCCCAGCTACCTACCTTGAAGCTAACAGGATATGAACACTTGCAACGATTGTTAGACTAACCTGTTCTTATCCCCCAAACCTCCCTGTGCCTTCTCAGGATTCCACTAATTCAAGCTACTCCGACCAAACTATTGGATCAGACCTCCACGCGAACTGCGCTCCATAATCTCACTTCCTAATTTCAAAACATTGCTTCAAAGGCTTGCGTCCTATGTTTGAAGGTGGTTATTGCTACTTCCGACATGCTCACTCTTATACTCCTATGTCTTCCCATGACCCCTTAATGTCAGTATGTAAATTAGTATGTGTTTCGAGCTGTCAGGCCTGTGTTTTGTTAACTGTTTGTCATGCCTTTTCCTTTGTTCTTCTGTCAATACTGATCACACATCTAACATTAAAAAATCTGTTAGAAAGCAAACTGCGTATCTCATCGTGTACCACCGTTTATGTTGGGAGAGGATGTGGTGTAGCGGCCAGAGCTGCCACTCTGGAGCTGGAGATGTGGGTTTGAGTCTTGACGTCGGAGCAACTTCCTGTGATTCTGGGCACATCGCGTAATCTCCCTGCGCCCATGGATAGTGCCTGGATACCCTCACGGGTGATAAGCTGCGCTATATAAATCTTCAACCTATGTTACCAAGCAAACTGTGTATGACATATTGTACTACCATTGTGTTGCCATTCTTCTTGACACGCTTATTTCCTGCGTAGTAAATAAAGGTTCTCAGAACAGGGAGAAATGGTGTCCCCTGATGCGACAATTAGCCAGTGTCCTTACCTCCCCTGCCTGTGATATCCTTTCTTCAAGAGGGTCATACCATGAGTTCACCCACGCACTCCCAAACATTCATATTTTTCCATTATGGTTATCTTTTGTAAAATATTACTAAAGAGAAGGCACGCATATATAATCTTTTCTAGGCCTCTCTTTTCACTTATGAAAAAAATCAAACGAAATAGCAGAGCTGAGCCAGGATTTGCCCATCTTTTTAGGATGTGTGACTTTACAACGCCTGCTTTTACAACGCGTACCGTTACGACGCAGGTTTTTCAACGCAAGTCGTTACAACGACTTGCGTTGGGGGGCTCTGGATAGCAAATAGTTTAATTTACTATTCCGACTCCAGTCCCCGTGGATAGTAGGGAAGGTGTTGGATAGTAAATTAAACTATTCCCTATCCTAGAGCACCCTCCAGCGAAAGTTGTTGTAAAGACTTTCCTTGTAAAACCTGCGTGGTAATGGTACCGCGTTGTAAAAATATTGTGGTAAAGGATGTTCCCCATCTTTTTACAGGATGCAGAAACCTCCTCTTCTTGAATAGGTTTGCCAGACCATTCCCTGGTCATCAAATTCTGTCTTTCCTGGGTTTTCATTTGACAGCTCAGTGCTGTCCTGGGGTTATTGGGGGGGAGGATATGTACAAGGAAATGTCGGAGCACAGTCTAAAGCCAAATTTGGCAATGACGCGCTCTGACATTTTCCAAATGCATGGATGCGCTGTATTTACAAAAATACAGTACACCCCTGCATTTCACCCTGGCGCTAAAAAAGCTGCCTAGCACCACCGCAGGAACCCTTGCACCATGTTGCAAGGGTGCCTGCGCTGCAGTGGCCATTGTTTATGTGCAGGAAGGCAGATCTTCCTGCACATAAACAATCAATTATGGCTATTTGCTTATTCTATGTGTGCTGCATTGTGAAAGAGCAAAATACGAGGACAAATTCATAATTTCTCCTCGTAAACCTAAGACCAGGTTTTACCTGGCTTTAGTTTTTGGCGCTGCCCCACCCTTGTAAATCCTGGGCAGCATCAAAAAGCAATGGGCGTGGCGGTGGAACGCCCATAGAAACACCCATTGCCGCCCCTTTGCCACAGCAGACAGCTGTGGAAAGCGGCATATTTGCAAGGTGGCATTAAACTTATCCCCACCTTGTAAATATAGGGTCTGTGGCAACACCACTGGAGCGTTAGAAAAAAGTGACACTCCAGTGGCGTTATGGGCTTGTAAATATGAACTTACCTGACTAATGCATATGACCCAAAACAAAAAAAATCAACAATAAATGCAGGAATGGCGTTATGAAATGTGGCTTCGTCCATGAAACAATTTCTCCCAATTGATTATCAGTTTCCATTTCGTCCTGTATCCCATGTGACAACCCAGTTCAGGCTTTTTAGCCAACAGCAGTTTGGATGCTGACACTTTGACTTCACTGGTGATACTCTAAGTACCAGAATGCAGTGGTGCTGTTGGCTTCTAGTGAAGGGGTCACATACTGAGGAGCTGTGTTTAGCGTGTTTCCTGCTTCCAACAGCCATCTCGATGTAGATGCAGTGCCTTGAAACCCATAAAAAAACCCTTCTGTCTTGGACCGGCTTCTGGTGCGAGATGAATCGCCGACAGGCCTGTGCCCCCCTGAGCCCACATGTCAAGTCTATAAACGAAGCCATGTTTACATTCATGTGGCAGCAGTTGTGTTCCTTCGCTTTGATGTCCCCGCCCAGCTCGGTTCATGAAAGGAGAACAGAGAAAAAGTTACTCAGGCCTTGCAAGGAAACAAGAAAAGCAAATCAAGTGTGAAAGCTGGATTATAGGCCTGGACGGTTACCATAGCGCTCCGCCCGCAGGATAATGGGAGATTAAAGGGCCGCAGAGTGGGGGCAGGCAGGGCTGTGGCCTGGATTTGGGATGTGTGCATCCGCCAGTAACTACTCATTTGTTTTCTTGACATAAAAAAAAGCACGCCTGTTCATAGAATCTTGGAAAACAGGAAGGCAAATCAGTCGAAATTCAAGGATTCATTCAATTGGGAGTCGGAGTAGAGGGGGAAGTACATTTCCTGCCCTGGGCCAACAGAACGCCATTGTTTCAGCCACAAGAAGGTATATTTACATTATGGCCAGAGGCGGTCCAAAAGTGCAGGGGAATGTGTGAAAATCTGTTGAACTTTTTGCACATTTCTGCTGGGAAATAAAGTAAAATGTACAGAAATTCCAGTGAAACGTCACGGGGTTCGAGGTGACATCAGAGATGAGAGTGATGCTTAAATTGTCACTTGGGATTATATTTCCAGAATTTACGGATTGCGATCTCCTAATTGCGAATCTTACCGAATCACAATTAGGAAAACGCAATTCCTAATGTACAAAATGTACAAGGTTCAAATAGCGATTCCTAGTGGGTTGCAAATCGACCTACCTCATGAATATTGATTAGGTAGGTTGCAGTGCGACCCATTAGGAATTGCAGCAATCACAGGGATGGTCTCTGTTGGGATCGACAGGATCGTTGGGATCGACAGACCATTATGTCTGTGATTGCTTTTTAATAAAGCAATCTTTTATTTTTTTTTATTTGGAAAGGCATCTTGTTTTCCTTAAAGGAAAATGGGATGCTTTTTAAAAAATGAAATGAAACCTTAAAGTAATAATTGTTTCAGCATTTACAAAGGAAAAGGGGCCCATTGGGGTCCATTTCTTATTTGCGAATGGTTACCACCTCCTTCGAGGTGTCAGTAAAATATGAATGTTTTGCAACTGTAGTTCGGTCTCAGAACATTCGTACATACTAATGCAATTCTGTATGTCAAAGGAACACCCTGAACACGTCCCTTCCAAATACAAAATCGTTGAACACAAATGGTGATTCAGTAATGTTACCGAATCTCAATTTGTGCTTTGTGCATAGAGACCGCTAGTTTATACTCCATATGATCTCAAATATTCGCATTTTTTGTTTAAATTAACAAACATATAAAAAATATTGTTTATGGTGTAATGATTGTTTTATGTAAATAGTGAACAATTTTTCTACGAGTATGAAAGTGACTGGGTGAATGTTGGATGTTTGGATTGGTAGGGAATTAATGTATGCTTTGTATTTTTTTTTAATTGTATTTATTATTGTTAATAATGTTTCTGATTGCAGGGATGTAAAGTTTTGTAAAAAAGTGTCTAAAATAATTGACATATGCATTTAAAAGGAATAAAACTAAATGATGATTCAATCTGACTGAACAATTAGTCTTGGAACCCACTTTGGTTTGATTCCATTGTGCTGTGAAAAATAATAGGTCATAAGGAGAACAGTATTGGCAGTTGTTTTGTTTATTAGTAGGTCAGTGGCTTGGCCTTACTGTTGGGAGCCCACACCCAGTGGTCTTTTTTTCTGCATAGAAAAAGCATTTTTGCTGCCACAAATGACCCAATTATGCAAATCAAGCCGTTTGCGACCTCAAAAATGCTTGAAATCAACCACAAGATGAAAAATCAGTTACAATTTTAATCCTTTAAGTACCCATATTTGATATATAAGTACACTCATTATAGCACGCACATGTGCACATCTGCCGCAGTTTACCCTCCTCTAGCGAACATTCTACCTTTTATAACTCCCTAAACAGTCAATATGAGCTATCGGCCCAGTAGTGATGACTGTCAGTTTGATAATCCATTAAAAATGTAGAATTTACCTTCATCTATATTTTAAAAGAATGCAGACAGGGAAATGGTTTTCTGTCTGTATTTACCCATAACAATTAGTAAAAAAAAAAAAAGGATACCTGGGAATCTTAATTGTAGATAGTATTTACCTGGTTTTCCACCACCCACCTCAACACCCTTGTTATTGCCCTCTACGTTTCCAAAAGCACATAATACATTTGGCATCCTGCCACACTCCCGCAGCACCCTCGCGAAGAGCCTCCCTTAGCCCACTCTTGATAATTTAAAAGCAAACCCAATGCATGGTGACCTGCCACTCTGTCCAACTTCCCTTGATATTTTCCTCCTCCACCTTTACTCATGTTTCATATATGGAATAGCTATTTAAATGGCAATTCCCACCACCTTCTGCAGTGTCTCTTCCACAACCGCAACTGCAGCTCTCTCTGTTGTGAGTCTGAGAGCAGAGATCCGGCACTACGATGACAGTAGCTTTGTAACTGTCACAGGTCAACATAGCCTAGAATTCCCTATCAGCGAGTATCTGTGTAGACCCATGCATAAAGGTATTTTGCATTCTCCTGCATCTCTTGGTTCTGTGGAGGTCTGAGCGAGGCGGGAAAGACAGCAGATCATAGACTTCCACACTCTTGCCTTCTTTCGCTCTCGTGAGATGCAGAATGTCTGCAAATCAGAGTCCGCCTGAACCCTGGCTACAGGCCTGATATTTTGCTGCTATTACGAAACCTCCTTGAAACTTTACCAAAAAGTGATACTTTTTGACTCGTTTGCTCATGGAACGTCTCGTGGGGGTCTGTCAAGCAGGGGCCGTGAAGAAGGAGGGGTTCCAAAGCAAGTTTTCCCCATTCATTTTTCTATATGAACTTTAGACACACCTACTCCCTAAAGTGCTGAACGGATTTGCACCAAATTTAGCAGAATGATAGATCTTGGTCCAGAAAGTGTAAATCTGTTCAGTAATTTTTGAGAAATTAAGGTTAAAAATATGGTTTATTTCATTCCGGGGAGGATCCGCGGAGCCGACAGTTCTCAAACTGAGCATTATAGTGACAGTTTTTTGTGCTGAAATGAGTCAAGCAGGACTCCGAGTCTAATTGAGATTTTTTTAATGCTGAGACTCATTATAAGTGCCTTATATCCCTACAGGGACAAAAACACCTGTGATTGAGATGTGATTAACAATTCAAGGATGTTTAGTTTTTTCCTAGTGACAGTTTGCTTCATAACAAGAGGGAGGTTACTTTATCTAAATTGGCTTAAGTATATTAATAACCTGAAGCTTGTGGTACACAAACACCAATTCCTGCATTGTATCCCATTCCATGGGTGAAAAGCCATACTGGTGTGATGGTAACGTACCCGGACTGCATTTGCGATGCTGTCTAATTGAATCCTGTATGCAGATTTCTGACTAGGTTTTTGCCACCTACCTTGTAATCTTGAAGGTCATAGACAGATGCACTTCAGAGATCCCTGGAATGATCCCTTTGTTTTACTAATTGTTGACAAGTGTTTAGGTTCGATTACACCATGGCTCTACAAGAGTAAAGTAGTTTTTTTCATTACTTGATGCCACGTTCTACCATTTTATGTGTCTGTCAAGGATGAGTTGATGGAGATGGGAAACGATGTTGTCTTGGTTCTAAGTTAATACCATTGGAACCTGGAGACCTTGTGTATTAGCAGAGCTTCAATACTTGGCTAGAAAATATCTTGACATCTGAAAAAACACTTGTTTAGCATTAATCATCATATTAACAGTGTAGAGTCCATTTTTCACATATAACACTTGTATTCAGAAACTAAATCTGCCTACCTTAAAAATGTTAGCTCAACAAACTTGGAGTTGTATACTTATGACATCAATTCAATTACATGACAAGAAAAAAACACTATCACTGTGTGCATCACACTGTCAATATGAGCGATGTCACATGTACATGAGAGTGCTGTTTAGCATTTTTGTTTTTTGCAGTTTTATACAGCGCAAACTACACCTGAAGGTATCAGAGCGTTTTACATGAGCCCAAGTTACATTACAGCCTCCCGCCCGACTGGAACCTGGTTCCCCAGCTTCAAAGTCGGCCGCTCTAGCCGTTAAGCCACATCCGCTCTTTGTATGTTCCTAACACCCTGATTATGGCCAGGTTTCTGTAATGTGTTTTCAACTGAATCCTACAGTACTGTTCTATGTAAATCAGCTCAAGTGTTGAGATGTTACTGATGCAATAAATATGGTCTTTTTAAAGTATTTCGCTGCTTTTAGGATCTACGTTTTCACGATATAAAATGCCTAAAATAAAACGCCGTATTAAGACGTATTAAATTATAGGGCAACAAGGATATCGCATTTTTAGCACTTGGCAGCAAACTGAATGGTCCTTCACGTGTGAGCGACACCTGACAGCGAAGCGTAAACAGTAGATCTTCTAAGGGGGTCAGAAAAATAAAGAGGGGCTGGTTGCTGAAAGTAATGCTCACATCGAATCTGGCGGAGGCCCTTTGTCGTCTTCGTGTCTTTGCTTGCTCAGAAGCTGTCGGCGTCCTTTTGTTTGTTTAGGTCTTAGTGATGCCATCAGCAGGGGACGGGGTTGTGAGTGGAGGTTACACTGGCCAGGGCAGGAAGGCCTTTCATGTCTTCCTTTTGACTCTGTGTTTACACAGTGCTGCTGATACAAGGAGTCCGGTCGCATTAGCGTTTGGTTGAATGCAGAGGATTTAGAACTGTCAGCCATTTTTACTGAAGAAATAGAGCTGTTTCTTCTACTTTAACCCCCGCCGACCCCGGCCTCAGACATCTAGACCACCTGGCAAACAGTGACCTGTAAGGAAACCTGTCCAGCTGCTGCAAACCATAACTGATAATTCATTTATTTGTTTTTGCCCTCTGACCTTTTCGGTTGCCCTTGCACTGCAGTTTTACCGGCAGGGGATGAATGGAAAAGGAAGAGGGGAGCCCATTAAGTGGCGCGCGGTTAAGTGGCTTTATGTTTACGTTTAGACATCACATATGCTTTATGAAAGGCCGGCACTGTATTTAAGGATTTGCGTCTTGAATCTCTGCTGTTGCCTTTAAACCGGAGTGACAGCCAGGTAGAGAGCAGCAGCATGTACTGGGTCTGAAAGGTGCTCTTAGCCCTCGGGTGATGCAGCTGGAAGAACAAGCATCGGAAATGCAATAGGTCTCGCATTAGAAAAGTTGGAGCTATTGGTTTTGTAAATGACTTTTCTTTTTGTTTATTTGTTGGTCTTGAAAACAGCAAAATTAATAGCTTTGTCATTTACAATGCCAATAGTTTTAACCTTTCGCAAACGTGACACCTATAGCATTTGTAATGTAATATGTGTTGTATTTACATGACTATAAAAAGAAACAGGCTTGTAAATACAAAAGTTTAGTTTTGTGAAAATGCACTGCATCCTTACAGCGTCTTCCACTGGGGAGCATTTACCCAGGTAAACACAGAAACAAAATAAGTTTCAGAAAAAAAGCAGTCTATGGTTACTAAACTCCACCATCCTTGCATGCGGCTTTAGTTCAAGCCTTATCCACAACAAAACTTAAGATGCAAGGAGGAAGAAAGTGGCGAGGCATCCAATACAAAGCAGCGAAGGGCGAGGAGACAGGCACTCCTCTGAAAGAATGCAACTTTAAGTAACATTAAACAGCAAAGATGCCTGTGCTTGCACCACACGTCATAGCTCCTAAACCTCTCACTTCTTATTTTGATTGTTTGTGTTAGCTCTGGTGGCAGACGGAGAGGCAGGGATATTGTGGTGCAAAGGTGGTTCTGGATGCATTTGGTCTGGCTCTGGCGCTTGTTTCCATCTTCTCACATATTTGTTTACACAAGTAACTCTCAAGAAGGAACGGTAACCAGGAAAAAGCACTGCGCGGCAAAGCACATTATGTGAGTCTTAAGGCAAAACGCGCTATATTTGTTAAAGACTTCTCGGCTAGCGATCTTGTAATGTGGACTAATTAAAAATAATGTGCCATGGTGGCTCAATACACCATGTTTGCTGTCCCAACAGACAGCTCTGTTCCATCCAAAAGTTGCTATCTGCGTGCACTGATAAAGCGGCTCTGAGTCTCATTATAGGATACTTAGCGCTATAAAAATACCCATACCATAACTTTGCTGTTCTAATTCTAAACGTTTTGCTATATTGTTGCACGCCGTTGTCTAAATCCACTCGGTGACCTTAAACTGCGTAGGATATTGCCTTTAGCACTTTACGATCTTAATATACCCACAGACGAAGCTTGTTTAAAGATTCTATTTACAAGCTGTTTTCCCGAAAGCTGACACGGCGGGCAGGGGAGGGGGCGGAGCGGGGAGAGGTGCGACACGGCAGGCAGGGGAGGAGAGTAGGAGGAGGAGGGGGGAGGAGAGTAGGAGGAGGAGGGGGGAGGAGAGTAGGGGAGGCACGGCCTAGCGGCCGTGCAATCAAGAAGTGAGGGGGCGGAGCTGGGGGAGGCTGTGACAGAGAGAGTAGGCAAGGCAGGCGGCTGGGGGCATGTGTTTGTGTTAGCTCTGGTGGCAGATGGAGAGGCAGGGATATTGTGGTGCAAAGGTGGTTCTGGATGCATTTGGTCTGGCTCCGGCGCTTGTTTCCATCTTCTCACATATTTGTTTACACAAGTAACTCTCAAAAAGGAACGGTAACCAGGAAAAAGCACTGCGCGGCAAAGCACATTATGTGAGTCTTAAGGCAAAACGCGCTATATTTGTTAAAGACTTCTTGGCTAGCGATCTTGTAATGTGGACTAATTAAAAATAATGTGCCATGGTGGCTCAATACACCATGTTTGCTGTCCCAACAGACAGCTCTGTTCCATCCAAAAGTTGCTATCTGCGTGCACTGATAAAGCGGCTCTGAGTCTCATTATAGGTACTTAGCGCTATAAAAATACCCATACCATAACTTTGCTGTTCTAATTCTAAACGTTTTGCTATATTGTTGCACGCCGTTGTCTAAATCCACCCGGTGACCTTAAACTGCGTAGGATATTGCCTTTAGCACTTTACGATCTTAATATACCCACAGACGAAGCTTGTTTAAAGATTCTATTTACAAGCTGTTTTCCCGAAAGCTGACACGGCGGGCAGGGGAGGAGAGTAGGAGGAGGAGGGGGGAGGAGAGTAGGAGGAGGAGGGGGGAGGAGAGTAGGGGAGGCACGGCCTAGCGGCCGTGCAATCAAGAAGTGAGGGGGCGGAGCTGGGGGAGGCTGTGACAGAGAGAGTAGGCAAGGCAGGCGGCTGGGGGCATGTGCACGCGCTTTTAAGCTCAATGCGCATGCGCATTGAGCTTAAATTTCTCGTGCACTGCAAGGAATCGCCACAATTCCTTGCAAGTTGGTTCAAGAGTGGATAAGCCCCCATAGTCTCGCAAGCTCGATGCGCATGCGCATCGACAGGCGAGACCTAAAAATGTAATAACTTTCGGATTGATACACAAGGATTTTGTGAGTAGGCATAACTTGCACCGTAACTTCTAGGGGCAAATGACACCTTGAAGAAAGATTTGTATTGTATTGTAATTGTATTTATATAGCGATTAGTACCCCCTGACGAGGCAAGTAGCACACTACTCCGGAACCCATAAAGGATTAGTGTTGGATTAGTATAGTGACATTTGAGTTAATTTGAGTGGTGGAAATGTGACTGTTAGTTGAATTGAAAAGGATAATGGGGGAATGGGGGATAGAAGAGGGAAGAGTCTAGAAAGTGTGTATGGGGAGATCATAGTAGTAAGATGAGGTTTGGGATGAGTCAAAGGAGGAATAGGCGAGGGAAGAATTTAGAAGGATTGTTTTGGGAGATCATAGTATTAAAATGAGGTTTGGGGTGATCCGAGAAGGGAAGAGTCTAGAAAGAGTTATTTGTGAATCGGCCCAAAGTGAGCAGCCTACATTCTATCACCCTTGTCTTAAGTCAGTGTTCAGAGCCTAAAACAGCATCTGCTGTCTTATGTTCATAAAGTTATACACTATAGATGTTCATTTTCTGTCTGTCTAGAGATGATAGTAGATTGATATAAGCCTTTGTGGATCCTGGGGAAGGATTATCCATGGGCCTCTGGCACACTCTGCTCTTGTAGTTACTCTACCATGGTGACCTATACTGCTAAGGTTCAAGAATGTGTTTCTTTGGAGAGCAGGAGGTTCATTCCTTCAGCCATTTTGCTGATGGCAATCTGATGGTCCTACTGTGAGATATGAATTCCAGTCAGTGCTTTATTTGTACAATAATACTTGCCGGTGCCCAATGTTTTCTTCAAAAAGCAGCTGCTGACGAATGTCAGGACTGGTAAACACCAAGGCTGTGTAGTCCTAATTCCACTTTATACCTCTTTCTTCCACTACCCTACTCTCCCTGTCTGTCCTAAGTCTGTCTTAAGTCAAATTTAAGACACAATCCTAACTTTACTACTACTAAATGCCTTCTGTAAATACCAAAAGTAGGACAGACTTAAGACAGACTTAAGGCAAAGTTAGGACAGACTTAAGACAGACTTAAGACAGACTTAAGACAGACTTAAGACAGACTTAAGACAGACTTAAGACAGACTTAAGACAGACTTAAGACAGACTTAAGACAAACAATAGACAAACTATAGACAAACTTAGGCCAGACTTAAGACAGACTTAAAACAAATTCCTAACTTTACTACTACTAAATGCCTTCGGTGAATACCAAAAGTAGTACGTTTAGGATTTTGTCTTAAGTTAGTTCTGTGAATCGGGCCCAGAGTGTCTGTCCCTGCAACACAGGCTCAAATTAACCACAAATTAAGCTCTTGTTTCAGTTTCTTTGAAGCGCCCGGTCCTTGTGCAAAATGTTTGAGCACGATACCAGCACCCTCTGTCCATGGAACAATACAACATTGTCTCCCATCATCAGGGTGTACATAGTCTTGGATTCTACCAGTGCGTTAGGCAGTGACAAAGATTTTTAACTGCTGTAATCTCATCTATATAATTATTTTGCATCATATTCTGCTCTGGCTATAAGGTACAGTCCGACAAGTACGAGTATTGTATTATTTTGCTCTATTTGTATTGCCCTTTCCTATCCCTTGAACTGGTCTTAAATCTGTTTTTGGCTATTTACTTTGTTATGCAAGGTTGGTAAAGTGTGTGTTGGATAGTGTGGTCTATGTGACAAGTATTTTGCTAACATGCGTGAGCCTCGGAAATGTAGTCCAGACTTGATGCAGCAAACCTGAGGCAACGCTTACTAATGTGGAAAAGCAGAAAGATGTCTGAGATTCTCATTTGCATGTAATTATCAGACTTACTTTACCATTCATAAGACCTTTATTACAATTTTTCAAACTTTGAGTTTGTGGGGATCTATCCTTGCAATTGTGTTTGGTGAGGAAGGAGGGGACAGTACCCCAATCTGAGTGACTTGTGGTACCAAGGAACATCTTTTTTTTTTCTTCTATGGGTCCATTGTTTCAACGCAGAGGAGGGGTGCCAAGGCTGGCTACTAAACCAGCAATACTATTCTTACATGGAACTATGGGGTTCGCCCAGGTGTGGCAATGCTGTAATAACCCATGTCCCATGAGATCGTATGATCTCTCTGACGCTCTCAGGGAGTGGGCTGGAAAAGTTGACTTGGGAACATAACCTGTAAAGGAAAGCTGGAAGCACACAGCAAAAATAGCGGGATACAGTATCCACTAGTAGCCTTTAGAAACACAGGTCTTACTTACATTCATGATATCACCTCTTTAAATATCTGTTTATCCATGCAACCATCTACAACAGAATTGATCAGCAGGGTAGTGTGGTTGTGAGCCGCATCTCATTATAAACTCATTTAAGAATATTTAAGTTGCAAGCATGTGGCTAGGCCATCTCTCGTTCTTTTGATTATTGCAATTGTCTGGGTGTTTTGATAACATTTATAATTCCGTGCAAAGTATTTTGACTGAATGACTATTACACAAGATCTGCTATCCGACACAGAAAACTAGCCTAATAGTGGTGGGTTTTTATAGTCTGGCTTGACAGCCCAGCTTCGCCAGACAGTTATGTGAGCATCATTAGAGAGGGGCGTGGGCTCCTCCCCCATGTTGGGAGCCTTGAGTACATGTTTTGATTGGGCAGACAGTGTGTGGTTCCACCAAAAAAGTGTTTGCCCTCCACAAATGATCATTTTATCCAGCTTTTTGAGTTTCAATGTTCAGGAGTACTCACATTGCATTGTAATGCCTTTAAAGTGTTTTGGATCACTCAATAATTTACGGTGTTTTTCTCTGGCAGTAGGAGAGATGGGAGTAGGGCAGTCATTAACATACATGGAGATTTAGGCCTGGCTTGACAGTGCATTTTTAAGCTAGACCTATTGGCATTGCCAGTGCTTGTCTGAAATTGATTTCACTAGGGATTATGGAATGCTGATTGGTCACCACCAGAGACATTCAACTAATAAGGAGACACTATTTTACTTTTCTTATTACTCTGCAATCAATAAATAGCAAGGGGCAGTCTTGTTTCCCATGGAACCTATGCCAATATATAAGCTAAGCAACAACCTTTTAAATGTTTATATGACTTTATCCATGATATTATTATTATTGCATCTTATAAAGCCCATGGCTACCCCTTGGGGTTTCCCGGCACGAGACCCAGATAGAGTGGGTGCAGCCCCTAGTTTTAAACAACCAAGTCTTCAATCCTATGCGAAACACCGTGAGAGAAGAACAGCTTTGCAGAGATTCCGTAAGGTTGTTCCAAAGCTTTAGGACAAAGTACAAAAATGATTCCCCCCCCCCCAATACATGCTAGACGAATTCTCTGCACTTTACACAGGGACTGATTAGATGACCGTAGCATGCATAAGGACTGGTAAGGCGCCACCAGATTTTGAATGTAATATTAGCACAGTGCCTGGTCTAACCTTGTGCATATAGCACAAGGCTACAAACTGTTTACGTCTGTCTACATCCACCCAGTGAAGCTTGCAAAGAAGATGCGATGCTGATGCATACTTAGGAAGGTGAAAAAGCCGCCTGGCTTCTGCATTTTGAACTACTTATTAGCGTCAGGACTGCCTTCTCGGCCCCTATCTAGACAGGATTAATGCTTGAATCACAGTTTTCTGGGCAGAAAGTGTCCAGAAAACTGTGCCTATGATCTGTTTTACCCACCTCAGAACTACGAAACAGGCAGAGGCTACCTTGGCTACCTGCGGCTTCGTAGTAAGCTTCTCCTCCAACCAAAAGCTGAGGTTCTTTACCTTGAAAGACAGGTCTGGAAATCTACCCAGTGCCTCTGGCCAATTCTAAGTCCCCCATAATTGGGGATTTTCTCCAGGACCATAACCTCAGTCTTCTCGCCATTGACCTTGAGTGAGTTTACACCCATCCATGTGGAAATCCTGCATAGGCATAACTTCAGGGTTCTGGTGCCGTTACCTTGTGCAGTCAACAAAGCAAATATGATCTCTGTGTTGTTTGCATACAACAACAAAACTAAGCCACAGCTCTCATCCACCTCCGTGAGGGGCATACAATAATGTTAAAGAGCATCGGACTTAATGCCAAGGCCTAGAGAACCGCACAAGCAAGTGCACGCAAATCTGATCTAGCACTGCCTGAGACGACCTGAAATGAGTGGTCTTCAATAAACGAGGACATCTAGGCTAGTGCAGTACATTGTAGAGACAATGACGTTAGCCTTTCCAGGAGGATGGAATAGGACACAGTGTTGAAAGCCACACTGACGTCTAATAAAATCCGTGCACCTGTGTCACCCTCATCCTGGAGCTGTCTAAGATGTTCCGTGCCCCCTGGGAGAGTGGATTTGGTACTGTGTCCCACCTGGAAACCTGACTGTGATGGGTGAAGCCCATTGTGATCTTCCACAAAGATGGTAAGCTGTGAATTAGCATGCCTCTCCAGAATCTTTGCTAGGATGGGCAGCATTGAAATTGGTCTAAAACTTTACCAATTAGTGGGGTCAAGGCTTGGCTTTTTTAAAAGCGGTAGAACCATACCATGTTTCCATGCTTCTGGAATATGATCCTCTCTCAATGAGTAGTTGAGTACTTCAACTCCTTTTTGAAGTATCTCCGGGTCTTACAGGCTGCATTTAGATGGATGGAGCAGGTGGAGAGCTTGATTTACTTGACCTCAGTATGGTCAGGAATGAAAAAGTATCCAGCAAGGACATCTGCTCCATTTTCTGAGCATCCAGAAGCACATGTGGCAGGTTTTCCTCCCTTCCTGGGCTACCTTCTTCAATACCAATACTGGGATGGTCCCGAAAGCCTGAACGTCAGCTAGCAGAGCCTTTGTGAAAAGAGTCTGAATATCTTCCACCTTCTGAACAGAGAAGTTTGCCAATTCTTTGTAAAGTTTTTTAGACAGCAAGGGTACCGGAGATACTTTGTTAGGTTCCGAAAGTTCCTTAACCACGTTGAACAATGTTTTGGGCATTAGCGATTTTGGCAGAGTAGAACGTAGCTCAAGCGGCCTTGCAATGCCCATGGTATTTTTTTATGTCTACTTTATACACAGCCTTCTGATCCTTGCAGTAGGACCTCCTCCACTCTCTTTCTAAGCCCTTGCAGTGTTTTTTCTCCAGCCGCAAGGCTTTGCTGAACCATGGGGCAGGGGATGAATTCTCTTTGAAGATCTCCTAGTCGCTGGCAAAGTAGCCTCCAGAGCATTCGTAATCCACTGATCAACCAAAGGTCGATCTAGGTGCACTGTGTGATTAAAATCAGGTACAGTGCAGTACAATTGGGCATCCAAATCGGAGATGTCTAATCTCATCTAATTCCTGAATTTGCCCCGAGCAGAGGCCGGATTAATAAGAGGGGTGGTCTGGTTCTTAACGCAGAAAAGCACAGCCAAATGGTCTGACCACAATAACGGCACCAGGGGGTCTGTAGTAAAGGCCTCAAGATTGGACAAAATGGGATATAGGAGGTGACCAGCCTCATGGTTAGGTGCAGAATTAACAAGATCTAGATTGAGCACACTGAGATATTCTTCAAAGTTCATCACCAGATTACTGAAAGGAGATCCAAGATGAATGTTCAAGACCTTATAAGAGTAAAGTTCGCACATTTCAAAATATAGGGGGCAAATAGGTTCGGAACCAGCAAGCCCCAGTTTCCTGTGTATCCCGACAGCCTATAAATTAACACCCCGGATACAGTAAGTTTATGGATCAGGCCTAAAGAAAAGTGGAAGGCTTCATTCTCTGGAATAGATAGCTTCTGCGTTTTACACAGATTTTTATTATTAAAAATGGTGGTGATCGTGCCTCCTGCCCTACCTTGCCGATCCCTTTTGGTAATGGCATAGTTGGATGGAAGTGCAGCGATAACGTCTGGTAAGGATGCCTTGTGAAGCCATGTTTCAGTTAGAAACATGGCGTCTGTATCGTTTTCCCACAAAAAATTTAATATGTGCAGTTGGTGTACTCTTTGTTGTGCTTAATTTGTTACTAAGCAAGTTATAAAAATAAGTGGCGCTTCCCGAGCAGACCATTCACCCATTGCCCTGGGGATTGGCAGAAAAATTAAAGTTAGTACAGCTAAGTGGGTATCCCTGTGGGTCCAGAGAAACCATAAAGGTTGTCCCACATGTCAACCGAAGTACTAGGAGTTGTTTGGGGAGAACACAAGCCTTTCTTGCTGGCGAGATGCATGGTTCCTGGCCTCTGGCTCCATCCGGACACGAACGGTCACAGATGAGCTTGCCTTAGGCACACCTTCGGCACACTAGGGGTACTTCCCCGCCCTCTCTACGAAAGACCAAAGATCAAAAAGCTGCACCGCTAACTCAAGTGGGCACACAGCACCACCAAGATGACCGCCAAAGGTATAGTGAAGCGGGCGCTTGAACAAACTCTCTGTGCTTCAAAGGTTTTTTTAAATGTATATTTATTAAAAGTCCCTCTCTGAACACAGAATTCAGCCTCAGCACAAGAAAGTATTTTTAAAAATGCTGCGCTCAGATGCAGCATAGCTGTGCCTCAGACAACACCCTACCTGAGTCAGCTGCATCCAAGCCACTAACGTCTATGAAGGGCCGATTGTCAGAAAAGCTGTACCTCTAACTCAAGCAAGCGCACAGCACCACCAAGATGGCCACCAAAAGGTATAGTGAAGTGTGCACTTGAACACATGCTCTACGCTTCACCAAAAGTAAACAAAAAATGACATTAAGGCCCCAGATCCCCCCAAACATAGAATTCAGCCTCTGCACAAGAAAGTATTTTTAAAAATGTCATGCTCACATGCAGCATAGCGGCGCCTCAGACGATACCCTACATTAGTCCATATATATCAGCGAGTACCTACTGGACAATAGATGTCATAGATTCACTGGGAACAAACTGCATAGAACAATGTATAGAGTAATTGATCTGTTGATGTACATTTCTATGAAACTATAAATTTGCACTGAACACATATACACAGAGAATGAGGTATTTAACATTACTTTGTACGTTGTTGTTTCCAATTTACTTTTTCCTGTTACACTTTTGCCATCTGTTTTCCTGCAGGTAACTATTGATTAATCTACACATAATGAAATCATATAGAATGCGCTGAAGGAACCCCTGGTATTTAATGTATTTATTAATCTGCAGGCATCAACTGGCAAGGACAGTTGGCAACTCTTTATGATAAATGAATGTTTACTGTGTATGGGCTGGATGGTTTGGACTGCAGAACTGGCAATGCAGAACTTAGTTGTCACGTGGTCTGGCTAGCTCCCAACACTTGGTCCCACCAGGTCTCTGTCTATGGTGGATACATTTTAAAATGTCAACATATACATTTCAGGAAAACTTTCCATCTGTCAAACCAATCACATTGTTTATGATAAGCATTGTTGACCCAGGGAGAAGGCCCTCAACAGTAGTGATTATTCACAGGTGAGAGTCAGATGGCCCTGATGCGAAGCAGATAGCCTTTACACAACTCTATTTAGAAGACTCTTTTTCTAGCAGTTAACATTGCGTGCAAACCTGCCCCAGTCTCAGTGGTGAAGAAGATGTACATTTGCAATTGTAAGATGTTTTCCTACTTTGCCATTGTAAGGCACGCCACGAAGTAGGAGCGTCTTCCTCTTGAATAATAAATCCCAATAGCATCCCTTTTTGTTTGACATGGTCACTTTGGAATAGTGGCTATAAATTTAAACTACCTTATTGTCTTTTTATTTTTCCAACCCTTACAGCCTTGAAAAAGCCCCAGGAATATGAGCCTGAGGGGGCGAACCACGTGTTGACTGTTCTCAAACTCTATACCACACACTAAATAGTATACACTACTTCTGAATATGGAATTACTCACCTTCAATAAAACGTGAATGTCAAACAAAAACGGATGGTATTGTGATTTATTATTGAAAGGGAAGACACGCCTACTTTGTTTTCAATTCAAGTTTAACGGGAACATTAAGGGTCTAAACCCAATTGGAGTCAACACCCACAAAAAACTGGATATTTCCAACTACAGGAAGAGGATGCTGGGCCCTTAGTAACAGCCTATACGCCACCTTCGCCTAGAGAGGTATGAGTTGAACTTCATGCTGGCCGTGTGGAGAAATGGGACCTACATAGTCCTGTGCTGCGGTGTGAACTGCACTATCCCACTGGATAAGTAGCAGGAATTTTCTTAGCAACAGTCGACCTCCGTGACCACCCAAACAACAGAAATGTATCTGCGGGTAAGAGAAGTTCCCTCCTTACCACTACTTCCGCTGTTGTCTTCTAGGGAATGTAATGGAAGCTGATACTCCTTTAGTCTTGATTCGGAGACCATTTGTGGGTCTGGACTCCCAGGAAAGGGGATCTTCCTTTTGGGTGGCGTACCGCTCTCCGGCTTTATCCTCCAGTAATAAGCCTTTGCATACTGACTGCTCATTAAGCCATTCCCCCTGTTAGTTCTTTACTGTTCTCTATTTTCTGTCACACACACTCTTTACTTTATGCCTGAATAGTTTAACTGGAAACATCGACATTTTAAACTCATTTTAGTTAACTTGTGTTGAAAAAATACACATTTATTTCTCTAAAGTGTATGTGGTAAATATGAGGCAGCATTCGTTCTGGCAGTTTTGGTTTAATTTGTTAATTTTAGATATATGTAAATCTGTAACAATGGAAATTCACTGTTATGTTGGGATCCTGTTATTTTCCAGGCCTTCTAAATGCCAAACGAATCCTGACCTCTCTCTCTCTCTCTCTCTCTCTCTCTCTCTCTCTCTATCAGAGCAACTTCTCTCAGTCACTATAAGCTTATTCCTTGTTTCTACCACTCTCTCTCTGCCTAGTTTTCTTTCTTTTCTCTTGCTGTCTGTGCCTTTCTCTGTGTCACCCTGCTCTCCTTATTCTCTATATTCTTTTCTCTCTCTGTCTCTGGGCCCCTTTCAATCTCCTCCTAACTATCTGTCTCGTTTCTTTCCTTTTGGCTCTTGCTCAATCCCTCGCCTCTCTCTCTTGGTCTCTCTGTCTCAATCTCTTTATTTCTCTGTTAGCCCTCACCTAGATTACTTCTCTCTCTCTCTCTCTCTCTCCACCGCCCACCCCAAGGCTTTCACTCAATATCACACAGAGGATTCAGTGAACACTGCGTGCATTGCAAGAAACCAACCTACATTCATAATTTTATTTCTCCCAAACAGCAGCATGATTGTTCTTTAAAAAGAAATAACAAGATGCATGTCTTTGATGTATTTCGGTATCTCCCCTTTAATACGTAAAACTGTGCTTTGTTTGCCCTGCTGTTTTAATGTTGTGCCCCACAATATTTGCCCTAGTTAGACCCAAACATTAACTGCGATGAACCTTTAATTATGCCTGCCTCAGTTACAGTTAATGAAGTTCAGGAGGGGCTGATAGGAAGCATAGTTTCAATCACTTAGTAGATAGGTTGATTTTAAAGAAATGGAAAACTGCAGAATATTCTATTTGCTTTTGCAAAATAATGTGTTCTACCTGGCTGCCAGCAAGACATTAAAGAGCGTGCCTCTTGGAAACATCAGGAGGGTAGCCCCGGGGCTTGGGAAGATCAGGGCATGGGGAAAAACTGGTTTCACCGCTTTCTCGGTCTTCAAACAAAAGCACAGATTGAAAGACCAACTTCTGTGGAGGGTAAACCTGCTTCTAATTAACGTTGCCTCTGACTTGAGGTGTTTGAAGACTGTGGGAAAAGGGCCGTTTGTGAATGCCTTGGCTATCTACAAAGAGAAAAGAAGACGCAGGAAAAGCGTCAATTAATGTTCACTAAAGCCTCTGTACCTTTATGTCATGCTAAACCTCGCTGTAAATTGGGCCTGGTTGAATGATTGTTGTATGAATGAATGATTTGAGCCTTGTATAGCGCAACTTAGCCCGTGGGCGTCAAGGCGCTGAAGATGGAGAGATATGTGTGGAGGGGGGGAGGAGGTGCGCCGGCTATAGGTAGGCTTCCCTGAAGAGCATGAAGTTGTACGCATTGTTTATGGAACAGGGGTTTCTGGGTTGGAATGGGGGTTCTTTATCACAGTTTCTCAGATTGTGTTCAACCCATCTAGCTTGCCTGATTCTGTTTTGTCCAAAATAAGACCATCTGATACATTTATTTATAGCATACCCCAGCTAAAGATTGATAGCATGAGATGTAATGCTGCAGGTGTGAAGCAATATATAGAGTGTGAGTGGGTGTGGATTGGTTGACATTTAGACAACTTGCATCTTCTTATTTCTACCAGTTGCCTTGTCTGAACTCCTACAACACCTACTGCAGTAACCAGGTGGCAGCCAAGGCCTTGCTGGATCACAAGAAGCAGGATCACCGGGTGCAAGACTTCCTACAGCGCTGCTTAGAATCTCCGTTTAGCCGCAAGTTGGACCTGTGGAATTTTCTGGATATCCCACGAAGCCGGCTAGTGAAATACCCGCTTTTGCTGAGGGAGATCCTGAGACACACGGCGAACGACCATCCGGACCAGCAGCACCTCGAGGAAGCGGTGAGTTGTATGTATGTGGATCTTTGTATCACAACTTCTAAAAAAAATAACTTGGAAGCAACAGAGCGCTGTGCATGGTGGAAGGGAAAGGACAAATTAGGATGGTATACCTTATTTGCCTACGGTTGTTGTAGAAGCCTAAAGGAGCTTGATATTCTTTTATCAAAGTTGTAACAGGTGTTCCTTGAAGAGGGGCGTTTTCACATCCTTCCCAAAATGGAGAAGTAACAGAGGGTGCCTAATATGAGCAGGATCCTCAGAGTAATTTACATAAGAAAAAAGAGAAGGGACAATGAAGTTTTGCATAAAGTACAGAGGAAGGCTTTGCTTTTAAGGGTGGCCAAAGAGCCTGAAAGAATTAGATATTTATTGAAGGTGGTTAAAGCACTCTTTGAAAAGGTGCATTCTCCCCTCCTAACTAAAATGCAGAAATAATGGCTATGGCCTTAGCCTTGGCACATAACTTCAGAAAACTTGTTTCCTGTTATTATTTCCCTATTTTGCTTCTTAGTATTTCCGTCTCCTGTCTGTTCAGTGCTTCACCCTCACTGTGGCGTGGCAAAGATGCCATAGGCCCATTCGGAAAGCAAGGACATTATTCACAAAACATATTTGTTTAGCTCAGAGCGCCAATACCTCAGTAGCCATCTATTTTGGACTGATGATACATATATTTTTTCATTCAGTGGACGCTCTCGTTTTATTATCAAGCCAGGAGTGATAAACCAACATGGTTTAAATATCAGTGGATCCCACTCTAAAAGCCTGTCCACGCCCTGTTTACCCTTTATAAAACCAGGGTCAGAGCCCTGGAGCATCACAACACGTTATCTCCAAAGCAGCTTGTTATCTGCTTAAACCCAAGGCTATTGAGACAGTTGCAGGGTCGCTTACACAAAAGATGCCTTGGCCTGTTTGCTGCACTGACATTTCTCGTGCACCGACAAAAGGACATGCTTATGGGCTTGCTGGAATATAGTTATAAAGGCTACAAAAGTATTTTGCTTAACATCATTTAAGCGTAGCTAGGAGTAGTACTTTCTAATCACATCCCGCTGCTTGCATCCCTGTTGCCTGGTCTGCAATCGGTGTAGATTTGTTTTAAAATGATGTCATTAGATATAGTTAGTTTTAATACATGGTTGTTTATGCCTACTGCCCATCACTAATTTATAACACATCACAGTATCATGGTTTATATACGGATGGCAACAAGCATTGGCAAGGCCAGTAGGGTTGGCATTGGCTGCCTACCTTTTGGCATTGCCTGTGCTTGTTTTTTGTCACGGTTTTTAAGAAACTTTTTGTTGTTGAAGAAGCTCTTGTGCTCAGATCAATCTGAAAAAAGCACTAACTATCATCAAAAATGCTCCATGGTTTATCCTCGGCATCCGATTTTGTGAAGGCACTTCTGTCACCAAAGTGACTTGGGTGAGATGAAAACCACAGTGTACAATTATAGAGTAATCACTATGCCAGTCTAAAGATCCTGCTGCCACCCCACTAGAACCTGAAAAATCTAGACCCATTTTGAACCCACCCTTTATTAGGTCTCGCCTGTCGATGCGCATGCGCATCGAGCAAGCGAGACTATAGGGGCTCATCCACTCTTTATCTAACTGCAAGGAATCGTGGCGATTCCTTGCAGTGCCCGTGACTTTTAAGGTCAATGCGCATGCGCATTAAGCTTATGCGCATGCGCATTGACCTTAAAAGTCACGGGCGCGTGCACGTCCGTGTTTGTTTACCCTTGCCTACTCTCTCTCTCCCCTCTCCGCCCCCGTTCCACCCCCTCCCCTTCCCGCCGTGTCGCATTTCTCCTCCCCCCTCCCCTCTCTTCCCCTGCCTGCCTGCCGCTAGCCTTGTTGATGCTTGTTTTCCTCCCCGCCTCTCTCCTCGCCCCGTTTACTGTGCAGCTCGCCTAACTCGATCTTGACTGCACAGAACATATTTATTTAAAAGCAGGGCGACTAGTTTTGTGACAGGAACGTGCAAGGATGCGCACGCTGCATGTTCTCTTTTGTTAAATAAATGTTAGGCTTGTCTCCCTGTCCCGTGTTTGACCGCCCCCACAACCCCACCGTAATTGCTGTTTTTTTTTCCTTACAGCGCACAAACTACTCTTTTTTTTGTTTTAACAACCAGTCATGGCGGCCGCTCGTCTTGCTGTACGCCAGTTGTCCAAAAATATGCCTTGATGTTAATAAACCATGTCATTCCACTGATATTTTGAAAACCAAGTTTACATTACGATGTGGGGAAACAAATATGGGGAACACGCTTTTCCGTAGCTTTCAGTAATTGATTGTCTCTCCCCTCTCCGCCCCCGTTCCGCCCCCTCCCCTTCCCGCCGTGTCGCATTTCTCCTCCCCCCTCCCCTCTCTTCCCCTGCCTGCCTGCCGCTAGCCTTGTTGATGCTTGTTTTCCTCCCCGCCTCTCTCCTCGCCCCGTTTACTGTGCAGCTCGCCTAACTCGATCTTGACTGCACAGAACATATTTATTTAAAAGCAGGGCGACTAGTTTTGTGACAGGAACGTGCAAGGATGCGCACGCTGCATGTTCTCTTTTGTTAAATAAATGTTAGGCTTGTCTCCCTGTCCCGTGTTTGACCGCCCCCACAACCCCACCGTAATTGCTGTTTTTTTTTCCTTACAGCGCACAAACTACTCTTTTTTTTGTTTTAACAACCAGTCATGGCGGCCGCTCGTCTTGCTGTACGCCAGTTGTCCAAAAATATGCCTTGATGTTAATAAACCATTTCATTCCACTGATATTTTGAAAACCAAGTTTACATTACGATGTGGGGAAACAAATATGGGGAACACGCTTTTCCGTAGCTTTCAGTAATTGCTTGTTCCTTTCATGTTTTATGCACGACTTTTTAAAACTTTTTTTTTTTTTTACTTTTGTACCGGCACTCCAAAGGTATCACAGCGCTCGCTCGCAACCGGTTCCCTCGCTTCAAAGACGCTCGCTCCAGCCATTACATCGGGATCCTCGTCATTGCCCTGTTCTGCCTGACCCCTCCACCCGTGCTAATTAATTACAGGCATAACGGGGTCAGCATTTTGGTGAAGGCAAAGGTATCCATTGTATATGGAGGACGCTCTTTTTAGATGAGTATTGAGTGGCAAATTGTCCCCAATAACTTAGATGTTTCTGCTGATGAGACAAAACAGATTTCATTTCGAGCGACATTGACACCAAGTGAGGAGCCGTCTGGTTTGCATTTTTTTACAGCGCAAACACGGCCCGAAGGTATTTCAGCAGAAACATACGGTACAATAAATTGCTCACTCACTCACCCTCAACCCCTCCCCCTCGACCCCTCCCCCTCAACCCCTCACCCTCACCCTCACTCACCCTCACTCACCCTCAACCCCTCACCCTCAAACCCTCACTCACCCTCAACCCCTCACCCACCCTCAACCCCTCACCCACCCTCAACCCCTCACCCTCACTCACCCTCAACTCCTCACCCTCAACCCCTCACTCACCCTCACTCACCCTCAGCCTCACCCTCACTCACCCTCAACCCCTCACCCTCACTCACCAACCCTCAACCCCTCACCCTCACTCACTCACCCTCAACCCCTCACCCTCACTCACTCACCCTCAACCCCTCCCCCTCGACCCCTCCCCCTCAACCCCTCACCCTCACCCTCACTCACCCTCACTCACCCTCAACCCCTCACCCTCAAACCCTCACTCACCCTCAACCCCTCACCCTCAACCCCTCACCCTCACCCTCACTCACCCTCACTCACCCTCAACCCCTCACCCTCAAACCCTCACTCACCCTCAACCCCTCACCCTCAACCCCTCACTCACCCTCACTCTCACTCATCCTCACTCACCCTCAACCCCTCACTCACCCTCACTCACCCTCAACCCCTCACCCTCACTCACCCTCACCCTCAACCCCTCACCCTCACTCACCCTCAATGCCTCACCCTCAATCACCCTCAACCCCTCACCCTCACCCACCTTCACTCACCCTCACCCTCACTCACCCTCACTCACACTCACCCTCACCCACCCTCAAACCCTCATCCTCACTCACCCTCAACCCCTCATCCTCACTCACCCTCAACCCCTCACCCTCACTCACCCTCAACTCCTCACCCTCAACCCCTCACTCACCCTCACTCACCCTCAGCCTCACCCTCACTCACCCTCAACCCCTCACCCTCACTCACTCACCCTCAACCCCTCACCCTCACTCACTCACCCTCAACCCCTCCCCCCTCGACCCCTCCCCCTCAACCCCTCACCCTCACTCACCCTCACTCACCCTCAACCCCTCACCCTCAAACCCTCACTCACCCTCAACCCCTCACCCTCAACCCCTCACTCACCCTCACTCTCACTCATCCTCACTCACCCTCAACCCCTCACTCACCCTCACTCACCCTCAACCCCTCACCCTCACTCACCCTCACCCTCAACCCCTCACCCTCACTCACCCTCAATGCCTCACCCTCAATCACCCTCAACCCCTCACCCTCACCCACCTTCACTCACCCTCACCCTCACTCACCCTCACTCACACTCACCCTCACCCACCCTCAAACCCTCATCCTCACTCACCCTCAACCCCTCATCCTCACTCACCCTCAACCCCTCATCCTCACTCACCCTCAACCCCTCACCCTCACTCACCCTCAACCCCTCACCCTCACTCACCCCCACTCACCCTCAACCCCTCACCCTCACTCACCCTCAACCCCTCACTCACCCTCAACCCCTCACCCACCCTCAACCCCTCACCCTCAATCCCTCACCCACCCACACTCACCCACACTCACCCTCACTCACCCACCCTCACTCACCCTCACCCTCACTCACCTTCACCCTCACTCACCCTCAACCCCTCACCCTCACTCATCCCCACTCACCCTCAACCCCTCACCCTCAACCCCTCACCCTCCCTCACCCTCATTCACCCTCAACCCCTCACCCTCACTCACCCTCAACCCCTCACCCTCACTCACCCTCAACCCCTCACCCTCAATCCCTCACCCTCACCCACACTCACCCACACTCACCCACCCTCACTCACACTCACCCTCACTCACCCTCACTCACCCTCAGCCTCACCCTCACTCACCCTCAACCCCTCACCCTCACTCACCCTCAACCTCATGCTAAAGATTTACAAAAAAACCCATAAACAATTCTAAAAGCACTAACTCTAATGCTGCGAGACCTATTGCATTTCTAATGCTTGTTATCAAGGTCATGGAGGGTGATGTAATGTGCTAGTTCCAAGTCCCACAAACATTGAGATTCTTAGATCAGAACATCCATGTGATCCTGATCCATGGTACATAAAGGTCCTTATTGTGTGTGAATCAAGACTCGCATTGCGAGCTACCGCTTTACAAAACAATTCAATACATGAAAATAGGTGAATATGGAGTATGAAACAGGCTTGGACAGAGTAGTTTTCTGGAACACTGACTGGCCTGGGCACACCTCTTGCCTGTTTTATTAATAGTGCAGTGCAAGCTGCATTTTTGTACACATGTTGGACATTTCTACTGGAGAACTGCGGGTAATTAAAACAAATTGGCTGATTTTCCACTTGGAAATAGAGGCACTAAGCATAGCTGATTTAGATGGGGGTATTTGTACACTTAGAAAGTTGTAGGTGGGCATATTTAAATCCCTCCTCCTTGATCTGTCACCCCTCAAAAAAGTACATGTATTTCAGCGAAGCAGGGTGCTTTTACAGTGTCTGCCTGTAACACTGTTCTTCAGTCCCCATATTGAAATTAGGCCTGTTGGTTATTTCCCAAGTATTACCTCTTCTGTATCGCCGCAATCAATTATTTTTGGATGCTAGGCATTTTTTTCATCTCCAGAGCGCATGTTGCAGTGATAGATTTCTTGAATGTCTCTGGGAGCGGTGGGTCGAAGGGCGCTTCTGTCTGTTAATTACACCAGTTATCACACTTGGGAGGGGTGGAGTGCCTGGCTACTCCTTGTCATTCCAACCCTCCTGTGTGGTCTGCACATCAAAACAGAAAATCAAAACAGAAATTGTGACTCACTAAAGTCAAAATTGTTTCAGTTATAACTAGAACAATCAAATCCTAAATACCAGCAGGAGCAATTTGTTGTTTTTCCCCAAACATTGGTGGGAGAGACCGAGGGCTAGAGCTCTGGGGCAAGAGAAGGTCAGAATGACGAAATAAGGGCAAATGTACTCCATTCTACCACAGCTGAGCGAGAGAGGGGACCACCACAGAGCACCGAGCCTAGGAGGTGATGACATGACCCCCCACCCCCTTACATTTCAAAATATGACTCGAGAACAGCTAAACATGTGCCAGAAATCGTCTTAATAATAGCCCTTTATTTCACGCAGCAAGGAAGTGCATCAAGCCTGTCTGACCCCATCTAACTGGACGTTGAGTTCGAGTACATTGTGCAGCACTGTCTTTCAAATAGATTTCTTTTATTTATGTTCAGTTAGTGTACAATTCAATCAGAGATGCACTTTTTAAACAGATCCACCATTTCTTAAATAAACATATAATTACATGATTAAATTAATCCATTTTTTTAGATATCTATCCATGCAGTTTGTTTATAGCGCTATACAGGTTGGTATTAACAATTGTATTCTGAGCACTGTACGACTGCTTGGGAAAGGCCAGCAAGCACCTGGTTTATGGCACAGGATGTATCGAGGATGTTTAGAATGCAGAGTTTTTAGTTTCTGCATTTTACCCCCAGCCCATTCCTGTCTTTGCCCTCGCCGAGTATAAAAAGGTGGGTCATTACAGAGCTAGGGGGCAGGGTATATTACATTTAGGGCCATTGGAATTGTACAGTAATAAAAACAAATCATCTCACTGAATTATATGGCCAGAAAGGGCATGTTATGATTCATAATGTGGCATTCTGTGCTAGTATTATTTCGCTAGGGTAACACATTGTTACTGTATGGGTAAAAGTTTCACTGCTTTGGTACCAGTTTAGCAACTGAATACAGCAGTCAGCAACTCAAAGGTAAGTACTCGTTGTCGTTCACAGCACCCCAAGTAACACTTTTTTTCAGTTACTTTAATCAGTTTTAGCCAGAAATATTCGTTGTAGAAATGTACCACTTATGCAGCAGATAGTAAATAATGTCACAAGTGCAGTAAGTCAATAACAATGCAGGAAAACATGGCAGAATTGCGCAATCCCAGCTGCCATCTATATATAAGCAGACAGATATAAGAAAGATATTTTGATTAGATCTGGTAGATGCAAGGAGTAACACGGTTAATGGGATACTTGAAATGTATTCTCCCCTCTAACTCTGCACCCTTGGGATTCTGCTTCAAGAAACAGTAACACAGCTTGTGTAGGAGCAGACACCTGGGAGCAGTCACCCGGGCATCATGGGAGTGGGGAGCAGGTTGATTTGGCAATAGTTATTGTGTTCTCTAGACCCAAGCACAACCTCCTTATGGAGCAAAGATGGAGGCAATGAAGACGAAAGTACTGAATAAAACTTCGCAGCATGCTTCTACGGTACTTAGACAGTCTTCCCTCCTCTTGAGGTCTCCATCTTGTCTTTGGCCATGCAGGTTGAGGAAGTGAAGCTGACATCCTACCACTGGATTAGACATAGGATGATGCATTCCAGGATCAAAGGCACCCCCGCTGTTCAAACATCCTGGCGGAACTCCGAAGTTTAGACTAATGCCCAGAGATCAAGGAATCAAGTGAGCTGTCAGGGCTTTAATCAGGCTGTTGTTACTGCTGACCAGACATTCTTGTGATAGGAAAACTGACATCCGCCCCACAAATTCACAAAGTTAATAAAAAAATAAACAAGTGAGCTATAGAAGCGCATTTAACTGCATGGGTCTGCACGGTGGTGGGATTCAGCTGTAATGCGGCCTCACTGCTGTTTCTTTAGTAAAGATCAGCCAGTGTGAAACTGACATGTGTATAATCCCGACCACCTGTTGTTTCTGTGCAACTCGATTTTACATTAAAAAAATGCTCATTTTATAGCAGTACAAACGGCCACTTCGATTTTCGGTGTTTCCTCTGTTTTACATACTATATGTTGAGCAGCAATTTTACCCTAAGTTATATTAACACTCAATGGCTGGCAAGAGGGCCGAAATATTTGATATATCCAATCAATTAGACAACTTCAGTATTGTGTTTTTTCCAAGTGTGTACACGGTCAGATGTATCGAAAGTTAATGTTTTGAAATTAAACCTGTTTTTTAGTGAATGGGCAACATTTTAACTCATTGTTGCCCTATTAGTGAATGATGTGAGAATTTGTCTGAGAAAATGCAGATTTGAGTGTGGTTGGAAGAAATATGAAGATAAAAACACACATATATATATATATATATATATATATATATATATATATATATATATATATATATATATATATATTTTTTTTTTTTTAAATGATCGCCGCAACTTCTTTTTTTGACAATGCCAAGTGTTTTCTTTCTTTAGTCAATATTGTTCAGCCTTAGCAAAGCCAAAATGTCAGCTAGCGGCTTTTAAAGGCGAGATCTAATTGGCTTTGCCTATGCTTGTTTTGAACGCAGGCACACAGGACTTTTTCCGCAAGGAACACATCAAAAAAAGGTTCACCTGTTACCCGAATAATACAGTTTCACGCCATGCGCAAACACAAAAAAGCTTCGAGTTTCAGTGCACTGTCGTTCGCCTCTGCTCGCCCATTAAGCCCTTAAGTGGCTTGAAATCCTGTACATTTATAATAAGGACAGCAGCACATGCGTTCACAAGATCCTTTCATAGTTGCAAAAGGCGTGTAAGGATTATAAGGCAGTAGTTATGAGGGCATAGCCAGACCTAAACTCTTTGTAAAAGGCTCTGCAATCCAGCTTTGATGAAAGCTAAAATGTTGGGCCTGCAAAGGAGCTTTCATCAGACAGATTGCCTTTGTGAGTGAAGATACAGTTTCACTAATGTCTGAAAAATAGGGGCCCGAGAGTGCCAGACAGCTTTCATGGTTCACCTGATACTGTGCTAAGTGACCTGCGCTTTGCAGTTGCTCGCATTTTAGTTGTGTGTTCTGAAGCTTCATGATAATATGGATATATTTTTTGTCGAGAAGCGAGGGCGCTTACATTCTCTTTGCCCATTGAGCTGTGCAAAAAATATGTGCAGAGAGGACAGTTTATCTTTGATGACGAGTTGCTAAATAGATGTCAAAATATGCCCTGTATTATTATTATTTCTTCTCCCCTGTAAAGCAATCCTGTACGAAAACTGATAGCAATTTCTGTTGTATGAAAGCCACAGGCACAATCGTGGCCTAAATGAAGGTTGTTTTATCCACACGATGACCCCCACATTAACTTAAGATATTCATGGAAGGAAGAGCACAGGAAATAAAGCTAACCATATTAAATATCCTTCTGCCTGGGGAGAACAGAGGGTGGGATTTTCTGTCACGCATGTGAGAAGTGAAATCTTCCCATGATATACAATTACATGCTGTTTTGCTGCTAATGTGGTCGTTCTGCAATGGCAAAACATTATGGTTTCAATCATGTTTGTCATCCTATTGAACTAGCATATGGTTTCTGCTAATTGCAATATTGCTGTATTTAGCCCCTTTATCAGTTATTGTTCCTATCTGTCATACACAAAAGAGCAAAAGGTGCATTCCTTTTGGTCAGTTGCGCATAATGTGGCTCAGTATTTTGCAGAAATCTTTCATACCATGACTTTGTACTTTCTTTTCAACACAGATAATCATTATTCAGGGGATAGTGGCAGAAATCAACATCAAGACTGGAGAATCAGAATGCCAATATTACAAAGAAAGGCTTATTTATCTGGAGGGTCAAAATGATCCGTTGATTGACAATTCGCGAGTATTGTGTTGCCACGGTGAACTGAAGAACAACAGAGGGGCGGTAAGAATGCTAGCTGTCTAATGCTGTAATTGCTAAGCTATATAATATATATTTACATGATATAACTGACTCTTTGTTTCTCTTAAGTGGACAGTCGTATGGTGCTTTTTCACCCCATGACATTGCCCCCACTCTTTCCTCACCGACACACTCGACACAGCCTTCCAGGGAAGTTTTTGTAAATTCTGTTCACCCCAGAAAGGAGAAACGAACCATCCAGGTTGGCTGCAATCTGTTCATCACTGCTACCATAATGGTTCTCCTGCAGGCCCAATCCTTCCAGGTGCCTATGTAGTAGTCTCCAGAATGCCCTACAACTTTTACCTGCACTCTGATAGCAAAGGCGCAGTCAGTAATGTTCGGTAACAATAGGAGAGGTAGGGAGAATGAGGCACTCTCTTAGTCCCCGGTTAATTATGCAAAAACAAGAAAAGAGAGGTCAGATCAAACACTTGATCAATTAAGGAGTTAACTATATAAACCACAGTTCAAGGAGTCAACACAAGGTTAGCTTTATCACATCCGATTTGGGTGATAAGGAAAGCCCTCACACACTGACCTAGTCAGTGTCATGCTTCATCATCGGGCCCCACCGACAGAGGCCGAATGCCTCTGCGGTGTGCTACGACGCCAGGAAGACTGCGGAGCAGGTTTTTTTGTGTATGGAGGGCGTGCTCTTGTTTACAGTGAAATATTAAAAGTGCCTTAGGATGTGCCAGGTCGCTCCGATCCCCTCCCGAGACCCGTGGTGCTAGTAGCGCCCCTTTTGAAAGTGAGACATGTACCTTTTAATATCGATTCGAAGGGGCACAGACCTTTTAGGTCCATTGATCCCTTCATAAGGAGTACACGCAATCGCGTTTTTAAAATCCCCCATTTTTTATAGTTTCTCTTGTAAATAGCACACCTTTAGCACATCACTTCCCAGAGATATCTGCTATCATCCTCTAGGGGCTATCTGGATGGTGCATAAAATCTATGGTTATTTTTGGGAGATACCACTCGAGCCACACTTCATGGAGCACTATGACTACTCAGTAAGGCTCATATTAACAATGTTTATGTTTGTCTTTTGTTTGTCTGTGTGTCTTTCCTTACTTTACAGGTGCAGTGACACTCCAAATTTATGGAGCATTTTTTGGAATCGAGTATTTTACTCTTCCACTAATTTTTGCACTTTTTTTCACTTCCTTTTTACTTTCACGTCCCCAGGTTAGGGTGGGTGATTAGAGAGCCCATACCGCCGGGGTATAGTCCTGATGAATGCCACGGTAATATACCACCCTTATGGCTGAAACATGTTGACTGATAGCAATTGAGTATATCCTGTATTTTACCAACCTTGAACCTTGGCATATAAATACAGACACATAATACTCTTTATTTTGTGCCTCAGGGATCATTTATTAAATATATTTTTTCGATACCCTTATTTCAGGCACTTTTAATATTTCACTGTAAACAAGAGCACGCCCTCCATACACAAAAAAACCTGCTCCGCAGTCTTCCTGGCGTCGTAGCACACCGCAGAGGCATTCGGCCTCTGTCGGTGGGGCCCGATGATGAAGCATGACACTGACTAGGTCAGTGTGTGAGGGCTTTCCTTATCACCCAAATCGGATGTGATAAAGCTAACCTTGTGTTGACTCCTTGAACTGTGGTTTATATAGTTAACTCCTTAATTGATCAAGTGTTTGATCTGACCTCTCTTTTCTTGTTTTTGCAGTCAGTAATGTGTCATTCACTATGTCCCCCTAACCCCATTCCTCTTGTATTCACCCAATGTGGGCAGTTAATGACTGCTGGGACAATTCTCTCTCAGCACCTATAAGTAAGTAGGCTGTGAGTGGAAATGGAAAGGGGTGACCTGAAGCAGACAGACTCAAACTATAAAGTTGGAATTCCTATTCCCAGGGCCAAAACCAGTGTTAGAAATGTACCACAGAGGTCTGGTGGAACACATAGTATCATGTCCCTGTAGTTTGTATTTTTGTGCTCCAATACCGCTTGAGGAACTTCGCACCTCCTCCCACAGTCCAAAATCCATGACAACTGGTCATTGTGAATCTAGGTTTTGAAATATAATGGTGCCGGAACTAGCATTAGAATATTTCTCTTTAAACAGAACCATTGACACCTAACAGGAGGCTGGCTCATCTTCCAGTACCCTGGAAAATCTGTGATATCTCGTGAAGGAACCTAGTTGGTCTTGTAATTCCATGGAATATTCTATCTTAATATTTATTTTGTCGGTCTAATAAAATATAATTGATTACACTATCTTTCAGTTCTTTAGAAGACAAGCTACATTGATCACAAGAGATGATATACGCAGAGGCTTACTTCCCCAAGTCTTTTGCCAAGAACATTTTGCCAGTTAGAGGTGATATATTTCACTGATATTGGTCCCCAATTTTGAGAAACAATTAAAGTTGTAGAATGTTGATTTTCTTGGCTAAACTAAAGGAAACACAAGATTCTGTGAAAGACATGGAGGTAAGTATTAATCTTCCAATCCTTTTTAGGTCGAGCCTTATGAGAAGGTGAGGCTTTGCTGTCTAGGTCGACAACTTATGTAATCACTTTCAGGGGAATGTGGACAGCAGACTGTCACGAGCGTCTCCTGCCGGAGATTCTACCTCGTGAGCGCGCACGCCCAGCCCGGCGCCGTGCACGTCCCCTGCCACAGACACACACACGCGCGCAGGCAGGCAGGCAGGCAGACACATGCACACACGGAGTCCCCCGTCGGACGTCGCCCTCGCAGGCCGGAACACAGCACTAGTTCTCATGTGTTTTTCATAGTTGCTGTTCGTGATATAGAAGTCAATGTGTATCATCCTATGACCCGCCCTGTCCTATGAAGCTGCGCCCCGCCCCCGGCTCTAGCCATGCATTTGAAGCCGCGTTCACGGGTTGTGGAGCGTCCCGCCTCCCTTCAGACCGGGCTGCGCACCCTGAATCCCCCAGCCAGGGTCCGGGTCCGCGAGACTCACCTAGCGCCTCCCCGCGCAGCAACGAGAGGCAGAGGAAAAGCGAGATGAGGAGTGGAGGTACCATGGCGGCGGCGGCGGCGGCGGTGGCTGTACCGGGATTCAATACAACATCCGCCTTCTGATGGGTGGAGAGAGCGACCAATCAGAGCACCGCACACATTTGACGGAAGAATCGCAGTAGTCGTGCAAATGCTAGGACAGCAGCGGTTCGTGCGCGTGGCACACAGCTTCCGGGACAAACAAAGACCACGGGTGGACACGCCCTCCTGACCGGCTCATTCACTTCTACCGCGAAAACAAGAATGATGGGCCTGGATCTCTGGCAACGCTTGTCATCATCGCGCACATTTCACGACAGCAAAATAGAGAAATAAACGGGAGTTCCGACTCACAAAGGTTCCTTCTCAGTAGTATCGTTCTCGTACTTTAATGCAGCAACAACCAATTGAAAGGAGCCACTCCACCTGCACGAAGCACATTTTGTATTTATTTATTAATTTATTTGATGCGTTTTTCTCTCGCCCGGACTTTACCCGAAGGTGTCCGAGGCTTCACAATAGGAACGTTAATGATACATGAGGAGAACATTACAAGTGGGCATGTTACAAAAGCAAACGTTACATTATATGAGGCAAAGGTGACACTTGTGCAGGTATCAAGAGCAAACAACATACGCTTTCTGCCCCTCATCCCTGTCTATAGGTGCGGAGAGCGTCTTTGTGTCTGAGCATCTACCGGCACAGCTCTTGCTCGTCCCCGTCTGTGGTCTGAGCGCAGGGATGCTCCCTCAGGAAACGCGCTGAGCCAGCTCAGGTGTGCAGCAGGAGGCGCAGCTGTATACCTGCAGCAAGGGTAGGATGGGGAGAGGCACACAGCACCTCAGAGCTCCGGAGCAGCTGTCGCACCAGCAGCATGGAGGAGCCGGGCTGCGCGCAGACCCCGCTGGCCCCAGGCGAGGAGGAACTGCTTGCCGTAGGCGCCGGCGACGGGCCCAACCTGCCCCTCGGACCCACGCCCAGCCAGAGCCATTTCCAGGTGGACCCGGTGACGGAGTGGGGAGCCCCGAAGGCCCGGGACGATGAGGCCACGGTGGGGTAAGCTTTCAGAACTGGGACACGGCGCGGAGCGAGGCCGGCATCCATCACTTGGGCGGGCAGCATCGCTACTACTATGACACGCACACAAACACCTACTGTATACGTACATTCGGACACCACACCGTTGATGCCTGGCCCCGCATCGACCACTTTCGGCACACTGCCGCCGACCTGGGCTAGAAGCTGCTGTGTTTCAGCTTGATGAGCTGGAGAAGGTGAGGCTGCGATCGGGGCATGCTGAGGGTGGATTATGGAGGGATGTTGAGAGCGATGGAGAGGCCACCCTATGGAGGCAGAGACGTGGGTCAGGTCTGTACGCATTGGATGCTTCTGGAGCATTGTGTGGGTAATGTGTAGAGTGAATTCATGACCGACAAGGGAATTGAGGACCAGTACAGAACGAAGACACGGCAGGCAAAGGTAAGTAGGATGCTCATTAGTAGAGGCACAGTACAGAGTATAGCGATCTTTTTGTGTAGGTTAGCTAGAGGACGGCACTGCCACGCAGAGGGTATGAGTCATTTATAGTTGGGCATGGAATCCACCCAAATGCAGTCCTGTAAGTGCAGGGCCATGTCCTAGAATGTCTATGATCTGCATGAAGAAGTTGCAGAATATAAAGGGTACGCTCATGTTTTGTTGATTGCATGGAGCATGAAGGACCGTGATGATGGTCAGGACAGCTATCCTGTCAGTTGAGTGTAATGGGATGTGTGGACTTATCGCATTAATGACCGAGCTTGTGCAGGGTCACGTGTGTGTGCATCTGTTGGAGTTTGTTCATGGGCTGCATTTGTTATAAAATTGCACAGTGTGTGCAAAGTCCTCAAGGGACAACATAGAGGAATTGAAATGGATGTTTAGTATTTGTTTAAAATGACTAGTGAGAATTCTTCATAGTTCTTCCTTTCTGAAGTGACAGCACAACATGGCACCCAATGCCTCGTTTACTGTGTTATCTTAGAGTTAATTTACAGGCAATAGGTCAGCAATGACCATGCGATGTATGTGATTGCTGCCTGGTTGTGGAATTAATCCCAATCTAATTGCTGATGCAGACAATAGCCAAGTGCAGTTGGTTGCTGGAAGAACATTCTGATCAGTATCTGGTTAAGTGACTACTTAATGAACTCTTCTAACTTGATATCCGTTGTTGGTGCTCAGGCATTCATGCTGTTTGCCAGTGGTTTGTTGCATTTTGTTGTTCAAGGGTGCAGTTCTGTAATTTTTTTTTCTTAATCTGTACATTGCCCATTACTCTGTTATCAATCCCCGATGGAGTTGGGAGATTGCGGTGGACGCAGATAAAAACGTCATCTGGACATTTGCATTTCTCGACCCCTAATGGGGAGTGACATATGGGTCCCTGAAGGGACGACTGTGATGAGTAATGCAAAGACTGAGTCCTAAAACCCAGCTGGCTCGTGTTCGTGCAGTTTTTCTGAAGCCTTTGTACTTTGCCTCACACACAACCACACACACAACTACACACACAACCATACAACCACACACACACAACCACACCGTCGGTGCACACTTTCACCAGGCACAGACACCATCAGTCGTCAATGCACTCTTTCACCGGGCACAAACGCCACCAGCCGTCAGTGCACACTTTCACCAGGCACACATATACCAGCAGTCAGTGCATGCTTTCACCAGACACACACACACACACACACACACACCACCAGCAGTCAGTGCATGCTTTCACCAGACACACACACACACACACCACCAGCAGTCAGTGCATGCTTTCACCAGACACACACACACACACCACCAGCAGTCAGTGCACGCTTTCACCAGAGACACACGCACACCACCAGCCGTCAGTGCACGCTTTCACCAGGCACACACACCACCAGCCGTCAGTGCACACTTCCCCCAGCCATACACACCACCAGCCATCACTGCACAATTTCTACAGGCACACACACCACCACCCATCAGTACACACATCAATTGTTACTTTACTTTTAAACATATTCATCTAAAGTGCAGCATGCCACCATTGCTACGATAATAAATACACATTTTTTTGGCCTTCAATTTATAGACTTTTGTTGCATTTGGTGTTGCAATATTTAGCAATGCCAATAGCTCAAACGTAATTAATGCGAGACCTATTGCATTGCAAATGCTTGTTTATTATAGAAGGCAGTCCATAACAGACCAGACCTACCTCTCCTTGGAGACCTAAAAAAGAGAATAACCAGAGAATCAGGAAATGGTTTGTCAAGCTTAGCACAGCCTATCAAACCCAGGACTCTTCTCTCATTATGACTAGACTAGAAGGTGCTATGAAGACAAAGTAAAAACATCAAGAATGCCACTCCCAGGATTAACAGTGCTGTCCCAGATTTGATCTACTACATGTTTAGCTTGATCTGAAACCTTGATAATATAGCTGTAAGAGAAAGATCTGCAAATGACTAGTAAAAAAAAGAGGTAGAGATTCCATTTTCAATTCCAAGCTGAAAAGGGAAAGAGAGAGAGGATGGACAATATTCACGTTTGTGACTTTAATAAAGCCAGTGCATTCCTTTACCCTATCTAGGGAGGCCACATTTTATACCAAGACCAAAGGTTCCTATTTTGGCCATTTATACAATATTTACCAGAGTAATAGATTCTTCTGTGTCACCTGCTTCAACAAAATGTTCTGAAAGCGTCATCTCTTGAACACTGTACTAATTTGAAAATGTTCTGCAAATGAGCTGCACCGCAGAAAGTCTTAGAATACAAACCGAGTCCCCCCAAAGATAAATGGGTTACACACATTTCTGTGACACCACTTATTGCCCCGGTTAGCTCTGCCAATGACTGACCAAAACCAGCTATTGTCACACTTGTACAAGTGTGACAATTCAGACTATTCTAGCAAACCCTAAGCTATATAATGAAGATGTGAGTGGCAGGTATTGTTATTTTTTTATTGGTAATCAGCTTATTAAACACTGTTGTTTTCTCATTTAAAACTTAGTCAGCCCGTGCCACTGTGTGGTCTACTGTCACTAGAGCTGGTGCTGATAATTATTTGCTGGGGCCGAGCACCAGAAACCACTGGCTCAAATTAAGCAGTGCTGATGAATATATCTTCCTGCAGATTCTTAACCTTATGAAAACCTCTCCAGGCTCCAGGATGGTCTGGAAACCTCTCTCTAGCAATTAGTCTCCAGCATTGCCTGGTGGTACCATGCAACTTGAGTCATGGCACCACTCATCAGATGTGATAACATCAGAGTATGTTAGGTGCCAGCCGGTACACTGGCATCAGTTTCCGTTTTTTTCTAACTCATTGATCCAGGGCTGGAGTTCATTAGGTGCGTCCCTGATAACATTCCTCACCATTTCTGCAGTATCTAGGTCAAATGCTTACCTCTAAGGTTTGATGGTTTCAACCCAGTTGCAGATTCTGCGAGAAGATGTCTATGTAGAATCCACATAATAACTCCATGTGGTATTTATGCTTGGAACACAACGCTGCAGTCTAGAACTCCTGTTCACTGATGCACCTGAAAGCCATCTGGAGTGGGAGGACAGGCTATTTTGGACAAAGACCACAGGCTCATGCAGAAGCTTTTACCTTCACTTTCAAGTAAGTCTCCTGACATGGAATGAACTCCCAAAAGACCATCTGTCATAAAGCACCATAAGAAGAAGTCTTCCTTGTTGTGGAAATGACCCCCCTCCTAGGAACCTTTTCTCAATGTTGTTCCCTGATGCCAGACCCTTCTTCAGCAGATAAAATCTTGATGTTGGAAAAGATGGGACCGGATTTTTTAGCTCCATAGACTGAGCCTGCACAGGTCGAGGCCTTCCATCTGATGATGCTGGACTGTTTGGGACAGCTCTGGTACCCTATGTGCCACTTCCCAAAGGATAAATCAATCCTGCTTGGTTGGAAACCCCCAATTCCACACCCCCACTGCTTTCCTAAAAGAAGTCGAAGCATGTTATGGTGCGGTCACCCATTGGTGTGCTGCAGTAGACACCAACTGAGACATCGATCTTAGAGTTTTCTTCACCGCGCCTGAAATCTCAAGAAATCATTCAAGTTGTTAAATAGAAGGAAAAAGCCTGTTATTGATGACATACCTTTGGCAGAGGATTTGCAGCTTGGAGTGTCTTCTAGATTTACGTGCTGTGCAAAATGTTACCATTTAGTGGTTAGGCCTGGAAGTGTTAGATTACAAAACCTTTTCCCACTCTTGGTAGGCCTCAGCCTACGCTGAGCCTGAGTGTGACATTGTCCCATTGTAGACTCTTTTTTTCTACCTCTGGATGAACCAAGGGAGCTCCACAGCAAGGCGCTGAAGGTCTTCACTAGAAGTTAAATAGATACTGAAAAGCTCGAGAGAACATGGGAGCTAAATGCTCAACACTGGATTGAGGTTTTTTCTTTGCTCCACATTGGATTGAGGTTTTCAGAAATATTGTCAGGGGGTACTTCTACGCAGTCGTAAAATGATAAATAATGAAGTTGGGCTCCTGAAAATCCTCAACTGCATTCTGTAGTATTTACATGGTCTTTAAGTTCTAATCCAACTGGCATATGGAGTTCTACCTTAATAACTGACATCCAGTACACATGTTCTGCTTTCCTATAAACCATATATCTGAGGATTGTTATTTCTATTCACTAATAACAAATCAAAAAACCTTATTTACTGGAAGATGGTTTTACTTGCCCATTGTGCAATGACTAACATTGTAGGACTAGCTGAGATAGAAAGGTAGAAAAACGCTATGTTTATGAACGAGATGTTGATGGTTTGTCACATTAAAGAGACCCTATGTTTGCAGTGCTACAAAGCAAAACCAAACTGTTGGAGCTGTCAAAAAACTAATAATCAAAACTACAAGTGAAGTGAAGAAGGAACAGCAACAAAAATACAAGCCCTTGATTCCAAACAAATGCAGTCAAAGGAGCCTTAGAGACTTCCCATCCTAATGGATCAAATGCCATCTGTAAGGAGTTACCGATCAGACACTGGTGTTGATGAGGAAGGCTAAAGAGACTGCTAAAGACATGGGTGGGTCAGCAGATTTTTAAACCTACACTAAAACGTGACAGATAGAAGAGGTCAGGTGAGGATACCTTATGCTGTTCAACCACAAAGACATCCTACAGTGAGTCAGTTTGCCTAATCAACACAGTGGAAGCAAACACATGACAGAACAGTTTTTGTGGCAGAGCAAAGGTGTACACTACTTTAAAGAGGGTACAATCCGGTGCGGTGACAGGTTCTCTTTACCATGTTTCTCAGTCTCTGCAGTAAGGATAGTGATGAAGCATTTGGTTATGTTGGCCTCATGCATTCATTTAATCGAAACATGAGATTATATATAAGGCAAGTTGAGGAATGGCTAAACAGTCATTCTAAACAGCAATTGTTGGGAAAATTGGAGGATATAGTGGTTGTTACAGAAAGGGTCAGCAAGGCAATGAAATTGAAAAGAGAGAACATGTTGAATGGGAGGACATTCACTACACCTCTTCCTTCGACCTTTAAAACAACAGGTGCTTCACAGGTAGGCTGGGGAGCATACATGGGACAGCTAAAGGTGAGATGTCTCTGGTTCGCACACGAGGCAACAATGCACATCAATTACTAGGAATTGAGCTGAAAAAATCCTCTTGACACTCAGTGTTTGAAAGCTCAATGCAGTGTAAAAGAGTACAAAGTCTTAACAGACAACACAACTGCTATGTTCTGTCACTCTCAAGACTAGGACAGTCTATCTGCAAGGGAACAGTTGCACGAAACATACAGTTGGTAGCAAACCACATCCCAGGAGTTATGTTATGTTATGTTATGTTATGTTATCCGGATTTATTGAGCGCACAGATGCCCCAGCAAAGGGGCGTCCTGGCGCTAGAACAGAACAGAGAGCCGGACAGGTAGTCTAACAAGAACACAACACAACAGCACTAAAGAGCTAGGGGAAAAAGAAAAGTTTTAACGGCCTTCCTGAAAGAGAAGAGCCCATCAATAGCACATATGTGGGCAGGAAGGGAATTCCATAGCTTGGCGGCAAGAACTCTAAAAGAGCGGCCGCCAGTCCTGGATCTCTTAAAACGAGGCACTATGGCTAAGTGGAGACCAGAGGACCTCAGAGAGCGTGCTGGAACGTAGGGGGAAATGAGATGCTCCAAAATCTGAGGGGATGAGTGTATTAAGCTCTCATGCGGATGAGCTAAGCTTGCAAACCAACACTTCCCACAAATGGACTTTAAAACAAGCTTTGGTAGGCACAATATTCCAACAGTGTGGAACTACTAGTAGACCTGTTTGCAACAGCAGAAAATGCTAAATGGCAGTCTTTCGAATCCAGGAAATACTATCCCGGGCCCATGGGGAATGCACTGTTCATAAGTTGGAACAGAATGCTTGTTTACACTTGTTGCCCAGTGCCATTGATTCCCCTAGTATTGAAGAAGTTCAGAACATCCAACATGATTCCAATTCTAGTGGCTCCCACAGGGCCACATCCGCCTTGGTTCCCTTACATACTACAACGAACACGGGGCATCTCTGCAAAGGTCCCAATTCACAAAGAAAACGAAAAGGTGGGAAGGTGTTTCACCTAAAATTGGGAGAACTACAACTGAGGGCCTGGCTCTTAAGATAGATTAGTTTAGACACCTGGCCCTACCTGCAAGAAAACTAGATATCATTAGGGAGGCACCTAGACCATTCTTGAGGGCCTGCTATGTGTTCAATTACAAAAGGCACCTTGTATGGTGCAAGAAAAATAACTTCTGCCTTTTTATGTCTGAGGAAACATCGATAATTAGATATATCACACATTTAGTGTACTGCAAACTATCCTACACCTCCTTAAGACTACATTTGTCAGTGACTGCAGCATACATTAAAAGGATTCACATAAAGCAGGTTTTCCCTATTCCAGTCATGAAAAGATTAGTCGAAGGAGTTAAAAGACTTTTCCTTTCACTTGCAGCTCCGGTACCACAGTGAAACTTAAATTTAATACTAGCAGGTTTTATGAATTCTCTATTCAAATCAATGCACAAATCATCACTTAAGTTCCTCATAACGAAGACAGCGTCCTGGTAGAGATAACATCTCTGAGGAAAGTAAGTGAGTTACAAGTACACACGGTTAAGGAGCAAGGATAAGGTTATTATTACAACACACCTAAAGTTTTACCTAAACTAGTGTCACCATTCCATATCATTCACACATACCTCTTCTGGTTTTCATTCAGACACCGAACACAGCACAGAGGGGACTATGGGCCATATGTATCATTCCAAATTGCGATCGCAAACACCAAAATTCGCTGAATTTCGGCGTTTGCGATCGCAATCTGACTCAGTGGTATGTATGAAAGAAAAACTGCCTTGCAAAATAAGGAATCGCAAAATTTGAGATTCCTTATTTTACGATTGCATTTAAGGAGTCGCAAATTGCGATTCCATAAATGCAATGTAAGAAGCACAAAAAAAGTGCAATTTGGCCTTAAGGAATCGCAAATTACCACCAACTTTAAGTTGGTGGTAATTTGCAATTTCTTTGAAAAATGCACTTTTTTGCATTTTTCAAAACGCCATGTGGTGCACATACATGCCCTTAGGGCATGTATGTGTACCACATGTGCATTTCAGGGGTGCAACAGGGTGTCCGTTTGAGACCCGGGAACCCATGAAATTTAATTCTCAATTGAGAATGTCTTCCCATTCTGAATGGGGAGGTATTCCTTATTTGCAATTTGCGATCCGCAATTAAGGAATAAGTAGGATTCGCAAAATTATTTGCAAATCCTACATACATAACGTTTTGCGATTCTCAAATATCGATTCTCTAAAAATCGCTATTTGAGAATCGCAAAACCAAAGTTTCATACATATGGCCCTAGACATCTTATATGCGAGGAAAGCACTAGTATACTATATGCAGGACTGCCAGAATAATCCGGAAGAACACACAGTTCTTTGTGGCACATTCACTTTAAGCTCTGGGCATTGCTAGGACAAAAACATTATTGCAAAATAGATAGTACATGCAATTAAAGATTGCTCTGCAGTCCCCATCAAAACTTCGGATATGAAACCTAGAGCTCATTCCACCCAGAAAAAAAAAGCTACACATGCATTCATTGTTAATGTATCACTTGATAACATCTGCAAGGCAGCTACATTGTCTTTAGAACACACTTTTATAATACATAATTGTGTATATATTCACGCATGCAAAGAAGTGACAGGAGGACAATCCATACTAAATCCTTTCTCATCCACTTCCTCATCAAACCCCCTCCAAAGGAAAGATAACTCCGCTACGTGATCTATGGACAACATGTAAATATAGTACACACCTCATGCTGCAAAATAAACCATTTAGCCACCTACAGGTAATTATTTTGCAGGCCACTTGAAGATATTGTAGATTCTTATGTGACCCTTCCACCTCTCCAATGAAGGAGGGTAGTGGAGGAAAATAAGTTTACAAAAAATCTAAAATGGTGGCCACATAATGGGGCGTTGTGGGATTATCACTGCATACTCCAAAAAAACTCAGCCTGTGTTGATGTCGACAAAGAGTAGGAAAAGGTTTTGTAATCTAATACTTCTAGACCCAAACACTAGAAGGCGGAAATATGAACAGCATCTAGAAGATACTCATGCTAGAACCCCATTATTATAGGTAAATAACTGCTTTCATCTTCTTGGACCCAAAAAGTTGCAGGGATGGAAGAACAATTTGGGTCCAACTTCGAAGCCATTGCCTTGGCTCTTGAAGATTACAGTCACTCAGAAGATGATGCGAAATTTCAAAATCATATCTAGTTTCTACACATTTTTGCATTGCCTTTTATAAATGGTGAAATCATATCTAGTTTATTCAAATTTTTGCATTGACCTTTATAAATGCTGCAATCTAATAGAAGGCAATAGAAACATTAGACCACTTTATTAATGGCACCATTTCATCAGTAAGGGCCATATGTATCAAGGCACAATGGGTTCGCAAACGCCCAAATTCGCAGAATTTCGGCGTTTGCGAACTCATTTTCGCAAAATGGTGTGTATGGGTACAAAATAAGGAATCGCAAAATTTGCGATTCCTTATTTTGCGATTGCATTTAAGGAATCGCAAGGTTTGTGATTCCTTAAATGCAATGTATTAAGCAAAAAAAATTCCAAAATGCCCTTAAGGAATCGCAAATTACCACCAACTTTTAGTTGGTGGTAAGTTGCGATTTCCTTTGAAAAATGCACATTTCAGCATTTTTCAAAGTGCCATGTGACGCACATACATGCCCTTAGGGTATGTATGTGCACCACATGGGCACTCATACTTATTTCAGGGGTGCAACAGGGTGTCCTTTGGACACCCCTTCACCCTTGAAATGATTCTCAATTTACGATTAGCAAATTGCGAATCGCAAATTTGAGAAAAAATTCCCATTCCTTCCTATGGGCCAGGAGGCCCATAGAAATGAATGGGAAAGTATTCCTTAATTGCAAATTCGCAATTTGCGAATTCGCAATTAAGGAATATCAAGAAATCGCTAAAAAATTGTGATTTTCTTGATACATACCAATTAGCGATTCTGAAATAGCGATTTCTTAAAAATCGCTATTACAGAATCGCTAATTGGTATCTTGATACATATGGCCCTAAATGCTAAAAAACATGTTTATTCGTAATTCTCCTTAGTGCAACTTGTTTATATGCATTGGTATTACTTTGTGTGTATGTTTTATTCATCTTACATTTTAAAGCACGCTTTTACGGTGCTTCTACACTTGTCTTGGTTTCATGTATCACTGTATCTAACGTGTGCAAAGTGCACTTTCAGCTTTACGTGTCTTTAATCAGAACGTTTGTGCCGCCCATTATGATTTTTAAAATCGTGTGTCATTACTTGTCAGAGCCGGTGCTAATGCATTTCCAATAATTCCCACAATGTTGAAAATGAGTCCACAGTTTAGGCCGCAGCAGCCACACAGTTTACAAGATCTGAAGAGCTCCTCCTCATTGTCTACCACTATTGAACTGCTTATAGTTTATATTCCTTTGGGTACCCCTGAGCAGTATCAACAAATGATGTGGGAGTCATGCTTGCACTTCCAGAGCAATAAAAAAATAAAATAAGTGGAAAATTACATAAATCTGTGACAAATGTATGTTCAAGTCAAGTCTCTCAACCTGATTAGGCCTCTGGCAATGTTACAGCCCCTTAAGTGAGTCGTGGTTGATTCAGCTGACCACTGAGTATGGACCAAAGGAAGCAGCATCCAATCCGGTGCAGGCTCCGGAAAAACGCAAGTGCACCAGCCACGACTTCAACATGAGCACATCCCCAGTGGTGTAGGGCCACCACTGTGAGGCAGTTTTAATGAGCATGTCAATCTGGCACTGCTCTCATGGTCATTAGACCTTCATAATGCAGAAGGAATAAGTGAAAGTGGCGAAGCAACTATTTCAGCCTAAGTACACATAATGGAAATAAATATGCATGTCTTGTAATGAGAGAAGGAAATGCAACATACCTGCATTCAATCAGCAAGAAAAAATGAACTGGTTATTTCTAGTAAGGGTCTTTGAGGGGATAGTCTTTGTTACAGTTAATGGATCATTTTGTCTGTTTCTTTCACAGGAACTAACTGCTTTATTAAATTCAATCCGAATTTCATATAGACGCCATTGATAACACGAAAAAGGCAAGCCTTCCAAGATAGGCAGGTGATGGCACAGAAAATAGACAGAGGTGGGAAACGGGAGTAAAAGACAAAAGGCTGCAAGGTAGACACTTAATGAATTGCAACTGAGACAGACTACATTTCACAAGAAAAATGAAAGATGCAAAACTAAAATCTACATCATGATTAGGACAGTCTTGTCAAGCATTGGTCATGTATGAAAAAGAAAACCTTCCATATAATAGCTAAATAATTTGATTTGCAAGTTTCAAATCAATCAATCAATCAATCAAGGCATTTATATAACGCGCTACTCACCCGGAGGGTCTCAAGGCGCTGGGGAGGGGGGGTCCGCTACAGCTCGAACAGCCAGGTCTTGAGTTGCTTCCTGAAGGAGAGGTGATCAAACAATCTCAGCGTTAGTGTGGGACCACAATATCGTGGCCTAAATATCGCCTGACTGTATTATTGTGACATAGGCGTTGTTTACAAAAATATTGCCCCTTTGAAGATAATAATGCAAAATCAACACCCACTTTAGGTATGTTTATGTGAACGCTATGTAGGCCGCAGTATTTGTATCAGAACATATTTTTAACATTGATGTTTCTACATACATCCTTCACTGTAATGGTATGTAAAGACCCTGCTTTGAAGAACCTCCATTTGTCAGATATCATTATGAGTATGAATACTATCTACATTGTTGATAGTGCTAATGTTTGGGATTGTTTAAAAACTGTACCTCTGATAGGACTCACTAATCCTGCCCTAGCCATACCATCCTTACAGAGGAACTAACAAAATAATTCAGAAGAGTTAATGCATTAATCCAGGTGGATTACTACACTGAACTGCATTCTTATTGAAGTTAAGTTAATCCTTTTTTCATGTGGCCCTATTAACCCAATTTCATGATAGATTTTATGTTTCACAAATAACGGGCTGTTCACCTTTTTTTTTGTTTTCTAGCTAATGACAAATATCCTTTTTTTGCAGTCTTATCTGAAGAGTGCTTTTAAAAATCTGATGTTGAAAGGACTTATTGTGGTCAATACCAAATTTACACTGTGCTTAGGACCAGCCTACTGCGTACCACTCCTTGGCTTTGTTAGTCTCACTAATTTGCGTATTCAATGGCTTTCTTTCCGTTTCTTGTTTTTTACCCTTCCCTGGAGCATAGCCTCTTCACCATCATTTTGATTGGATTACTTGTATGCTTCCTTTTCCAGTGAGAATTCCATTAAAGTTCAAAACTCTCTGCTTTGCCCACCGCATTGCACAGGGGAAGGGCCCTGTCTACCTCCAAAACTTGCTATCCTTGTACCAGCCTAAACGCCAGCTAAGGTCTCTTGGTGGTATGCTCTTCCAGGTGCCCCGAATCCATCGAGTAAGGGTGGGGGGGCGCTCTTTTAGGTACTTGGCCAGTAAGTACTGGAATGAGTTGCCTCTGGAACTCCGGATGGAGCCATCAGAGATGAGATTTAGGCTGAAACTAAAAACCCTTCTCTTCCCTAAATATTAGGACTGTTCTGGTGCTACATGCGACTATCTCTATTTGCTTGATGTGTGAGCCGGATCCTATGAGTCTACACAGCAGGGGGACACACTGTCACTAGTGTAACCAGGCACTTAACAAACTTGATTATTATTATTATTATTATTATTAAAGTGCATGCCATTTCTTGCTTTCTCTTGCGTGCTGTTACACCCCTCAAATACCAGTCCCCCCACACACTGTGTTGCTCTTTCTTCTCCCAGTTAATCCATTACTTCCTCCACCCTTGCTTTCTATTGCATTCCCCCCACCCTTCCTTGCATTCCCTGCATCAAGCTCCTAAGTAGCTCCTCACCCATTCTTTTGCAGTCCTTTAAAACAAAAAAGGGAAGGATTTGATATTTTTGGAAGGTGCAGTATCTGTCATGTGCTTCCCGGCTGCTCTGTTTTTAAAAAGCGCATTCACACATTATTATATTAATTGTTTTTATTTACAACTCAAAGCGACGTCTGCCATTTTGGAATGTTAAATTAAAAAATAAACAAAATGGTCAAAAAAGGTCATGCCGTATATACACGGATGGGTGATGATTGATGCGTGTACATAAGTCATAATGCTGGGCAATTTTCAGACCCCATTCAGAAGGCCATTGGGCACACTGGGGCTGCTGTGTACCATTCATAGGGGTTGAGATTGTTTGCCCTGAGTGTTCCTGTGCCCTTCTGTCTGTGGCTCTGCAAACTGGGCCAGTTATACTATCCGCACTTCGCTCTTGCATTAGGGTGAGCAGTCAAAGGCTTCCAAGGGAGGTACTAAGGGAGGCCAGAGCTCAGAACTCAACAGTCTAACAAAAAGACCAAATAAATGTATTGTCCAGCCTAGTGCTAAACGTACCAAAAAGAAAGCGCTTTATCATCACAGCAAAATGTAATACAGCACAGTAACCCATCCTCAATAGCACCATCTTCTTGGTCTAAGAGCGGTTATTATGTCTAAAGATATTTTAATGTAACATGATCATAGACAGAGGTGCAGTTCACTAGGGCTTTACTCTCATGGAGTAACTCACAGTTCAGTATTTCAAACCCAAATAAAAGGGATCCAATAGGTAACAGTCACTGTTCCTGCTGCAGAACATGGCTTGTTATAATTGTAAACAAAACAGGTGATGGACCGAATGTGGATCTTTTGTTTGTTATAATTGTATCATTCTTCAACGACAATATTATAATGTATCATTGGAAAACAGATTTCATCTGTGTACTATTATTATTGGACTTATTCTTGTATGTCCCCAGACAGACCAAACAGAGCACTAAAGAGTAATGTAATCAAAATAATTCTAACAACACAATGGCATTCTGTGGCAAGCATACATGAAGCATAGATTAAACATTAATACAATGCATTAAATTAGTATGACAATTGTTTTATTCATCAATATTGTTTTTGAGTCCACAATCATTAACAAGTTCCTTGTCTGTCATCCTTGTCTAAGAGCAGTGAGTGTCTGCATAGGAATTTTGTCCAGAATACCCACTCCCCAGGTAGTTCAGTATGATCCAGAAGGGGGAAAGCTTAGAACACCTCGCTTTTTTATTTCCTCCTTGCAGTGGTCCTGTGTTTGGAGCAATTCTCTTTTTTAAGAGACCAGGACCACTGCAAACAGGAAATACAAAAGCTGGATCATACATAACTATTTCACAGTTGATTATGGACAACATGCGCACACAGAGTTTCTGAAGCCATTTGGATTGGTTCCCTTTCTGATGTAATTTTCTGACTGCTCTTCAGACACAGCCTTTGTGCAAGGTGGAGGCTTTCACTGCAGGTAGCAATCTTGCTATCTTTAAGTAGGAGCATACAAAACAAGTCTACACTGAAGTGTGAGATCTCTGCACCTGTCTTCCATTACCCTTTGTGAAGCAGTAATAAGGGACAAGCAAAAGGGCTAGCCATGCATAGAAACTTCCACACCTTGAACACAAGGATCTACAGTCCCACAACCCACCCCTACTATCTACCAATTGACAGTCATCAGTAAGAACAAATAAACAAAATGCCCGCCCCCCGTCCCAGTACTCAGACTCCTACAGCACACAGTGTCCTTCTACCTTATGTGTTTTACAAACTCACTGCACATGCACACTTGATCGCACATGGATTGTCAGCGCAAGGTTCCGGGGGTCACATAGCAGAACTTTACACCAGAGTAGTCGGTAAATCTCTAAAACACAGAGAAAAAGGCCTGCTTATAATAAAGATTCGCAATGCACAGTACACTAGGTCATCACTTCGTGCTCACCCAAAGCAGGGACAGGAGTCCAGTGCCCACTATGAGGGCACCTTTGGTGCAGTCCTTCAGCTAACAGAAGAGGTTCTGAACTTCACATTAGTAGGGGCAGCTTTGGGCACACACTGGATTTTTGTCATTCAAGGGTCAAAATAAAAAGTCAGGATACCAGTTTAACAAACAATCTGCCATGCCACTCAGTGCAAAGGTACAACTCATTGAACTAGCTTTGGACATCACCATTTCAACAACCACCATAGCGTCAGAATTCTGTCCCTACGGGCATATACGTCCTCTCTCTCTTTTTCAATTTGTTTTTATTTGCTGATGCCGCACAGCATGCGCAAAATAACTGATAAAACCAATGGGTCAAAAAGGCAAGACCTATTGGCCATGCCGAATCATTTTTCGCCAAAACGTGGTTTATTGCCTTTCAGTGAAAGTGATGGTGTCTGTTCAGCCCTTGAAAACATTCACATGATTTAAAGATGCCAAGCATTAAAATGAAAGCGTGACAAACGTGACTCGGACACAATGGTTACACGGCAGGGCACTGCTTTCCTTCAACTTATGAACCTCAGTTTATTGGGGTTCAGTGTGTAAAATTGGCCAGTTTTGAGTAAAATATTCAATCAGTAAATAAAGTGAACATGAGCGATGTGAATTGATCTGTGTGCCGTGAAGGCAGAAGAAGGAAGTCATTATTTTCTCCTAGTCTCCTAGTGTCTGCTTGTGGTGCAGAGGGATCCTGTGTGTTTAGCTGAGGCATGTGGAAGAGTGATGTGGAGGTCACAAGGGGCCTGTCCTTTCGGACGTGCTTTCATGTTGCAGCTTTAGAACAGACCGCCATTTCTGTTGGCCGCATCACACACATTAGTCAACAACCTCCCCCACCCCTGCCCCACCTCGCCGTGACCTTCGCAGAACCGAGGGTTGATGCAAACATCCGCTGGGAGGACGAGACTTTGATCTTGTGTCTTTGTGAATGTTGCACTTTGCCCTGCTTGCACTATGTTGTGGTGAAAATATAATCCTGTTCCATTTAAGCAGCTAACAAACCGTCCTGGGGGGTAGAGTTTGATTACTTGTCACATAAGAGCAAATCCTTGCGCCCACTTCAAGGACCACCATTGTTTCAGTTCATTATTTTAATGAACTCTATTAGCCATTTTAAAATGCACACATTAACAGAATAATACCCAAATGTACTTTGTTCAAAGCAGGTTACAAAAGTATTTATATTGTGACATTTTGTTCTACAAAGGTTTTTGAGATATTGACTTTTGCAAATATAACAAATATATAAAAAGGAGACAGCCTGTTGATGATATTTTAAGAAAATTGTAAATTCATTGAAGATAGCACAGTTATCGTCACCCACGATGCTCTTTTTAGTGGTACTGTTAACCTCTTCCATGCGGTGCGAATTCCCCGCCCATGCTGACTCCGCCTTGCGCGGGCGGAGTCATGACGGAACGGTTCCGTCATCCGCACAGCTCACCCGACGTGCATGACGGAACCGTTCCGTCAGCAGCATGGAAGGGGTTAAAGAGCACTGTGATTCTATTTGCTGAAATGTTTTCAGCTAGATACTGTTGTCTGCTCTACATTCCTACTGAGGCTGTAGTAATGTCTATCTATCCATCTTGATATATCCATAGCTAGACAGAACGATAGATATCTATCTATCTATAGATAGATAGACAGATAGATATCTATTGTCCTATCTATCACTATATAGATAGATATATCTATAAATAGATAGATATATCTATATATAAATAGATATATCTATATATAGATAGATAGATAGATAGATAGATAGATAGATAGATAGATAGATAGATAGTAGAACAATAGATAGATTACGAACTGGCGGTTGCCATAGGTAAAGCATTTTTTAACTTGCTTATATATATGCCCCCGTTTGATGAATCTTCAAAAAATTTCAACCCCCAAAAAGTGTCAAGTTAGGTCTTGTTGCAAATGGAAAGTTGTGGGCAATCCATCAAACGAGGGCCGAGAAAAGGGGTGGGGGGGTTGGAAAAAGTGCGAAGTGCTAGACAGAATTACACCGAATTTGGCAGAAAGGTAGATTTGCTTACGCTCATCACGTTTTCAGATATTTGGTGTAAATCCAGACAGTAGTTTTAGAGAAATTAAAGAAAATCCAAATTTGTATATCTCCGATTGCGAAGACTTGCCGAATAATGACGAGCTTGTGCAGAGATCAGCAGAGTTCTGATTGGCTGCGGCTAGGGAAGTCAACTTCAAAGCTGGGGAACCGGGTTCGAGTCTTCGCAGGGACGCTCCTGTGAAACCTGTGATTCTGGGTAAATCACTTCGGGCCAGATGTAGGAAGCCTAATTCTGGTCAGTAACGGCCGAAATTACTGAATTTCGGCCGTTACCGACCGGAATTAGGCTTATCAGATGTAGGTGGCCAAATTGTAGGATTCGGTAATTTACCGAATCGGTAATTTAAGGAATCTGTAAATTACCGAATTCTTAGCATACTGATTCGGTAAATTACGGAATCCTTAATGTAGAGAGCACTCAAGTGAGTGCTTTTTACATTTAAGGATTTGTTATTTACCACTAACTATTAGTTGGTGGTAAATTCCGAATACCTTTTAAAAAGCAATTTTGTGCTTTTTATTCAGTGCCATGTGGCAGACATACATGCATGTCTGCCACATGTGCACCCATGCACTATACGGTGGTGCAACAGGGTGTCAATGTGACACCATGACGCCCTTGTAGGTCTAACCCCTATTACCGATTCGGTATTTACCGAATCGGTAATTCTCATTCATTCATATGGGCCTCCAGGCCCATAGGAATGAATTAGGAATACCGATTTGGTATTACGAATTTTACCGATTCGGTAAAATTTACAGATTCATTAGCTACATATCATTTACCGATTCTAAAATACAGAATCGGTAAAATTCAGTATTTTAGAATCGGTAAATTATATTTACCTACATCTGGCCCTTAATCGCCCCTGCCTAACTAAATGAATTTGTCTGGTTGTAATGCAGCTGGTGCTCATGTAAAGCACTCTGATACCTTCGGGTCAAGATTGTGCTATATAAAAATAAAGAAAAACAAAAAACACTTCAACCAGGAAGTTTTGACAGCCATCTTGGGACTCCTCAAAAAAAAACAAGAAAAAAAGAAAAGGGGTAGGGTAGGAATACCCTGATCCCCAAGCCATGGTGTTGAGGTCCCAGAGGGACTTCGGCAGGGGAAACAATATTTTTTTATTTAAATTCACGGCGATTTTTGCCAAATATTAGCAAATTTCACTGTGAATTTAAAACAAATCAAGCACGGTCTACCGCGCTTGGCTTTAATATTGCCCTCGGGTGGGCCAGGTCCCAGGGGCATGTTGTCTCTTAAAATTACAGAGGCGGCTGCATGGGGATTATACGGAGAGGTGGTGATCCCCACTGGCTACATTTGACAAATATGCAGGGCCTTGGGGACCACCACTTACCCAGGGCTATATTGTGCAAATATGTGGTATGTGGGGGGAGCGCAGACCCCCCTATGCCCTCGGGACCACCACCTCCCTGGGGCTACTGGTGGGGGGCCTGTCCGGCTGAACCGCCCCTCTGCCCCAGGGACCCCCCCTCCTGCCCAGGACTTCCTTTTTTTCCTAGAAGGAGTGGGTCCGCGTGGCCCAACTCTCAAGCAGTTCTCAGCCCCGGGGCAGGCTAGTGTAAATTAAAGGAGGGGTCAACGTGGCCTCCAACTGGGAAACATATATAGCCATGGGGACCACCCCTCCCTGCCACCCAACTCCTGAGCCGGCTGCTGCTATGTCCCGGGGTGCACACCCCTGGGATATAGCTGTAAGCTTTTGCCTGGTGAGAAATGACTGCTCTTGCCAAGCAAAAGAAAATACTCTGGTTCCAGCAGGCGGGGTCTGTCAAAGTGCTCTCGCCCGCTGGAAGTGGAGGTTTCATCTCTTTCCTTGCCCGAAGACATGCAGGCAGGGAAATAAATTAAGCTATTGCTCTTGCATACAAGGAGTTGCATTTCCATCAGCTCCCTGTGTGTAATAGCAATGCCGGCTCCCGTAGGAAGGTGGGAGATGGCTGGGGCCGCGGGTGCCCTGTAACTTTCCCAGTGGTCCCAGAGCACACTGGGCAGGCTCCAGGACACCCAGGGAAACATGGCCAGGGGATGAGGTCCCCGGGGCCGAAATCAGCCAGGGAGGGGGGCTCCGCAGCTCCCCGTCCCCAATTCAGTTAACACTAGCCCCAGGGTATGGAGTCCCTGGGGCTGAAATCTGCCCGGGGACGGTGCATAGCTGCCAAAGTTTCAAATTGCTATGTGTGACATTGATGAAGCGGGCTTCAGAAAATATTTTATTCAGACTCGTGAGCAAAAATGATATAAAATTGGCTCTCTTGAAGGGTTTGGGGCTGTCTGTTCCAGAGGGCGAAGTGCTGTCCGATTGCCTTGGGATTGTAAGCATTTCTACTGTTTATTATTTGTTTCCCTTTCAGGTCAGAAAACTAACTTAGAGAATAAGATTTATGTTTTCTTAAGTTCATTATTTTGATCAATGCTAATTTGACAGTAAACATTGTGCCAATGTTAATGCATTTAACTGAATTAATAAAACTAAATGTTTGATTTTAATAAAGAGAGTTAATAAAGATTTTTCAAATATGGATTTAAAAAATAAACTTTTTAAAATGACAAACTGGTCTTGTTTATTGTAGATAGTTTATAGCTTAAAATCAAACAACATATTGATCCATTCACCTCATGATTCAGCTGCTCTAATGTTTTTATGGGCCTGGTATTGATTGGTAAGTGTGATAGTGGATCGTGACATTATTTATAAAGTATTTTGTTGTTGTAAAGCTTTATTCGAGTTATATACTCATAAAAGCACAAACATACAATTAAAAATACATGTTACTTAAAATCCATACTTCATACATATAAATACATTTAGAACAGTTGTGCAAGCTTTAACAAGAAAAATAATAAACTATAAAAATATCAATTCATATTGGGGATAAAGCCCTCCTCCTAATGGACCATGCCCACCCCAAGTATTTTGCTGTTCCCAGGACAATGGGCATATCAGTGGAGGTACAAATGATTCTTAACCCCTCAACACCACTAGATGCCCCTAAGTTTCTACAAACCGGGGCCAGCCATACTCTCCTTGGAATAGCATAGGCCTTACACAAAAATAGAAAATGGCCTACACTTTCGTTAGTTGCACCACACACCGGGCAGGATGAGGTATTCGAACTCCGCCACCTACCCGTCAATGATCTCAAGGGAAGGGAACCCGACCTTAACTGGAAAAATAACTTCCTGTCCATTGGGACAGTAATACTGTCCCAATATTGTTCTAATACAGGTCTTGTTTTAATTTCCAAAAATCTACCCCCCATTGTTTCAGCCTTTGTACTCCTCCAGAGTCTTTCTTCTATATAATCCCAATAGATGGTCTTAATGGTGTTTTTACTTGGGAATACTTCCCCAGATGGATTATTCCAAAGATTAGGGAGGCCAAGCTCACCCAGAACGACCCTGAGTTTCTTCAACCATGGTATTTTATGGAAGGTATCCGATTTAATTAAAGCTAGGAACCCATCAGCATAGTGTCGAATCTCTGGGGTTGTCCAGAGCCGTCTCCAATAAAGGATAGGCCTTAATCGAGCTCGATCACTAACAGATCTCCTCCCTAGCTCAAGGCCAAGCGGGATTAATGGTGCACTCTGGGGGAGGCCCGTAATTCCCCTAAGAAACTTATTCTCTGATGTTTGTAGAGTTGGGAATCTCTCAAAGCCCCACACTTCTGCCCCATACAGGGCTGACCCCATAGCTTTAGCGTCATAGACCAAAAGGACCGGTTTTATAGGCTTAATTTTTGATTTTACTTGCTCTACCCGAAGCACCCCTGCAATCTGCTGGTGTCTCAATACCGCCTTTTCTATATGGTGAGACCAACCTGGCTTGCTAGATATCTCAACCCCGAGATAGGTAAAAACATTCACTACCTCGAGCTCTATGTTGTTCAGAGATAACCTTGGTTGGGGTCTACGCCTTTGGGAAAAAACCATCAGCTTGGTTTTGCCAGCATTAACTTCGAGGCCATGCTCCCCACAGAAGGTATCAAATATATTTAGAGCACGCTGCAGTCCAGCCGGGGTCTTGGACACAATTAAGGTGTCGTCAGCGAACATCAGGATCGGGGCCCTGATGCCCGCTAGCGAAGGTGCATCCACACTTGCGTCCAACATTCTGCCCACAATTCCATTAATGAATAGGGAGAAGAGCAGGGGTGCCATTGCACATCCCTGCCTTACTCCCTGTTCGACCGGAAAGGCAACAGTGGATTCCCCATTCAACCCCCATTGGACTTTGGCAAAATTGCACTCGTGGAGTCTCATTATCAGAGTGAGCAACTCAGGCGGGACCCCCATCCCATTCAAAACTGCCCAGAGCTTGCTCCTTGGGACCAGGTCGAAGGCAGCCCGCAAGTCGACAAAAGCGACATATAGGCTGCCCTCGCCAAGGAGCACCGTCCCCCACCTCAACATAGTAAAACGGAATATTTGATCTACCGTGCTGGTTGCCCGCCTAAAACCTGCCTGGTAAGGGGAAAGAGCATTATTCTCCTCTACCCAGTCCATCAGTTTGTTTACCACCATCTTCCCCACCACTTTTTGGACGGTGGCAATCAAACTTATTGGCCTGTAATTGTCCGGGAGCGACCGATCGCCTTTCTTGTAGATGGGTATAATTATTGCTCCCTTCCATATTTCTGGGATTACAGCCCCTTTAGCTATGGCATTTCCCAGTAAGGTCACGTACCTGGCCCACCGTACTTTGTCATTTTTGAATATGTCAGAGGGTATCCCATCTAAACCCGGTGCCCTTCCCCCTTTTAAAGAGCAAATTACCAATTCCGCTTCTTTGTTGGAAAACATACTTTCCGTACAAAATACAACTGGAATTGATTCTGTATCCACGGCCTCCCTAATCTCAGCGTACTGGGGTTTAAAATACTCCACTCAGGATGCCTCATCGACGTTGTTGTCTGGTTTATTTGGGGTACCACCTCTGCCCCACTTCACAACTTCCCAGAAAAGTCTGGAATCCCTTGCCCCTGAGGTCTCCAACAGTTCATCCCAGTACTCTTGGTCCCACTTTTTCTTAGCCCGTTGAATGCTAACATTATAGTGTTTCCTGGCTACACCAATCATAGCCCTATCCCTGCTCCTAATTGCTCTACCCAGTTCCAATCTGGCTGCCCTGCACTGTTTGTTAAACCACCTAGCCATTTTGGGTGAGGCTTTCCTATTTGCCTTAATCACTCTCGTGAAATGTGGTTTTAAAAGGGAGAAAAACTTATCATGTATGGCTGTGGTTAAAATGGACCCAGGAGTTACGGGATTTGCTATCTCCATGGCGGCGATTGCAGTATCCACCTCGGAACTTATATAGTCCATAGATGCTACATTCACCAGCACGCTTGGCCATTTAACTCTACGCATTTCATTGGTCATATCAGGTACTACTCCACCACACAGTTGTGGCTTTCCTGGCTTGGCCGTCCACCAGGTGTGAGTGACACAAAGGGGGTTGAGATCGCTTTCCAGTCTACCCTTTATTTCCATATGACATATCCCCTGCCATAAATTGAGGCTACAAATGACATAGTCTATTCTACTTTTGCTATGGCCATTGTCGAATGTACAAACGCCTCCCTGGTCACTCGTTGTCCTTCCATTGAGGGCCCTCAGCCCGTATTCCAAGCATATTGCATTTAATAGCAATATGTCCTTCGTCCACCGTTTGACCGGAGGTAGATTTAGATTCGGGACACCCCATTGGGCGTCTTCCTCTTGTCCTAATGGATTTTCCGTATTATCCAACGGTTCGAAGGTCCTATTAAGATCACCAGCCACTATTATTCTATTTCCCAGGGACTGTGATTCAAGGAAAGTGGACAGGGCCTCTAGGGTGGGGGAGTTCCCAGTGTTGGTACCCCTAGCATAGATATTGTATATGTCTATCACACCCCACTTATCTGATGCCATTCTTAACAGTTGGATATCCTTGCAACCCAGGTCAAGCACTTTTATTTTAATTTGTAAACTTTGCTTGACCCAAACTGTTAAACCTCCCATAGGTCAACACCTAGGGCCTCTATTCGCTGGAATGGAAAAATTTAAATAGCCTGGAAGGAAAATGGAATCGCAAGCCCATGTCTCCTGGAATAGACACACTTCGAACCAGTTGACAAAATCTATCCAGTTTTGGGACAATAGTCTACTACCTAGCCCCGCAATATTCCATGAGAAAAACTTCCCGGGCTAGGGCTATCTCTGGTTCCCACCTCAATAACTGGCATGGGTGGAAGGTTAATCAGGCTCTCAGAGTTCCCATCCTGGTCTACAACAATATCCACAGAATTAGCATCAGTTCCCTGTATAGCAGTGGTGTTTGATATGGGCAATTCTTCACCCCCCAAGCTTTGCATACACACCCCACGGTCTCCACTCCAATTCACGTTCTTCCCATCACTGGTCACTTCTTTTGGACACACTATTGCGCCCAAGGTGGATGCCACAAAATTCTCAGATAGGTCCCCCCTTTCCACATTGCCCCCAATATTCAAAAAATCACCAGACATTCGTCAACAACCCCACCCCAAATTTTTCATCCCATCATAGGAATTGTAGCCTCAGCCATAATAAAGATTTGGTTGTGACAAAGGCACAGAAAAAGGGGTAATCCCTGTCGGTGGTAAATAACTGGAACTGCCTAAATCACTAATCCCACCAAATTGAACACCAGTTGGTCTTGGGTAAAAAAAGGTGAGATCCACAATACCAATCCCACCAGTGTTAGTGCTCCAACCCGGCCTCGTGATCAAGCCTACCACCCTTGGATCTTGAAAATTAATTATAATACATTCTCCCCCCAAGTTTTTTGAAGTTCAGCCTATCCAATTAGCCCTTCTTACCCCTATAATCAAACCATCCACTTCACCGGGCAATGGTCTATTGACCCTTAGCCCGTGCATAACCTTATTTTTTAACATCTGGAAGGTTTCTCTTTGGCCTACCAATAAAGGTGGGACATTGGTAAGGACAGCCACATAAGGATAAGAATCCGGGGTCAGATTTATGGGGGGTATCCTAGAGGGAGGCTTTGTCACACGGGGTTTCGGTCGACTTGTTTCTGGTACAACAGGGCAGGATGTGGAAACATTTTGTGGAGCCAGGGAGGCATTATTTTTCCTAGAGCTATCATTGCCACCAGTTACAGGGCCAACATTTTTTTGGTCTTGAGAAGCCTGGGACTTATTTGATACAGCATTACTTTTGCTAGGATTGCTGTTATCACAAGCAACAGGACCCTGACAGGAAATCCGGGTACTTGGTAGGTGTTGAATAACATTACTTGAAGAGGTGATATTTTTTGGGCACTCTTTGCTACCTTTAACCACAGTATCGGGGAGCTTAGTTTCCTCCCCATTGTTACTACTTAGGATAGCTGGCAGTTCGGTGGTAGTTTTACGACTTTGTCCCCTTCCCTGTGGCCCAGTTACAGTACCAACCACGGGAGGATGGAATTCAACCGTGGGGGCACTTACTTCTCGCCCAGCAAGTTGCTGGGGGTTCCTACTCTCACCCGTTTTAAAATAGGACTTAATTAGTGTTTTTGTGGAAAAAAAATTATCTAAACTGGCCTGCTCTAGATGGTCTAACTGGTCAGCTAGCTTTTTAACTCGGTCCTCGATGGGAGTCAGGAGAGACCGTATTAATTTCTCCAGTTCCAAGAACAATGGCGGAGTGGGCGATGATATTTCAGGAGATACTATCACTATGGGGTTTGAACCAGTTGGAACAATTTCTCCCTCACCCACTGATGGCCCACTAGGAATACTCCCAACAAGGTCCCGGGATCGTATACATGTTCAGCAGGGAGAGCAGCCCAGGTGTGGTGAATAGGGCTCGCAGGGACTCCTGGTAGGTTGAGTCCCTGCCTCCAAGCTCGCAGCCCTGCCGGCAGCTCCACGCGCCCGAGGTCACAGCTCCTTTCCCAGATCAGCAGAGGGCAGGTATGCGGCGCTGCGGGACCCGCGAAGCGGGTCCGGCGAGGTCTCTCTCCCCCACAGGAGCAACCACCAAGGTGAGCAGTAATTGGCAGGCAGCAACTGAAATGGCCAGCAAACAACAGCCAGAAGGGTCCCACAACAGCAAACTCCTCACCCGCTTTTCACTCCGTGGGCGGGGCCAGCAGGGAGAGCAGCCCAGGTGTGGTGAATAGGGCTCGCAGGGACTCCTGGTAGGTTGAGTCCCTGCCTCCAAGCTCGCAGCCCTGCCGGCAGCTCCACGCGCCCCGAGGTCACAGCTCCTTTCCCAGATCAGCAGAGGGCAGGTATGCGGCGCTGCGGGACCCGCGAAGCGGGTCCGGCGAGGTCTCTCTCCCCCACAGGAGCAACCACAAAGGTGAGCAGTAATTGGCAGGCAGCAACTAAAATGGCCAGCAAACAACAGCCAGAAGGGTCCCACAACAACAAACTCCTCACCCGCTTTTCACTCCGTGGGCGGGGGGCGGGGCCAGCAGGGAGAGCAGCCCAGGTGTGGTGAATAGGGCTCGCAGGGACTCCTGGTAGGTTGAGTCCCTGCCTCCAAGCTCGCAGCCCTGCCGGCAGCTCCACGCGCCCAGAGGTCACAGCTCCTTTCCCAGATCAGCAGAGGGCAGGTATGCGGCGCTGCGGGACCCGCGAAGCGGGTCCGGCGAGGTTTCTCTCCCCCACAGGAGCAACCACAAAGGTGAGCAGTAATTGGCAGGCAGCAACTGAAATGGCCAGCAAACCACAGCCAGAAGGGTATATATTTAAACTCAAAAAACAAAGATGTGGAGGGTCCAGGGGAATGTTTAACGACCTGTCTGCTCGCTCCCCATATACAGGATACAATACACACAAAAGAGTAGATCAAGTCTGGAAATGGTGTGCGTCAGACCATGCGACTGTGAAACAATTGGATATAGTTACAGGTGAACCAAAAGGCTGAGGTTTGAATAAATCCCATCAGCCCACCCAATTGGTGGAATTTCATCATATGGGAATTATTAAGTATTCAAAACCTCTCCCGACCATTTAGTGTCAAGATAACAAAGTCTCAATGTATATCGTTCCTCAAATCAAAAATATTAATAAAGTGCAGTGCTCAAATAATCGTGATGGATAAAATAGACTACTAAGACTCAAGAAATTTTCTTAAATAGAGGTCTAGGTGTCTAAAGTTAAAAAACACGCCGAGTAGTTGAACATTGATACTACCCTGTGGCGCTAAGCAATATGGTCGACATGTTTCAGCACTCCAATGTTCGCTGTATTGACCGCCAATACAAGGGGTACCGACGGACAGAGCGGGGCCTCATTCTCCCGAGCGGTTGCCGGGTGAGGTGAGGTCTTCACCCACACAAAGCTGGGAAGAAGTCTGGTCTCCCTTCCTCCAGCGAACATTGGAGTGCAAAGTTCCTGGTAGATATGTGACTTCTCACAAGCGCATTTTTTCTTACTGTTCCTCATATGTAAGCAATGTCAGTTGTTGTAGTAGCTTTTTTTGAAAGGTCCTGAAGAAAGCCGGGATAGTTCCCCTACAGGCTGAAACATGTCGACCATATTGCTTAGCGCCACAGGGTAGTATCAATGTTCAACTACTCGGCGTGTTTTTTAACTTTAGACACCTAGACCTCTATTTAAGAAAATTTCTTGAGTCTTAGTAGTCTATTTTATCCATCACGATTATTTGAGCACTGCACTTTATTAATATTTTTGATTTGAGGAACGATATACATTGAGCCTTTATGTTATCTTGACACTAAATGGTCGGGAGAGGTTTTGAATACTTAATAATTCCCATATGATGAAATTCCACCAATTGGGTGGGCTGATGGGATTTATTCAAACCTCAGCCTTTTGGTTCACCTGTAACTATATCCAATTGTTTCACAGTCGCATGTTCTGACGCACACCATTTCCAGACTATATATTTAAACTGCCTTTCAGTATTTTAGTTGCAGCGCTGGATCAACATTTTCATAATTTCAGTGTAATTATGAGTGACATTTTAAAGACTATGAGTGACAATTTCTAGTGAGCAGAGTCAAGCAATGAAGACAAGGTAAACATAAATATCAGATATTACAGGTGTGTGCACCATCATTTTATATGCAGTTTCTAAATTTGAAGGGCCAATAAAAATAGTTGCACTCTGTTCAGTGCTCTGCTGCCTGAGTGACTCACCTACGCCAAACAGAGGTGACTGCCCAGCTAGGCTGAGCCAGCAGAGAGCCTCTACGAACTGGGGCCTGGCTGTGCTGGCAACCACGGGGATGCAGACTGACTTATGCCAGGCAGATCGCAGTCACTGAGGCATCTGGCAGGAGGTCTGCTCTTTCCATTGGGCGGTGATCCTTGCACTGGGTAGCATCTCGGATTTCACTGTTACTGTGTTGTCCGGGTGACACTGTGCTGTTTATAGGTGTCAATTCATGGCAGAAAGGTGGTCCTCCAGGGTTTTTAATCCAACAGCGATCACTATATTGTCTGCCAGACAGTGTCTGGGGGTGGGTGTGGCCCCCAGGAATGTACATCTCTTTCACTAAGATTGTGCCAAAGAGTGCAACATGTCTGTTGCACAGCAGAATGGAGCCACTTGATTGTGACTGTGGGCAACAGCAAAAACAAAAGCTTTCAGCTGCTGACCACCATCTGAGTATCTGCCTCTGGCAGGCCTTTCCACTGTGTAGTCACAGAGGACAGACACCTTGCCGGAAAATAATAACAGGCATACCGCCGTCCCCCAGATCAAAACACTTTGGTGATTAATGGGATTCTTCTGTGCTGTACCAGGGCCAAAGAGGAGAGCAAGAGTTCCTTACATCTGGAAGCCAGTTTTTATGGCCATGGCAGACACCGGTGATGTGCCACAGTCTAAGACTTCATGTGCTGGTAGTGCTGGGCATGGCTTGATTCTTGTGTGCCACAATAGCACTGTGGGAGTTGATTATAATGTTTTCCAACTCTGAGCACCTAGAGTTCATGATTTATGATGTCTATTTATGGTTTGCATAGAACAACAAACAAGGGCTTTGACTCATCTACAGTAAAGCAGAGTCCAATACTAGAATAAACAAAGAGGGTGCCAATACTGTATCCGATTTTACGAAAAGACCAACCCAATTGGGATCCAAACTAACAAAGATTCAATTGTTAGTCGACTGTTGAAACATATCAAATATATTTATTTCTTTTCAATAGAAGATGTTTTTTGGTAACACAACGAGAAGTAACACAATACTTTTTTTGTATATATATAAAAGACAAAAAATGAGAGAAATAAATTACAGAATAGGACACATAATCCGTGCAGTGAACAAAAATTCCTCAAATCTTTCAGACATCAGTCATTCCACATTCATACTCACATTCCTTCCAAAACATGACGAACACTGTGCATGTGGGATAAGACAAACAGGGGAGTGAAAGAAGGTCAAAAGACAAAGTCAGAAGCTATACAGTAACAACTAAAAACTGTTATTCAAGATACTTAATATCTAAACAGTTATACGACAGGATAAATATGTACAATTCTTTCTAACCATAGACCTAACAAAGAAGGTACACAAGGTCGACGCGTTTCGAATCGGACCCTTTGTCCGATTCTCATCAGGACCAGAGAATCTGAAAAAGGAAAAAATTCCTTTAGTATGTAACGCTTATTTTTAAAGAGTGTAGACAGCGACCAAAATGCAACACAAACAAGGCCTCCTACCTGTGTGTATTCAAAGTTGTGTCAGTGTCACGGACAGATGTCTGTGGACAGAGATTTAGCCCAGAGTTAGTGATTCAAAAGAGCCTACAGTCGTCTAATGCAACAAAATGTGGGACAGAAAGTTACGTAAAATACCTGCACGTAGTCTTTAACATGTAGGACGTTAATCCAAGTAGAAATGTGTTGGGCGCGGGTAGTCAGGGGGCCATCACAGTGGGACGCTCTCTCTATGAGGGCTGTGAATGTAAAGACACAGGCAACATGAGCTGTTTGTTAGAAATCCGGTAGCTCACGGGGGAAAATACTCGTGGGTAGGTAAAGCGCTAATTACCTGTGAGGCAGGAGGTGGCGTTCGACTTCGAGTGAGAATGAATGGGGGCGGCAGGTCAACAAATGGCAGCCGCTGGCTGGAAAGTAAAACGAAGAACTCATTAGGCTCTTGAACAATGCGGCGGGTGCAATAGCGAGAATGCGCGGCGTGGCAAGGATGGATTACCTTCTTAGAGTTCCTCACGCCGCGTGGACCGGAGCGCAACTAAGTTTACATTCACAGCCCTCATAGAGAGAGCGTCCCACTGTGATGGCCCCCTGACTACCCGCGCACAACACATTTCTACTTGGATTAACGTTCTACATGTTAATACGTAACTTTCTGTCCCACATTTTGTTGCATTAGACGACTGTAGGCTCTTTTGAATCACTAACTCTGGGCTAAATCTCTGTCCACAGACATCTGTCCGTGACACTGACACAACTTTGAATACACACAGGTAGGAGGCCTTGTTTGTGTTGCATTTTGGTCGCTGTCTACACTCTTTAAAAATAAGCGTTACATACTAAAGGAATTTTTTCCTTTTTCAGATTCTCTGGTCCTGATGAGAATCGGACAAAGGGTCCGATTCGAAACGCGTCGACCTTGTGTACCTTCTTTGTTAGGTCTATGGTTAGAAAGAATTGTACATATTTATCCTGTCGTATAACTGTTTTGATATTAAGTATCTTGAATAACAGTTTTTAGTTGTTACTGTATTGCTTCTGACTTTGTCTTTTGACCTTCTTTCACTCCCCTGTTTGTCTTATCCCACATGCACAGTGTTCGTCATGTTTTGGAAGGAATGCGAGTATGAATGTGGAATGACTGATGTCTGAAAGATTTGAGGAATTTTTGTTCACTGCACGGATTATGTGTCCTATTCTGTAATTTATTTCTCTCATTTTTTGTCTTTTATGAATATACAAAAAAGTATTGTGTTACTTCTCGTTGTGTTACCAAAAAACATCTTCTATTGAAAAGAAATAAATATATTTGATATGTTTCAACAGTCGACTAACAATTGAATCTTTGTTAGTTTGGATCCCAATTGGGTTGGTCTTTTCGTAAAATCGGATACAGTATTGGCACCCTCTTTGTTTATTCTATTTATGGTTTGCTGCACACCAGTTTGCTTACTGCCAGCGCACTCTCACTCAGAGACTCATGCATCCACTCATAGACCCACTAAAAGAGAGTTACGCACCCAGTGACAGATCCTCTCAAACTCCCACTCGTAGACCCTCTGAGAGACTCATGTACCTACTCATACACCCACTCACAGACCCACTGAGACACATATCAACTCACAGACCCACTCAGAGACTCAAGCACCCACTCACAGACCCACTCATACACTCATGCACCTACTCACAAAGCCACTAGGCCCACTCAGAGACTAACGCATCCACTCACAGACCCACTCTGACTCATGCACCCACTCAGACCCACTCAGAGACTCATGCACCCACTCACAGACCCACTCAGAGACTCTTATTCACTCACAAACCCACTCACTCACTCACAGACTCATGCACCCCCTTGAAACCACTCTAATTCACTCACTCACACACTGACTCACACTTATGTAGGAATGCTAAAAACCCACTCTGACACCCACATAGACCCACTCAGACTCTCACAGACCCAGCGAGACACTTACGCAGCCACTCTCAAAACGGTTGTATGGCATTACAACGCAGGCTTTTACCACGCGTGCCATTACAACGCTGTTTTTACAACGCAAGTCGTTACAACGACTTGCGCTGTAAGCGCTGGATAGTGGAATAGTTTAATTTTCTATTCCAACTCCATTCCACGTTACAGTAGGGAAGGTGTTGCAATAGAAAATTCAACTATTCCTTATCCAACAGCGCCCTCCAGCGCAAGTCGTTGTAACGACTTGCGTTGTTATAGCAGCGTTGTAATGGTAGCGCGTAGTAATACCCGCGTTGTAAAGGCTGTTCCCCCTCAAAACCACTCAGGCACTCACAGACCTAGTGAGACACTCATGCACTCACTCAGACACTCATTGACAAAGTTTACTGTTACAGTTAGGAAATAAAATTTTAAAAAACCTTAGAAATTCACTTAAAAAAACAAAGGTTACAGGGACGTTATAGTTAAGACATATAATTTTAGAAAACCTAGAATTTCACTGAAAAATCCAAAGGTTATAGGGATTACATAGTTAGGCTCAAATTTCACTCGTACAAACCAGTGAAATTCAGCAGTTATAGTTACCTGAGCTAACTATAACTTACGCACCCGCAATGCACCGCTTAACACTTCACATATTACGTCACTCATGAAATGGTCAGTGTCAGTAAGTGTGAGTGTTTTCTAAAAGTTTGAGTGTTAAATATATATAGTAAGCTACTACATAACTTAAATCAGTATACTTTGTGTACTAGAAATGAGTGAAACTATTTCTAACATATATTATGTGAGTGGCAATATGACTGTGTGTATCCTTGTGTGAGTTGGTATCTGAGTGCTGTATGGGTGTGTGAGTGGCTGTATGGGTAAGTGAGTGGCTGTGTGACTAGCTGTTTGGTGAGTGGCTGTGTTGATGAGTGGGTTTGTGAGAGGCTGTATGGGTGAGTTGGTATGTGAGTGGATGTATGGGTGGGTGAGTGGTTGAATGGGTACGTGAGTGGCTGTGTGACTAGCTGGTTGGTGAGTGGCTGTGTTGATGAGTGTGTTTGTGAGAGGCTGTATGGGTGAGTGGGTATGTGAGTGGCTGTATGGGTGAGTGACTGGGTGTGTAAGTGGCTGCATGGGTGAGTGAGTGGCTGTTTGAGTGGGTGTTTAGTTAATTGAGTGGGCATGTGAGTGGCTATATTGCAGAGAATGTCTGTGTGAGTGGCTGTATAGGTGAGTGGACGTGTGAGTGACTGTATGGGTGAGTAAGTGGCTGTGTGAGTAGGTGTATGGGTGAGTGGTACTGTTAGGCGGTATGTGTGAGTAACTGGGTATGTTAGCAGCTGTAATTGTGAGTTAGTGGATGTGTGAGGGGCTGTATGGGTGTGTGAGTGGCTGTATGAGTAGGTGTATGGGTGAGTGGCTGTGCGTGTGAAAGAATGGGTGTGAGTGGTGCTGTGGATAAGTAGGTGGGTGTATGAGCATTTGTATGGGTGTGTCAGTGGGTGTATGAGAGTTTGTGGATGTGTGAGACGTTCTGTGGATGATGTCAACAGTGATTTCATTTGAGATTACATCAGTGATGTCACTGCCCCTGTCATAAGTGACATAATATATGAGGTCATAAGTAGTGCTTTGCAGGGGTGTAAGTTATAGTTAGCTCAGGTAACTGTAACTGCTGAATTTCTATGGTATTGTACGGGTGAAATCTGAGCCTAACTATAATATCCCTGTAATGTTTGTTTTTTCAGTGATTTCCAAGGCACTGTAGATGTTCAATACTGCCAGGGCTCATGATGTTCAGTACTGCCTTGGTCTTCTTCATGGGGCTACTGATTTTCATCCGTGCCTGGAGACATTGATGCACATTACTGTATTGGATCATTAATGTTCATTACTGCATCGACATTAATATTGTTTACTACCTGTGTCGTTTGTGCGTTCGAGGCTTGCGATAGTCCGTTCTGCTCTCAAATTTGGGCAAAAACACTCTTCGAGGCTGTCTCCCTCATGGAGCATTAAAAAAGGCACAACATGCAACCAAAACAAGCCTCCTTCAAGGACAAGACAGATACAAAAAGGCGAGCAGAATAGCAAGCATGCAGAGTAAAGCATTAGACAATGCAAAGAACAAAATAAAGATCTGCAGTTGAGCCCTTCTTGCTGGCAGTCCTCATGGAACTGCAAAGGGCCCTCTAGTGGTAGCCAAAGTACTGCAGCCTTGAAACTGACTCAGCCGTGCCCGCCAGTGAAAGATGGTGTTAACGATGCTCCTGGCTGCAGTAAAATAGGCCATTACTAAGGATCCGTCAGGATTGTGAGAACTTGAGGTACTGCACTTTGTTAAAAGATGTCCAAGGGAAGTTAACAGCCTGGTCGCAGGCCCTCTAGAGTTACAGCACCCATAATTGTTCTTAAAAGAACAGGCTTATTTGGTGAATCTGCAAAGTAATGCATTTCTGCTAGAGCGTTCTCTAGTGATAAACTTAGGTACTTCAGCTTTGATGATTTACATAATGGCAACCTCTAGAACAGCCAGTGTTACAGTGCTGTTTAATTGCTGATCGTATTATCACTGGCTTTTTCTAGAGGTCCCTGTGTAGCCTAGAAGAAGGCTGCTGTAATACAATATATTAAAAATGTAACAATGTCACTTTGAAGTCAACAAATAAGCTTTTTTTTAAAAGAAATGTTAAACTGCATTCACTCACATTTTTTCTAAAAAATACGTACATACCCTGAACTCAGAGTCCAGTGCTCATGACCATGGTCATACGCAGCGGGCATGGTATATTTTGTGAACATGGGTCTTGGTGCACGTCTTGTCCAAAGGACTTGCACCCAGAATCGGCCAAATGGCAAGCACACATTCTTCAGTTGATATGAACACTGGAATCAGGGCACAACTGAAGACCATTTGTAATGTCTAGCACTTATGTACATAAAACATGGCTTTCAGCATTGTGCTGTGTATTCTGATTACAAGGCATGCTTTAGCTATTGCCTGCACCAGAGGGTACACCATTCACCTACAGCACAAGGCTTATGCCCAAAGGCATTGTACAGTGGTTTGGTGTTTTGACAAGGGGCCATAGTATATTATTACTAAACCCACAAAATTAACTGAAAATACGTTGTTAAAGGTGCATTATGGTTAAGTACAAAGCAGATAAATAACTTTTGCATTATGTGATGTTCTCAATGATGTAATTTGTGATGTCACATATGATGAATCTGTTATGTAATAATCTCTGTTTTTAACTTAAATGTGTCTTCTGTGTTAACTATAGCCCACCTTTGTGTTTTTAGTGAAATTTATAATTTTGAATGTTAAGCCATGACACTGCTCTTTACTTTTCTAAGCTTGAGTCTTTGCTTCTTATGAATCATGGCCCTTCCCAAACTCAATAATGGCGGTACTGTTTAACATGTTACACTCTGCCAACTTGCATGAAAACACATGATTTATATTTTACAGAAACTACATGTCTTCCTGTTCCAAGAAGTACTGGTTATTACAAGAATATTGACCCAAAATGAGCAGCTGTACTACCAGCTATATCGGCAGCCCATTCCAGTGAAGGACCTCGTGCTGGAAGACTTGCAGGATGGAGAAGTGAGAGTGGGAGGATCCATACGCGGTGCCTTCAGCAACAATGAGAGAAGTACGGCTTTTGCCTCTCTTTATTATTATTCTATACAGTGCTACAAGTCGGATTTTATGACTTTGTGTTCATAACCCCTGATTCAGCCACTCCAGCTGACCAGACAGCCAAGCTGATTTCACTTACGAAGTGGCGCAATGAGATGTAGGGACCTTTCTTAATTCAAATACGTCCTCAGTTATGATACTGTTGCCTGGCAAAGAAAAATAGTAGCTTATAAACTGAACTGAAATCCTAATGAATTAGTTGACCAATTTATTTTTTCTGCCACATTTCTGGACCTTTGAAGGTTTCCGAAATTTTCACAGAAGAAGGTCATTTCATAATTGTGTAATGGCTGTTCTCCTGGGTGTGTTTGCCTTGGTTTAAGGACCCATTCTTTTCCAGCATTTTTACTGCAGTCATGAATGAGAAGGGAGTGCCCCCAATGGCACAAAGCTCAAGTTTGGCAGCAGACTTGCGTTCTCTGGGGCTGTTTTATAGAAAGTGCCCTGGGGACGCAGCATGCATGTGTGCCCGCTCTGTGCGTCCCTTGGCTCCTTGGTATTACAGAAGGGGCTGCAGATGCTGGTGTTGCTCCTTCTGTAGTACAGATAGCTCTGTTGGACATGCAGCGCCATTGCTATCTTAAGAGGGCGTTCCCTCATTTGAGAAGTTTCAAATATTACTCTGTGATCAGGTTAGGGCCAAGGCCTTCAACTTAGTTTGTGGGTGTCAAAGAGCTCCTCAATTAGCCCCACACCTATTACCTGTATATCTCACTCTTGGCAGCCTTAGTGAGATACTTTGGATTCCAGGTACTACTGTATGCCAACAACACAAATCATTGTGTTCACCAAATCTATCTGAGATGGCTGAAAAATTCCAATGTTGCATGGTTGACATTAGTAGTTGGATGGAGGATAACGTCCTCAATCTAAACGCTGGTAAGACCGAAGTCATGGTCTTCGGAGCCCAGCATTTCATCTGGTCAGAGCTGTGGCGGCACTCCCTCAACTTTCATTTGCAGGTAAACCATATCATGAGCACCTGCTTTTTTTATTATTAGATCTCTTAGGAGGATCTTCCCTTTCATCCTTGAGGAACTTCGCAAATCAGTAGCTATCACATTGATCACTTTGCAATTAGACTACTGTAACGCTCTTTATCTTAATATCAACAGCACTTCCCTGAATAAACTTCAGATGGTTCAAAACTCGGTTGTTCATCTCATACTGAATATTCAAAAAATGTCAGTGAGAGAAGGCCTCCGAAATCCTAACTGGCTTCCAGTCAGGAAACTGGTGATTTTCAAGGCTGTTAGTACTGTCTACCTAGGTCTACAACTCAACGACTTACTGGCCGTTAAGTCTTTCTTTCATTGGTACAGACCAATCAAGCACTTAAGAAAATCTTCTAGCAGGAAAGTCACTGGTCCTAAATTCCGAAAGGCGCGATAGGGCGTACGCTCCTTCTCTGTCGCTGCTGCCAAGCTAAGGACCACTCTTCCAATCCACATTGCAGACATTAGTTCCTTCTCCTCAATTAGAAAACACTTAAAAACGTTTTTTTTCAGCTTAGATCAGTTTCCTCATCTTTATGTATCAGATGCTCTTTTCTTTCATATCCTTCTTCTAGGCCATGACACTGCTCTTTACTTTTCTTCTGGGTCGGGTTCTTCCTGATAGGGCTTTGGAGACCTTTGGATTCAGAGCCTTGATACCGGTGGGTGAAGTGCGCTACATACGTTTTTTTCTTTTCAATTTAATTTGCATGGGGATCCGCATACTATGGATGCGGGTTCAAAGGCAAAGAAGCCGTCAGAAGGCACACTGACAGTGTGCCACAAAAAGCTAAGTCTCTGTCAGTGTGTATCCTAATTGCAGCCCTCTGGAGGAAGTCATATTGCCCTCCCTCAGACATTCCTTTGCAAGCGGGTGCAGTCGGTCGCTGCACCCACCTGCAAGGGGATCTTTCTTCCCTCTTAAAAGTGCATGCAGGTTTCCGGCTGCATAGTGACACACGGAACGGCTTTGAAGCGGCCACTCCTTATTTCACTTCAGTGCGCTGCTTTAAGGGCAACACAAGTTTGTGGCTACCCTGAGGGCAGGGCATGCACTTTCCCTGTTTGCGCATGGCATACCTGTTTGAAGATGCACCATTGTGCAAACAAAGAAAGTGCACCCTAAATGTAATAGGACACCAGATGTGAAATTTTAGATCTTTACCCCCGCCCCACCACAAAATATGTATCTTTCTTTGCTCTGGAATACCTTTAGATTCACTCTATTCTCTTATTTTGTTATACCTCTTCTCCTTTGGGGCCATTCTACCCTAACTTCTCTGTGTTTGCCCTAAGTGACCGTGGATGGAATACTCAACCTTTTTGAATTACTTTATCTGAGTGACATCAGCTTACTGTAGACTATACTTTTATTCATCTTTCTTTCCCTAGGTTTTCTGCTTTTCCTCTTCCGTCTACTTCAGTACTCTTATAGGTGGTTTCTAGAAATAACATACCCCTTCTGTTTTTAACAGTGAAACTCTTCCAGATTTTGCTGAAATTGACACTTTATTGGCCTAATATAATCTCTTCTATACACATATGCGTGTTACTTAGGTCACAGATTTCATTGTCCGTGCGCACCAGCTCTATTCTCACCCAGCACTTTCAGATTGGAGGCACCTGGGTTGTTTCTTTACTTAGCATGCACATATTCAATGCTTCACAGCATGCTGACTTGGTAGAAGATTCTTTCAAAACCTATTCTTAACTAGTGGTATTTCTCTACTGATCATTCACAAACTTATTTCTTTTCCATATGCAATGCCATGGACTCTTGGACTTTCGACAAAAAACAACCTAGGCAACTAATGTTTTAAGACATACAACAATATAATATATAAGGACAATTGGCTACAGCTTATTGCAAAAATACTTATTGTATTATTGGTTTTAGACATTTAGGAAAATCAATGACACAATGCAATTAAAAAACGACAAAATGACAAAATTAGAATCATATATAATACAATGTCAATAGAAATCATACATTCAAAACATTTTATATGAACACAGGTTAAAAAGATTAAAAAATATAAGTGGCACAATAAGTCTCTACGCGCATTTCGGCGAACCAACGCCTTCTTCTGGAGCAGCCACGTAAACTCTAAAAAATATACATACAGAGAGAAATCCATAATTATACATTGATCAGTTAAAAATAACAACACAGTATCGCTAGTTATAACTTAGTAGCCAATTCGTACCTTTTCTAATCAAAATGCTCATACAAAACTTTGATAGGATTATTTATCTTTTTCATTTCCTTGCAGTATCTAAGAAATTATAATTAGGATAAGGGGTCAAGGGGGGGAGAGTCTCTCTACTCCAAGCATATGGACACTATAGGCAAATGTGCCCCTACGGTTACTGTCTAAACTTTTGATGTATTCCCTAGATTGCCACAAATTGACTCATTGTGCATCAGTTCCCCATAAATCCTAGTTGATGGACAGAGATTGAGTCTTTATTTCTCAGTCCCCCCCTTGACCCCTTATCCTAATGATAATTTCTTAGATACTGCAAGGAAATGAAAAAGATAAATAATCCTATCAAAGTTTTGTATGAGCATTTTGATTAGAAAAGGTACGAATTGGCTACTAAGTTATAACTAGCGATACTGTGTTGTTATTTTTAACTGATCAATGTATAATTATGGATTTCTCTCTGTATGTATATTTTTTAGAGTTTACGTGGCTGCTCCAGAAGAAGGCGCTGGTTCGCCGAAACGCGCGTAGAGACTTATTGTGCCACTTATATTTTTTAATCTTTTTAACCTGTGTTCATATAAAATGTTTTGAATGTATGATTTCTATTGACATTGTATTATATATGATTCTAATTTTGTCATTTTGTCGTTTTTTAATTGCATTGTGTCATTGATTTTCCTAAATGTCTAAAACCAATAATAAAATAAGTATTTTTGCAATAAGCTGTAGCCAATTGTCCTTATATATTATATTGTTGTATGTCTTAAAACATTAGTTGCCTAGGTTGATTTTTGTCGAAAGCCTTGTTTTCCCTGACCTAGGAACCATCGTATCCACACTTTCAGGGGGTCCTTGTTAAATACACGTCATGGACTCTTGGACTCCCGCCGTTTAATCACCTATGCACTATGGTGTGACATGGAATACCTTTGAAAATGGACACCACATTAATCCTCTACTTGTGTCCCTTACATCTGTACAAATGTACAAAAACCATCTATTAATATTGTTTTGCAGCCTTGAGGAAGTTCGGATGAAACACGTCAGTTGCCTATCTGTAATGAAGAATGTACTTCTACTGAACCACCACGTCTGTGCAGAGAATAAAGCATCTTTATCTACACACTACAAATCTGAAACAAGATTATTATATAGAATGTATACTTCAATCATGGTCTGTGTGTGTGTGCTTGGATTTTCTTATTAAATTTGCCTATTCTTGTGTGTTTTTGTGTTTTGTTTCCAGGGTTGATGTAAGATTATTGCACTGCGGTTGACAAGCCATCTTTGCTTTCATTCCACACCTCGCAGCATAATGTGCCCCATCTTCCTCTTCATGATAGTAGTATAAATCATAGAGCAATACATGTAGTGGTGTATGGCTAAGTTGACCTCCTGATAATTTTTTTCAAATGCTATAGCGTCAAAAAGTGTTTGCTCTGCTGATGCCCCTGAATGTCTGATGCAATAGACTGTCACATCCATTGCATGATGGCTTGGGTAATGCCTGGATGTTCTTTGTGATCTTTCTGCAATTTCACTGCTTTTTACATCAAGTCCAAAGGTTGACCAACCAAATTGAGATATCGAGAAATGTTCTCACAGGCTGATGACTCTGAATGGCTGTAAGTAGAATGTTACTGTCAGTTCCAGTATACATTCTACTTTATATTACCACTTTTTAAAGAGAACTTTTAACTGTGATGGTAAATTAAGATATTTATGTACACTATTCTATTTCATTTTAAACCTATATTCTATATTCCAAATGAGTTGTGTATGTTTCAGTATGTGTATACATAGAATTTACTTAATTTTTGTTTTTTTTCTTCCTCAGTTAAAAACTTCTTTAGAGTAAGCTTCAAAAGTGGATCTCAAAGCCAGTCCCACTCCCTTCAAGCCAACGATTCCTTCAACAAGCAGCAGTGGCTCAACTGTATCCGACAAGCCAAAGAAGCAGCAGTATGTTCATCAGGTGAAGACAATGTTCTTGACTCTGAAGTGAGTTTACTGATAGCTTCACACACTGATAGTGAATCACAACTTGGAACAAAGTCAGAGCAAATGGACCATTCAGACAGTATGTCAGACTGTAGCATGGATATCAGTGAAATCAGTGTGGACTGCGAGCAAATGGAGCAAACAAACTGTTGTGAAACTGAAGAACAGATTGAAAGTAACGTTTGAGAGAAGCACATGCAACGTGCGGACGTAACCCTGTGTCTTACCTGTACAGTATTTGCATTCCATAAATGGAGCGGTGTGAAGAAGCACTTTTTGAACATTTTCGTGGTGGTGTTGGCCCAGTCCTTTTTTGTTTCTGTACCATATACTGTAGTACTGTAAATGCAATTCATGTCTGTGTAAGGTGGATTTTGCTGCCATTGCTTTCCTCTGATACACTCTGTAAGCAATTTGATGGATGATCGCACATGACCTGTCATTTTCGTAGTCCTGCTGGAGAAAAAAAACTCTTTCAGAACCGTTTATAAACGTGCATGTGTGATATGACTCAATCCGTTCATAGTAGTGCCTGTTGCTACCTCTTCAGGCACACATATTGGTGTTTTAGATTAATTGGACTATCCTCAGCATTAAAAGTAAATATATGCTTAAGACGTAAAGCCATTGTTCTTCATCTTCTAAAGTTGTAAGTAATTGGAAAAGAGTGTCACAGATCATATGGTGACAAAAGAAATGTAGAAAGCAGTTTGTTAATATCAAATCAATAACATGGTTGGAGTTATATTGTAATCCAAACGTTCATTGGAGTGCTATATAATCCAGGAATCTAAACACTCCAGAGTTGGTTATTGTCAATGTTACAGATTGCCAAATAGGGCTCTAACAATAGAAGATGCTGCTTGAGTATCTGGAAAGAACTAGAAGTGGGGAAAAAGTGAAGGCCCTTGTTTGATGCTCTTTGTAGCATAGTACAAAAATAATATTAAAACAGGACTGCTGTAATTGGGACCCAGTAATTGATCCTGCATAAATGTAGAGGTATAAAGAAATGAAGCAAAGACACTGCAAAAACCACTGATTTAGCTCCAGAATTTCAACTCAATTTTATATGTCTGACAATCAGCTTACTATAACTGGAGTATTGTTACCCCACCAAGGACTTTTGATACAAGTAAAGCAGAAGTTCTATGCTGCACATTAGTAAGACCAAAATTCCTCAAGAAGCCCATGATAGGAAGCTCATCTACTTTTTGGCATCCTTATTCCAAATTGTCTTTTGAGCTTCCCTAGAACTTAGTTATTCATGCCTGGTCTATAATATAGTACTAATATGTGAATACTAATGTGTCATTTGTTCATGATTTAAATACATTGCCAGACACAGGAATAACTACTGAAAGCACCCCTGAAAGGAACTGGAGCAGGTATTGTTAATATCAGACTTGATGTGCAATCTGCCATTGAGTGAGACGTCATACAATGTCTTTCATTCAGGTAGGTAAATCACTGGAAAAGCAAAACAATAGAAACACATTTTCGAGAACCCACGTAATTGAAAACCCGTTAAGTGGTAAAACAAATCAGCAGAGTTACAATTTGGTTGAAAATATTGGAAAATATTTTAAGAACAGTTAAAAAGATATTAATTTAGTAAAAAGAAGATACTTCTTTAATTTAAAAATAAATTGTTGACTCTGTAATTAAAGGTTAAAACATTGTTTCATTATTAAAGTGGTAAAATAGGTAAAGAAGCTAAGGTAGATTGGATTGAGTAGGAAAAGAGTTAACAGAAGGGATGAGGGCATGGAGAGTAAACCCACAAAAAAATTGAAAAAGGAGGTACAGGGGAAAGATTGAAAATAAATTAATGTAAAAAATAAGTGTAAGGAGGAAGGAAAGAAAAGGACCATGGAAGGGGACAAAGCAGTGTAAATGTGTTGGAGTTAGGGGTTAACAACCAGAACAGAAATTCTCAAAAATTTAAAGGCGGGAAAGAAAAGGACCACAGAAGGGGACAATACAGTGGAAGTGGGACAGGGGTTAGGTGTTAACCCCCAAAATTCAAAGGTGAAAAAGAAAAGGACCATGGAAGGGGACAAAAGAGTGGAAATGGGACAGGAGTTTGGGGTTAACCCCCAGAACAGAAATAAAAAAAATGTAAAGGCCACCCAATGACATGATGGGGGAAGAAAATGGGGATGAAGTCAAAAATAACTATGCAAATCTTGGAGAGAAAAACAACAAAGAGAACCAATTATAAATATTAATGCATTTAACTTGAAAAACAGAAAATGCAACTTTGTAAAAATGACACTCCAGGAATTGGTTTTAACCCAATGGTAAATGCCATTGATCTTAAAAAGGTCAAAGAAATAGTTTAGATGAACATTTAATTTGTGTTTCTATGAAATCACATACACCCATCTTTCATTTGTGGAATGTCAAAACCAAGCAATCTGAATGTGGCAATCCTTTTTTTAAACCATGGCTATCTAGACCTAAGGAGAATGGATGATGGTTTAATGCTCAGTTAGCTGAGGCCAATCAAAAGTAATCATAGCTGTAGATCAAAATGATGGGCTTTATCAAGGGAAAATTAGCTTACACTTTTTTGGGACTGTTTTAAACACTAACACAATCCAAAACTGTACCCTGGGATTTTTTTTTAATCACCACCAAAAATAGATTTTTCAAAACGATTATGGTGCTTCAATGATACCTCACATGCCATTGTAAATGTGTAGAAATAATAAAATAAAAAATAATTGTCATTCGATTTGATAAATTACATCACATTTCTTGTGCAATGGCGCCTCAATATTAAGTTAGGGCTTCAGAAGCAAGGTCGGAGTTTTTAGATATATACATGACAGCTTTACCTTTCTTGTTCATCATTTTTTAACTCTGCATGCCTATCCAAAGGGCCAAAAATAAGCACTGAGATTATGAATATGCCCAGATTATAATTTTGCACTCCGTTAACCAAAATAACTCTTTATTTGCTGAGCACCAGTTCATTGAGCAATATCATCCAAGGAGAAATTGTACAGGTTAGTTTTCTCTTTTATGCTTGTAGTCTTTTTAAGACAAATCTTTAATTGCAAAGATGATCTACAGTGCCCCATGGGAAGGAGTAGAGAAAACTGAAGTTAATAAGGGAATTGGGTTTCCTTTAGAATATATTTTTTTAATACTTGGCCTATTTGTTCAATAGATAGGGTAACCCTTTAAAGCCTCCAAGTCAATTCATGGATTCAGGGCTCCAATGAGGCGCCCAGTAAAAGATTTTCATCAGTTCATAATTGGCTAAATCCACTACTGGGAGGCAGGTCAGCAAATGCTTTCATTATATTACCCATTATCGAATGGATGAAAATGTGTTCTTTGGATAATTCGTAGGCATTCCACAAAGAGATACTATTTGTTGTATTTTTTAGGCATATATTTCCTTAGGGAAAAACTGTAATGGCAAATTCCATGACCTGTACAGTTCGCAGATGTATATGTACAGTACATTCTACATTAAAGGGGCCATCTAGCCACTGATGTCACAATAGGTCTCCAAACACAGGAAGACATTATCCACTAATGGATAGTTTGGAATCACTATTGTTGGTGATGGAGACTTATATAAAGAGAATTTGATTTTTTCTTTGCAGCAGATTACATTTTTAACTTGAGTTAAATATTCGTGTAAAGGTCAGCAAGGTTCAATTGTATGAGTCACAATAGCTATACAAGTGGCTTTACATTCTGCAAAAATATATTTCAAAATCTGGCATCTCACAAAAGCCTCTGTGGTTTCTTACCATTAATATTAAATACAAGTTTAGAGTACCTATCATTTGTCTTTTTGCAAACTGGCTCACATATTTGATGCCGGCAACATCGATTACTATTAAAAGGTGTCTTGGTGAATTATCTGTTGTAATAAATTGTAAATATTTGAAATGTGCTGTACACCCCAGCACACATAGAATTGCTCAGATATTGCCAAAACATTTTGCATTTAACGTGGTTTACAGTTTTTCAAAGAGACATAGAATGTCATAATTCTACCTTGTACATTTGTCAGTTGCATTATAGAATCAGTGTGAAAGGATGAGAAAAGATTACGAAAAATAAGGTGTATTCTTTGATTATTTTTTTAAACATGGTTCGTTTTACAATTCAGATTTTTTTCGTATTTATAATTTTTGAAAATGGTGATTTGTCTTCTGCAAACAATTTGTGATTTATTGAAGTTTGCTTCTTTATACGTTTTCTGCTGTGCTAGGTGGAGCATTAAGACCATGTCTAGAAATGAAAAACTACATTCGGAAATAACTATGAGTTTTTAAAAACAAAAGGTGGCAGATCATCATGATAAACTGAAAAGCTTGAAATTGTTGATACAACTGGTAATTTAAATTTTCTGAAGGTTGAAGTATGTTCACTGTGTGTGGAAGAAGAATTGTATGATTTAGATTGACATGAGTATTGTGGCCTAACAGTGTTAAACATATTTAGAAGCATTTCAAATAAAATACTTTAAAAAATCCTATGGACATTTAATATAATGGTGCTGTGTACCACAGAAGACTCTGTTCATTTAAAAATGTTTCCCTTTTCTAGAAACCAGACTGACCCATAAGCATTAAAAAAGTGTAGCAAAATAATTGTCATGGGCAGAGACTAATATGTTAAAGTTGAAGAAGATTTAACATTGTTTGCACTAAATCTATTTATTACAAAATATACATTTCAGCAATTTGTAATCCAAACTTAGAATTAGGTTTAGCACACAAAGTTGAGCTGCGATAAGAAACTAAAAAATGAAAACATAACGACAACCAATGAGAAATGAAAAACCTATAGTGAGCAAATGGCTTACAAAAAAAACTTCAAAAGAGTCCTATCCACTTGAGTTATTCAGAGACAACAAAGCACATACTGAGGAGCTGCATATAGATAATAAAAAATTGATAATTTCAAAATCAGTTGTTGCAATGTTGTGTCACCATTTTGGTCGCAAGATTTATTTGCAGAGTATTTATCAGTACAAAGCAATGTATTTATTGATATCACAGGACCCTCTTCTGTTAAATACTGCAGGAGACTTATAATGTGAAAAACTTTCAGATTTCTTAAGTTCATACTAGGACTGTCAAAAATAGCACATTTAAAGGACATTAACCATATAAACATGGATAAGACTTCAGTTTGATAAGGCGGGAAATTTGGAACTCATGGTGGATATGTCTTTAACTATTGCTGGCAGTCTAGTTCTGAAACATGCATGTACTGAAAAAGATGTACAACCATTCTTCAAATGACTTTACAACAATGGGTTTAATACTTTACTATGTTTACCTACCTTGCTTCCCCTGGCTTACAGGGTAACTTGATTCACTGTTTGATGTATATAACTGAATGCAGATGGAGACAAAGTCAGAACAGTCACAGACAAGAGAACCTACAAATTTGTCTTCAGATGCTACCGTCATCAAATCTGATCCATCAAACGTTCCACATTCACTGACCGCAACGAATGCAGCACAAACAGCACTAAGGAAATCTTTGCCATAGTGAAAGACTTCACCTTTCTGGAAGCAAGCTCCAACAGCGTAACCCCATCTCAGGACTTCTGCACCCAGCTGTCCCCATTCTTCAGCAACAAGATCACCAGCATCTCTAAAAACCTTGAACCCCAACTGGGCCCTTCTTCCCAGGAAGCCCTCCAGCCCATATCTACCCAGTGTATCACCCTGACCACTGGGCCCAGCACCGCCACTCAAGAATTAACTACAACCTTGCAGTCCATACACTCAGTAGTATCCTCTGACCCTGCTCTCACCAAGCTTTCATCAAGGACTGGACCCCATCAGTCCAGTCTTGATCACATTCCTGAATGACTCAGTTATCACCACCACCTACTTGGACACCTTGAAAAAATCCACAGTACTCACCCTCCTACAGAAAAACCCTCATCAGACCCGAATATGCTAGCAAACTACTAGCCTATCTTCACGCTGCCCTAACTAGCAAAAGTAATGGAAGAGATGACAAACAAACAACTAGCCACCCACCTCATTTACATCCACCACCTCAACACCACTCAATCCGGAGTCAGTCCCAACCACAGCACATAGGTGAGTCCTCATCACTACCACAGATGACATCCGGATGATCATGGACAGAGGTGATACCGCAGATTACTAACTCACGAGGAAGAGGGGGAGTTGTAGCCACTGTATGTCCTCCCTAGTCAAATACACTCAGTCACAACAGATACAATATCATCTGAGCAAAGTCAGTCGACTGTTTTCATATTTGGGTAAACAAGTCTGTGTCCAAAGTAGGGCAGTCACAGAACTACTACCAGAACATAAGGGAAGATCATTCTTATGGAAGAAGAGGTGTCATACACATATTCATGTCATGCTTCATCGGCAACCTTTCTCCACCCTGGTAGGACAGCAACAGACTCTACCTCCTGAGAGGAGGGAGTTCTTATATAAAAACTACTGGACAAAGGCAGATCTAGATTCATTAAAAATACCTTGTGGTTCCCCTGTATATCACCTTCAATTCTGGAGACCTAAGGTATATCTAAAAAACCGGGTCGAGGTGGTATTTTTAAGGACTATGGCTCAACCTGTCTCTCTAAGCCAACTTGTTTCTACCCTAATGTTTAGCCATAACAGGTCTGGGGCATTCATCATGGCTGTGGATCCCTAACTTACTCACGCGGCCTAATTGCAGAGTTACATATCTTAATAACCAAAAGAAACCCAGGTGAGTCCTGCATGGGTGTAGATATGGGTATATAAAAAATATCATATGGGAATGGATCACTTGTACCTGATTAACCAGGGTTCAGTATTCTTGCCGTCTGTCAATGAAACCCTCATTCACGTACACAGGCCGTGAGGCGGTATATCTTGGTTCTCCGCCTTGTTAAAAATGTGACAGCATCATCATTGGGTTTCTTTTTTGTCGTATGCTAGCCTTCACCAGGAGGAGTAACTACTGGTTATTGCAGCAGTGATCAGTTATAAAAAGGTGAGAGTGCGCAAGTGATGTGGGGTATGTTAAAAAAGGCGCCACATTCGCTAAACTTTACCTTTATTCAGTTTGGAATGTGGGTAGCTAAAGATAGTGTTGTGCGTGGAAGGACAATTTACCGGTCTAACGCACCGGAGTGTTTATGTGAAGGGCCGACATGTTTCAGCCCCATAGAGTGCCCAGAAGGTCAGGGGGCCTTCTTCAGGACCTTGAAACAAAAAAGGGGGGTGGGGGGGTTTCGCAAAATTGTTGCAGCTAAGGTAAGTATGCTATTGCGATCACCCAAGTAGTTGAGGTCAATAAGTACCTGTAAAAGTGAAAAAAGAAACAAAAAACATACAGAAAGTCTAGTTTTGCTATAAAAGATACTTTCACGGTAATGTGCGCCCTCACTACGCTTGAATTATCTTTCAAAGAGAAAGGTCTACAAAGAAGGGTAATTCTAGTAGGGTTATGCAATTAAAACGATAAGCAACTAAAGAAATGGCAATTCTCTACACCCGTTGGTATTAGTCATGTCAGGGGTGCCACGGGGTTAACAACCCTGTTTAAAGAAGTCATGTATGTAAAATAACTCAAACTTGCGATGTACAGGCTGGTTGTGGCGTGCCTGTCCCTAGAATAGTACTGTTTAATTGCCATGCGAGGGATACACGTAATGAAATGCCAAAAGTGACGGGATACGTGCACATCATGGTTTATGCAGCCTATGGATGGAAGGCGCTCGCGTCACAGTTTAATTGTGCACTCATAACAATACTGGATGTCTATCAAATATCCGTGGGGATCATACGGTTCTACTCTCTGTGCCCCAGATCGTATTCGGTGAAGTGAAGTAATTTTGTATTTTTGTGCAGACAGTTATTCAGCATGTTTAGAGAATGTATATGCGCTTCTTGGTTCTTTAAAAATATATATAGACGAGCCGTGTGAGGAGTTTCAATTAACACAAGTACATTAAGGCGGCATACCTTTTAGTCTCTATTAATTTACTTCCTCAGGGGACCAGCAGGCGTTTTTGCCTGCTGGAAACAAGTTAACATTAGGCATAGTAAATAGGTAAAATTCATACGATACGTGTCCTTCTGATGGTGTTGAAGGCCGTACGCATTCTCCTCGGAACGTACCTTGTACGGATGCAATGCACAACTTGTGCTCGCTCTGCTTTCGGTGCCCCTGTTGACGCGGGCACGTTAGGAGGTGTCATGACATACTATTGGGAGAGTGGCCACTTTAAAAAGACTTAATGAGCCACCCTGGTGTCAAAAGAAATTGTTCATGAAAAAGAGTTATTGTTCATGAAAAGAAGGAGGTGGTCTTAATAATAGTCTTTGTGATGTTGCAGCCATTTTTGCCAATATCAGCATAGAATACGGTCATTTGGATTATTAATCGGTTCTAATTTGCGTATTATGAGAATACCAACAAACTAAAAGGTAGAAAGGAATGATGAAAAGGTAACGAAAAAGTAATCAAAATAATAAATATACAGAGAGAATCACAAAAACAGATATTTGCGATGACTTAGAAACGCTAGTATGTCACTCTGGTGATGTTACCATAGTTAGCAGTGTGTCATTGTGTTATCTCTGGCATAAGGGAAAAGTTTCAATTTTTTCAGGTGTACTAACTGTGGAGATTTGTTCTGCTGCAGCTTACTCCACCAAGCAGTCCATCTAAAAGGATAGATGTGAGTAGTACTGACATGTCCCCAGCGTCCTGCTTTTTATTCCCTATGTACTAAACTCAACCAGGGAATGTTGTCTGAGGCGATGTACCCATCTTTGTTCCTTCTCAAAGAGTCTTCGTTCAGCATCTTGGTTTTTTATTTCTAGGATCTCCAGAATCACCCAGTTCAGGTCATCCGCACTGTGTTGTAGTTCGATGGAGTGTGTACTCATCTTGGTCGTACCCCTCTTGCATTTGACGTTGCTTCTGTGCTCACATATTCTTTGCTTTACTTTCCAGCACGTCATTCCAATGTACCTTAAGGAACATAGAAATATGGGACCTTAGGTGCTCTTGCTTTCAGAAAATCTGACTCATTTCTTGAGATCCAGTCATTCAGTTCCGCTTCATCTACCAATATTATTATTATTATTTTTATTATTATGGATTTGTAAAGCGCATGGCTGCCCTAGGACTTCCCAGCGCTGAGCAGTCAGGTACTGTATTTGGACAGGTTATACCTTAAAGATATTGCATACAGAGCCAGGGTTTGATCTTTTTACGGAACTGAAGTTCTCCATCTATCCGCCTGTATTCCAGTGGTAGGGAGTTCCATAGTTTGGGAGTGAGGTGGGTAAAAGATCTTCCTCCCCATTTTTCCCTTCTGACCTTTGTCTGTTTCGGCCGTTCTTCTGTGCTAGATCGCAACTGCCTCTTTGGAGTATAGGGGGAGGTTAGACTCCTTACTTTTTTTGGCTTTTATTGTGCTGTGCTCTATGTATAATGACCAATACCTTAAGTTTTATTCTGGCCTCCACTGGGAGCCAGTGTCGTCTTAGTAGATACTTTTTTACTGATTCTGGAGCCGGGATGTTACACAGTAATCTTGCAGCAGCATTTTGGGCTATCTGCAATTTCTGGGTAAGATATTTAGCCCTGAGTGGGCTGGGTATGCTCAGGCGTGAGTCCCAGGCTCTCCATATCACTGGAGTCAAGCTATCCAGGCTGAAGAAGGCTGATAGCCAGAAACCGGTCCTTGGATGCTTGATTCCGGTCTAGGAAAGACATGGCTTGGTAGTTCGGGCTGGACTGTTCCCATGAGACACAGGGTCAAGGCTGATTTGCATATAGCCAGTGTCTGACATAGGGTGGTGTGAAGAGCAAAAAAACGATGGATTTAGGCCCAGATCCTTGTACTGGGGTGAATATAAGACATTGTTCTGCATTCTGTCCATCAACTGTGTTTTTTGCTAAGATATTTAGGTGCCCCCGGGAACAGTGAATTTCCATAGTCCAGTCGCAAGGTTACCAGCGAGTGGATCACTGTTTTCCTTAGTTGTGTGGGTATTCTGACGTAACTTTTTCATAGACTTCTGAGAAGTCCAAAGCAGGTTGCTGTGACCTTGGCCTGTGAGATCATAGAGAGAAATGTTTCTAGCCAGAACCCCAGGTTTTTTACAGTTTCTGCCGGAGTGGGTTGTTTACCTAGGCATGCCAGTCTTTTTGAGGCCTGGGCTTGATTGCCTTATTTCCAAAGAGCAATAGCTCAGTTTTGTCTCCATTTAACTTTAAACGGCTTGCTGTCATCCATTCTTTTACTTTAACCAGGCAGGAGAATAGTCTCTCACCATCCCTGCAGTTTTTTGGCTCCAGGGAGATGATCAACTGCGTATCATCAGCGTACGAAGTCATGAATATATCAAATTCCAGTCCAATTTTGGCAAGCGGTTCAACATAAACATTAAAGAGTGTTGGACTCAGTGAAGAGCCCTATGGGACTCCACACTTCAGGGACATGGTTTTGGAGAGAATGATGTTTTCCTGTACTTGAAATGTACGATCTCTCAAGAATGATGACAACCATTTGAGTGCCGAGCCCCTTACTCCATTGACTGAGAGCCTTCTGCACAATATACGATGATTCACCGTATAAAAAGCAGCGCTCAAATCTAATAAGAGCAATTCGGCTGGTTTTACTTGGTCTAATGACTGTTTTAACTCCTGTACTACTACCAGCAGGGCAGTTTTGTACTGTGCTGTGCCCCAAAGCCCATCTGTGTATGGTGGAGGCAGTGATTGGCCTCTAAGAACTCTGACAGATTTTTATTGACATATATTTCTAATAGCTTGCCAACATATGGTAGCAGGGAGATGGGGCGGTAGTTCCCTGGTTGTGATTGACCTGCTTTTGCTTTTTTCAACAGCGGTTTTATCACAGCATGTTTCCAGGTCGCTGGGACTGTGCCTGTTTCTAGTGACTGATATATGATCTTCATTAAGATGGGTGCTACTGTTTTGAGAATATGTGAAGGTGCTTGATCCAGGGGTGAGCCAGACTTCAGCGTCTCTAGTAGGGTTTCTAGGTCCTTCTGTCCCATCTTCGGGAAATTAGTAATAACCTGTTGTGAGGAAGCTGTTACATGTTCTTCTTCCCTCTCTGTTATGTGGTCTCCATCCGTTTTGAGGCAGCTATAAATGTCTGTCATCTTCTAGAGGAAATATGAGGCTAAGGGGCCCATTAGGATGGCGGGCGGATTGCCCCTGCCAGGCTGGCGGAAGCCACCGCCAGCCTGGCGGGGGCAATCCGCCCGCCATCCGCACCTAAATTCCCCCCCGCCATCTTAGGATGGCGGGGGGACCGCGGCGGACGGAAAGACCGTCTGCCACTTTTCGGCCCAGATCGCCTTGCGGCCGGGCGGAAAAGGTTTAATATGGTGGCGGTGTCTATGAGACACAGCCAGCCATATTAGCATGGGCTTGTACAAATGCCTTTCCGTGGTGGCAAAGCCGCCAGGGAAAGGCATTCGGAGACACCTTGCGGGGGCCCGTTTGTGCCCCCAGGGACTCCGGGGGTATGGGGGTGCACATGGGGGGGTACCTATGGTACCCCCCAGCATTACAAAGTACAACGTGGCAGGCACCGCGCGGTGCCTGTCACGTTGTACTTTGTAATGCATTGCATGTATCTACAGCATTGCGGCGGGCGGTGCATTCAGCACCGCCCGCCGCATCGCTGAAGATACAGGATGCGCCCGCCACTGTGGGGGCGCATCCTATTGCCCCCAACGGGATCCCCGCCCTTATGGCAGGCAGTCCCTAGACACAACAGGATGACGGGCGGACAAAGTCCGCCCGTCATCCTAATGGGCCCCTTAGTTATTACACCTCCCCTCTGAAGTCTTGGATGGACCACTGTCAATGGGTGGATTGGTCATTGTTTAAATATTGAGAATAGTTCCCTTGCTGAGTTCTTTGCCCCCCTGATTTTCTCCTCAAAGAACTTAGCTTGACTCATTTTAATGTTATTATGATACTTTCTAATAGATGATTTATACTTTGTTTTAAGTTGGGGATCATAACTTTTTCTCCACTCTTTTGATTTTTTTACAATCTTTCTTTTGTTCCAGTAACTGGAAATTAAACCATCCCTCTGCTCTGGTTCTGGTTTTGGGCTCGTGGGTGGCCTTAGGGGCTACTACATCTAGAGAGTGTGTGATCCAGGATTCCCATTGTGAGTAGACTTTTTCAGCTGACCCTGGTATCTCTGACTGTGATCTTACAGTGTTCATTAAGGTGTCCCCCCATGGTCCTGGATTTATCTTATCCCTTTTTTTTTTTTTACTTTTTTTATTAGAACCAGCATTAACAGAGGATAATACATATTCAGTGAAATACAATACACTCAGTATTTACATTTAAATTCAGTAAAGAGAACCATTAACAGAAAATACAAAATAAGGCTTCCAATTTAATTTAACCAATTCCGCTAGGACATAGACCTTCTTTCTAGATAGACATAGGGTGCCATAGTTCTTTGCCACGGAGTTTAGTTTTGATTCCCCTAGTCGCATATATTGCATATTCAAAATTAAAGACAGCGAGAAGGCAAGCTAGCCACATTTGGAAACTAGGGGGAAGACTATCCTTCCATCGCGCAGACAAGATTAATCTCAGTACAGCTGTACCTATAAATAATAGTCTTTGTTCCGATTTACTTAATTTTAGCGAACTGTCATATCCCAACACATACAAGGTATCGGACTCTGGAAGTTTATGATGAAAGACTTTCTCCCAAAATGAGGCAATCATATTTTTTATTAGACGTAAATCGGGGCAGCTGCTGAACAGGTGAATTAACGTCGCTGGACCTTGTGAGCAGCGTGGGCATAAGTCGTTTTCCCTTTTACCCCATGCAAAAAGTTTGGCAGGGGTAAAATATAAATCATAAATGGTTTTGTACAATTGTTCCCTTAAATTACTAGACATAAATAGATTATTGCTCATTTCTAGTGTTTTATCTAGATCAATATCGGGATTATTTAATTTTACCGCCCATTTAGTTTCTGTTTTCTCGATATCATCATTGACATTTGTTAATAGAATATTGTATATTGTTCCTATCCTAGTTTTTGCGTGGTAGCATGCTTCTATTAGGTCGTTCTTCTGGAGATTAATTAAATCTTTTTTAGCTTTTAATTTTGCATGCAGTTGAGCAAATTTGAGAAAGTCCCCTTCTGGGAGACCAAATTTTGTTTTTACATCTTGAAATGTAGTCTGTGGGCCATTATCCAAACATGAACACTGTAATGACAGAATCCTCGCACTCGTATTTGTGTAGAAATTCAAATCTTGTGAATTAGATGTGTGTTGGTGCTGAATGAGATCTCCCTTCTGGGTCGTGGGAGCCAAGTAACAAATTACGGTAGCGCTATTCCTGCAGCGAACGACGTCCTCATTGAGCACTCAAAAATGATGTTCCTTAGGACTATGTTTAATTCCTTTCAATAAAGTTTTATTCAAAAGTTTCATTTGTCAGTAAATCATAAAATCTTCAATGTTATAATCATCTTTGCAAATCAAAATCGAACGCCCAATGCATTTCGGGCAATGTGCCCTTATTCAGGGGCATAGTATTCTGTTGAGGACAAAGCACAACTGTAATACAATCATTAGAACAAGTGTATACAAAAACAAACTATTTTTAAATCGAGTCTCTCACTTAGAGTACCTTATATGCCTTCCTGATGTAATATGTACAATTCAAGCACAATCTTTGTGGACCCATGAGTAAAAAAATGTTTTTAACATAAGAGTTGGCGAGAAGGGCATGTTAATGAATGAACCAGTCGTGTGGCACAGTCAACCTTAAGTACATTGTTGTGTGTTAGTTGTGTGAAGCAAGCGGTATATTAATTTTAATACCTGGATTGTCACGTCGATTAATGAAGTTTCAATAGTAATCGGTAAAAAGACATAAGGTACTCTAAGTGAGAAACTCGATTTAAAACGATTTAAAAATAGTTTGTTTTTATAACATTGAAGATTTTATGATTTACTGACAAATGAAACTTTTGAATAAAACTTTATTGAAAGGAATTAAACGTAGTCCTAAGGAACATCATTTTTGAGTGCTCAATGAGGACGTCGTTCCCTGCAGGAATAGCGCTACCGTAATTTAATCCATTTATCCAAACCTCATTAATTGTTCTTATGCCCAGGCTATACCATTTCTTGGCTGTATGTTCAAAATCAAGATCAGAGGTAATGGTCGATTGAAATAAGGGCGTATATCGGTTGATTTTGCCGATCTGTATATGTTTATGTATCTGATTCCAGATTAGCCAGGCGCTTTTAATAATCTCACCCTTGATTTGCTTTTAATGGGCGTTTTCAGTTTTTCTTAATAGCATACCATTAGCTTCATGCCCAAGCATTAGTTCATAAATTGTGGGAATAGTGGTGTTAATAGTATCCGTGGCAGAGGGTATTTCTAGAATCATTGGTTTTAGGTGTTTTAAAAAGGCTGCCCAATGGTACAGAATAATATTCGGTGCTGTAAGCCCACCTCTGTTGAGCGGAATGGATAAGTAAAGTAAAGATTGTCTAATCTTCCCATGCTGCCACACAAATTTGGAGGTGAGTTTATTAATTGATTTAATTATCTTAGAGTCTATAATTAAAGGGATAGAGCAAAAGAGGTACAGACATTTCGGTAGTATATTCATCTTTAAATAATTCACTCTGCCTATAATGGAAAGATGTAAACCGTTTACCCTATCCAGGTCTATTTTAATTTTATCTATTAGTGGGTTTTAAAAAGGCTGCCCAATGGTACAGAATAATATTCGGTGCTGTAAGCCCACCTCTGTTGAGCGGAATGGATAAGTAAAGTAAAGATTGTCTAATCTTCCCATGTTGCCACACAAATTTGGAGGTGAGTTTATTAATTGATTTAATTATCTTAGAGTCTATAATTAAAGGGATAGAGCGAAAGAGGTACAGACATTTCGGTAGTATATTCATCTTAAAATAATTCACTCTGCCTATAATGGAAAGATGTAAACCGTTTACCCTATCCAGGTCTATTTTAATTGTATCTATTAGTGGGTCAAAATTGTTTTTAGCTAACGTCTTTATATCGGCGGATAGAATCATACCAAGATATGACGCAGTTTTTGCTCTTCTTGTATCTGAGCATATAGTGTTGTCTGTGCACAGTACAATGGTCTTTCCCCTATTCAGAGAATAACCTGAATATTTACCATATTGGAGAGAGTGCAGTTCGATTTCATGTAGCGCTTCGATCGGGTGAGATGTTAATACCGCGATGTCATCAGCATATGCTAGAAGTTTGGTTTCATAATGGTTATATAAGATCGGCTTTATATTATTATTTTCTATTAATTTTAAGATAAGGGGATTAATATAGAGGGCGAAGAGTAAAGGAGAGCAAGGACAACCTTGTCTTGTGCCTCTTGTTATATTGATGAAACTTGATTCCAATCCTAGTATTGAGACTTTTGCTTTTGGTTGATGATACATAGATTTTATAGATTTAAGAAATTTGGGGCCGAAATTAAGACGCGCCATGGCAACCCAGAAAAAGCTCCATGAGACACGGTCAAAGGCTTTCTCAGCGTCAAGCAGGATCATAGACATCTGATCCCCCGTGACCGACATGGCATCGAATAAAGCGATAGTACGGCGAATATGATCAGTTGTCCCCTTGCCCGGAACGAAGCCATGCTGCCATGGAGAAACCAGATGTCCAATGACCCGCTGAGTCTGAGAGCCATCACTTTGGCGTATAATTTGGAGTCCGAATTTATCAATGAAATGGGTCGATAAGAAGTCAGCTGTTCGGGTGATTTTCCCTTCTTAGGAAATACTATAATGCTAGCCTCATCCCAAGAAGGTGGGGGAATGCCATTGTACTGTACTCCGAGAAATAAATCCAATAATAAGGGGCTTAGTAGGGAGCTAAGAGCATTATAAATTTCGATTGGCAATTTATCCGGGCCTGCTGCTTTGCCCGAAGATAAAAGTGATAGAGCTTCTACAACTTCATCAAGTGTAATCTCAGCTTCAAGTACTTCTCTCATCCCATCATCCAGCAGGTTAGTAGCTGCCGTATTATTAAGAAAACCAGCCAGAAACATATCAATATCTTTTTCAGAATTATTCCCTTCCTCGGAGTATAGATTTTGATAGTACTGTTGGAATTGAGTAATAATATCTGTAGACTGAACGTAAGTGCGTCCACCATCTACAATAGAAGTAATATTATTATACAAATTTTTTTGACGTGTACGCAGAGCCAGTTGTTTGCCTATTTTTTCCCCCGTCTCGTAGACCTTCTTTCTATAAGCGCTATAAGTTTGAGCAGCTTTTTGACTTAATTCAGTATTAAGCTCAGCTTTTAAAACCGCAACCCGAAGCCATTGAATATTGGAATCTTTGTTCTGTTCTATCATACAAGTGTGCTCTATTTCGTCTTTCGTTAGATCCATTAACTTTATTTCGTAGAGTTTTCTAGCTTTGATTCGTGCTGCATGTTGAAAACTAGAGATCTCTCCTCTTAAAGCAGATTTATATGAATCACAGACTATATTCCTGGACGCACTAAAGCGATTTATGTTGAAAAACTCTTCAGTCCATTTTTTGATATGTAGAATAGATTCAGTATTGGAGAGTAGTTTCCGGTCAAATGACCAAGACCTATGTTGAGTAGAAAGAGGATTAAATGTAATTGCACAGATTAATGCATTATGGTCTGAAACTATTCTTGGAATTTTTTTAATAGTTGAGAGTGGAATAAGGTCTGCAGTTGCAAATATGTAATCAATTCGAACCTGCTTTTGATGGGGATGAGAGAAGTAGGTAGAGCCTTGATCATGTGGGTTGTTATGTAGCCACATATCTATTAATCCAAGATTATTGATAAGTCTACTGAGGGTTTTGTAAACTCTGGGTTTGCGTCCTTGGTATTTTGTTTTAAAGGGGATATTAGATACAGGTTGTATTAATGATATGTTAAAATCTCCACATAGGATTAACGGGCCCTGCCATGTAGGCAACTCGATCTCTAGTTCTTCAAAAATTGTGGAATCGTCTAGATTTGAACCGTAAACTGTACAGATGTTTATACCACAGGCAAGTTTTGAAATAGCCCATCTGCCATGGGGATCTGATAGATGTCGTACACTTAGACCCAGATTTGCTTTTCCCGAGTATTGCGACCCCCCTTATATTTGAGGTCTGCGTGGAGACAGCCAATATATTGTACCCATTAATATTTAACCATGATTTTTAATCCCATGGCAGATGGGTTTCTTGAAGACAAAGTATGTCTACTGAAGTTAGTTTGAGCAATTCAGCCATTCGTCTTCATTTATCTCCTGTTAATAAACCTCCAACATTCCAAGTCTGAACATTTAACCTACCCATTATTAATAGAAAATGATTGTGGCAGTGCCTCAAGCAAATACAACTTTATTATAAAATAATATACTAATTCTGTTACTATACTGTTTGATCTCTTTTTACGTATTTCCTCTGCAAAGAAAGCTGGTTCATTTTTTTCCTTTTTAGTTTTCACCTCCCTAGGTAACCCACTCGTGCCCCCCTTAACAACCCAACCCCCCTTCCCCTTGAGCCCCCCTCCCCATTCAGTGGGCAATCAGACTCAACCAGAGTCTGAGTGATGTGATCACAGCAATGTGTCTGAACAACCGCTTCAAGAAAAAAAACATTAGATAAAAAGGAAGAAGAAAAAAAAACAAAAGGGTAAGAAAAAAGGATCAATAAAGGAAGAATCAAGAATAGACAGAACATTTAGTCAATAACAGTGCGATATAGTGTATAGAACTTGAGATACCCCCATGTTGATACACATAATAGCAGAGATGACGTATCATTTAAACGTGTATAGGAGTGTATAAGCCATTGATTAAGCAAAACAGTTTTTCAATTTCATTCACATTCTAATAAGCATATTAAGAAATCTGATCTAAATACGCTTTTGCTTTGATCTCCGAAAGGAAAGATTTACTAAGACCGCCATGTACAATTTTTAGCTTTGCGGGGTTATTAAGATATGCTTGTGCACCTTTGTCTTGAAACGGTTTGATCAGAGATCGCAGCTGCCAACGTCTTTCCACATTTACATGGCAGAAATCTGGTCTTGAGAAATATGCAAAATCATTGTATTGTACCTTATGATCTGGCCTAGCTTTCTCAGCTACAATCTGTCTCACTAAGAAATTTCCAAAATAAACCTAAATGGCTCTAGGATATATGCCAGGTTTTGTTGGAATATTAAATGGCATCCGGTGAGCCCGTTGAACCTCTACATTCAAGTTCCAGTCTTTGAGTGCAGGGATAGAATCTTCTAATAGTTTAACCACGAATGCTCTGGTATCACCCCCTTCAAGTTTCCCTGGGACACCTAAAATGCGAAGATTGTTCCGACGTTGCCGGTTTTCAAATTCCTCTAGCTTCCATTTGATATCAACTAATTCAGCATCTTGAAGCTTAACGCGTTCAGCATTCAACGTAGTTTCTTTTTCATTGGACATAACCCTAGCTTCCATCTCGGTGACTCTTTCACCTATCAGGTTACATGATTTGGAGAGTTTTCTGACTACTCCTTGCATTTTTCGAAGTGCAGCTCTTGATTTTTTACTATCTTGTGCAGCCTCTTCTCTGGCTTGTAGAATAGTCTCTACAGCTGAATGAGAAAACTCTGAGATTGCTGGGGTATTTGATGTTGTTGCTAGCTGCAGAGGCAGGTTAGGAGCTGTCTGTATATCCTTGGCGCCCTTTTCCTGTATTCTGGTAGTAGTTTTAGATTTGGCTCTAATCGTATTAATATTAGAATCTTGCCATCTGTACTTTCATCATTTTTTTTTTTTTTTTTTTAAATATATTTTTATTGCAGGAACTAGCCAAAGTTACATGACCGATCAGCGATATAGCTTCAGTGGAAAGGAAAAACAACCGATCCCCCGGGAGGAAACACCTTGTATACACAGCCATTCAGCCCACAACCCGAAGGTCGGGCGGCGTCTGCTTGTAAAATCGCAAATGGGGATCCGGTATACTGTCGAAGCTGATCCGGATAAACAAGCGACCTTCATCTGCTTTTCTAAATCATCCTAAAAGAACAAACCCCCCCCAACACCCACTCAGCCCTGCCCCTCCCCCCGCCCAACCCCGCCATCAGTGTGTTGTATGTGTAAAAAGAGCTTGTGGGAAGAAGCCTTAGGTAGCTGTGTAGAGATCAGTGTTATGGACATCTAACGGGACTCAGGTTGTGCTGCGTCATCACTCTCAGAATCGCTGGAAGCGCTGTAATCTCGCAGGGCCTGCACTAATGTCTCCCATTCCAATGCTGTTTCCAGCGCCCTCTCATTCTGCTGTCGCCTCGCCAGCTGGTATCGCAAAGTGCTCTCCCCTGTGGCCCACTTCAGGAGTTCGTTGTGCCATTTAGCTCCCGTTGGACCAACTCTTGCCTTCCAATGCCTGGTTATCTCTCTTTTAGCAAGAATGAGCCCTAGGTCTATAAATTTGCTTGAGATTTTATTTTTAGGGGTATGCGGGAACCAATGTAGGATCCCCACCGCCGCGTCGAAAGTCAAGGTTCTCCCAGTGACCCCATTGAGGGTGTCCCCTATCAGGAGCCAGTATGAGGACAGCGCTGGGCAGGACCACAGCATATGAATGAGGTCTGCTGTGTGTGCTCGGCATCTGGGACAAGCCGCCGTGTCTGTGGCGAAGTATTGTTGGATTTTCGCCGGAGTCAGGTAGGCCCTGTGAAGTATATAAAAATGAACCAATTGAAACCGGGCGTGGCGCGTACCTTTCCAGGCTCGACGCATTAGTTGTGTCCACGTCGTTTCCGGTATATCTTTCCCTATGTCGGCTTCCCAACGGTTCCGCAGTGCGGCAAGCGGGGGCAGACCCTCATTAATTAATCTATTATATAAACACGTGACTGCCTTGACCGTCCCCGAGGACATCATAACATACTGACACACCAACGATGTTGGTGGCTCCTCCAAACCTCTCTTCCAGTGCGTCTGAATTGCCCTAATTAGAGCTGTATGAAGGAGGAAGTCGCCTGGGGGAACGTCAAAACGGTCCAGAATCTCCTGGAAGGGCAGTAACACCCCATCTTCATAAAGATCTCCCACTAACTGCAACCCTGCATCCTCCCAATGCCTTAAGCGCGACCAGTCTCCTCCGTGCGGCAAGGCCGTTAACATCCCCAATGGAATCTCCGGGGCATATGGGAGTTTCAGCTCCTCCCGGGCGTGGGCGCGATTCCAGCACAACCGGATAGTCCGTTCCTCGAGCGTAAGGTCTTGCAGAGCTAAGCGCTGGCGTAGTGCAACGTAGGAAATAACATGTCTGGGCATTCCCCTGCCTCTCCCATCCTCCGGGCCTCGAAACTCTCTCGCTATCTCCTGGGTGTAGGTCTGCAACTGAGCCGCCAAATAGTATTTTTCAAAATCCGGCACCGCTAGGCCGCCCTCCGATTTTAGTCTCATCAGGGTCCTGAGTGCAACCCTTCGGCGGCCCGACCCCCAGAGGAACCCCACCACCATGGATCTCAAGAGCCGGAAGGTGGCCGGCAGAACCCAAATCGGGAGCGCTCTAAAATAATATATCAGCCGGGGTAGTGCCACCATTTTCAACAGTGCTATACGCCCAGCCACCGAAAGCGGCAGGGTAGGCCAGAAATCCATGCTGCCTCGCAGCGCGCGAATACAGCGGGCTATATTGCCGTCTAGAAGATCGGCGGGGTCGTGGTACACGTATACCCCCAGGTACTTGAGGCAACTAGGTTCCCATCTAATCTCTCTGGTGGTGTCGGGTCTGGGCTCTCCCTTTCGAACCGGAAATAGGCAAGTCTTGGCCCAATTCACCTTAAGGCCCGAGATCTCCCCGAAGGTTGTGAGAGCCTCTGCAGCCCCATCCAGAGCATTACCCGAGTCCTCAAGGAAGAGCAGCAGGTCATCGGCATACAGAGAGATGTATTGCTGGCCAGATAAGGTCCGTAGTCCGCCGAAGGAAGCTCCGGTCCGAACCGATAACGATAGTGGTTCCACCGCGAGCGCGAATAGTAGTGGGGATAATGAGCATCCCTGCCTCGTGCCTCGTTCCACTGGGTATTGTTGAGAGACCAGCGGGCCCGCCCTCACCCTGGCCGACGCTGAGGCATAGAGTACCATGGTCCATCTGACAAATCCCTCTCCCAGACCGAAACTCAGTAGCACTCTGCGCAAATATTCCCATTCCAGGCTGTCAAAGGCCTTTTCCAGGTCAACCGAAAGGACCAAGGGGCACAGGGCCTCCGTGTGTGGTTCCTCTAGCAGACGAAATAAGCGACGAATATTCATGGTCGTATTGCGTTTAGGGATAAATCCTGCCTGGTCTTCGTGCACCAAGGAGCGCATGTGTCCCAGCAGCCTCGATGCCAATATGCTGCTTAGAATCTTATAGTCGACCGTTAACATTGATAACGGTCGATAGGACGCCGGGTCAGCTGACTCCCTACCAGGTTTGAGGAGGGGAACTACCAATGCTTCACACATCAAGCCGGGGAGTCGTCCCAAGCGTTTCGCTTCCTTGTAGACTACTAATAGTCGGGTGCCAATAGGTCCACGTAGGCGGAGTAGAATTAGACCGGGAGCCCATCAAGGCCCGGGGTCTTGTTTCTCGCCATCCCCTTTATGGCGCTACGGATTTCCCCAAGTTCTATATCGGTGCCCAGGGCCTTCGCTATGTCAGGTTCCAGTGCGGGAATCTCTAAGGATTGTAAATAATCATCGATCAGGGTAGGATCTCGGGTAAGTCTACTACGGTATAGCCGTTCATAATAGCGCAAGTAGCAATCAAGTATCTCCGGTTGAGTATGCACCTCAAGCCCCTCCGCGGTACGCATGGACACCGTCGGGGAGGTCCGGCGCGTGGGATTGGCCAACCAAGCTAAAAGCGCGCCCGACTTATCCCCTTCCGTGAGCGATCTGGTGATATAGGCCTTATAATCAAAACAGCGCAATCGTTCGACCTCCGCCGCCACTGCCTCTCTCGCCGCAGCAGTACGTTCCTGATGTTCTGGGTGGCCGGGGCGGCAAAGCTCCATCCCGCGGAGCTTCCGGTCCGCGTTGGCCAGGTCATCCAGGATGACACGACGCATTCCAACTTTCTTGGATATACAGTAGCCCCTGACCACCACCTTGAAAGCGTCCCACTCCAAGGCCCTCGACTCAGCAGTGCCCCCCATTGGTCGCAAAATAGTCAGTAATTTTATCTTCTAGGTCCGCCCTGAAGACTATATCCTCTAATATCTCGGGGCGCAGTTTCCAAGTAGGTACGCTGGGGACCCCGGGAAACCAACTGAAATCCGCTAGTAGGGGGTTGTGATCCGAGATGGTCCTAGCCAAATATTCAGATCGCACAGTCGCGGACACCAATTCCGCCGACCCCAGAAACCCATCTAGTCTCACATGTAATTCGTGCATGCCAGAAAAATATGAATAATCTCTAGTATAGAGGTGCTGCGCACGCCAAATATCTGCCAGCCCCCATTGAGCCTGCCATTCCTTCCTGCCTTTAGCTACTCGTCGGACCGGGGAGTCCGGAAGGGGAGGGTGTGAACGATCAATGTCGACATCCACCACCGAATTAAAATCTCCTCCCAGCAGGAGGGTCCCCGATAGAAAATGGGCCAAGGAGCCCGACAACCCGGATAGGAAGGCGAGCTGGTCCACGTTAGGCGCATAAACGCAACAAATATTCAGTGCCCTACCCCCCAGTGTGCCAGAGATAGTCACGTAGCGACCCTCCGGATCCACCACAGATTTGGAAACCTGTAGGGGTATCCCAGCCCTTATCCATATCAGCACCCCTCTCGCATAAGCTGAGTATGTAGTGTAGTAAACCTGCCCTCTCCATCTACGCTGTAGCGCCGCCCCTTCCGCCTTAGTAAGATGTGTCTCCTGCAGCAACGCTATTTGCACCCCTCTACGCACTAGATAAGCGTGAATTTTGTGTCGTCTGGACATAGTGTGAAGTCCCCGCACATTCCAAGTGACGCATTTTACATTAGTGATCTCAGCCATTGTCCCAAATTGCCGCATCCAGGCTCTCCCAACAACGCTCAAATATGGAACAGTCAATATTCGATTCAACACCAATGGCGGCCATCCCCCCCAACATCAACCAAACTTCCCCTTGAAACAAACCCCCTCCCACCCACCCCAGAATAGGACCCAAATAGCGCCATCCAGTTCCCATCCAAACTGTACCCTCAGTAAACACCCTTCCCCGACTAATCCTGCGGTAGCCACCGCAGGTGTGCCTTAAGGGCCGAGTGCGGGCCGGGCGCCAGCAATGGGCCACCGAGTCTCGGGCTACCGAGACTAGACCGAGCCCCAAATCACAGGTATCAGGCAGAGCAAGGCCCCCCAACCCCATCGGTGATTCATGGTCCAGCAGCAACTCCTACAACCTCCACACCTCCCGCGACAGACCCCCGCCCAAATGGAATCAGCTCACCCGAGTTCATCCCTGCCCATCCAGCATGCCCTCAGCCGAGTCCGGAGTAACCACTGGTAAATTAACACTATCAGTCTCCGAGTCCTCCGTGTCCGAGTGAGCCCCCTCTCCACCAGGTTCCAGTTCTTCGACGATGGGGCCGCCCTGGGAGCCAGATAGGTTGGAAACCATTTCCAATACTCCTCGCCGTTCAGCTAAAGTCTCTACCGTCGAGGGCTTGCCCGGTTTACCGTGGCGGCTTCAAAGTCTTTTGGATCGCCGTTGTTGTCCCGGTTCCGACGTCGCCTGGAAGGAGGATCCGAATCCATCTTTGCCAGCCCTATACAGCTCAAGCCAAGTGCAGACGTCCTCCGGGGTTTCAAAAAATTGGGTCTTATCATCAAGGATGATGCGGAGTCTCGCAGGAAAGAGGAGAGAGTATTGTATACCCTCGCTCCGCAGCTCACGTTTGACCGCTAGGAAGGAGGTCCGCTTTCGTTGGGTCTCATAGGTATAGTCCGGAAAAATGTTCACTTGGCTGTTCTGTACTTGGTAAGGGCCATTATGTCTGGCGGCATTGAGGAGCAGATCCCTGTCTCGAAAATGCAATAAGCGCGCCACCACCGGGCGCGGGGAGCGGCCTCGTTGAGGCGGGCTTGCCGGTACTCTGTGTGCACGCTCCAGAGTATAGAAGGAGGACAGGCCTTCCGGCGCCACCACAGTTCGGAGCTAAGCTTCCAGATAGGCCACCATGTCACCATTCTCGATTTTTTCCGGTAGGCCCACTACGCGAATATTGTTCCTCCTATTACGCCCTTCGGCGTCCTCCGCCCGTCTTTCCAAGTCACCGATCCGGGACAGGACATCCTTCATCTCGGCAGCCAGAGTCTTCTGCGCCGGCTCCAGGACCTTCACCGAGCTCTCTACCTCTTTGACTCTGTCCGAGAGCTAACCATGGTCCGCCCTGAGGAGGCCCAGACTCGTCACAACCTGGGCGATGTCTTGTAGGGCAGATCGCGTATCTGCGATCGCCTCCAGGATCCTATCGAATTGTTGCTGTAGGTGAGGGCCTCCAGAACTCTCCGGGTCACCTCGATCGTCCCTATCCGGCGCCTCCGTGTCCGAGGCGGCCGGGGTGGTCCCTTTAGGTCCTCTTGGTTTTCCCATGGCAGACGTGCCCTGCAGTATAAAGCTCGGCAGGCGACCCACCAATTATGGGCGTCGGCTGTTGCTCTCCCGGTGTGCAGCCGCGGTGAAGAGGGCCTTCGATCGTCCTCAATGCGGTGGCGCAGAATCCTGCCACCCCTCCGATCTCTCGGGATGAACCACCGCTGAGTCCCCGGAGGCCACCAAGGGGGAAGTGGGGGCGATCACCGCCAATCGACGTGGGCCCGTCGGTTCAAGGGAGACCTCGGATTGCAGTCACCAATGCAGCCGGGACTCCCACAGGGTCACGTCGTAGCGTCGCCTATAAAGTTCCTTGGGACCAGGTGAATACAGGATCTTGGCGGAGTACAGCCGATCGTCTCGGGTGGCTCTGCTTTTCTGGCCAAGACCTCCGGCCGCCGAGGACCAACCGGCGCCGAAAAAAACGACTACCAATCTTCCGGGGATGTCTACGGTGTCCGGACACTCCCAGGTCGCCGGGTGGATGGTCGTCTTTCCGAGAGATGAGACGTGGAGAAGGCACGTGCAGAGCTGGCAGGCTCTTCCGGGCCGAGGGTCTCGGCAAGTCTATCGAGAAGGTCCGGGCGCCATCTTGAGCTCTGCTCCGCTTCCTCCGCAACTTCGCTTTTCGGTCAGAACAGCCGATTTTCGGGTTCACTCAGGTGCCTCCACAAGTCGGCCTCAGCTTGATCTTGGATTCGTGGGGGTCGGGGCGCCCCAAAACCCTCGGAATTCAGGATAAATGCGGGCTCAGTCTCGGAGCCGAGCTCTCAGGCGACCATCGCCATCGGCGTCCAAGCCACGCCCCCTCTGTACTTTCATCATATGAGCTAAACTGTAATTCAGAATCTTCAAGACCCTCCAGCGAGTCAGTATCATCTGACCACTCCACCGGTACATTTAAGCCATTTTCATCAGAGAATGAATAAAATTCACTAGATTCTTTCTCCTTCTCCTCAAGAGCCTGATTCTTTAATATGCCTCCCCCTGCTGTTGTTTGAGTCAATGCGTGGCCCCCCTCTAACAAATCTGAATCCTCAGAGACAACTATTTGTTGTATGGGGGGTGTAGCTGTATTTGAGAGCTCAGTTAGAGTAGTTGAGAGTCTACTAGGGGTCAATTGGCTAGATTGAGCCGTCCCTGGTGAAGGTAAGGTTGAGTCTAGTTGCACCCCCAAAATGTTTCCCCCTATTCCAGAAAAAGACATAGTTTGTCGTGCAGGCTCTGAAACATGGCTTGAGCTAGTCGGGACCTCAGAAATATGTAGGACAGGGGTCTGGATAGATTCATTGATATTACTTACAGTTTCGATGTTTACAGTAGAATGTTGTAGCTCAGGAGTAGTACAAGTTTCTGTAGTTAGCTGTCCTGATTCAGCATCAGTGTTATTCGTGGTAGTAGGAGACAGAGTGGGGATCTCGTTCACTGAGATTTGTTTGTTGGAGCCACTGAGAAGTCCCTTCTTGAGAAATAAATCAAGAACTGTGCCCCCAGTTGAGTTTAGTTTCCTGCGGGCAGCGTGAAGCTCCTGTCTTGCTGTAGAATCCAATAGTGCCTGTTGGCTTCGTGTCTTAGTCTTATCCATGTTAGACAGTAAGCATTTTCTTTCACTTCTGTCAGGTTCCTCTAGTTGTTCGTGCTGTTCATGCTGTTGTCGCTCAGCCTCCTTGCGTAAAATCCTAGCAGCCTTGGCGACCCTTGCTCTGGTTGCTGCAGCTGACGCAGAAGACTTTGCTGGCATTTTTTTAAGTGAACGTAGGTCGAAAGCGGTTATTTCCTTCTCACTCTGTGCTTTAATTATTTGCACTGAAGAAAGCCCTCCAAGTTCAGCTTTTTCCGTTCTGCAGTCGCCGTGAGCAGAGGGGCTTAATGCTACAATGTTACCGCAGTATCTGATACACTGTTGCCGCGCTGTGGTCAAACTAGATCCCTGAGCCGGAACCCCGCCCTGCTGCTCCGTGTTCGAGGAATACACTGCAGCTGTGGCAGGGAGAGCCAGAAAGAGTGATAGCGGTGCTGCAGCAGAGCCGAGTGAAGCCTCCGGCGCTGAGGGAGACGAAAGCCGCTCGGGGTGAACGTAGACTTCAAAAGTAAGCATAGGGTTTTTTTCCCCCTCAAACCACACAAATCAACCGCAAAGCTAGCCCGTACTAGGCAGGACGATTAGCGCCAGTCCATTAGTTCAAACCATTAAGCAATCCATGAATCCTTCCGTATGCCGGTTTTCCAAACGGAGCGGAGCGGAGCTCAGACACTGTGCTGCTTACATGGTCTAAGGACAGACCGCCATCTTGCCCCGCGTCTTTTCATTATCGTGCTCTTAAGAGTGGCGTCTCTGTGCTCATTTCCTGACTTTCTCACCTTGAAAGGAATTAAATAATGGTCTGACCAAGGCACTGGAACAGGAATGCCTACTGTGAGGTCGGAGGGTCATTGGAGATTTCCACATCCAAGGTGTGGCCTTTAATATGTGTGGCTGTTTCTACTAACTGAATCAGTTGGAGACTTTCTAAGTCTGATAGTAGCCTCTTTACACTTGGGTGGCTTTTATCCTCCACGTGAAGATTCAAGTCTCCAAGTATCGTAATGTGGGCTTTCTTGAGTAAGAGACTAGCCAACGCGTTGGGTAGTTCTTCTAGGAACTCCCCATAAGGTGGTAGATAGATTAATAGGCCTGATAGCATGAAGGTGTGGGATAACTGTATTGAAAATAGGAGGCATTCACATCCTTTCGGAGGCAATTGTTCTGTTGTACTTTTTTAGGATAATGGCTAATCCCCCTCCTATCTGGCCCATCCTGTCCAGTCTATGTATCTCATAGCCTGGCGGCACTGCCATAACTATATCAGGGGAGCAGTGCTCCTTAAGCCAGCTTTCCGTTACAAGTAGGACATCTATTTTTGTGTCTTCTAATAGTATTTAGAGTTCAATTGTATGTTTGGGTAGTGATCTGCTGTTGATCAATCCACAATTTCAGCTCTGACTTATTTCTAACCTCCTTGGTGCCTTGTTTGTCCTCTCTGTGATGTAAAGAGTGATCCATCTCTGTTTGCATTGCTTGCAATCCCTTACTATGGGCATGCCTTTTGAAAAGTCCCACCCGGTTTCACTAACATTTTCTTTGAATATGTTATGTCTGTACAGATCCTCCATAGAATATCTAATTCTTATGATATTTCAGGCATCCTGGCTCCTGGCCCCGGATGGGCACAGAGGTGCTTGCCTTAGGAGCCCCTTTGGCGTGCCAGAGGTGCTTCTGCTCGTCCGGGCTATCATTGCTTTTATCCTATTTCCCTTGGAGTGGCGAGCAACTGGACCGCCAACCCTTTACTCACAAAATGGCATCTGCGCCAATTTTGTGAGTGTAGCCCGAGTCTCCCTCCGCACAAACGGGAGCACCGGCAGCGGACCAGGGAATGAGGGGCAGGTAAGGAATACAGCGAAAATACAGCAATGGGGCATATTATAGCAGCAAAGTAAAATTGTTTTTTTTTAAATGCTTAAAATAAGATTGTGCAAGATACTTATTGGCAGCTGTGCAAATTAGCAAATTTTCGTGGCGAGCAATGTTCCCCTGCGTGCACCTCAGTTATTGACCATTAGTTCAATGGTTCTTTGTAATTTATTATTTGAGTCTTTGGTGATTACTTTGTAGAATATCTTGTCTGAGAGGAGTTCGTGACATTGTTGATCATACCCTTCTTTGCTCAGTAGGACTATCCCACCACCTGCTGGTTTGATTAGGGGATCCTCATGTTGTCGGAGTTCATCCAGCACCTGTTGTTCCAATCTCGTGATATTCATAAAGGGTTTTTGGGAGTGTTTCTTGATATCCTCAACCTCTTTCACGACAGCTTGTTTGAAGGTTTTAATTTCTATTGGCATCTGGTGGTATAGAGGGCAGAAAGTGGATTTGCGTTTTAATGTGTCGCCTTCTGTGGTGTATTCTTCTTTGTTGTTGAAGAATGCTTTAAGTTTTAGTTTTGTACAAAATTCAGCCATCTCACATTGTAGTTTAAATGCGTCCAGTTGTGGTGTCGGTACATAGCCCAGTCCTTTATTCAGGACGTTCTCCTGTTCCTGGGTCAAGGTGATGTCCGTCAAGTTGACTATGAGTATGTCGTACTCTGTCCTTGGTTTTCTTTGGGCATACTCCTGGTTAGCACTTGTTGTTCCTGATCCATCCATGTTACTCCTTTCCTTCTTCCCCTTTGGTTGGTCTGGCCTCTCCCTAAAAAAGGAGGCCTTTACATGTAGTTCGGTCCCATCATGGGTCCCATCGGTGGAGGTCCTTGAAAAAAGGAGTTCATTCATCCATCCATGATAGTTCGGTGTAAATGGTTGGAAGGGGGGAGGTGGTAGGTCTCCATATTGTGGAGTGCGCCATATGTTGGGTCTTCGTCGTTGTTGGCGTCTATTCTGTCCCCTGACACTTCGTTGAGTTGTTGTTTCGGTTCCACTCCAATCTGAACCTTCTGTGGAGTTGCCTCCACTAGAATCATTATCGGACAGTTGGTCCGGAGCACTGTAATCACCCTAATATATGGATGCATTTTCTCCTTTGAGAAAAGCTTCAAGTCCTTTCCTAACATCTGTATTTTGTTTTGTGTTATATACTCATTTGTCTCATTCATTTCCCGGTTGATCTCTTCTAGTCTTTTTTATATACTGTGATGTGTACCATGTTCTTCAATTTGGCCTCACTCATTTGTATTTTAATTGTCAGTGCTTGTTGCAGTCTTTATAATCAGAACGAGGTAGTCTCTAGTGCACTTCTAGGATATAGCTGACCAGTCCTTGAGGAAGGCCATATCTTGGAGAAAAATGCGCGGACATTGTGCACCCAAAGGCCTTTGGGTGCAGCATTTGCACAAAGATATTCCGTCATAATTATTCGTGAATTGCGGTCCGTACTAGTTCTCTTTTGATCTCTGAGAGTTCATCCCAGTTGTTGGTTTGTGCTAGGGTTTGAGTCAGATCACTATCTTGTAATAGGGAGGGTCGTGAAAGAATTGCATTTATCTCTTCAGCTGAGTAGCTCAGGCCTAGGTTTTCGGCCATTTTTCTAGTTCTGTGAATTCTGAAAGCCTCTTGGTTGCCAATCTAATTTGGAGGCGTATGAAAGAGGTGATTACCATATACAATGGTAAACTCCAATTAGGATATTTTCCCCCAGCTGACTGATGCTTAAGTCTGATCAGGAACGAGGGAGGAAGAAGGAGCTGTGATCCATTCAGCTTCCTTATCGTAATACAAAATATCATTGGGGAATGGATCACTTGTACCTGATTAAGCAGGGTTCAGTATTCTTGCCGTCTGTCAATAAAACGCTCATTCACGTATACAGGCCATGAGGCGGTACATCTTGGTTCTCCACCTTGTTAAAAACGTGACAGCATCATCATTGGGTTCCTTTTTCATTGTATGCTAGCCTCCACCAGGAGGAGTAACCAGTGGTTATTGCAGTCATGATCAGTTATAAAAAGGTGAGAGTGCCCAAGTGACATGAGTTATATTAAATAACGACACAATTCGCTGAACTTTACCTTTATTCAGTTTGTTCAGAATGTGGTTAGCTAAAAACAGTATTGTGCGTGGAAAGACGTGTTACCGGTCTAACACACTGGAGTGTTTATGTGAAGGGTCGACATGTTTCAGCCCCATAAAGTGCCCAGAAGGGTCGGTGGGCCTTCTTCAGGACTTTGAAAACAAGCACTGGCGTTGCCAATAGGTCTCGCAGTAGGAAAGTTGGAGCTATTACAATTGCAAATAACAATGCCTTTTATTTTTTGTTTCATTTTAAAAACATAAAGGGCTTTGTCATTTACAAAACCAATAGCTCCAACTTTCCTACTGCGAGACCTATTGTGCACTGCACATTGTGGGTGAAAGTGGCACTGCGTGTGTGTGTGAGTGGCTTTGAGTGAGTTGCGTTGCGTGGGTGAGTGGCGTTGCATGTGTGAGTGGCGTTGCGTGTGTGAGTTGCGTTGCGTGGGTGAGTTGCGTTGCGTGGGTGAGTGGCATTGCATGGGTGAGAGTGGCGTTGCGTGTGTGAGAGTGGCGTTGCGTGTGTGAGAGTGGGCTTGCGTGGGTGTGAGTGGCGTTGTGTGTCCTTAGTCATCAAGACACAATTTGCAGGGTGTGGGCTTTTCTCCAGCAACCTAATGCGTTTTTGGGCATTGTAATGCTGGTTAATTTCAACTGAACCAATTGAAACTACTGGTGGCTCGGGACTTGAAGCGGGCATCCATGGTGATATTACCCATCTGGTAACCTTTTTTCATTCTAATCGCTTTTGAACAGACTGATTTATTGTGCATAGGGAAGCAGGGGTGTAGCTACAAATAGTGCAGCAGGTGCTGTGGCACCGGTACCCAAGGGACCACTGAACCATAGCTATACCCTAGCTGAACCATGGCGATAGTTGTATACCTTCTTTCCTTGCACCAGGGCCCATAGCACCTTTGATACGCCACTGTAGTGCAGAGATGGTGTATGTTTGTGTGTATAGTGTGTTATATCTCAAGGGGACAGTCGCGTTTGAACGGAATGTGTGATTTTTCTCCGGTTGTGTTTTTTTCAGCGGGTTGCTGATTGTGCAAGGAGACAGCTGGTTTGGAAGGGGCGTGAGGGCGTTTGGGAAGGGGGCGTCTGTCCGCAGTGGGTGCGGTTCAGCCCTGTGACTGCAGGGGCAGTGGTGCATCATGATGAGGGTCGTGGGAATCCAGCAGTTCTTCTAGAAAAGAGGGCGAGGGGAAGCATGGTGCGGAGAGGGCGTGGCCTTTGAAAAGATGGATGGTGTGAGTGATGTCTGACTCTGACGCTGGAGTAAATGGCCACTCTAGCTGAAAGCAGCCACAGATGGGGAGGGGCTCTCGGGATTTGAAAAGGTGAGAGGTTGTCAAAATGTAAGAAGGAAAGTGAAAATTCAGATTTTCGAACAACCTTAAATCAACTCTTGTTTGCCCTCCTGTTTCTTAGTTGGGGTCCATAGCACCAAGAGGTCCCATTCAGGGCGCTGTATCGCGCTGCAAAATTGCTGGTGGAACAGAGGCTTTCGAAAGTGACCCCGAGAGACTGTGGGTGGAGGAGGTAGGGCGTCGGCGAGGGAGGCTGTGATGACAAACACTGTGGCGATGGCGGGAGACATTCTGGCGGCATGGGTGGAGGTGCGAGTTGAGGTGCGAGGACCTTTGGAGATTGGGGGCAGAGACTGTGGCGCTGTTGAGATGGCTGTGGTGGTCGTGGGTAGGCTGTGAGTAGTAGCTTTGGAGGGTGAGGGGAGAACTTGGGCTTCGGTGGTGGGGAGATGCTGGGGGCAGGAGAAGACGAGAGCGGGGTTAGTGGAAAGTGGGAGCGGTGGTTTTGGGGCAGGGGTTGGAGAAGTGGTGGGGTGTGCGAGGAGAGCGAAAGTGGGGTAGCTAGGAATGGTAGGGGAGGGGGTCGGGTGGCGAGATGTATCGAGCGCCAAGAAGCAGTGGTTAGGAGAGGTGGTGGAAGAAGAGCAAAGCAGAAGCGATGTGACGGAGCTGGGTTGTGTTGTTGGGACAGGCTCGGCAGTGTATGAGGGGAGAGGTCGGGGTTGGAGTGGGAGAGGCTGCTGCAGTGCATTGTTTGAATAGCACAGAATGAAAACAAGGCTGTGTTTGCGGGGAGAGAGAGGGGAGGTGCTGGTGTGGGAGGGGGGAGGTGCTGGTGTGGGAGGGGGGAGGTGCTGGTGTGGGAGGAATGCTATAGGGCAAGGCTGTGTTTGCGAAGCAAATAAAATGGAAGTAAACCAGAAGGCAAGGCTGTGATTGCGTGGAGAGAGAGGGGAGGTGCTGGTGTGGGAGGGGGGAGGTGCTGGTGTGGGAGGAGTGCTGCTAGGGCAAGGCTGTGATTGCGTGGAGAGAGAGGGGAGGTGCTGGTGTGGGAGGGGGGAGGTGCTGTCGAAAGTGACCCCGAGAGACTGTGGGTGGAGGAGGTAGGGCGTCGGCGAGGGAGGCTGTGATGACAAACACTGTGGCGATGGCGAGAGACATTCTGGCGGCATTAAGCGGGGCTGTGGCATGACGCACAACGTTGCCCCCACTGCTGACTATGATGAGGGGCCACTGAGTCTTCCGTTTCTCACAGTGTTAATTGCGCGTGTGCTGCGTGGGGGCTCCTTACTGTTTGCCCCTTCCTCGGCCGGCCTCACCCCCGGGCCTAGTTTAACCTCCTGGGTTTTGGCTATGTTGGGGGGAGCCTGGAGCGTGATGAAGTCTGGGGGGGGGTGCTTTTGCTGGGGAAAGTGATATGCCCGGTCGATAATTTGAGACTTTTGATAAATCGGGCATGAGTATGGCACTTGACATGGCGCCGGCGCGTGCCGTGGGTGGAGGTGCGAGTTGAGGTGCGAGGACCTTTGGAGATTGGGGGCAGAGACTGTGGCGCTGTTGAGATGGCTGTGGTGGTCGTGGGTAGGCTGTGAGTAGTAGCGTTGGAGGGTGAGGGGAGAACTTGGGCTTCGGTGGTGGGGAGACGCTGGGGGCAGGAGAAGACGAGAGCGGGGTTAGTGGAAAGTGGGAGCGGTGGTTTTGGGGCAGGGGTTGGAGAAGTGGTGGGGTGTGCGAGGAGAGCGAAAGTGGGGTAGCTAGGAATGGTAGGAGAGGGGGTCGGGTGGCGAGATGTATCGAGCGCCAAGAAGCAGTGGTTAGGAGAGGTGGTGGAAGAAGAGCAAAGCAGAAGCCATGTGACGGAGCTGGGTTGTGTTGTTGGGACAGGCTCGGCAGTGCGGCAAGGCTGTGATTGCGTGGAGAGAGAGGGGAAGTGCTGGTGTGGGAGGGGGGAGGTGCTGGAGTGGGAGGGGGGAGGTGCTGGTGTGGGAGGAGTGCTGCTAGGGAAAGGCTGTGATTGCGTGGAGAGAGAGGGGAGGTGCTGGTGTGGGAGGGGGGAGTTGCTGGTGTGGGAGGAGTGCTGCTAGGGGAGGAGAAGCCTGATGCCGGATGGGGGCGGGAGAGCCTGGGAATGCGAGAGGCTGGGCTTGCATGCGATGCGCGTGCATGTACACGTGAACTGCATGAAAACCGCGGGGCTGAAAGCCCTTAGTTTGACGATGTTTTCGCCACTTGAATTCTCGCTCCGCTCGATGCGCTTGCGCACATTGATAGGTCGCGAGACCTAAAAAGGGGGGGGGTTTGCAAAATTGTTGCAGCCAAGGTGAGTGCGCTATAAGTAGTTGAGGTCAATAAGTACCTGTAAAAGTATAAAAAGAAACAACAAACATACAGAAAGCCTAGTTTTGCTATAAAAATACTTTCACAGTAATGTGTGACATCACTCTGCTTGAATTATCTTTCAAAGATATAGGTCTACAAAGAAGGGTCATTCTAGTAGGGTTATGCAATTAAAACGATAAGCAACTAAAGAAATGGCAATTCTTGGGTATATAACCTATCAAGGGGATACGAATTTGTGCTTCCCTATATGAACAAATATTTACTAGTGAAAACATGCTGTGGACATGCAGGTGACACTTCACAACATGTTACTGCAAAATAACACATGTGAAAAAGCACATGCATATAAGACGCACATGCATTAAAAACATCCAACTTCAGTAATTTCATATTAAGGTGTAAATGCTTCCTAAAAGACAAGAGGATATTGCTTACCCTAGATTTTAGGGGGTACCTGCTCGGGTTCTGGAAGGGCGATGATGTCCTATATAGTCACACCCTGGTATAGAAAGAGAAAGAGTAAAAAGACTACGTCATGTGTGCTAAACACAAATTATACCTCGAGGGGTGTAACTATCGGCTGTTTTTGGCTGGTATTCTTATTAATGTGAAATTAACTTAGTGATCACTAAGATGTAGAGATAGTGGTTGTAAAAGCAGAAGCTGGATCCAAGTCGGGGCTTTGAAATAGTGGATGGACAGTGCGTATTAATCCGTAGTGCAAAGTCCATCATCACTTCATCTGCGAAAGTTAGTTTAGGTTTGTGGACGAAACGGTATCCGCATACCCACATGTTGGTTATTGTGGGCACAGTGAATAGATGTACTTAATGTATTCATCTCCCAACTCCAGAAGTATGCTTCATAAAATAGATATACACAATGTTTCATTCCAAATATGATGTTCACATTCATTCCTAAGAACCCTCCTATTAGGTTGTACGTTAGGGCACATTCAAACAATTAAGAACAGCTCTTGTGTCCGATTCCTCGGTTAACGTTTGCATCCAAAAATGGAAAGGATGCACACAGATATGCATGACTCACTTAGGGCCATATGTATCATCATCACCATTTGCGATTTCTAAATTGCGAATTTTAAGAAATCGCTATTTAGAAATCGCTAAATGGTATGTATGTACAAAATCGGTATTCTTTTGCGATTTCCAATCATTCCTTATTTGCGAATTCGCAATTTGCGAATACGCAAATAAGGAATAATTTCCCATTCATTTCTATGGGCCAGGAGGCCCAAAGCAATGACTGTGAAATAATTCTCAATTTGCGAATTCGCAATTTGCTAATCGCAATTTGAGAATTATTTCAAGGGTGCAGGGGTGTCTCAAGGACACCCTGCTGCACCCCTTAAAATTACATGTGTGTGCATATGGCGCACATACATGCCCAATGGGCATGTATGTGCGTCATATGCCACCCTCACAAATGCACAATTGTGCATATTTACAAGAAATCACAAATTACCACCAACTACAAGTTGGTGGTCATTTGCGATTTCTAAAAATGAAATCGCAATTCTAAAAAGCTTCATACATAGCATTTAAGGAATCGCAAAATTGCGATTCCTTAAATGCTTAAGTAAAATAAGGAATCGCAATTTTTTGCGATTCCTTATTTTGCTAACTTTTCATACATTCCAAAATCGGTAAAAAGGCCGTTTGCGATTCGCTAAGGCCGAAATTCTGCGAATTTCGGACTTAACGAATCGCAAAAGGCTTGATACATATGGCCCCAACTTCGGCAAAAAGCCCATCGTACAATTTCAACTAAGCGAGACCACTCCCAGCCACTGGTATGGATTGAGAGTGCATCCGCTCTGTTTCTGAGGCCAGCGTGGACGCTGAATCCGCGGTGAGTGATGTGTGCTGTGATGGCATCACGGCTGGTGCTGTGTGGTTGGTGGGACATGTAGTCCCATTGGTGGCAGTGCTAAATAACAGGATAATGTTAGTCCCCTCTATGGCATCACGTCTGGGGCTGTAAGGATGCAGGGACATGTAGTCCCTTGGTGACAGGAGTATTTTTAGTCCCCTCAGCGAGGCAGACTTTTGTAATTTATTGAGAGCCTGTATTTTACAGAGCCCTGCCAGAGCTTTTTTCTTGAACTTACAAGGGGCATATTGTGAGCAAAAAACAAGAGTAAGAATTATTGTTTGGTGAAACCACTGCAAGTAAGCACAAGTGATGCGTGGTGATTACAAGCATCACGTGTGATGTCATTCGATCTTTGAGGTAATGTCGATAGTAAGCAGGTGAGGGGGAGCTCTTCTTTGACAGCTTTTAAGAGTTTCTTTGTGTGTGATTTGTAGTCCCATACCTTTGAGCAATTGCGTCTTATACGCAAACATTGTCGAACTGGGAACTTCTCCCATAGTGCTCGTGGGTAGAAACTCTCAAAAGGCTGCAAGTAATATGATATTGTGGTTAAATATTATATTAACATCAATGCCTCGTCAGGGGTAGTAAGCGCTATACAAATGCAATAAAAAAATTGCTCTTGTAGACACCTATGTATATCAGTGACACAGCAAGTGTAGAAATGCACTCTAAGCGTTCTGTGTAGAATTAGTTAAAGGTATGTGCATAAATTAAAACAAAAATAACAATGAATGAATCAAAGTTCCGTTTCTACCTCCTGCGGAATTACTGCACAGCATAATGCCTGAAAAAGAAGTAGGTTGAGTAAACATCGAAATGATGCATGGGTGTGTTCGTCGATGCACAAGCCTGGGTTGGGTCTGACTTACCAGGTAAGTGGTCTATTTGCGTCTATTTTCACAACTAATTTTATTGGTTGATTTGTGGTTGTTTTTCTTTGTCTGTTTTTAAGTATTGATGATCTTTCATATGCCTTGATGTCTGTTATGACTTTTGCAGTTATTTTTTTCTGAATATCCTCTTTTACAACATCTTGTCTTCATTTCGTTTAGGGTTATCTCCAGAGTCTCCTCCACAATGCTTAATCATTTAAGTCTGAATAGTTCATTTTTCTGGATATTCCTGTTAATATGTTTTGGGTGGCCACTTTGGCCAAGTAGAATTTAATTTGCTGACACAGTCTTGTATAATGTTTTGTTGATGTATATTGTAACATCCAGAAAATCTAGTTGTTGATGTCCGTTTTTTGGATTCAATCCTGTTGTAATTTTTTTGCAGCCTTACCATATTAGTAAAATGTTATTAATATATGCACCAATATAGGCTGTGTATCCCATGCAGTCTTAAACCAATGGCTATTGTCATTATACTTGTCCCATGAAGCGATAGGCATGTAATCGGCCTATTCGGCTCCCATATCTGTACTTGTACCTTGTATGTATATTTCAATGTTGCAGGAGAAGTAGGTGTTATGTACATTGATTTTTAGCATTTCCAGAATCATGTTGGGGCCAGTATATTGTACACTTCTTGGGGCTAAGGTTTTGAGAATGACATAAATGTAAACTGCGTCTTTAATCGATAGTTTAATTCGTGGCCAAAATACAGTCAGGTTGACAGGTGAAGTCTTGTAGCTTGCTAAGTAAATCCTTTGTGTCATGAATATATGAAGGTAGCTCTTTCCTGAAGGGCAGTTATTATCAGTCTATGCATTCTCTTATTCTGGAGCCAAGTTGATTCCTGAAATGATTGTACATCCAGGTGGTGGTTTAGCAATTTGAATGTTGTTGTTCTTGGATAGTCGGCTGTTAAATATAGCTTTTCTTCTTGCGTGATTAGGTCTACTGTAAACCAGGCTTCAAGTTGATATTTTAGCATTTTACGGTTTGCTAGTATTTGACCATGATCGGTTTTCATATAGTAGGTTGGATCATTTATTGTTCTGTATGCTTCTCTCACTATTTTCTCATTTACCTGTTTCCTTGAAAATAAGGTTGGGGTTATTCTTTATCTATTGGAGTGCCCTCCATCCTTGTTTGATTGCTTTTCTAAATAATTAATGGTATATTTTTCATATAATTTTTCTAGGTCTGTTGTTACTGCTTGGTAATAAAAGGTCAATAAAGTTTCCTTTTGGATCGGATCCACCCTGCTAAATTCAATATAGTTCTGCCAGCGCCATTACGTCAGCACAATATGCAGATTATTTTGCTCACTACTGAATTTGGGCTGAGACATAACCTGCTAGGAAGCCTTATCTTTGCTGGCAAAATGTACATCATGTGAACATGATAAAACTAGGAAGACGATGCGCGCATTTTATTGGTAGATGAGAATAGAAGCAAAACCAGTCATATCTTTACAGGGTTTACTGACACAACGTTGATGTAAAAAATATTGATGTAAAAAATATTGAGTAAAAAATATAGACTCCTATATTTAAACAGCTAAGTACAAAAATATTGATGTAAAAAATGTAGATGTATGAAATATTGACTTTTATATACATACAAAATAAACTAATATATATTAGATATATTAATTATTAAATATACTTTTAACAAAATAAAATACATTTTTATAAAATATAGCAAATAAATATAATTAAAAAAAGAAACGTAAATGTAAATTGATACTTGTATAGCGTACTACTCACCCGCAAGGGTCTCAAGGCGCTTGTACGAATACCGTTGTGGAACCCGTCCTTGCGTTCCCTGTGAGGCGTCCACTCCTGGGCACCCCCAGGGTGAAGGCCAGGCATCCTTAGCGTTGTGGGGGCTGTTGTGGAGATTAAGCAAGCTATTGCCCAGAGTTGCAGAGTGGGACTCTATGATTAGAATAGGCACCGAGGCGAGAATTATCAGGTCAGTGGAATTTTGAGCCCAAGACCCGCCGAGGCGGGGAATTGAACCCTGGTCCCGAGCTAGACCTTTGCATCAGGGTCTGCCGCTCTAACCATTGAGCCACACTTCTCCACGTAGAAACATAATTTGTACATATATATTTACTTTAAAACAATGAATGAACTATTATTTTTAATTTATGTTAAATGTTTCAAATATAAAAAATAACAATATATATTAATGATTTGAAATATAAAAAAATAAAATCATTAATAAATTAAAACAGTAAACTATTAAAAAATATTTAAACTTACATTTCACAACACAATCAGTGCAACAAGAGGGAAAGTGTTGGATATCAAAGGGGCAAAAATAACTATTCCCACTCCAGTGAGTGCAAACGTAGGGTAAGTGTTGGATAGCGAAGGAACTAAATTTACTATTCCAACTCCAGTGAGTGCAACAGTAGGGAAAGTGTTGGATAGCAGAGGGGTAAACATTACTATTCCAACTCCAGTGAGAGCAACAGTAGGGTAATTGTTGGATAGCGGACGGGAAAAGGTTACTATTCCCACTCCAAAGAGTGCAACAGTAGGGTAAGTGTTGGATAGTGGAGAGAAAAAAATTACTATTCAGTTAAAACAAAATAAAAAATAATAAACGTTTAGAAAAATCATAAAAATAAATAAATAATATGTGGAAAATAAAAAATAAATATATTAAATAAATAAAAAGAACACATATTATACTATTAATTACATATAACCAAAGTCTACAAACAATATATAATATAAAATAATACATTTATAAAAAATAATTCTTTTAAGCTAGAAAATATTTACAAAGAAATTATTTAATACATAAATGTATTTATTTTATTTCCTGCCCTATAACACTTACCAATAACAAAACACTTCAATGTGTTTTATTAAATTTACATAATTAACACAATTAATAATCAATTAAAATAAAATAGTATTTATAAAAAAATTGAATAAACATTAATTGAATACACACCCTTTAACACTATGGGGTCGATTCCGATTCGGGATAGAACACCGTCCTACGATTCGTATTTGTAGCAGTTTCCGTACGATTCGTACAATGCTGTCCGAATTGCATAGTACGATCCGTTTACAAAGATTCCGTCCGAATGTTTACGAACCGTATGAAAAACCAGCGAAGAACCGTACGATATGGACTCGGCTAGTGAACCGTAAGATTTGTAAACATGGCGTACGACCCGCCAACTACGATCCTGATCGGAGACCGTTACCTCAATTCGTACGTGAAAACGCCGTCGCAGCGTATGAGCTGCGATTTGTACGGAAAACATCGTGTATGAGCGAGCCGCACAATCAAATAGAAAGTTAACCCCCATCAACGAAGCGCACACGTACCCCGCCAATACCTCGCGTGTGAGAGAGCTACACAATAAAGTATGAATCGAACCCCCTCAACGAAGCGCACACATACCCCGAAAATACGTCGCGTATGAGAGAGCTACACCATAAAGTACAAAACGAAACCCCCCTCAAAAAAATACACGCGTACCCCAAAAAAAGCACGAGGAGTGTTCAAAAGAGTCACACAACACCACTAAATATATCTCCTGTGTACAAAGCAATGTCCTGGCCAGATCAAAAATGGCAAACAGAGGGCCCAACAGGTCCCTTATAACACTCCCACCCAAAAATTCAAAATAAGCCACACCCACAAATGGACCAATAAAAAGGGCCCACATCCACAAACGACCATCCTTTGCAACATACCCATTTTCCTACAGAGACTGACAACACACCAACAACTGCACACATCCACCTTCACACATACCCACAATCATATTCAGACCCACACACCTCCTTCACATTCTGACCCACACCCCCATCCATACACACAGTCACCCCCCAACCACATTTGCCCCACAACATGACTACACCAAAGAATCCAAAGTTCACTAACCAGGAGATGGAGATCCTTGCAGATGAAGTCATCAGAGTTCAGCCACAGCTGTTTGGTCCATTGGTCAGACAGACCAGCATAGCGAAGAAAACACGCATGTGGGAGAGGATCGTCGGTAGGATTAATGCTGTTGCATCCATCAGGCGCACCAGGAAGGAGGTGGTACGATCTGCGGAGGATGGTAAAGCACAAGATGGATGATGACTACGCCAACGCTCATTACACCGGAGGTGGTGGTCCCCGCAGAACAGTACAGTTCCAGCCCTGGGAGGAGAAGGTCATGGCCCTGCTACCACCGGTGGGAGTACATGGAATTCCAGGAGTCGTGGAGCCTGGTGAGTATACAAACAACTCATGTCACATGGGTGGACCACCAGCATTGCCCAGACACATGAGGGGTGGCTGGATATGACTCCCAGCAGTGCCCAGACATAGGTGGGGGGTGTGTGTAGGACTCCCAGCAGTGCCCAGACATAGGAGGGGGGTGTAGCTATGACTCCCAGCAGTGCCCAGACATAGGAGGGGGGTGCATAGGACTCCCAGCAGTGCCCAGACATAGGAGGGGGTGTAGATATGACTCCCAGCAGTGCCCAGACTTAGGAGAGGGGTGTAGATATGACTCACAGCAGTACCCAGACATAGGAGGGGTGGCTGGATATGACTCCCAGCAGTGCCCAGACATAGGAGGGGTGGCTGAATAGGACTCCCAGCAGTGCCCAGACATAGGAGGGGTGGCTGGATAGGACTCCCAGCAATGCCCTGACATAGGAGGGGGATGTAGATATGACTCCCAGCAGTGCCCAGCCATAGGAGGGGGTGTATATATGACTCCCAGCAGTGCCCAGACATAGGAGGGGGGTGTGCACAGGACTCCAAGCAGTGCCCGGACATAGGAGGGGGGTGTAGATATGACTCCCAGCAGTGCCCAGACATAGGAGGGGGATGTGCGTAGGACTCCCAGCAGTGCCCAGACATAGGAGGGGGTGTAGATATGACTCCCAGCAGTGCCCAGACATAGGAGGGGGTGTGCGTAGGACTCCCAGCAGTGCCCAGACATAGGAGGGGGGTGTAGATATGACTCCCAGCAGTGCCCAGACATAGGAGGGGTGGCTGGATATGACGCCCAGCAGTGCCCAGACATAGGAGGGGTGGCTGAATAGGACTCCCAGCAGTGCCCAGACATAGGAGGGGTGTGTGCGTAGGACTCCCAGCAGTGCCCAGACATAGGAGGGGGTGTAGATATGACTCCCAGCAGTGCCCAGACATAGGAGGGGTGGCTGGATAGGACTCCCAGCAGTGCCCAGACATAGGAGGGGGGGGGGTGTGCGTAGGACTTCCAGCAGTGCCCAGACATAGGAGGGGGGTGTAGATATGACTCCCAGCAGTGCCCAGACATAGGAGGGGTGGCTGGATATGACTCCCAGCAGTGCCCAGACATAGGAGGGGGGTGTGCCTAGGACTTCCAGCAGTGCCCAGACATAGGAGGGGTGGCTGGATAGGACTCCCAGCAGTGCCCAGACATAGGAGGGGGCTGGATAGGACTCCAGAAATGCCCAGACATAGGAGGGGGGTGTAGATATGACTCCCAGCAGTGCCCAGACATAGGAGTGGGGTGTGCGTAGGACTCCCAGCAGTGCCCAGACATAGGAGGGGGTGTAGATATGACTTCCAGCAGTGCCCAGACATAGGAAGGGGGTGTGTGTAGGACTCCCAGCAGTGCCCAGACATAGGAGGGGGTGTAGATATGACTCCCAGCAGTGCCCAGACATAGGAGGGGTGGCTGAATAGGACTCCCAGCAGTGCCCAGACATAGGAGGGGGTGTAGATATGACTCCCAGCAGTGCCCAGACACATGAGGGGGGTGTAGATATGACTCCCAGCAGTGCCCAGTCATAGGAGGGGGGGTGTGCGTAGGACTCCCAGCAGTGCCCAGACATAGGAAGGGGGTGTAGATATGACTCCCAGCAGTGCCCAGACATAGGAGGGGTGGCTGGATATGACTCCCAGCAGTGCCCAGACATAGGAGGGGTGGCTGGATAGGACTCCCAGCAATGCCCAGACATAGGAGGGGGTGTAGATATGACTCCCAGCAGTGCCCAGACATAGGAGGGGGTGTAGATATGACTCCCAGCAGTGCCCAGACATAGGAGGGGGGTGTGCACAGGACTCCAAGCAGTGCCCAGATATAGGAGGGGGTGTAGATATGACTCCCAGCAGTGCCCAGACATAGGAGGGTGATGTGCGTAGGACTCCCAGCAGTGCCCAGACATAGGTGGGGGTGTTGATATGACTCCCAGCAGTACCCAGACATAGGAGGGGGTGTGCGTAGGACTCCCAGCAGTGCCCAGACATAGGAAGGGGGTGTAGATATGACTCCCAGCAGTGCCCAGACATAGGAGGGGTGGCTGGATATGACTACCAGCATGTCCCAGACATAGGAGGGGTGGCTGAATAGGACTCCCAGCAGTGCCCAGACATAGGAGGGGGTGTAGATATGACTCCCAGCAGTGCCCAGACATGGGAGGTGGGGTAGATATGACTCCCAACAGTGCCCAGACATAGGAGGGGGTGTGCACAGGACTCCAAGCAGTGCCCAGACATAGGAGGGGGGTGTAGATATGACTCCCAGCAGTGCCCAGACATAGGAGGAGGATGTGCGTAGGACTCCCAGCAGTGCCCAGACATAGGAGGTGTGGCTGGATAGGACTCCCAGCAATGCTCAGACATAGGAGGGGTGGCTGGATAGGACTCCCAGCAGTGCCCAGACATAGGAGGGTTGTGTGCGTAGGTCTCCCAGCAGTGCCCAGACATAGGAGGGGGTGTAGATATGACTCCCAGCAGTGCCCAGACATAGTAGGGGTGGCTGAATAGGACTCCCAGCAGTGCCCAGACATAGGAGGGGGTGTGGGTAGGACTTCCAGCAGTGCCCAGACATAGGAGGGGGTGTAGATATGACTCCCAGCAGTGCCCAGACATAGGAGGGGGTGTAGATATGACTCCCAGCAGTGCCCAGACACAGGAGGGGGGCTGTAGATATGACTCCCAGCAGTGCCCAGACATAGGAGGGGGGTGCGTAGGACTCCCAGCAGTGCCCAGACATAGGAGGGGGGTGTGGATATGACTCCCAGCAGTGCCCAGACATAGGATGGGGGTGTAGATATGACTCCCAGCAGTGCCCAGACTTAGGAGGGGGTGTAGATATGACTCCCAGCAGTGCCCAGACATAGAAGGGGTGGCTGAATATGACTCCCAGCAGTGCCCAGACATAGGAGGGGTGGCTAAATAGGACTCCCAGCAGTGCCCAGACATAGGAGGGGGTGCAGATATGACTCCCAGCAGTGCCCAGACACAGGAGGGGGTGTAGTTATGACTCCCAGCAGTGCCCAGACATAGGAGGGGTGGCTGGATAGGACTCCCAGCAATCCCAGACATAGGAGGGGGTGTAGATATGACTCCCAGCAGTGCCCAGACATAGGAGGGGGTGTAGATATGACTCCCAGCAGTGCCCAGACATAGGAGGGGGGGGGTGCACAGGACTCCAAGCAGTGCCCAGACATAGGAGGGGGGTGTAGATATGACTCCCAGCAGTGCCCAGACATAGGAGGGGGATGGGTGTAGGACTCCCAGACATAGGAGGGGGGTGTAGATATGACTCCCAGCAGTGCCCAGACTTAGGAGGGGTTGTAGATATGACTCCCAGCAGTGCCCAGACATAGGAGGGGTGGCTGGATATGACTCCCAGCAGGGCCCAGACATAGAAGGAGTGGCTGAATAGGATTTCCAGCAGTGCCCAGACATAGGAGGGGGTGTAGATATGACTCCCAGCAGTGCCTAGACACAGGAGGGCGGTGTAGATAAGTCTCCCAGCAGTGCTCAGACATAGGAGGGGTGGCTGGATAGGACTCCCAGCAATGCCCAGACATAGGAGGGGGGTGTAGATATGACTCCCAGCAGTGCCCAGATATAGGAGGGGGTGTGCACAGGACTCCAAGCAGTGCCCAGACATAGGAGGGGGTGTCGATATGACTCCCAGCAGTGTCCAGACATAGGAGGGGGATGTGCGTAGGACTCCCAGCAGTGCCCAGACATAGGAGAGGAGTGTAGATATGACTCCCAGCAGTGCCCAGACATAGGAGGGGAGTGTGCGTAGGACTCCCAGCAGTGCCCGGACATAGGAGGGGGGTGTAGATATTACTCCCAGCAGTGCCCAGACATAGGAGGGGTGGCTGGATATGACTCCCAGCAGTGCCCAGACATAGGAGGGGTGGCTAAATAGGACTCCCAGCAGTGCCTAGACATAGGAGGGGGTGTCGATATGACTCCCAGCAGTGCCCAGATATAGGAGGGGGTGTGCACAGGACTCCAAGCAGTGCCCAGACATAGGAGGGGGTGTCGATATGACTCCCAGCAGTGTCCAGACATAGGAGGGGGATGTGCGTAGGACTCCCAGCAGTGCCCAGACATAGGAGGGGGTGTAGATATGACTCCCAGCAGTGCCCAGTCATAGGAGGGGGGGTGTGCGTAGGACTCCCAGCAGTGCCCAGACATAGGAGGGGGGTGTAGATATGACTCCCAGCAGTGCCCAGACATAGGAAGGGGGTGTGCGTAGGACTCCCAGCAGTGCCCAGACATAGGAGGGGGTGTAGATATGACTCCCAGCAGTGCCCAGACATAGGAGGGGGTGTAGATATTACTCCCAGCAGTGCCCACACATAGGAGGGGTGGCTGGATAGGACTCCCAGCAGTGCCCAGACATAGGAGGGGGGTGTAGATATGACTCCCAGCAGTGCCCAGATATAGAATGGGGTGTGTGTAGAACTCCCAGCAGTGCCCGGACATAGGAGAGGGGTATAGATATCAATCAATCAATCGGGAGTTTGTTAAAGCGCGACTACTCACCCGTAAGGGTCTCAAGGCGCTAGGGGTGGGGGGGGGGTGCAGGTTCCATTCCATCAAGGAGGGGGTCTGTCGAAGAGCCAGGTTTTGAGGTTTCTTGTGAAGATGGGGAGCGATGTTGTCTGTCTGAGGTGGAGCGGAAGGGCGTTCCATGCTTTGGCCGCGAGGAAGGAGAAGGAGCGGCCTCCCGATCTGGTCTTTCTGGTGTGGGGGACCACGGCGTAGGAAAGCTGGGCTGATCGTAGGGTCCTTTGGGGTGCATGGAATTTGAGTCGGCTGTTCACGTATGCTGGTCCGGTGCCGTGGAGATATGACTCCCAGCAGTGCCCGCACATAGGAGGGGGGCTGGATAGGACTCCCAGCAGTGCCCAGACATAGGAGGGGGGTGTAGATATGACTCCCAGCAGTGCCCAGACATAGGAGGGGGGTGTGCGTAGGACTCCCAGCAGTGCCCAGACATAGGAGGGGTGTGTAGATATGACTCCCAGCAGTGCCCAGACATAGGAGGGGGTGTAGATATGACTCCCAGCAGTGCCCACACATAGGAGGGGTGGCTGGATAGGACTCCCAGCAGTGCCCAGACATAGGAGGGGGGTGTAGATATGACTCCTACCACTGGTCAACAGCATGGTGGTGGGTGCATGGCTCTGGGCCAGAAGGCTGCAAGGGGGATGGTGAAAAAGCTTAAACTAAGGACAACCCTTTCACCACTACTGTGTACGTACAAGCCCAATTGCAAGCATCCCATATGGACCAGGTACACACCCATGGACCATGCTCAATGTACATGGAGTGATAAAGTACTGACAACATAGCTGACACTGGGCCATGGTGTATGCTGCAAAATGTCATCCTGTGACCAGTGCAAACAGTAACATCAGGACAACAAGGTCAGATATCTTAAACCGGAACTCACAAACATGGTCATGGCACCATGCTCCATGGGGGGACAGCCACACCATGAGTGAGGCACAGTTCCAAGGCACACTCAAACTACCAGCACAGCCTGTCACACACACCCCTTACATAGACATAGCCAGCTGGGACAGGCAATGTCGTTTTCCACCGTCACCACCCTCATGTAACACCACAAATACAGATTTGATGAAGCATGTAAGCCAAAACATGCACAGGCCTGATTCATAACTCACTTGCACTTATAACACGATGCTATAGCTACACATTACTGACGCAGCGGAGGCACAAATATTACTGCAATGCTGTTGGGTAATGACAAGGTGATGCACATGGGAGATGTGTCACGTTGTAAAGCCCTGCGGCAGAAGTATGTGGACTGGTCATGGTGTGGTTGTGTTGTGGTGTGCATTGGCTGCCTGTCACAGCACAGCAACAGCTCCCAAAAGTGGCTGACTGAAATATTAACAATTTCACTCAGCCACTTCCATGCGCATGCTGCCTCAAAAACGTGTGCATGCCTGAAGCAGACATTAGGATTGACACAACATTATGCAGATAGGGCTGCACAGAGCATTTCTGGATCAGCATTGCACCAGCGACACAAATCAAGCAATGTGCCACTTCCATGGCACAGATGCGGGAAACACCTGTACTGTTATCACACTATGGGGATCCACAGTGTGAAAGTGTTACATCCATGTTGGCATAGGTGTGGTGCACTATGACTGTCAAATCACTGCTGAAAGGCCTGCCAGTGCCATTTAATGTAAATAGACCCTCACATTAAAATGTGTCCTGAACACAGATCAATCTGACACCACCACTGAACAGTGTGAAAAATCTAAAGCAGGTGTAACAGTGATAACGAAAATGTATATGAAACATAGTTTTCTGCATTGAATGCCATTAACATCGTCTGTCTCACACACAGGGCAACGTGCACAATCTACCCCCAACCAGGGGGGAGAAGGATCACAGTCGCAGGCTCCACAGGACCCTGATCCCCCAACAGCGACGCCTCTCATCACTCCATGGATGACACAGACCAACATGGCACCTCTGGATCACAAACCCGTGCAGCAGCTGGATCAGGGGCATCTGCGCCAACCACCACATCCATTCCTGCCACATCCCAGCAGACAGCTCGGAGCCCTGCCCACAATCCACAACTGAGACAGTCTGACAATGAGGGACAAGGTTTGGCGGACACCCAGGAGGAGGCAGACAACACCACCACTGTCAACCCTCAGGGGTCCCGTTGACCCGATGTGCCCACAACAGCAGGCCAGGCTTGTGTGGGCAGGGGTGGTGGGAGTGGCTCAAGGCGGAGGCGAGAACCTGACCAGCAAGCTGACGGGCCCGGTATGTCTGAACTCAGAAACATCATGCAGAGATACCGGCGGGATACCAGGGAGTGGGGGCCCTCATTGCCTTAAAAAAACAGCAGGCCGAGCAATACGCCAGTCAACGACGACACCAAGGAAGGATGGAGGCAAGACTGGATGCGCTCTTGGCGGTGCAGAGGGACATCAGCCATTCACTCCGTCGGATTGCTGACAACATGCAGCATCCTCCCTGTGTCACTAGGCAACAAACATCCAGGCAAACACTGGCAACAGGCACAGGGAGGGAGGAGGAGGTGGATACATCCGACGGAGAGTCCCAGGCATCGTCAAGGCCTGCATATGAGAGTCCCCCAAGGAAGGCGGGTCGTCCACGGAAAAGACGTTGAGAGGCAGAGGGCCATGCACATCCCCAGGTCACCTGGTCTGGCATCTTGCCTTTCTGTGCAACAGCAACACCTTATTGACTGTCACACTCGCCCACATGGACTTGCTCGTCGCAGTGTCACCAATGATGCCATACACTGTGTTCTGGACTCTGTTGACTGAAACTGCAAGGCATCACATCTCCTTATGTGAACTTTGGATTCCCCTCATTTTTGTACAGCACCTAACACCTACTCACATTTCACTCACAAGATGGAGAATAAAATATATATAGCACAATCGGTATTGATGTAGAAGTATTTTTCACCCAGAGTCAGCAACATACGTGTTGGGATATGTCAAAGTATGCCAGAGTGTTGAACAAACACAAGCCATACATACACTGGGATCTGAGTCTGGTTGTGGACACACATAGGTCATAATGTATGATCAACTACATCCATTGTGGTAAAAACTCACACCTGATGGTTACTATCTGCTGGGGGGGTTGCCATAATGCTCTGACAGACAGTTACATGAGAGTCGCATGAAGGTGTACAGGTCATGGGTAATGTGTTGGTGTCCAGGGAGGGACTACCAGGTCTTTTTCTTGATGTGAGAAATCTATCAGCCTCATGCAGTTGTACTGTGGAAGTGATGAATGTTGTCCAGGGCAAGGGTGGCTGGACGGACTACAGGCAACGTGGTGTTGGATGGGAGACGTCCATATTAGTATTTTTTGGTTGTGGTTGTGGTTGTGGAGTGCCTACTGAGTGTGGCTGAGAAGTATAAATGTCTGCCCGTAGTTGACAGTGGCACTCTCAAACAATCAATCAAACAGGATATTTCTAAAGTGCGCTACATACCCGTGATGGTTTGAAGGCGCTGGGTGGAGGGGAGGGGGCTGCTACTGATCGAAGAGCCAGGTATTGAGGAGTCTTGTAAAAGTCAACTGCTCCTGGGTCTGATGTAGGTTGTTTGGGAGAGTGTACCAGGTCTTGGTGGCGAGGTGGGAGAAGGATCAGCCTCAGGCGGTGGATTTCAGGATGCGTTCAACAGTGGGAAGGGCAAGGTTAGCAGACTAGAGGCTGCGGGAAGGGGTGTAGAAGCTGAGTTGGTCATTGAGGTATGTTGGTACGGCGTTGTGTAAGGCTTTTTGGGCGTGGATGTGGAGTTTGAAGGTGATCCTCTTGTTGACGGGGAGCCAATTCAGCCCTTTCAGGTGGTGTGTGATGTCACTGTGTTGGGGGGCGTTGAGGATCAGTCGTACTAAGGCATTCAGGATGTGTTGCAGCTGTCTCAGGAGCTTGGTTGATGTTCCTGCATAGAGGGTGTTCCCGCAGTCCAGTCTGCTGGTGATGAGGGCCTGGGTGACGGTTTTACTTGTGTTGGAGGAGATACTTTTGAAGATCTGGCGGAGCTATCGCAGGGTGTAGAAGCATGATGTGGAGACAGCGTTGACTTGCTTGGTCAAGGAGAGGGTGGATTTGAGGATGAACCCCAGGTTGTGTGCATGGTTGGTGGGTGCTGGGCCTGTTCCTAGGGATGTTGGCCAACATGAGTCATCCCAAGCTGATGGGGTGTTGCTGAGGATGAGGACCTTCGTCTTGTCTGAATTCTGCTCCAGCCTGCTGTCCATAATCCATTCTGCAAAGGCCTTCATTCCCCTGTGGACGTTTGCTTTGGTGGTGTGGATGTTTCTGGTGAGTGATATGATCATTTGGGTGTTGTTGGCTTAGATGATGTTGAGGCTCTGTTGTTGACCAACGTGGGCGAGTGGTGCCATGTAACGTGGGATAGGGACTGCGATTTTTGGCTAGATGGATATACTTCTTATTCTATAGCTGCTCAGACATCAAGCTCAGGGCGAAACAAAGGGGGCTTGTTGTTTTTAATATCTGTAAATGTGAAGGGTACTGTGAAGGTATTAAACACATCATCCCAAAACTATTTAGTTCTGGAGGTTACAATGCCTAATAGTCATAAATGTGTTTACATTAACTTTTATAATACCATACAAAGTATAGTACCAAACGCAAACATCAACTCACTGATGGAGTTCTTATGTAAATATAAGGAGGGTCAAAACACTTTTGTTTATTTTTTCCTGATGGGAGATTTTAATACTCATTTATGTATGCAGAACTGTCACGTCATAGATACCATCAACACTGATATGTTACAGCTACCACACTTTGAGCACTCAGAAAAGGGGTTTGCCCTAGAAGAACTTCTCCTAGAGAACGACTTATATGAACCAGAGTTCTTCGATAAAAAAGAGCGGGTGCCAACTTACAGTGCTAGGGACAGCAATACAATAATTGACTATATATTCATTTCACCGGGATTGTTACAGAATGTATTGTTTTATAATGCTGTTCAGACGACATTCAGTGATCACAACCCTGTTATATTAGAAGTAGATAATAACAATCTGTTTTTATTTACAAAAGGAACAAACATAGATTCAAATAAAGCAGGCTATACTGAATTGATCGTTAAGGACCAGGGGAGGCGGGTCAAATGGAGCAATATCATCCCTGAGGACTTTCTCTATTCTCTAAACTTAAAGATGGGCAAAGAAATTAACATCTGTATGGACCCAACTAGGTTTGAGGGGAATATAGTTCAGTCCTTTGAGAAGATTTGCAGCCAGGTATCGGACGATTTGAAAAGCAACATGAAAAAGAAAGAGAAGAGGGCTAAGGGGTGGTTTGACAAGGAATGCTCCAAATCCCATTGTGAACTATATAAAGCATTAAAAAGGACACCTCGGGACAAACAGGAAGTGGCCAGCTTAAGGCAAAAGTATAAGGCAAATACTCTAAGGCGGAAAAATGAATTAAAAAGACAGGCATGGGAAGACCTATACGAGAAGGCCACACTGAGGGACAGTACTAAATTTTGGAAAATCGTTAATACCCCCTTATTTAACGGGATTGAAAATACACCTCTAGAAGTAAATATCCCAGAACGAGATTGGTTGGATCAGTTTCAAAACATCTATGGTAGCAACCTCAATGCAGACCCTCTTGATCAACCACTGACTGAAACAGAAGAGGTTTTACCCAGTTTCACTATTAAAGAGGTGCAGAAGGCTATTGAGGACACGGCAGGTAAAAAGGCCCCTGGACCAGACGGCGTTCCGGCCGACATGTTTAAATCAAATCTGGGCATGTGGGCAGTGGTCCTCACAAATGTCTTTAATGTGATTAGCCTGAAAGGGACAAAAGCCCCAACATCATGGTCACAGTCCGTCATAATCCCCATTTTTAAGAAGGGACAAAGGGGAGACCCTAGATGCTACAGACCCATATCTTTGTTAGATTCTTCCTTCAAAATACTGGGTAAGGTCATCTTGGAAAGAATCTCAACCTGGGCAATAAACAACAACATCCTGTGTGAAGCCCAGTATGGCTTTCGAACCGGGAGAGGCACAGAGGATCAATGCCTAAACTTACATCTTATTCTGGGCAAATATACAGTAGCATCAAAGGGGATGATATATTTGGCTTTTATGGATTTGTCCACAGCTTTTGACCTAGTTAATAGGTCAAAGCTGTGGACAATACTTCTGGAATTGGGTCTAGACCAAGCACTAGTGAATTTTCTGGCACGAATTCATAGTGATTTGAGGGCGACCATTCGCATGTCCCAAGAAGGAAAGTGTACTGCCTTTTTTAAATCGGGAAGGGGGGTGCCCCAAGGGTGCATTCTGGCGCCAATGCTCTTCTCGCTTTATATTAATTCACTGGGAAAGACTCTGGAGACGGCTTCTATTGATGTACCACGTATGGGTGATTCTTTAATGCCGGTCTTACTATATGCCGACGATACGGTATTAATGGCAAGAACCCCTAATGGTCTTCAACGTCTTTTAAATTCTTTTGGGGCGTTTATGCAAAGCTTGGATTTATTGGTTAACATCGAGAAATCCCATGTTATGGCAATAGGTAAACGAAAGAACAGCATTAAAACCCTTACCTGTAATGGCTCAGTGTTATCCAGAGTCAAAGTTTTTACTTACCTGGGTGTGGTGTTCGATGAGAAGGGGACCTGGGCACCACAAATTACAAGCAAAGCTGCAGCGGTAAAAAGATCGGCCGCGGCCATCCTAGGTTTTGCAAAAAGATTGGGTGGCAAACCTGCTGAGGCAATATTAGCAATCTACAGAGCTAAAACTCTGTCCATTGCGAGGTATGGGGCAGCTATATGGGGATATAAAAATCTGGCCCATATACAAAGAGAAGAGAACCTTTTTTTGCGATCTATACTGGGCCTTCCTAAATCCACCCCAGCTTTTTCCGTACACATGGAATTGGGGATAGGGTACATTGAAGACTCATTGTCTTTGGCCCCACTACTGTCATGGATTAGGACATGGCTTAATCCAGCTTTAATTTTAAATCATGTGATCATTAGGGATTGTATGGGGAGGGAAAAGGTGGCTAAGATTGGTTGGTTACAATATATTAAATTCACAGCAGAATACCTAGGCCGACCAGAGCTATATACAAACCCCGAGAGCCTGATGAGAGAGGATATCAACTGGGTGAAGAAAAATTTTATAGGGAAAAAGGAAGCAGAGAGAGAGGCTAGCGAAATTTCAAAACCAACTGTAAGGGCCCACTACATGATGATTACTTCGTTATCCATTCAACTTTATCTGACGATAGTAAACAAACCTTTTCATAGGTGGGTCCTCACAAAATTTCGATTTAACCAAGCTCACTTTCTGCTAGGAGAATATGAAAAATGGTGTAAGCCTCAAGAAAGTGCTCCCTGTAAATGTGATCACTTTTCTGATCAGGATTTATTACATTTTGTATTCTTCTGCCCCTTTTATAAGGAGGGGAGGGAAAAATACATTAAACCAATTCTGAGAGGTCAAGATTTTATGCAGGTTAAACCTGCCCTACTGTATCTGCAGCTCATGGAAACTACTGTAGTAATGTATGGGGTAGCCAACTTCCTGACAATGTCAATCCGACTAAAACAAAAAAGATTAAGGTTGAATAATTAACGTTGATTGACTTTTTGACTTTAATAATAGGCCAATGTTATCTGTCATTTTGACCCGCGTTAAAAATGAACTTATGATCTGCACGTTTTGCACTTTTTCCCCAGGCTGTTAGTACTTTGTACATATAACTGTAACGACATGCTTGTTTGCCAACATTTTAAATTTTTGTACATTGTAAGGCCAAGTAAGATTGTTATTATTGATAAATGTGATGGTAAAGATGTTTTTATATGAACTTTTCTATTTTTTAATATTAATTTTTAACATGATTTTAATAACTTGTTTGTATGACTGAAACGGTTGCTGTAGCATACTTTTATGATTTTAAAACAATCGAATAAAGTGTCTTTGACTTGACTTGAGTGGTGCCATGTAGATATAGAACTGGACTGGGCTGAGGGATGATCCCTGGGATGCCGCAGAATATCTTGGTGGTCTTGGAGCAGAAGTGTGTGAGACGTACATTCGGGGTACTGCCGGAGAGGAAGGATGTGGTCCAGGCCAGGGCCATCTCTTGTATTCCAGCGTCATGGAGGCGTGCTGTTAGGGTGCAGTGGCAGACCGTTTTGAAGGCTGCTGATAGGTCCAGAAGGATGGTCCTCCTTTGTCCATTAGGATCCAGATATCGTTGGTGGTGGTGATGAGGGCTGTCTCGGTGCTGTGGTTGCTGCAAAAGCCGGACTGGGATGGGTCCAGGATGTCGTTGTCTACTAGGTAGCGGGTCAGCTGTCTGTTGACAATCTTCGCCGTGACTTTGGCGGGGAAAGTGAGCAAGGAGATGGACCGGAAGTTATTTAAGTCATTTGGGTCTGCCTTGTGTTACTTCAGTAGGGTGTTGATCTCGGCGTGCTGCCAGCTCTCCGTAAAGGTTACTGTCTTGAAGGAGATGTTGATAGTTTTTTGGAGATGGTGTGGGATGGCTGTGCCTGCTTTGTTTAAAACATGGTGGGGGCATGGGTCAGATGGGGATCCAGAGTGGATGGAGTTCATGGGCTTGATGGTATGTTTGTCACTGACGTTGAACCAGGCGGTCAGGTGACTGGTACGTGTGGGGGTGGCAGGGGTGGTGGTCTTGGTGGTGGATGAGGGGGTATCGTTGTTGAAGCTGTCGTGGATGTTGGTGATCTTGCAGTCAAAGAAGGTGGCCACTGATTTCCACAGGTCTTGTGATGGTGGAATGTCATTGGTGTTGGAGGTGGGGTTGGAGAGGTCTTTCCCGATGTTCAAGAGCTCTTTGGTGTTGTGTGTGTTGTTGTGTAGGTGGTCCTTTAAGGCGGGCCTCTTGGTAGTCCTGATCAGTTGGTGTTGTTTGCGGGTGGCATTCTTGTGGGCTGTGTAGCTGTCTGGTGTTCAGTCGCAGAGCCAGTTCTCCTCCAGCTTCCGACAGGTGTGTTTGGAGGGCCGGAGGTCTTTGTTGAACCAAGTGGCTTTCTTGTTGTTGTGATTGGTTGCAGAGGTCTTTTGTGGGGCAAGGGTGTGTGTGCAGTTGTCGATCCACTGTATGATGTTGATGGTGGTGGTGATGGGGTTGGTGGGGGCGGTGGGTGGTCCCAGGGCGAGGGTGGTATTCCCTTGGTCCTTGGTGACCTTGCCCCAGCAGTGGCGTGGAAACTGTTGGTTGGTGCGGTGTTTGGTGTGCTTCCTGAAGGTGAAGTGGACGCATTTGTGGTCAATCCAACAATGTTTGGTTGTGTGGTTGACAGAGACGTGGGGACCTGCGGACAACATGGGGTCCAGTGTGTGTCCAATGGCGTGTGTGGGTGTTGTCACAACCTGTTTCAGTCTGAGGTTGCCAAGGTTGTCGATCTGGGCGGTGGATTTGGTGTTGTTGTTGTATTTGAGTTTGAAGTTCAGGTCCCTGAGGAGGATGTAGTCCATGGATGCGAGGGCTTGTGTGCTGATGAGGTTGGTGATGGTGTTGCTGCAGTATGGTGGGCGTCTGGGTGGTTTGAATACGGGAGTCACTCTGAGGCTGGTTTTGGAGTCGGTGTGGATCTGGAAGTGCATATGCTTGGTGGTGCTTGGGGTGTCGTTGGTGTTGTTTGTGACTCTGAGGGAGTCCTTGTGGATGATGGCGATCCCCCTCCCACTCTGTTGGTGGGCTCTCTGCGGAAGATTTGGTAGCCCTCTTGGATGGCAATGGCGATGTCTTGTGCCGAGGGGACGTTCAGCCAGGTCTCCGTCTGGAAGGCAACATCAGGGGTTGTTGAGTGTAGGAGGTCCCAGAGTACGATTGCATCCTTGCGAGCAGAGTGGGTGTTGAGGAGGATGCATTGCAGGTGGTGGGTACTCTGTTAGATGGTTTGGGGGGCTGGATGCAGTAGAAGCTGCAGTTCCAGCAGGTGAAGGTCCTTGGGTGTTTTTGGGGTAGCCCGGTAGCAGGAGTCATTGCATCCGGGGTTGCGTGCGTGGAGGGTGCTGGAATAGTAGAGCAGGCTGGTGTTGTGGTGGCTTTGGGGACCCGGGGTTCTGGCGCTGGGCGTGGTCCAGGTGCGGACGGGCACAGATGGCGTTGCCTTTGGTGCACCTTTAGTGCACCAGTGGTGCACTCGCTATGTACGTCCACTGTGCGGACGCACAGCGTGCAATATTTTAAAGCATGGAGGGAGGTGCATCTGGGAGGCTGGAGCATGGTGGCAAGAGGGCGTTGCCGCAGGGGCAGCAGCGGGAAGGGGTGCGTAGAAGCAAGGGTGGGGTTGTTTATTTTAAATTGCATGAGCACGCCTTAGCGGCTACAATGGAAACACAGGGCACAGCGTACACGGAGGTGAAAGATAATACAAGTTACAAATCATTGTGGAAAGTGCAGTAGGCAACCACAAGTGCACAGTGGAAGGCTGGTCACATTAGTTGTAAAGTCACGCTACACGTAGGCAGGGAACAGGTAGAGCTGTTTGGTGGCAGGGGAACGAGCTGGCCTGCAAGCAGGATCAAGGGTCACTCTTGACTCTAGTAGGTATCTCAGGTGGACAGTTATGCAACGGTGGCAGGGGATGTTGATGATGAGGTGCGCGCATGTGCCTGTGGTTTGGAAATGTCCTCCTGGAGTTTGGCTCTTCTTCCTGTGTAGAGGTTGTTGATGTAGTTTAGGCGGATGCTGTTGTGGACCTGGGTGTCTGTCTGTCTTGACTAGGAGTGGAATTATCTGAAGGTCGGTTCCAGCATGTGTAGGGACTTGCATCATGAGTTAGCGATGGTCTGGATTTGGTGTACTAGATGCAAACATTGATGTAGCAAAGCAGGATGGTGGTGTGTCTGTTCTCCAGGCAGGAGTAGCTCTACCACTGAAACATTTTTTTTCATGTTTAGCTGTGGGCCTGCATGCTGAAGTACTAGTACAATGTCTGAGGAGCAATCAGTAAAGTTGTGTTGCAGCCCAGTGGTTTACGATTTGAACTCAATTTATGTTGAAGCCTCTCAGCTCCATTAGCATATGTTAATCCACTTCCCCTACTGACCCCCTGACCATAAACCACTACAACATCCTTGCTAATATACACTATGAACACTGAAACATCATGTGTAACCCTTAGGTCAGATTGGTCTGTAACCCAGATGTGTGGAGACACACGATCATCCTGCACATCTTTACTTAAGGTAACACAGATCCTGTTTAAGCTTCCGATCATACACCAAGATCTATCTATCAGTCCTGGCAAAGATTTATGTAGAATTTTCTTGTAAGCAACTGATGGCCTTTTTTTGAAGCTAATAGCCTCCTTCAGTACTCACTATCCAGCCTCCATCCTACCTATACTACACAGGTGGCCCTCATACAAATGGCAGACTCTATATGCTGGGATGTAGATGGAGGTTCCAAGGAGGCGTTGGTGATGTCCGACATGTCTACAGCATTTGACACCGTAGACCATCACAATCTTCAGAACCACAAGAAGAACATAGGTGTGTGGTCCTCAGTGCTGAACTGGATATTGTCATAACTATCTGACTGCACACATCAGGTCCGCACCTACAACATCGACTCCTTAGTCAAAACACACAAGTGGGGTATGCTGCAGGGCTCTGCTCAGAGTACGCATACTTAGGCAATATTTCCATTTGCCCACAGGCTGAATTGATTGCCATGTCTAGAGTCTAAATGATATCATATGCAGAGGATCTTCTGATTCTAATCAACGAAAATTCAGGCAGAGCTGCAAATGTGTATATATTTACAACAAGGGGTGGTGAGGGACAGAGTCTCTGAATTAAACAGAATACTCTCACCCAGTCAAGAGATCAGGGCTAGATCCAACACCGTTTTTTAGCTCACTGCACCATCCCAGTTTCAGAACCTGGCTGTATGCAAATTAGTCTGTTCCTGTCCCAGTCCATGATGGGAACAGGGCAAACCAAACTACAAAAGCCAATTCTTACACTGGGAAGGAAACAAGCTACCGGGGACCGGTTTCTGGCATTTCAGCCGTCTTCGGCCCGGCTTGCTTGAATCCTGATGGTGCAATGAGCAAGGGACTCACATCTGAGTATACCCTTCCACGCTTAGGGTGGACAAAAATATTTACAACAAGGGGTGGTGAGGGACAGAGTCTCTGAATTAAACAGAATACTCTCACCCAGTCAAGAGATCAGGGCTAGATCCAACACCGTTTTTTAGCTCACTGCACCATCCCAGTTTCAGAACCTGGCTGTATGCAAATTAGTCTGTTCCTGTCCCAGTGCATGATGGGAACAGGGCAAACCAAACTACAAAAGCCAATTCTTACACTGGGAAGGAAACAAGCTACCGGGGACCGGTTTCTGGCATTTCAGCCGTCTTCGGCCCGGCTTGCTTGAATCCTGATGGTGCAATGAGCAAGGGACTCACATCTGAGTATACCCTTCCACGCTTAGGGTGGACAAAAATATTTACAACAAGGGGTGGTGAGGGACAGAGTCTCTGAATTAAACAGAATACTCTCACCCAGTCAAGAGATCAGGGCTAGATCCAACACCGTTTTTTAGCTCACTGCACCATCCCAGTTTCAGAACCTGGCTGTATGCAAATTAGTCTGTTCCTGTCCCAGTGCATGATGGGAACAGGGCAAACCAAACTACAAAAGCCAATTCTTACACTGGGAAGGAAACAAGCTACCGGGGACCGGTTTCTGGCATTTCAGCCGTCTTCGGCCCGGCTTGCTTGAATCCTGATGGTGCAATGAGCAAGGGACTCACATCTGAGTATACACTTCCACGCTTAGGGTGGACAAAAATATTTACAACAAGGGGTGGTGAGGGACAGAGTCTCTGAATTAAACAGAATACTCTCACCCAGTCAAGAGATCAGGGCTAGATCCAACACCGTTTTTTAGCTCACTGCACCATCCCAGTTTCAGAACCTGGCTGTATGCAAATTAGTCTGTTCCTGTCCCAGTGCATGATGGGAACAGGGCAAACCAAACTACAAAAGCCAATTCTTACACTGGGAAGGAAACAAGCTACCGGGGACCGGTTTCTGGCATTTCAGCCGTCTTCGGCCCGGCTTGCTTGAATCCTGATGGTGCAATGAGCAAGGGACTCACATCTGAGTATACCCTTCCACGCTTAGGGTGGACAAAAATATTTACAACAAGGGGTGGTGAGGGACAGAGTCTCTGAATTAAACAGAATACTCTCACCCAGTCAAGAGATCAGGGCTAGATCCAACACCGTTTTTTAGCTCACTGCACCATCCCAGTTTCAGAACCTGGCTGTATGCAAATTAGTCTGTTCCTGTCCCAGTGCATGATGGGAACAGGGCAAACCAAACTACAAAAGCCAATTCTTACACTGGGAAGGAAACAAGCTACCGGGGACCGGTTTCTGGCATTTCAGCCGTCTTCGGCCCGGCTTGCTTGAATCCTGATGGTGCAATGAGCAAGGGACTCACATCTGAGTATACCCTTCCACGCTTAGGGTGGACAAAAATATTTACAACAAGGGGTGGTGAGGGACAGAGTCTCTGAATTAAACAGAATACTCTCACCCAGTCAAGAGATCAGGGCTAGATCCAACACCGTTTTTTAGCTCACTGCACCATCCCAGTTTCGGAACCTGGCTGTATGCAAATTAGTCTGTTCCTGTCCCAGTGCATGATGGGAACAGGGCAAACCAAACTACAAAAGCCAATTCTTACACTGGGAAGGAAACAAGCTACCGGGGACCGGTTTCTGGCATTTCAGCCGTCTTCGGCCCGGCTTGCTTGAATCCTGATGGTGCAATGAGCAAGGGACTCACATCTGAGTATACCCTTCCACGCTTAGGGTGGACAAAAATATTTACAACAAGGGGTGGTGAGGGACAGAGTCTCTGAATTAAACAGAATACTCTCACCCAGTCAAGAGATCAGGGCTAGATCCAACACCGTTTTTTAGCTCACTGCACCATCCCAGTTTCAGAACCTGGCTGTATGCAAATTAGTCTGTTCCTGTCCCAGTGCATGATGGGAACAGGGCAAACCAAACTACAAAAGCCAATTCTTACACTGGGAAGGAAACAAGCTACCGGGGACCGGTTTCTGGCATTTCAGCCGTCTTCGGCCCGGCTTGCTTGAATCCTGATGGTGCAATGAGCAAGGGACTCACATCTGAGTATACCCTTCCACGCTTAGGGTGGACAAAAATATTTACAACAAGGGGTGGTGAGGGACAGAGTCTCTGAATTAAACAGAATACTCTCACCCAGTCACCTGAGTCCCTTTCTCACTGCTCCATCAGGATTCAAGCAAGCCGGGCCGAAGAAGGCTGAAATGCCAGAAACCGGTCCCCGGTAGCTTGTCTCCTTTCTGGTGAAGAATTGGCTTGGTAGTTTAGTCTGCCCTGTTCCCATGATGCACTGGGCCAGGGACAGACTGATTTGCATATAGCCAGGTTCTGAGCTGGGATGGGGCAGTGAGATAAATAACGGTGATGGTTCAAGCCCTGATCTTTGGACTGGGTAAGAGTGGTCTGTTTAACTCAGACACTCTGTTCATCACCACCCCCTTTTCTAAATCGTTTTTGGCCACTATAGGTGTGGCAGGGTATACTCAGACATGAGTCCCTTTCTCACTGCTCCATCAGGATTCAAGCAAGCCGGGCCGAAGAAGGCTGAAATGCCAGAAACCGGTCCCCGGTAGCTTGTCTCCTTTCTGGTGAAGAATTGGCTTGGTAGTTTAGTCTGCCCTGTTCCCATGATGCACTGGGCCAGGGACAGACTGATTTGCATATAGCCAGGTTCTGAGCTGGGATGGGGCAGTGAGATAAATAACGGTGATGGATCAAGCCCTGATCTTTGGACTGGGTAAGAGTGGTCTGTTTAACTCAGACACTCTGTTCATCACCACCCCCTTTTCTAAATCGTTTTTGGCCACTATAGGTGTGGCAGGGTATACTCAGACATGAGTCCCTTTCTCACTGCTCCATCAGGATTCAAGCAAGCCGGGCCGAAGAAGGCTGAAATGCCAGAAACCGGTCCCCGGTAGCTTGTCTCCTTTCTGGTGAAGAATTGGCTTGGTAGTTTAGTCTGCCCTGTTCCCATGATGCACTGGGCCAGGGACAGACTGATTTGCATATAGCCAGGTTCTGAGCTGGGATGGGGCAGTGAGATAAATAACGGTGATGGATCAAGCCCTGATCTTTGGACTGGGTAAGAGTGGTCTGTTTAACTCAGACACTCTGTTCATCACCACCCCCTTTTCTAAATCGTTTTTGGCCACTATAGGTGTGGCAGGGTATACTCAGACATGAGTCCCTTTCTCACTGCTCCATCAGGATTCAAGCAAGCCGGGCCGAAGAAGGCTGAAATGCCAGAAACCGGTCCCCGGTAGCTTGTCTCCTTTCTGGTGAAGAATTGGCTTGGTAGTTTAGTCTGCCCTGTTCCCATGATGCACTGGGCCAGGGACAGACTGATTTGCATATAGCCAGGTTCTGAGCTGGGATGGAGCAGTGAGATAAATAACGGTGATGGATCAAGCCCTGATCTTTGGACTGGGTAAGAGTGGTCTGTTTAACTCAGACACTCTGTTCATCACCACCCCCTTTTCTAAATCGTTTTTGGCCACTATAGGTGTGGCAGGGTATACTCAGACATGAGTCCCTTTCTCACTGCTCCATCAGGATTCAAGCAAGCCGGGCCGAAGAAGGCTGAAATGCCAGAAACCGGTCCCCGGTAGCTTGTCTCCTTTCTGGTGAAGAATTGGCTTGGTAGTTTAGTCTGCCCTGTTCCCATGATGCACTGGGCCAGGGACAGACTGATTTGCATATAGCCAGGTTCTGAGCTGGGATGGGGCAGTGAGATAAATAACGGTGATGGATCAAGCCCTGATCTTTGGACTGGGTAAGAGTGGTCTGTTTAACTCAGACACTCTGTTCATCACCACCCCCTTTTCTAAATCGTTTTTGGCCACTATAGGTGTGGCAGGGTATACTCAGACATGAGTCCCTTTCTCACTGCTCCATCAGGATTCAAGCAAGCCGGGCCGAAGAAGGCTGAAATGCCAGAAACCGGTCCCCGGTAGCTTGTCTCCTTTCTGGTGAAGAATTGGCTTGGTAGTTTAGTCTGCCCTGTTCCCATGATGCACTGGGCCAGGGACAGACTGATTTGCATATAGCCAGGTTCTGAGCTGGGATGGGGCAGTGAGATAAATAACGGTGATGGATCAAGCCCTGATCTTTGGACTGGGTAAGAGTGGTCTGTTTAACTCAGACACTCTGTTCATCACCACCCCCTTTTCTAAATCGTTTTTGGCCACTATAGGTGTGGCAGGGTATACTCAGACATGAGTCCCTTTCTCACTGCTCCATCAGGATTCAAGCAAGCCGGGCCGAAGAAGGCTGAAATGTCAGAAACCGGTCCCCGGTAGCTTGTCTCCTTTCTGGTGAAGAATTGGCTTGGTAGTTTAGTCTGCCCTGTTCCCATGATGCACTGGGCCAGGGACAGACTGATTTGCATATAGCCAGGTTCTGAGCTGGGATGGGGCAGTGAGATAAATAACGGTGATGGATCAAGCCCTGATCTTTGGACTGGGTAAGAGTGGTCTGTTTAACTCAGACACTCTGTTCATCACCACCCCCTTTTCTAAATCGTTTTTGGCCACTATAGGTGTGGCAGGGTATACTCAGACATGAGTCCCTTTCTCACTGCTCCATCAGGATTCAAGCAAGCCGGGCCGAAGAAGGCTGAAATGCCAGAAACCGGTCCCCGGTAGCTTGTCTCCTTTCTGGTGAAGAATTGGCTTGGTAGTTTAGTCTGCCCTGTTCCCATGATGCACTGGGCCAGGGACAGACTGATTTGCATATAGCCAGGTTCTGAGCTGGGATGGGGCAGTGAGATAAATAACGGTGATGGATCAAGCCCTGATCTTTGGACTGGGTAAGAGTGGTCTGTTTAACTCAGACACTCTGTTCATCACCACCCCCTTTTCTAAATCGTTTTTGGCCACTATAGGTGTGGCAGGGTATACTCAGACATGAGTCCCTTTCTCACTGCTCCATCAGGATTCAAGCAAGCCGGGCCGAAGAAGGCTGAAATGCCAGAAACCGGTCCCCGGTAGCTTGTCTCCTTTCTGGTGAAGAATTGGCTTGGTAGTTTAGTCTGCCCTGTTCCCATGATGCACTGGGCCAGGGACAGACTGATTTGCATATAGCCAGGTTCTGAGCTGGGATGGGGCAGTGAGATAAATAACGGTGATGGATCAAGCCCTGATCTTTGGACTGGGTAAGAGTGGTCTGTTTAACTCAGACACTCTGTTCATCACCACCCCCTTTTCTAAATCGTTTTTGGCCACTATAGGTGTGGCAGGGTATACTCAGACATGAGTCCCTTTCTCACTGCTCCATCAGGATTCAAGCAAGCCGGGCCGAAGAAGGCTGCAATGCCAGAAACCGGTCCCCGGTAGCTTGTCTCCTTTCTGGTGAAGAATTGGCTTGGTAGTTTAGTCTGCCCTGTTCCCATGATGCACTGGGCCAGGGACAGACTGATTTGCATATAGCCAGGTTCTGAGCTGGGATGGGGCAGTGAGATAAATAACGGTGATGGATCAAGCCCTGATCTTTGGACTGGGTAAGAGTGGTCTGTTTAACTCAGACACTCTGTTCATCACCACCCCCTTTTCTAAATCGTTTTTGGCCACTATAGGTGTGGCAGGGTATACTCAGACATGAGTCCCTTTCTCACTGCTCCATCAGGATTCAAGCAAGCCGGGCCGAAGAAGGCTGAAATGCCAGAAACCGGTCCCCGGTAGCTTGTCTCCTTTCTGGTGAAGAATTGGCTTGGTAGTTTAGTCTGCCCTGTTCCCATGATGCACTGGGCCAGGGACAGACTGATTTGCATATAGCCAGGTTCTGAGCTGGGATGGGGCAGTGAGATAAATAACGGTGATGGATCAAGCCCTGATCTTTGGACTGGGTAAGAGTGGTCTGTTTAACTCAGACACTCTGTTCATCACCACCCCCTTTTCTAAATCGTTTTTGGCCACTATAGGTGTGGCAGGGTATACTCAGACATGAGTCCCTTTCTCACTGCTCCATCAGGATTCAAGCAAGCCGGGCCGAAGAAGGCTGAAATGCCAGAAACCGGTCCCCGGTAGCTTGTCTCCTTTCTGGTGAAGAATTGGCTTGGTAGTTTAGTCTGCCCTGTTCCCATGATGCACTGGGCCAGGGACAGACTGATTTGCATATAGCCAGGTTCTGAGCTGGGATGGGGCAGTGAGATAAATAACGGTGATGGATCAAGCCCTGATCTTTGGACTGGGTAAGAGTGGTCTGTTTAACTCAGACACTCTGTTCATCACCACCCCCTTTTCTAAATCGTTTTTGGCCACTATAGGTGTGGCAGGGTATACTCAGACATGAGTCCCTTTCTCACTGCTCCATCAGGATTCAAGCAAGCCGGGCCGAAGAAGGCTGAAATGACAGAAACCGGTCCCCGGGAGCTTGTCTCCTTTCTGGTGAAGAATTGGCTTGGTAGTTTAGTCTGCCCTGTTCCCATGATGCACTGGGCCAGGGACAGACTGATTTGCATATAGCCAGGTTCTGAGCTGGGATGGGGCAGTGAGATAAATAACGGTGATGGATCAAGCCCTGATCTTTGGACTGGGTAAGAGTGGTCTGTTTAACTCAGACACTCTGTTCATCACCACCCCCTTTTCTAAATCGTTTTTGGCCACTATAGGTGTGGCAGGGTATACTCAGACATGAGTCCCTTTCTCACTGCTCCATCAGGATTCAAGCAAGCCGGGCCGAAGAAGGCTGAAATGCCAGAAACCGGTCCCCGGCAGCTTGTCTCCTTTCTGGTGAAGAATTGGCTTGGTAGTTTAGTCTGCCCTGTTCCCATGATGCACTGGGCCAGGGACAGACTGATTTGCATATAGCCAGGTTCTGAGCTGGGATGGGGCAGTGAGATAAATAACGGTGATGGATCAAGCCCTGATCTTTGGACTGGGTAAGAGTGGTCTGTTTAACTCAGACACTCTGTTCATCACCACCCCCTTTTCTAAATCGTTTTTGGCCACTATAGGTGTGGCAGGGTATACTCAGACATGAGTCCCTTTCTCACTGCTCCATCAGGATTCAAGCAAGCCGGGCCGAAGAAGGCTGAAATGCCAGAAACCGGTCCCCGGTAGCTTGTCTCCTTTCTGGTGAAGAATTGGCTTGGTAGTTTAGTCTGCCCTGTTCCCATGATGCACTGGGCCAGGGACAGACTGATTTGCATATAGCCAGGTTCTGAGCTGGGATGGGGCAGTGAGATAAATAACGGTGATGGATCAAGCCCTGATCTTTGGACTGGGTAAGAGTGGTCTGTTTAACTCAGACACTCTGTTCATCACCACCCCCTTTTCTAAATCGTTTTTGGCCACTATAGGTGTGGCAGGGTATACTCAGACATGAGTCCCTTTCTCACTGCTCCATCAGGATTCAAGCAAGCCGGGCCGAAGAAGGCTGAAATGCCAGAAACCGGTCCCCGGTAGCTTGTCTCCTTTCTGGTGAAGAATTGGCTTGGTAGTTTAGTCTGCCCTGTTCCCATGATGCACTGGGCCAGGGACAGACTGATTTGCATATAGCCAGGTTCTGAGCTGGGATGGGGCAGTGAGATAAATAACGGTGATGGATCAAGCCCTGATCTTTGGACTGGGTAAGAGTGGTCTGTTTAACTCAGACACTCTGTTCATCACCACCCCCTTTTCTAAATCGTTTTTGGCCACTATAGGTGTGGCAGGGTATACTCAGACATGAGTCCCTTTCTCACTGCTCCATCAGGATTCAAGCAAGCCGGGCCGAAGAAGGCTGAAATGCCAGAAACCGGTCCCCGGTAGCTTGTCTCCTTTCTGGTGAAGAATTGGCTTGGTAGTTTAGTCTGCCCTGTTCCCATGATGCACTGGGCCAGGGACAGACTGATTTGCATATAGCCAGGTTCTGAGCTGGGATGGGGCAGTGAGATAAATAACGGTGATGGATCAAGCCCTGATCTTTGGACTGGGTAAGAGTGGTCTGTTTAACTCAGACACTCTGTTCATCACCACCCCCTTTTCTAAATCGAGCTGCAAATGTGAGCATCACCACAGTTGGTACTTGGTGTAGTATGTCACTCTGGGGGTGTACCTCACATACTTTTATCAATCATACTCCTGGAAAGTTGGTGTCGTCCTTGCAATGGCAATGTAGAAGTAGTGTTTGGGTCTTAATTACAACCAGGTCACAGTAATGATGGTTCTGTGTTGTGCTGTTATGTGGCTGAGGTAACCAAGCCCAATGTTGTGTTGCTGTAAGTAGCATGTGTGCAGAACAACGCACATGACCTGCTTGTATGGACATGCAGTGTTATGTGTGGCAGTGCGGGGTTGGCAGTATGAGTTGCACAGATAGCCTGCGAAGCTGTAATGTGATCTCTTAGGGGTTGCCTGATACCAGGTGCATGATTGTCTGGTGTTCACTGTGTGGAGGGTGGCAGGAGTATGAGTCCATAGTGTAACCTGTGTCAGTCAATGACCACAGGGCCTTGCACTGTGCACGTTGAATGCGCTGACAGGCCTGCCTTTCTCATGGATGTGGTGCAACTGTGGCACGGACAATCTGCTGTCTGCCCTAAGAATGGATTGATGGATGGTGGAGCATATTGGAGGCGTGTGTGTCCCAGAATCTGGCCACTGGCTTTTGTGGGGTCACTGGGGATGCAGCATCAGGAATGTCCGAACACATGATGGCTGAAGGTGTGAGACACCATGCAAAAGTGGCACACAAAGACAAGGATATTTGCATAGCAGCATGTTACATGTGTATGGAAAGGAAGGAGTGTCTGGTTACTCATGGGTCACTGCTATAAAATGTCAGAACAATCATCAAATATGACGGCATCAGGACCAGGCACCACAAGACCAAGCGGGGCACAGGACAAACAGCGTCAGCAAGTGTTGCATGTACGTTGTGGGTATTAAGCTCAAACAATACATACACAACCATGTATGTCAATCACAATATGGACCATGACCTATTACAAACACCATGCATGTTGAACTAGTACACATAACAACATATGCACAATCATTGTAAAGTATTCCATAGATGACGCATGCACACTGGCAAGAGATCTGCGGTGACAGTAATTGGGCACAATGTACACTTTGGAAAACATTTCATACATAAATGGTGGAAGTTTGTTGTGAGGCCATGCTGCTGTAGGCAATGTACATGGCTCGTTGCATTGCTCAGAAGAAAATAACTGTCATGTAATGAGGGTACCTGTAATGCTGGTGAAACAATCTCCATACGAATGCCCGGGACTGTCGGTACCTTTGATCCTCTGATTTGTTTGATGCTCAAATGGGTCCATCTCCAGATAGCCCCTTAGTCTGAGTATGAATAACAGACTCAAAAGGGAGATCAGGTGAGGGAAGGAGAGAATGGGAACAGCAGGGAGGGAGATCTGAAACAAAGGTAAACAAGCATTACAATTCAACTGTTCTTAGCACTGATTCACATTATACTAATGACGTATTCTGTAACTGTTACACCTGTGTACATTAACCACAGCCACTGTATCCAATTTGTCTGCACATGTTTAGAAATGATAGTACATAACAGTTTTCAACACAGACACATAAAAGAGTTTGCCTCCAAAATGAAGGGGGTCTAACGCTCACCAGGCTGATTCAATGCAATTCGAACCAAACGCTCACAAACTTACTCACAGTGTATGAATGTGGCTCAAAAAATACAGTGAATTGAATGTGTAGCAGTGCTACTCACAAGAATCTAATTACTGTAGTCAGCCCTAGGAATCAGTGCGTCTCATGAATGTAAGATACACATCACCTGCTAGAGCCGTACTTAGCTGATGCAACAAGGAAGGAGATTATTCAGACACAAGGAAGCCTAGCAAGAGCCAAGCATTGGCTCATCAAACTGTGCCTTACAATGACAAACATGACAAGCAGGTATGAGCAAACTCTACAGAGAGTAATGAGGAACAAACCCAGTAAACCACCTCTACCGTGACCAGGATATGCATCACGGCACAAGACTTTTCTGCAATTAACGACAACCGACTGGTGTAACGGAAGTGTTTACATTACCAACACCTCTACGTTTATACGTCATCAGTGCAACATTCCTGGAATAATGGGAATAGAAAGTTGACATAAAGGTACCAAGAAGGCTTGCAAAGCAGTGATCTCCACCGGCACAGATGTTGCGACCTGACAGTGACATTACATACTGGCACAGGGGGCAATGCATCCATACGAACACACTCACTGGACAATTGTCAGAACATGTGGGACCTACAGTGGTCTACACCTTCGCAACATGTCAATAGGTAAACCTAACTGTACTGGCCAACAACATCAATGTGATGAGCCAAACACATCCTACTGCACACAGTGAGTTTGCAAATCCACACAGAGCCTGTGGTTGGGATGTCACACACAATGTAAACCGGTCACATCCGCAATGTCTGTGGACCATGGTATACACACATTGATGCATTCCCCAGAGTCATCAATCAACAACAGATGACTGAGAAGAAGGGTGAGTGTCCAGTAATGGGAGTGTTGCAACAGGCATCTTGATCCATGTTAATGACACATGTATGTATGCTTCAACAACAAGAACAGTAACAGCTCCCACACATTCCCATAGCATACCAACCCAAAAAACAATGTTTAGATATCTTATCAAAACGGACATTTCCACAGGTCTGTGCATGGAACGGTGATTCGACACACGTTGCAATCATCATGATCAATAGCAGGAGTACCAAGATGACACGAATAGACACCAGGCAGAGCGACCTGGGAAAGACAGGCACACAAGGGGACACATTAATAATAATTGCATACAGACATGGTCATGTGAAAATACATCACAATGTAGTACATATGTACATTTCAAAAACACTCATTGCACATATGTGTGTGTCATTACATCATCACTTGTGTGACACATCACAACAAACATCAAAGTGTTCTCACATACAGTCAGCTGGACACACAGTATGCAACACATGCCACTCCATGCCACAAACGTGCACACAACTACCCATTGACTCACCATTAAGAGAAGAAGTTGCGTATGAGCTGACTCCGGATATCATCCTCCCCCTCCTCGTCACTTGGTCGTGCCCAAGCCCTTCATCCTCAACGGGTGGATGTTCCAGCTCATCAGGATCCAAGATGAGTGGCACGGCCTTCTCAACTGCCATGTTGTGCAGCATGCAGCACACAATGAAGATGTTACGCACCTTGACTGGGGCGTATGGGAGGGATCCGCCAGTCTTATCAAGGCACCGGAATCTGATCTTCAGGAGTCCAAACGTTCGCTCAATCACACGCCTGGTCTGCCTGTGTGCATTGTTGTACCAATGGTCTTCAGCTGTCTTTGGGTTGCGGAGCGGTGTCATGAGCCACGGCATGTAGGGATATCCTGCATCTCCCAAAAATATACAGCGTGTTGAAATGTAGGGTAAAGCAATTTTGTCAGAGAAATTTAAAAAGTGAAACATACGGGACAAACAGAGTATATCCACCAACAAGACATGCCTGATCATTGCGCAGCTGAAGCATCATCTGTGGTACCCTGCTACGTCTCATGATGAATGCATCATGGCACGATCCTGGAAAACAAGCACAAACATGGGAAATCAGCATGTTGGCAAGACACACCACAAGGGCATTTATTGAGTGGTAATGCTTCCAATTGCGGTAGGCCTGCTCCTGAGCCTGTGGTGGCACCAAAGCCACATGTGTACCATCAATGGACCCAATGACATGTTGCATCCCTCCCAGGGCATAGAATTCATCCTTGACATCTCAACTCTTTAGGGTTTGGAAATTTGATGAATTCATCAATGTGCTCTAACATGGCAGCTAAGACATCACGTAGGACACAGCTGAACATGGTCTGGGACATACCCCCCACATCTGCAATGGTAAATTGAAACGTACCTGTGGCAAAAAATGTAGGGCTGCCATCACCTTTAGCTTTGGTTGTCAGCGCAGTTGATACCTGTGTAGCGGTTGGAGATGTGGTTCCAGCCTGTCCTTCAAGTCCTGAATCAACTCTTGAGTGAATCTGTAACGACGGATGCAATCACGTTCCCTCATGGTCTCCAAGTCGGGAAAAGGCCTTGGTAGAGATGGTGCCCTGCAGTACATATTTAGGAATAATGTAGAACAACTGTCAGACAGAAATATTCCAATGTACATAGCACATGAAACTTTGCTACTACACATCAAGGTACTATGGGGTCTGGTGTAAGCAATACATCCTGGACACATGTGGCAGCTTCATGGTACTTTAAAAATTACCAAGATGCATCTGTAGTAATAGTAATAAACTTTACATGCACACAGAAAAGTGCAGGACTGCTCTGAGTGAGCAGAGCAAGATATCACTGGAGTGACACACATCGCCAGACCTGCATTAGAAGGTTGTCATCCCATACAGACAGCTGACTGCAAGGCACAGACCCAGGTCATATGGAATATCTATTGGACATATCATACAACTTGCTAATGAGGTGTGTATGTGACAATGCAAGACCACAGCAATTGTCAAGATGCAGACATGTATACTTGTGGATCATTGATGTATGACCCATCAGACACAAAATCCCTAGAAAAGGCACATGTGCCATGGTGTGCGTACATGCAAAACCATTTCAGTCACAACACAGACCCATTAGAGATGCACCCACAGCAGATGCATTATACGGACCCCAAAATGAAAAATCTGCATTAAGAATTACACACACAGTACATTGTTACATAGGGACCTGATTAGAGTCAAAATGAAAACTGATAAATTGCCACGGTCCCTGCCATCAAGTGACAGGTTCCGGAAGTGATGACTGTGCAATCCCAGTGCTTCTGTGCATGACACCATGTGCATGATGATACACAGAGGACAAGTGGAAAGGTGATGTGTAACACATAGTGCCCCATCACACACCACATGTGTCACCAGGTCATCACACATCAATTGAGCAAAACATGAAATGATATGCTGTGCTATATCAGTGCCTGCCACTCCTAGGGCCTAGCTCATGTAAGTATGAAATGACAAGAACTTGATAGACATCCTTGTGTTAACCGTGCTGCTACATCCCTAGCATGTGTGCGCCTCGTATCACTAGCCATACGTGACCGTGTGCAACGTACCATCCCCCTGCTTTGACTCCAGCATGTGAAACGCACTGTGTAAAACGCATCGTAACCCTGCATTCACATCAGCGTGTGAAACGCACTGTGTAAAACGCAGCGTACCCTGCATTCACATCAGCGTGTGAAACGCACTGTGTAAAACGCATCGTACCCCTGCATTCACATCAGCGTGTGAAACGCACTGTGTAAAACGCATCGTACCCCTGCATTCACATCAGCGTGTGAAACGCACTGTGTAAAATACAGCATACCCCTGCATTCACATCAGCGTGTGAAACGCACTGTGTGAAATGCATCGTACCCCTGTATTCACATCAGCGTGTGAATCGCACTGTGTAAAACGTAGCGTACCCCTGCATTCACTTCAGCGTGTGAAATGCACTGTGTAAAACTCACCGTACACCTGCATTCACATGGGCGTGTGAAACGCACTGTGTATACCGCATCGTACCCCGAGAGTGCGTGTGTGTGTGCAGGACATTTCACCATTGTAATGGTGCCATACGTGAATGGACCGTACCCCGACAGTGCATGCGTGTGTGCGGGACGTTTCACCATTGTAATGGTGCCATACGCGAACGGACCATACCCCGAGAGTGCGTATGTGTGTGCAGGACGTTTCACCATTGTAATGGTGCCGTACGCGAGCGGACCGTACCCCGACAGGGTGTGCGTGTTTGCGGGACGTTTCACCATTGTAATGGTGTCATACTCGAGCGCCCCGTACCCCGACCGTGCGTGTGTGCGGGACGTTTCACCATTGTAATGGTGCCGTACGCGAGCGGACCATACCCCGAGAGTGCGTGCGTGTGTGCGGGACGTTTCACCATTGTAATGGTGCCATACGCGAGCGGACCGTACCCGACAGTGCGTGCGTGTGTGCGGGACGTTTCACCATTGTAATGGTGCCATACGTGACATGAAACGCACTGTACACGTGAGGGGATCTCAAAAAATGCTCTGGGTACACTTAGGGGACAAGTAGTAGGCCCTGAATGCAGCCTGGTTGCCATGGATACTGAGATTTGGATGTGTGATACAGGTGTCCTGCAAAAGTCAGTTGGTCAACAAAATACAATGTTGCAATTTGATTGTGGAGGTGGTGCTCAAATTTTAAACCATGCACATGTGTGTTAGGCCCTTAACATTAAAGGGATTGGATGAGAGGTAGGATGCAAAGTGATCTGGCCTATCACACTGTACTCCTGAGACTGAAAGCCCCTCAGCAGCACAGATTTAAGGCTGCATGTGGCTGTGAGAGAGCACTTGCCTGCACAACATTGGAGTGAACCACACTGCTGCTATCTCTGCATTCCCTGGACCATCATGTCACATACGGTGGAGACGGCACCTGCATTCTCTGATGAGGAAAACCAGGCCCTGCTGGATGCCCTCCTACCACAGTACAGCAAGCTGTATGGGAGACCAGGGGAGCAGGTGAGTGCTGAATGCACTAGCTGTGACTGTGCACCTGTTGTGTGTGTGTCACAACAGGCATTGTGTATTGGTGGGACAGACATGCTATGTGGTTTTGAGAGAGTCACAGGGGGTGTACATGGTGGTGTCGCTCATGCAGAGCTTGATGTAGTTCATGTGTGTTCACTCCTCAATTGCATTGTGCTTACTGTGACATTCAATGCATTGTGAAATACACATTCAGGCGTGCAATACCTTGGTGGCTTTATTCACAAATGTCCGGAGATATAACAGCGTTTCCCCCAGGCTGACAGCTGAATGTACTCACAGAAGTTCATGACTTGTGGGGACCTGTGGTGATATTCAAGAAATAATGTTTCTGACCTCATGGACATTGAAGTATGTGAATGTTCCTTGTCATCTGGGTGAGTGTGTATGTGATGTGTTGCACCGGAGCTGCATGGAGTATGCATCAGCTCTGCCCATCTGATGTGACAAGTGAGCAGTGCTGTGTGCCTGACTAGCAAAGTTAGCATGACACCTGTTACACCTCTATGTGAAGTGGCACATGTGCAAACGGATGGTTGTACCTACTGTGGTCAGCGACTGGCAAATGATCTGTGCCAGTGTGTATCTGTCTGGTCTGGTGAGGGTTAAGTAGATTAGGAAATTTGACTGCTTGCCACATGCTATCCCACACCCTGTAGTTGCATGTGTTGTACAGTGTGTGCCATGATCAGGGAGTGTGTTGCCCCCCTTATGCCATCTGTTGTCTTTCATAGGCATGTAGTGCATTTGGGTTTGCACACAGGCCAAATTCACATGTACAATGGTGCAAGTCCTGTCAGCATCATATGGCCTGTTCTCATCATCAATGTAGTGCATGTGTGTTTCTGGCACATGGAGCATGTGTAGTGATGTTGTTTCACTTTCTCTCCCTGACAAGGAGCTTGCCCCCCCTGGAGCTCAGCTCCCTAATAGGGCCAGCTCGCACTTCTCGAGCACAAGAGCAGCTCCAGCCTGCCCATTGTCATTCTGTCTGCGGCTGATTGCCACATACAGAATGACAATGGGTCAGTCTGGGCTGGCACAGCATGTGGTGGCCTCCTCCAGCCTCGGTCCAGGGCAGGGCATTGGGTCACATAGAAGTGCAAAAAAATGCCCATGCTGCTGCTAGGGGACAATCCAGTTAATGGAAGGAAGGCAGTGAAAGAAGTTCAAAGGAAAGGAATATAGTTATAGTATAGCAGTCATTGTTGCTGCTTTTTTATTTTGTGCAACTAACAACCATTGACAAAGCCAATAGTTCTGGCTTGTTGTAGGTGTAACGTTACTTGTTCTAAGAGTAACGTTACTTGTTGTATTATATATCTGGATGCAATGACAGAAGCAACAAAAATACCATTCGGGCGGCCCATTATATTAAGCACAGATTTTTAGCTTATGTGTTTTAGGCCACGCATTTCTTTTACATCAAGCACCCTTTTGAAGAGACCCCCCTAGTTTTTTCATCCCACTTAAAGCTCTGGAAACACCACCATGTCACAGTCGCCCCATGTCAAGGCACTGTGCATCATGCATGACTCATGCCTTCCACTTTTTCAGATTGCCTATGTGCAGGGGCATAGTGAACCCTGCTCCACCCCATCCCTTGCTTTAGGAACTACAGCGAGGGTGGAGTTCTTGATAGGTCTCATAATTAATGTGAAAAGGGGAGTGAGTAAGTAAGTGAAGGGATGGGTGGATGGATGGCTGGATAGATGAGTGAAATGATGGATGGATGAGTGAAAGGGTGGATGACGGGCGAGTGAATAGCTGGATGTATGAGTGAAATGATTGATGGATTGATGAATTGATAAGTGAAAGGGTGGATTGATGAATTGATAAGAGAAAGGGTGAATGGATGGACAGATGAGTGAAAGGGTGGATGTAAGGCTGGAAGAGTGAGTGAAAGGGTAGGTAGATGGACAAAAGGATGGATCGATGAGTGAAGGAGTGAAGGGTGGATGGATGAGTGAAAGGATGGATGAATGATAGGTTCAATGGATGGATTCATGAGTGGATGACTAGATGGGTGGGTGGATCGAAGGATGGATGGCTAAGTGAAAGGGGAATTGAAAGAGGAAGGGGGATGGATAAATGGATGACTGAACGGGTGAATGGCTGGATGGATGAGTTGATGTATGGGTGGAAGAGTGGATGGATGAGTGTATGGATGGAAAGGGTGGATGGATGAATGAAGGGTGGATTGAGGGATAGATAAGTGAAATGATGGATGGAAGGAAACGTGATGGATAGGTTTGTAAATGGATGAATATGGACATTGTTGGGCACACAGATGGAAGGGCAGAATGAATGATGAAAGACTGAGTGATGGATGAAAATATGATTACACATTGTAAGCCCCATTATCTTAAGCAACATTTCTTATACATTGACTTTCCAATTTATATGAGTGATTGTCTCTTTATAATATGTGTGTGTTGTAACGCACTTCAAAACTCTGCCCCACATACTTGGGATGAGTAGCACTATAGAAGAAATTAAATACACATGAGAGAGGATCTATGTGAAGATGAGGGGTGCCATTGGAGGGTGGTATCAAGGCCAGACTGGCCGGACCGGGCATCAGGTGTTTTCTCTGGGAGCTGGAAAGGTGGGGGCGGTTTTGTTACCACAATTTTAACCCTTTGTCCTGAATTTTTGTCCCGAATTTTGACCCTTTGTCCTGAATTTTTACACTCACTGTCCTGAATTTGCACCCATGCCAGTTGGTCACCCTGGACATCATGGCGACCCCTCCAGGTGCCGGTGGTTGGGGGGGGGAGGCGGTGATCCTCGGCGTTCAGATGGAAGCAGGGGGCTACCAATGACAGAGGCGACAAGTGCAGGCACCCTGCAACCCACTCATCACAACCACATGAAGGTAGAAAAGAACCCAATCAGCTCGTCGACCCAACTTCCAGAAAAAACCTTTCAGACACCATGGAAAGGCAGCAGCATTTGCTGTCTGCGAGTCTGTCAAATTAGATTAGTACAATAAACCCATTTGAAAAGGAAACTGCATTCAATGTCTGCCCCATCACGGTCACCACTCTGCGTCTTCAATCCCTCGTTCACCCCTCTTTTAAACCTCACGTCAACTTGTCTCCCTCAAATTTCGGGAGGGGGGTACTTCATCCAGCCAAAGCCATGTGCAGAGTGGAGATGCAGGGGCTCTAAGTAGGGGTGAAAACACAACAAAGCCTCATTACCAAGTAAATGGTCTTTTAAAGACCTGTGTGAAGTACTCGGGTGCGGCTGTGTGTGTGTGTGCTGTGCATGGAAGCTGTCTCAGACAGGCACACACATTCTTATAACATTTACACCCCTCAGAATGACAAATCACCACCTCTAGCTGCCTTGTCATGGGGTGGGAGTGGGAAGATGTGCACAGCAGGGGTAAAGGGATGGCCAGTGCAGGTGACGCTTTTCTTTTGTATAGGAATGTCTGCTGGCATCATAGCCCAGGGTTTTCTGTCTGTGCACTTGTATGGATGTGTATTCCATACTAGTGCACAGACAGCACACCCTAGGCTATGACGCCAGCAGGAATTACTTTACAAAGGAAAAGTGTCACCTGCACTGCCATCCCTTTCACCCTGCTGTCTGTGCACTTGTATGGAATACACATCCACGGTGCTGCTCACCAGATAAATGGTGAACAGGGCCATGGATCTGTCTCTTTTTGCATCCTAGGGCACCGATGAAGAAGCATAGGAGGCCCATGCAAGGAGAATCCAGGAGACATTTGACCCACACCTATCTAGGAAGTGAGACCTTCGGGAGGGGCTGGATGGCAGGACGACAGTGCTGCTGATCAGCCCGACTCCACTGAATAGTATCAGAAGAGCAGGCAGCAGTTTTTATGTAAGTTCCAGTAACTTTAATGCATTCTACAGCATCACCAGCATTACCTACTGGCTGGATATCTAGGTTACGGTGTTTTAGACTTACATGCATGGAAACGTCAAGGAGGACAGTCCCCTCCGAATATGCAAATGTAGTGTAAGCTTGTAAGGGCAGATTTACAAGCCCCTTGGGCCACTTTTGCGTCACTTTTCCTGTGTTAAAAGTGACGCAAAAGTGGTGCAAGGGGCTTGTAAATCTGCCACGTAGCGTTCAGCTTTTGGGATGCCAGTGGGGTAATTTTAGGGTTCAGGATGGGTATGGGTTTTGGGGTGGCAGTGATAATTTTAGGGTTCAAGGTGGGTATGAGTTTTGGGGTGCCAGGGGTAAGTTTGGGGTTCAGGCCGGGTATGGGTTTAGGGTGCCAGGGGAAGTGTCAGGGTTCAGGGTGGATATGGGTTTTGGAGTGCCAGGGGTAATGTTAGGGTACAGGGCAGGTATGAGTTTTTGGGGGGCGGGGTTAATTTTAGGGTTCAGGGTGGGTATGGGTTTTGGGGTACCAGGGGGTAATTTTAGGGTTCAGGGTGGGTATGGGTTTTGGGTTGCAAGGGGGGCATTTTAGGGTTCAGGGCGGGTATGGGTTTTGGGGTACCAGGGGGACGACAATTTTAGGGGCCAGGGCGGGTATGGGTTATGGGTTTAGGGGTATAAATAAATAAACAGTTAGAATCCACTCCTTGTGATTGAGGGTGTCTCCTCCACAGTTTTCAGACTGGGGACTAACACTACAGGTCTAAATGACAATATCCCCTGGGGTCAGTCAACATAGAATGGTGCCCTGATGAATGACCTCTTCAATGCGGCGTAAAAACAATTTATGTAAACAGAGTGGTTCATAAAAATTTCCGGACATTCCCCACATGAATATCTACCAGGCGAACCATAATCTGCATCTTTCACTCGTCCTTAGAATATGTATCCACTCATCCTGGTAAATATGTATTCTCTGTCCATTTGCAAAAGAAAACGAGCAAAGAATGAAACGCAGGATTATGAACAAAGTGGGCTTTTTTTCCAACAAAATGCCATGCACAGCGCTTCGTTAGGAGGAAAAACATCATTCGGTTTGCCATAACTAACCATCATGAAATATCAGACAAGCGCAGGATAGCGCATGCGCATAACGGGTAACAAAGACACCCATAACAGCGCATGCGCAGCAGGACAAAACATACTGCATGGACGCATGCGCGAAGGGAAGACACGAGCAAACAATGACCGCGAGCAAGGAACCGACAATGCCCTTATATGACCATAAGGAAACCACAATCATGCAATTAACTAACTAAAACCGACAATGACCATATATGACCATAAGGAAACATGAATCATGCAATTAACTAATTAACTTCAACCCGGGGAAAGGGTATAAAACCCCGGTTTCAAAATTCCTTCTGGGATTATCACCGGAGCCACGAAGGGATCGATCGGGAGGTATTTCCTCGTAGAAATCGTGAGTAGAAAGGTCTGATGACCGTGAGCACTACCACCACTACATGAATGTAAGTAAAACCAAGACCTGAATATGCCTTTCTTTCTCAAACAGGTGCTAGTTACCACACCAGATCGTGGCGTTTTGGCTCATGAGGTTTATCTGCAACTCCAAAACAGTATGTTGTAAATATGTAATGGCATGATATCGATATTTTTCCTCCTCACTTTACAGGGATATAACACAAACTTTATCCTTTCCCTCTTTACCAACAATGGTGTTACGACCAGAAAATGATTTAAAAACACCTGATCAAAAATTTCCCCATTAAGTGTGTGTGCTCTATGTTGTGTGTCAGTAAGTCTAGTGTGTTTTTTAGATAAAAAAAAAATTCCCACTATGAGCACTGGAATGCGGCTATAGTTTGTCACCTGTAACCACTGGACATTTTACCTATGGATATGGAGAGAGAGACCACCAGAATTTTTTTTTTGTCTTCTTTCCTTTACAGGTTGATCAATAGACAAAGTCTTTTTTTGCTAGGTACATTACTTTAACCTGCACTGTAATTTTTCCTCACTTTTATTAGAAAATTCTGGTATTAGTTAGAGAAACGTGAGTAAGGTGGGGATTTGTGCACCCCGTCCTGAAGAAGGTGCTTCTGGCACCGAAACATGTAGACGCACACAAAAAGGAGGTAACGCACATTGTCAGCGTAGTGACCTCCCACCCTCATTTTTACCAGCACCAGCCCGGGGGCTTATTAAATAATTTTTAGTCACCCCACGAGCCAGGTTCTTTTTAACTATCACTATTTCCCAAACCCCACTATACACTCACATTTATTTAAATGACCCCCTCACCAACACCACACATAGTCTAAACAAGTGCTCCCACGTCTCCGTAGGTCGCAGCACGCCGTACCCCGTAGAGGGGTACGATGACCCCGATGATGAAGCATGACACCAAGGGGCCTGTTGGTGTGTGAGGGGACCTAAAAACATAAAGGTGTTCCCCACTGTGGAGGAGACACCCTCAATCACAAGGAGTGGATTCTAACTGTTTATTTATTTATGCCCAGGGAGAATGAATCCATTCTGATCTCTCTCTCTCCCCCCCTGTTTGTTAATTATGGGTTTTGGGGGTGCCAGGGGGCTAATTTTAGAGATTAGGGAATGTGTGAGTTTTAAGGGGCCAGGGGGGAAATATTAGGGTTCATAAGTGTGCTCTAATTGTTGTCCAGTTTCAAATGCAGAATTCACCACTTTTTCTTTCTCAGCTTGGCCTGAGCATTACCCGATCCTGATTGTCTGCCATTTTAGCCCCGCCCCTATTGATTAACATTAGCCACGCCCCTTTGTTTGCTAGGTTAGCCCCCCCTGGAAAAATTTCTGCGGATGCCCATGAGATCAGGCTTTGCATCAAACGTTATTCGTGTTCGCTCTGTAATGCCTTTGGTCCACCCAAATAAAGCCCTCACGATGAAAAGTGCACAAAGGAGCTCAAGGCACTATCTGTGCTGAAAAAGGGCACCTTTCCATCACAAAATACCTTTGCTGCTGGAAAGCGCATACCTTATCAAGAGTTTGCACCCTTTTTATGTATATGACTTAGCGCTCTGCAAACCCTTAATAAATATGCCCCAAAATTTTGTGCACATATAATTTTCACTGATTTTAGCAATTGCATCCATATGAAGATGAGTGAAAATTGTACACTGCGCTGTTTAGTGAGAGCAATTACCTCCATATGAGTACGAGTGCAAATGCCATTTGTGTATGTAATTCCAAATGTTTGAAATAATTGGGATCAAAAACACACCTAAGACCTGGGGACCCATTAGGATGTCGGGCGGATTGCTCCCGCCAGGCTGGCGGTAGCCACCGCCTGCCTGGCGGGGGTAATCCGCCCGACCTCCTTCCCTGAATTCCCCCCGCCATATTACAATGGCGGAGAAAAACACCGCCCGCCACTTTTCCACCCCGGTCGCCTTGCGGCTGGGGCGGAAAATGTTTAATATGGTGGCGGTGTCTATTACAATGGGCTTTGGTAGATGCCTTTCCGTGGCAGCATCGGCATGCAGTCTTCACTCTGGGGGCCCCCTGCGGGCCCCCAGAGTGAAGTAGGGGTGGGAATTGCACATGGGGGGGTACCTGTGGTACCCCCCTTCATTTGCATAAACAAAGCGGCAGACATTTCTAGCATTGTGGCGGGCGGTGCTGAGAGCACCGCCCGCCACAATGCTAGAAATGCAGGATGCGCCCGCCACAGTGGCGGGCACATCCTAATGCCACCCCCGCCCTTATGGCGGGCGGTCCCAAACCCCGCTAGGATGACGGGCGGATAAAGTCCGCCTGTCATCCTAATAGGCCCCCTGGTGTAGATCTTATTTACGCTGCAGTGTTTTTGCACCTTTTATTGCCACAAGTTGTTAAGTGACCCTATGAGGAGTCTACCTAGTGAGTTTAGCAGGAGGGGTGCACCAGAAACATTTTAAGGCTAACACCAACCTCTTGTTCTGTTTTTGAAAAAAATGGTAGTTATCAGACAAAATTACTTTGTGAAATATACAATTTAATTGCAATTGCTTTTCGGGCATTTCACAGTGATTTTGCTGTGATTGCATGCTATTATGCCAGTCCTGCCAAGTACACCTTGTTCCTAACAATAACGTAGTACATAGCGGGCACTGAGAGTGCAAGATGAGGACATAAGCCAAGTGAGAAACAGCCATTTTCTTTGAAGCAGTATCTGAAATTCAAACACATGCTTCATGGAAATCATAAATCAGGATTTTGTGTAAACCTTGCAAGAGCATTCTAACTATCTGGAACGAAAAAACGTAAACAACTTTAGATCAACCTAGCCTATTCCAAGGGAAGGAGCCAGTTCACAAAGTAATTTCCGTCATATCGTTTTCTTTTGTCCAGAGGGTTAAATCTATTAGGGTCAGTGCTTATTTTGTAAAAAAAATAAGTGCTGGGGCTCTCGTAATAAGGCTACTGCAGCTTGCACCACACATTGCCCCTGCCACGTTGCCAATGATGGTAACTACACAAATACTAACCATCACACTTCTACAAGTGTGACAATTCAAACTATTTCAGGCCTTCTAAGCTCTAAGAATGGCTTGGGCGGCAGGTAATAGTCATTTTTAATGTATACTGAATTAATAATTAACTGTCATTGCCATCTTAGAGGGGGAGGGGAAAACAAACATACTATTTTCACTCCAATCTTAACCATATTGGGGAAAGTGTTGAACTTTGAGGTGCACATTTACTATTCCCACTCCACATTGTGAAAACTGTTGGACATTGAGGGGTTCAGATTTACTAATACCACTCTAAATGTAATCTCATTGGTGAATGTGTTTTCTTCCTAAAGGTCGAGGGCCCGATTCACAGAACTAACTTAAGACAAAATCCTAAACTTACTACGTTTGTTATTCACAGAAGTTAGGATTTTGTCTTAAGTTTGTCTTAAGACAGACTTAAAACAGACTTAAGACAAAATCCTAACTTAAGTCTGTCTTAAGTCTGTCTTAAGACAAACTTAAGACAAAACCCTGACTTTTGTGAATACCAAAAGTAGTAAGTTTAGGATTTTGTCTTAAGTTAGTTCTGTGAATCGGGCAATAAAAATGTTCTATTTCCACTCCGAAGTTTGCCGCATTGAGGAAAGTGTTAGGCACTGGACAGCTCAGATTTACCATTCCAACTCCAAGCATGACCACATTTAAATAATGGTTAGACTTTGCGGGGGGGGTTCAAATATGCTGGGGAAAGAGTTGGACTTTTTGAGGTTTGATCACTATTTACACTCCAAACGTAACCACATTGGTGAAGCATTGGACTTTGAGGGGTTCAGATTTTCCAATCACCCTCCAAGCATACCTACATTGGGGAAAGTAGTGAATATTGACGGGTTAAGATTAATTATTTCCACTTCAAGCGTAACCACTTTGGGGAAAATGTTGGACTTTGGGGGGCAATATTTACTATTTCCATTCGTAATTTAACCGCAAAGTGTTGGATTTTGAGGGAGTTAACATTTATTACTCCCTCTCCAAAATTACCACACTTGCCAAAGTGTTGGATTTTTTAAGTGTTTATATTTCCTATTCCCACTCCAAACTTAACCACATTGGAGACAGTGTTAGAATTTGGGCAGTCCAAATGTACTATTCCAACTGCAACCATAACCACTCCGGAGAAGGTGTTGGACTTTGGTGGGGAGGCACATTTACTATTCCCACTCCAAACTTAACTACATTGGGAAACTATTGGACTTCAGGGATACATATTAACTATTCCCACTCCAAACCTAACCACATTTGGGAAACTGTTGGTCTTTATGGGGTTCAGATATCCTTTTTGTCTTCCATACCTAACCACATCAGGGATAGTATTGGACATTGATGGGTTTACATTTATTATTTCCACTCTATACCTAAACACAGTAGGGAAAGTATTGGACTTTGGGAGGAGATATCAAAATTACTATTCCCACCCCAAACTTAACCACATTGGGAAAGTGTTGGGCTTTGGTGAGGGTTCAAATATAATATTCCCACGCAGAACATAAAAACATTAAGGAAAATGCTGTACTTTAAATGTTACTAATTGATACCATCAATTTATAATATATATTACACTTAGAAATCATGACATAAATACTTCCTAATTATCCCCAATAAATAAAAACACAATAAAGTGAGCTGTGATAACCACCTAAAAATTATGAAATAACAATGATTTACTATGAAAAATCTAATTAATAACTGAAAAAAGGTTACAAAAATTTAATAAACGAATTAAAAAACAAGAACACATTTTTTTATTTTTTTTTATTTTTTATTTTGTCCTCATATTTGCCCTTGGTGACCATATAGTAACAGAAAGATAGAGGAGATGACAGGTACACTGACCCAGATATACTGGGGGGGGTGGGGGGGGGGTATTAGCGATTCCTACCGGAGTACCCCGCAGTGCATAGCATCAACCTCTTATTCGTCACGTGGTACCATCTTGACTAACATGCTGCTATATAATACCCACTTCGTAACCGAAATCACCCTTGTAGGGTATGTGTAGCCAAAGGGGACCAGTTGAGGAGACCCTTCCAAGCAGCGTAATCATAGGACATGGGGGGGAAAAAAACACAAAAAAAACCCCATGCTATTATATTCCATGATTACCAATTCAATAGAAGCCAAAATCTTCTCTTATTTGGGTTCCCAGCTCTGATCACATCTAATTTTGACGTCTGTAGCATAGAAGCACGCCAATCTGTTAGAAGTGGAGGTGCCTTATCTTTCCATTGTTTACATATTTCTCTTCTAGCCAACAAAAAGCCATAGAAGACCAATTTTTTACCCATGCCACAAAGCTCTGGGAAAATGCCAAAAAAGACTAACACTGGGCAAGGACTGACTTGAGACCCTACAGCCAAGGAGAGGGACACGCAGATTTCATTCCAGAATGATGTTAGGGATGGACACTCGAAAAACATATGTACATCTGATGCGGCTACCAAACCGCATCTGGGACAAGCAACCAGAGCGTTATTAGGAAATTTTGATAAACGTAATGGAGAATAATACGCCCTATGTAATGTGAACAGATGGTTGCGATGAAGCCATGAAGGTTTCACAATGTCCCCCAGAATTTTAAACGATTCTAGCCACAGGCTCTCCGTATCAATATTAGTGATATATGTGTCCCAGAGCGAGTGGGGGAGCAAAAATTCACCGTCAGTCTCGTCTATCATGAGGTTATACCAAAATGTGATCTCTTTCTTAAAAGGTAATTTATCTATCAGATGGGATACCAGATTACTCTCAGCACCTATTTTAAATCTGCCCCTACCCTGACTTTGAGCGTGAGCCCAGCTCTGAATTTGAAGGTATTTAAATCTTGAGAAACGCGTTCCTATTATTGAACTCAAAGCCTCCCATGAAAATAACGTGCCTTCGACAAACAGGTCCCCCCATGATGTAAGACCTGCCTCTCTAACAGGTAGAGCTAGACTATCCAAGAGCCAAGAGGGAGAGCCCAGAGAATCCCAAAGTGGAGCCCTACTGTGATAGTAATCAAGTCTGAATGCACGTCTAAAATTACCCCATGTTCTAGCTAGATCCCTCAATACCTTTAGCTTGACTTTCTTGAAATATTTGGGGTCACCAAACTTTAACAAAAAATTTGCAGGCCTAACTTTTTCCCCTTTAAGAAGTGCTGAAAATATGGGGAATGTACAGTTAAGTTACATGTAAGTTTAAAGGAACAAAAACTGAAAAAAGTAAGATTATTGATGTATCAGACAGCGGACATGGCACTGTCGTGCGACTGGACTCTAGCTGACAAGGCGCCGCCGGTCCTCTGGATGTCGGCTGATGGGCTGTGTGCATCTCACAATGTTGCTGTTGACAGTAGTTGCTGAACGCCGGCCCATGAGGATGTAGGCAAGCAAGCTATTGATGATTCTTGATTTGTCTTGTATGTAATGAACAAAAGTGCAATAAAATTCTTACACCAAAAAAAAAAAAAAAAAAAAAAAAAAAAGAAGTGCTGAAAATAGTTTCCCACACCCAGTGCAATTAGGGGTCTTTAAAAGCATCCTGACGTGAGAGAGTTGAAAGGCCCATCCATAATATTGCAAATCTGATGCCGCAAGACCCCCTTTTTCTCGGCGACGTCTTATCTTCTTCCAGGCCAATCTGGGTGTATGACGGTTCCATATAAATGTGTTTATTTCGGCTTGGAGTTTTGCAATCATGGATGGATCAAAAAAAAGAGGGATAGTGCTAAACAGAAACATAATCTTAGGTAAAATAGTCATTTTAACCAGGTTAGACCTGCCTAAAAGGGAGATAGGGAGAGCTGACCATGTTCTCATCAACCTACGACACTCCTTAGCCACAAGAGCGAAATTTAAGGGGACGATCTTATTAATATCTGCATAGATGTTTAAACCCAAATACCTCAGGATAGAGCTAGGCTGTGCCCCTGCCACCGGCACAGGATGATTCCAAACCATGATATCGGTTTTAGAAGCGTTGACTTCATAGCCGGATACTGCCCCAAACTCTTCTGCAATGGCTATCGCTGTTGGAAACGCCAAGCTCAACTCGGATGAGAAAATGAGAACATCATCCGCATATAATGCGACTTTCCGCTCCCACCCTTCAAAAATAAAAGGTTTAATATTAGGGTTATCACAAATTAATTGGGCAAAAGGTTCTATATATAAATCAAACAAAAGAGGGGAAAGGGGACACCCTTAGCGGGTTCCGCGCGTAATACTAAATGACTCTGTTAGTTCCCCATTAACCAATAATGAGGCGGAAGGGTCTTTGTATAAAAGTTTTACAGCCCGCCTAAAATTATCACCTAAGTTAAACTTTCCCAGGACCTCCGATAGGTACACCCAATTTACACTATCAAAGGCCTTTGTGGCATCGAGCGTGAGAACTGCCAGAGGAAGAGATGCAGACGTGGCCATGTCTATTGCGCCGATGAGGTCATAGGTCAGCTCATATAGCTGCCGGTCCTTTACAAATCCCTTCTGGTCCATGTGCAGGATGTTATTTGCCACCGCTCCCAGTCTATTTGCCAGCACAGATGCAAAAATTTTATAATCTGTATTGAGAATTGAAATCGGCCTATATGACCCACAGTTAGTTGCTGGTTTGCCCGGCTTTAGGATCAAAGTTATGGAGGCCTTATCCCAAGAAGAAGGGGGCAAAACACCTTCCAGCAGGATATTATTAAACAGGTCCGTTAGATAGGGAAGGATTGTTGAACAGATTGCTTTATAGATTTCAGATGGTAACCCGTCTGGTCCTGAAGCCCTACCTTTTTTGCTATTAAGAACAGCCGACCGTACTTCCTCCAATGAGAAAGGGCACTCCAGGGCGTTTCTTTGTTCTGGTGATAAGGCAGGAAGGGAAATCCCTGACAACCATTCCATTGCTTGATTTGGTTGTACATTCTTGTCCTCATGATATATTTCGCTAAAAAAGCTCCTAAAAGCCCCACTAATTCCCTCATCAGTAGAGTGTATTACACCATCCTTACTAATGGAACTAATATTATTTCGGACCCTGTCTGTCTTCGCCTTCCAGGCCAGGAGCTTACCCGCACCTTCCCCGTATTCAAAGTGGGCCAATTTGCTGGCCTCCCATCTCTCCAGGACCCGCACATTCAAGACTGAGGAAAGATCTCCTTTTAAAACCGTTAGCTTATCCTGCAAGTCCTCTAATGTGGCCCCAGATGCTACTGGGTACCTATCAATTTCTGCTTGAACTCCCTCAATCTCCAATTCAAGCGAGGCTACTGATTCCCTGTATATCTTGTTTTTATATGCAGTTTTGTTAGTTAGATACCCCCTTAATGTAGATTTAAACGCATCCCATGTGATGCCAGGTGGGGCAGAACCCTGATTAATCTCCCAAAAAAACTTAACTTCCTGGTTTAGTGCATCTGTAATGTCAAATGAGGCAAGGATTGATCTATCGAAGGACCAGTTTCTTAGAGAGGCCCTGGACATGACCTCGAGCTCAAGAAGGATGGCTGTATGGTCAGAAAGATGGAAAGGTAAATGACACACTGATTTAACCTGTTTAACCAAGATATGACTAATCAAAATGAAATCAATACGAGACTGATGGTGAAATTTATAGTTCCTGAAAGTGACCCCCCTTTGAGACCCATGAAGTGTCCGCCATATATCATTGTAATTTAGTGCTTTCATGTTGTCTAACAAAAAAATCCTAGTTTTAGATAAAGTTTTGGCCCTATTGGAAGGTGATTTATCCAGCACAGGGTCAAGGACTACATTGTAATCACCTGCCAAGATAACCGGCTCTGGGAATAGGTATAGTTGTGAGAAGAGTGTGGATAGAACTGATGGATCATCCTGATTCGGGCCATAGTATCCTACTATAGTAAATGGCGAACCAGAGATAATAACTGAGGCTATGGCCCATCGGCCGTATGGGTCCACCTGCTTAGAAACCAACCTCGCCCTAATAGATTTTTTAAAAAGGATGACCACTCCCCTAATATGTGATGATTGTGATGTGACAACACCGAAGTCTATCCACCTATTCTTACCCAACAGATTTAGTATTTCGGTTTCTGCCAAATGTGTCTCCTGGAGCACTATTATTTGCGCTGCCGAATCTGGTAAATATTGCATTATATAAAGTTTCTTCTTGGACAAGTTCGAAGACCATTAGTGTTCCAGGACAGAATGCAGAGTTTATTCATTGTGATAGAGTTCCCACCCGAGCAACAAAATCACAAGGACCAATGACCAATCTTGCCATACTCCCGTACATAAGTTATGTGATAGCTTACACCTGTCTTTCACCTCTCGAAAATGTTTTTGAGGACGTTTTAGAGGACAATTTTTAAGTTTTCCACCCCCCCTAATCCCCCTCCCACTCCAACCCCCCCTCCCTCGGGAAACCCCCACTCTATCTATCTGGAAAACCAGAGAGATAGCACCCTGCTATGGACTCCAGCTAGAACCAACCACAAACCCCGGGGACAATAACCAAAGAAGGAATCAAGAAAACAAAAATTTAGAGCCCTGAAACATAGTACTCTATGCTAAGTGAAATTACCCCCCCTAATGAGACCCTTAAGTTAGAGCGACCACCAAGCCTGTCACTATGCGAACCAGAATGTGATAACCAGTACTAGGGCCTAATTTTTTTTTTCTCTCCCCTTTCCCTTTCTCTTCCCTCTTCCCCCTTCCCTCCCATTTTTTTTAATTGTGTATGTTATCTTTTTTTATTTTTTTAAACATTTTTACCCACCACCATTTTATTTTGATAATCTCCCACTTTTTTTTTCTATTTCTATTTCATTAAGTCATGTGCCTGTAGAGGATCTCTAACCTCTAATCTATCATAGAATAGATGTTAGTACGCCTGTCAAAACCAGAAAAAGAAGGAAGAAAAGCCGCAAGAGACCCAGCAAGGTAGATATGAAAAAGCCCAGGCTACTTAGCTGGCCCGACCCCCTACTCATGGTCAGCAAAAGCTCATCTGCAGCCTGCACTGATCTTATATTATGCATGCTATTCTTGTACATAACTCTTAATGCTGCCGGAAATACCAACTGAGCAACAGCCCCATGGCTTCTAAAGGCCTCCAATCTCTTGCCTAGCTCCCATTCTTTGTCGAGTGTGGTTCTGGATAAATCCGATCTGATCTGAAAGTTGAACCCCTTAAGCGTTTAAGACCTTCTGTTTCAGCGCAATATTCAAAATGGATTCTTTGACAGAATAGGTAAGAAAGTTAACCAGAAACTTTCTAGGTTTTACCCTCTGGGGGTTCCTTCGGAAAGGCTCTCTATGAATGCGCTGGATGTCTAAGGCTATTTCCTGTTCGGTCAGGTCTAGTCGCAGTGCTTCCTTTAGCAGAGAAACCACAAATTGCTTGATATCTGATCCCTCTTTCTCCTCTGGAATATTCAGAATGCGCAAATTGTTCCTCCGGCCGTTATTTTCTAATGTCTCCATCCTATCTGACAAACTCTGATTCTCTTGTCTAAGGCCCACTATTTCCGCCTTTGTAGCGTCCATGTTGAAGGTCACTTCTGTAACCGTATCCTCAAGGACTTCTGTCCTAGTGGTAAGGGCGCCAAGCTTATTATCAAGAGATTCACAAAAGCAGCGGATATCAGCTTGGTTTGATGCAGAGGTCTCAAAGCCCTTTTTAATGTCTGCGGCCAATGTTGAAAACATTGCCTGAAAGGAAGCCTGAAGTGTGGTGACCAAATCCGTATTCGAAACATGGGTAGCGTCGTAGGCAGTGCCTCTACCTCCCCCAGCCATTAGACCTGCCGTTGAACCTGCTCCTTGAATGACTGACTGCAAACTCAACCCAGACGCGACAATAGGAGGGGCAAAAGGGAGTGGGGGAGCCAGTGGAGGAGCCAAAACCAAGGAAAAAGGTGCAGGCAACGCCAGCTCACTCGGGACATGACCATCCACTAAGTCGGCTCGGCCCGTCTCTCCTGACCTTGGGGAGATCTCTTGATCCAAAATGCTGTCATTATCATTATTGTCATTATTGTCATTATTAGCATTGTTACTGGCATTATTACTATTGACAGTGGCATAGTTGCTATTGTCATTGGGCCCCTCCACACCTTCTAGTGTAAGATTAAATATGGTGTCGTCCGGACTCTCCATATTCTCCATAGATGACTTTTGAGCTTCATTAGTGGCCATCCGTACTTCCGGGGTAAGATCACCTACTGCCTGACCCTGTGGACCGGGGGGGTGTTGTCACCCAACAGTACCAATTGAGGCACCACCTTAAAGTAAGATCGCAGTGAGGGAGTTATTTTTGATGAAAAGGCAGAATTCTTCCCTTTAAACTTTTTTGCTAGCTTAGGGGTGTACGCCCGTTTCGCTTTAACTTGCCCTGTTAAATATGTTGACAATTTTTTATTATCAGCAATAATGCTGGTATTAGTGCCTGCAGGCGACTTTAAGGTCAATTCCCCCTCTTCGCTATTGGCACTAGTGGGATCTATATCCTTCACCTCGCTTATACTTATACCAGCGTTAATATTGGAAGATTTGACTTTAAATAAGGAGTTTTGGGATGCAGACCCTTTTAAAAGTTCAATGTCTTCGGTGCTTTTATCAGTAATTACACCCATACATTTCCCTTTTCCTCTCGTACTCCCTTTCCCCCTTCCTCTACCCCTCCTAGGGACCCCCCCAGTGATTACTAGTTTGCCAACAGGTTTCACCACGCCTTCCAAACTTCCCACTTCAACCCCGTTACTGCAGATATTGCTCTCGTTATTCTCGTTCTGGTACTGGTGTTGATGCAGGGCTTGAAGCTGCTCTTCCTCCAGAGCCTCACACTCCTCACACTGCTCCTCCCGTGCAGTGGCAGCAGCAGGCGTAGGAGCAGCCAAACAACGCCGCTCGAGCAGAGCTCCCCGAATGCGGCGACCCCTCCTGAGCTCCAGGGGTCCACCCCCCTGCCGGGAAAAGCGGGGGCTCCTTGGAGCACACAGGCTCCTGTAAGCACTCGTCCACTGCCACTGCCGCCGCCGCTGCAGGCTTTACAGGCTCCTCCCCCAAACACATGAAGAGCGGGTGTATGGCGAGGAGACACCGCCGTTCGAGAATAGAAAAAACACAGCTAACCTGCTAATCCGCTTAATCCGCTATTATTAGAAAAATACTGAAGCGGAACAGTGGAGCGTCATGCCGTGGCTCAAATGTGCAGATTTTCGCCTAAGTGGTACGTCCCTAATATCAGCACACGCGGGAGCCCATAAGCAGAGCACCGCCGCGGCTCAACCAGCCGCCGCCATGTTTTTTAAATGTAACATTAAATATCATATATTTTAAACTTCCGTTGTAGAGAAATTACAAAAACACCTTCATTCACAACAAATACATGTATTACAATTAATGAATCTAAATTATTTACATTAATATGACTAATATATTAATATATTATTAGAACTGTTAATAAATATACCAATATTTCTAAAAAAATGACATGTAAAAGTTTAAATTTGATACAAATTAAAAAATATATATATATCATAGTTTTATTTAAAAAAATAACTGCTTAGAAAAATATTTAGAATGTAAAAAAGCAACAATTTTAAAGACAAGACATTAAACATTACCACCTAGCCTATTCCTCTATAAACCCAACATACAGCTCCTAAAATTTTATACAGAACAAAATACAAACAATTTAAAATCAAATACAAAGTATTAAAACAAATAAAATAACCCAAATACACCTATAAAACAATAAAAGAATATAAATTACAACTATATTACGCACACCTATATATACATGTGTATATATATATATATATATATCACAACTCCCTTTGCAATAAAAGAAATACACAACAGTGCTGAGTCTGCTGTCAAATTAATGTTTATTGCTCATTTGCGGAAGAAAACAACAACACTTTTCCCATGATCATGATGCCAATCGTTTCAATGATTGCCAATTTAAACATGTCATCATAAAAAGATATTTTGGGAAAAAATATCATGGAAAACGTAAACCATGCTTTTCTAGATATAATGTGATCAATTACATTAAAGATCGTATTTTATATATATAAATAAATACTTTTTTAACAAAGATATTAAAAAATATTTAAGAACGATAATCTTTGTTGAGATATTCTCTACCATGTACTTTTGACATCATAATATTTAAAACACAATATTTGTGTCTCACAATAAATAGTCTTTCTATGATATTTTATTGATACGCAGCATATACCACAACTTCTGTCAGTAGCAAGAGTAAGTGCATTTCCCGGACAGAAATTGGGAGGGAACATTTTGAATAGGAATGTAAAGCAATAACGGGCCTTATTAAGAGTTTGGCGGATTAAATATTCCATCACAATTGTGACAGATGTCCTGCTCCTCATATTGCAAGTGCATTATAGCCAATGACACTTGTAATACAGCAAACAGCATCTCTGTTTCGTGTTGACAGAGCATACCATAGACCAATCTTTAAATAAGGCCTTTTATTCCTTTGTTCTTATGTACTGTGTTGATACTAGGGGGGCTATTATAATGTCGGGCGGATAGCCACTGCCTGTATGGTGGTGGCGATCCACCGGATATTATTACATGCCCGCCACCCATTTCCCCAGCCATATTCGGATGGCGGGGGGGACCCCGGTGGACGGAAAGACTGTCCGCCGGTTTTCCGCCGGTCACACAGGTGGGCGGGAAAGGAGCCTGATATGGTGGCGGTGTCTACAAGACACCGCCATCCATATCAGAATGCATGCAGGAAGTCGCCTTCAACGCTGCCCCCAGGATGTTGAGGTGTGGGGGGCACATTGGGGGTACCTATGGTACCCCCCTGCATTTGCATGGAAGACGTGGCAGGCACCGCGCGGTGCCTACCACGTTGTGCATGAAAATGCATATATGCCTTTTTTGTATAGCGGCGGGTGCTGCTGACAGCAATGCCCGCCGCAATGCAAAAAATGCGGTATGCGCCCGCCAGTGTGGCGGGCGCATCTTAATTACCCATGCGGGACCGCCACACCCTTAGCGGGCGGTCCTATTTCCGGAGCGATGGCGGGGGGATCATAATAGACCCCTGGGAATAACACCTGGGCCAGTATTCTCTATAAATACTATCCCAAATATACCTGCTCCCCATACTCTATGTGTGATGATTAAAAGCAGCAGCTGTAACCCAAATGCACAAATCGATATATTGATTTAGTGATAGACTCAATGTACTTAAGCCTCAACTTCCTTCATGAAATAAGTATCCTTGAAAACGGGAAAAAAATTGTCAGGACATAAACAGAGAGCTAGATTAAACAGAAAATACCCATGCCAGTTTACATTCTGAAATGGAAGAGCAAGCTGTCAATGCATTAAACCAAACACAAGCATGAAAATGAATACCATTCAAGCAAAAGACACACAACCTTATCATGTATCGTTACTAAACAAATATATAAAGGACACGGTGATCATATGTCATGTTGCCATGCAAAATATATGGAAAACACGAATGAAATGACTTTACATTTCAGTGTGTATGCAAATGTCTTGAAGCACTAAAAATGACCAAAGCAACCACTGCATTTCAACTGTGTGTAAATTTAACATAGGAAGGGGACATAGGCGACATATGAAAGACAATATTGATGTTATATATATGTATATATGTATATATCCAGTTAACACTTAAAGGTGCTTCCAGGCACCGGAAAGAGAAAAGGACAACTCCTATTTTCTGATTTTGCTCGCCGTGATGGCGTTTTATTTTTCAATCAAAGGTGTATAGTAATGAACTCCAGGCTGGTAGATGTATTTTAGAAGTATTTATTGAGGGAGTCATATGTCCAGTAGAAGAGCCCCACCAGGGAGCAGCCAGCATGCTGCTCAGCCCCATCATAACTGTCCCTTTCTTGAGAGACACTCAACATTCTATATCACCTCATCATGCTGTAAGATTCTAGAGGCAGGGCATAAGATGAATAAAGATATACAGGCATAGACAGTAGTGTAAGATACTACATAGTGCAATCCAGAAATGAAGTGTTTCGGCCAATGCAGTGGCCTTGATCACATGAGCGCGTTACAAGTTAGTGACGTATATATTGGTTACCCATACACCATGTCACATTGAGTCTGTGTCCAGCATAGAAATAGAGGAAATACTTTGCACATTTCAAATGTAAACAAAAAATGCACTGAACATTGAATTGACGACAGTGCACTAGTGTAACAGAATACAGGCGTAATTAAAAGGAAATTCTGTTCTATAAATAGGTCTTTCGTAAGGAATATATAATAACGACAATTCATAAAAATGTGCATGTTCGTTATTCACATTACCATAAAACCTGCCATTGCAAAAATAGATTATAAAGTGCTCGAATGCAGCCATAAAATATGTATTAGCAGTAAAAGTCAGGCCATGAACAAATGGGAATTAAAAAACCCCATGATGTTAAAATTCCAATCATTTCCTTGTAGTAGTATTCTGTGTCATCTTCAGGAAGTTATTAAGAGTACTAATACTCGAATCTATATGAAAATGAGGGATCTCATCTTAACCCCCAGAATCGTCAAAGTGCAAAAGTACTACGTGCAGACCTCAATGAACTGTGCAAATGTGCAAAGAGATAAAGTGCAAAGGAGCAATAAGTGAAGCTAAAAACTATTGGAAAAAGCAGCATAATATAAGTTATATTTCATGAGAACTAAATCGATAGTCTGATATGCGTAATCCTAAATAGAGCCCATTCTCAGTAACGACCCCCTCGTGTGGAACTAATGATATGGTGGACCCTTTAATGTCCAAACTAATAATAAAAAAGCTCCTAAGCTGGTGTCACATATACCTTAATAGTGAACATTCCTAACACAACTAATGTCTAACAGTACAATGTTATAAATAACTAAAAACCTAGATCAGTATTGCATTACAATATACACATCAGGTTTGAGTTGAAAACTACAGTATAGCTACAAATAATAATGTAAATCCTCACAGATGTTCAATCCACGAGGGGCCTTACTGTCGAGTTCAACAATATATTGAGTTTCCAACTGTCTAAGCTTTTTTTCTCGATTGTATCCACGTTTGTTAATGGGTTCGCTATCTATGACAAAATATTGGAGTACATTTAGATTGTTAACGTGTTCCAATTTTATATGTCTCGCGACAGGGTACGTAGGATCCGAATTGTTAGTCGCACGTAATTGCTGCAAAATTCGTGCATATACCTGCAGTTTAGTGCTACCGACACACAGCGTAACCCACAAATACACTGCAGGACATATACAGCAAAATCTGTGCGACATGTATAATATCCTTTGAGTTTGATTGAAGTGTCAGAAAAGGAGTGGAATAGGTCGTAGTGTTCACCCCAAATTTGCAAGCACGAAAAAATGTGCTGCACTTAAAAAAACCTCTTTTGGGGGAAAACCAACTGCTTTTGATGTCTAATTCTGGGCTGGTTTTGACAAGATCACTACGCATGGAATGGGCCTTACGATAAGTGTAGTTGGGTTTGTTGGGCAGTATTTGCTGGAGCGTGGTATCAGTGAGGACTATAGGCCACTGAGTGTTGATAATGCTTTTAATGGCATTGGCCTGTCTACAATAGGTCGATATGAACCTGCAGGGGACATGTCCTGCGTTGTTGTGGCACATTGTTTCCCCTGCGATTTCAGGTGGAGAGATAGCGGTGGTGGCTAACCTACTGACAGATGTCAGTAATAACTGTCTATCCTTGCTGTTAACTTTTTTCATAGCTTCATCCAATATCTTTGAATTGTAGCCTCTCTCCATGAACCTATCTTTGGCTGCCTTTTGTGCTAATGCTAATGCCTCACTGGTACTGCATGCTCTACGAATACGAATACGTAGAAACTCGCCATGAGGAAGGCTAGAAATAGTATGTTAAGGATGAAAGCTTGCAGCATGCAATAATGTATTGCCAGCTGTAGGTTTCCTGTAAAGACATGTTTCAATGGCTCCATTCTCAATGTATACTGTGATGTCAAGGAAATTGATAGATGTAGAATCAATGTGTGTCGTGAAATTCAAATTCAGATTGTTGTGGTTTATTGCATCAACTAAGCTATGTGCCTGAACATGTGTTCCCTTCCAAATGATGAATACATCATCAATGTACCTCCACGTTTTCACTACATGTTCTTCAAACATAGCTCTGGGCTCGACCTGGAGGACATGCTCCTCCCACCAGCCTACCTGCAAGCACGCATAACTGGGGAGAAGCATGCCCCCATAGCCACGCCTTGTTTTTGCCTAAAGATCTTCCCATCAAACATGAACATATTATTGTTCAGACACCAGTGAATCATTTTCAACAGCATGATGTTATGTTTGTACATAGAAATACATCTTTGTTTCAAATAATGGTTAACTGCATTTAAACCATCACTCTGTCTAATACTTGTATATAGGGCGGTTATATCAAGAGTTACGAGCAAATATTCATTGGACCACTGCAGTGTATTAAGCTTGATAAGAAAATCCTTAGTTTCTCATAGGTACGTGGGCAGACTGGCCACATGTTCTTGGAGATAATGGTCTACGTAGCTCGAGGTGCATTCACTGAATTATTTATAACCACAGTTGAGATATTTTTCAATTTAGCCATTAGTTGGAAATATTGAGTAGCCTTGTGATTAGAATTTTTTCTGTGCTTGATAGATTTCCGATAAAGTGTTTTAAGTTTGTCAGTGATCCGGTCATGAAATATGTCCAAAGCATCTCGGAGCATCACTGGTACAAAGGAAGAGGGTGCTTTGAAGGGGCTGCGGCCTGGTGCCGAAACAATAATAACCTCTGAGATAGCTATATCTTGAGTACTGGGCTCACATCCGATCTGATCTGATCACATCATCACATCTGATTCCTTCTGCAACTTCTTTAGATCCTGATTCATTATCAGTATATGGTCTAAATAGACTATCATTATTATCCCCTTTCTCTCAAGAATCCTACCACTGGACGCATCACTTTCATGAAGTCCCTAGGAGCTGCTGACAATCTGAACGGGAGACTAAGGAACGGATTCAACTGTTCCTTCCATCTGAACTGTAAGTAACCCTGACTTCCCTTTGTTATTGGCATGGTGAAATAAGCGTCTTTGAGGTCTATTTTCACCATCTAATCTAAGTCTTGTAGAAAATCCCTCAATAAATGAATTCCTTCCATTTTGAAATGCCGATACTTTAGGTACCGATTCAAATTTTGTATGTTTATTACAGGCCTTCAGCCCTTATCTATCTTCTCCACAAGGAACAAGGTACTTACAAACCCCTTTTCTTTCTCTGAAACTTTCTCTAACATTTGCCTCACCTCTTCCTGAACCGCATTTTCCAAATATCTCTAACACACTAACTCATTTGGCTCTGACAGTTGGCATGGTTCTGAATTGAACTCTATTTGATAACCCTTTATTGCTTGCAACACCCATGCATCCTTTCTTATTAACTCCCAATGAGTCTTGAAAAACCTCAACCTCCATCTCACACTTGAAGGAATAAAACCAGGGGCGTGGCTGGCAAGATGGCCGTGTAGGGTGTCTTTCTCGGGGTCCGTCCCAACGCGGTAGCATCCGACATCATGCTGCGGTGTTTCTGAAGCACTGATCTCATCCCACACATCGGCCGATACGGAACGCTCCCCGGTCCAAGAATCGAGCATCGGGTGCAGTATATCAGGCCCACGAAACGCCGAATGTTGTGCGACCTTGCGATGGAGCCACCATCTTGGGAGTGTCAGAGGAACTGGCGGTGCTCCTCGGAGGCCGCAATCGCCTGTTCGCCTTGGTTGGGACCCTGACGTCTGGACAGGAGTCATCGCAAGTGTAGTGGCAGTGGCGGCCTTACATCCTGCAGGCCAGCGGTCCCGCGAATGGAGGTACAGACCTGGGGCTCCACCAAAGGAATGGCGATTGCATTGGCGGTGGTGCAGAGGTGATTTGGAAAAGCTCAAGTTGGTAGGAGCTCGGTGCCGATGCGGTGGACCCCCCTCCTACGGGAGGATCGAGTGGAGGGGGCACAGAGGGCGTAGTCCTGGGCGGCGAAGATATCTGTATAATTGGACCCTGCTGGCTGAGGTACACCCCCGGGGGGGGGGGGGGGGGGGAGTTGAACTTGAGGGGCCTTGCCCCCGCAGCTCACAACCGTTGGGCCGCGAATACGGGAGACAGCACTAAAATCACAACTGACTCCCGGAGCGCAGAGGACCTTTAATTGGAGGGTTGGTGTCCATTGCAATACACCTACCTCAACGCCTGGCCCTGAAGGGAGGTAGAGGCCCAGCCCCATGAAAAGAGTCTGCTGGTGAAGGTGAGAGAATCGTCGCTTTAGAGGAAGGGCGCACCTGGCCTCCTTGATCCCTGTTGCTGTAAAACGAACTGAAGGACCAGATTGGAAGAGACACTCACTGTTGGGTCAGAGCTGGGCTTTCGAGGAGGGGCTGCCCTTGGCGTCCAAAATTGTTGAAATAAAGAGGCTTGGGACGACGGGAGATGTAGCAGCGGTGGGGGGATGTTCGCTGGAGGAGTGAAGCAACTAGGATATCCCTTGCCTTTCCGCTCAGTCCAGCAGAGTGATAGAGGCTTGCTTGCAGGAAGGTAGGCACAGACTGGATCAGTGATACCACCAGGTGCTGGCTGTGTTTTGGGGCCGCCCAGAGCCAGGGAAGAGGTTTTGAGTGGATACCTTTGTCACATGGTGACCCGGTGCTTGGATTGACTGGCTCGGGTGGGGTGCAACATCACTGCTTAAAAGGGGTAAAGATAAAGGTACTAGAGCGCAATCCAATAAAATAGGAAATTATGCGCAACCCCTCATCCATGGCCCTAGTCGCAGGGATGCGCATGGTGAGGATGAAGCAGAGGTGGCGCTGGGTGAGGAACAAAGGGATTCCTCCTTAAATGATATTTTGACAGGGTATGTAACTGTTACCACGGATTTTTTACAACGCATACCATTACCACGGATTTTTTACAACGCAGGTCATTTTACAACGGAAACCTTTACAACGCAATACACTACAACGCAGATACTATTACAACGCATACCATTACAACGTAAGTATAATTATAGGTAAGTTTATCTTTTTTTAAAAACATTTATTAGTGGTATTTTGTTATGGGGTACAGGGGTATTTTTAGGTTTTAGGGCTGGGTTTGGGTTTTGGGGTACAGGGGTATTTTTAGGTTTTAGGGCTGGGTTTGGGTTTTGGGGTACAGGGGTATTTTTAGGTTTTAGGGCTGGGTTTGGGTTTTGGGGTACAGGGGTATTTTTAGGTTTTAGGGCTGAGTTTGGGTTTTGGGGTACAGGGGTATTTTTAGGTTTTAGGGCTGGGTTTGGGTTTTGGGGTACAGGGGTATTTTTAGGTTTTAGGGCTGGGTTTGGGTTTTGAGGTACAGGGGTATTTTTAGGTTTTAGGGCTGGGTTTGGGTTTTGGGGTACAGGGGTATTTTTAGGTTTTAGGGCTGGGTTTGGGTTTTGGGGTACATGGGTATTTTTAGGTTTTAGGGCTGGGTTTGGGTTTTGGGGTACAGGGGTATTTTTAGGTTTTAGGGCTGAGTTTGGGTTTTGGGGTACAGGGGTATTTTTAGGTTTTAGGGCTGGGGTTGGGTTTTGGGGTACAGGGGTATTTTTAGGTTTTAGGGCTGAGTTTGGGTTTTGGGGTACAGGGGTATTTTTAGGTTTTAGGGCTGGTTTTGGGGTACAGGGGTATTTTTAGGTTTTAGGGCTGGGTTTTGGGTTTTGGGGTACAGGGGTATTTTTAGGTTTTAGGGCTGGGTTTGGGATTTGGGGTACAGGGGTATTTTTAGGTTTTAGGGCTGGGTTTGGGTTTTGGGGTACAGGGGTATTTTTAGGTTTTAGGGCTGGGTTTGGGTTTTGGGGTACAGGGGTATTTTTAGGTTTTAGGGCTGGGTTTGGGTTTTGGGGTACAGGGGTATTTTTAGGTTTTAGGGCTGGGTTTGGGTTTTGGGGTACAGGGGTATTTTTAGGTTTTAGGGCTGGGTTTGGGTTTTGGGGTACAGGGGTATTTTTAGGTTTTAGGGCTGAGTTTGGGTTTTGGGGTACAGGGGTATTTTTAGGTTTTAGGGCTGGGTTTGGGTTTTGGGGTACAGGGGTATTTTTAGGTTTTAGGGCTGGGTTTGGGTTTTGGGGTACAAGGGTATTTTTAGGTTTTTGGGCTGGGTTTGGGTTTTGGGGTACAGGGGTATTTTTAGGTTTTAGGGCTGGGTTTGGGTTTTGGGGTACAGGGGTATTTTTAGGTTTTAGGGTTGGGTTTGGGTTTTGGGGTACAGGGGTATTTTTAGGTTTAAGGGCTGGGTTTGGGTTTTGGGGTACAGGGGTATTTTTAGGTTTTAGGGATGAGTTTGGGTTTTGGGGTACAGGGGTATTTTTAGGTTTTAGGGCTGAGTTTGGGTTTTGGGGTACAAGGGTATTTTTAGGTTTTAGGGCTGGGTTTGGGTTTTGGGGTACAGGGGTATTTTTAGGTTTTAGGGCTCGGTTTGGGTTTTGGGGTACAGGGGTATTTTTAGGTTTTAGGGCTGGGTTTGGGTTTTGAGGTACAGGGGTATTTTTAGGTTTTAGGGCTGGGTTTGGGTTTTGGGGTACAGGGGTATTTTTAGGTTTTAGGGCTGGGTTTGGGTTTTGGGATACATGGGTATTTTTAGGTTTTAGGGCTGGGTTTGGGTTTTGGGGTACAGGGGTATTTTTAGGTTTTAGGGCTGAGTTTGGGTTTTGGGGTACAGGGGTATTTTTAGGTTTTAGGTCTGGTTTCGGGGTACAGTGGTATTTTTAGGTTTTAGGGCTGGGTTTTGGGTTTTGAGGTACAGGGGTATTTTTAGGTTTTAGGGCTGGGTTTGGGATTTGGGGTACAGGGGTATTTTTAGGTTTTAGGGCTGGGTTTGGGTTTTGGGGTACAGGGGTATTTTTAGGTTTTAGGGCTGGGTTTGGGTTTTGGGGTACAGGGGTATATTTAGGTTTTAGGGCTGAGTTTGGGTTTTGGGGTACAGGGGTATTTTTAGGTTTTAGGGCTGGGTTTGGGTTTTAGGGTACAGGGGTATATTTAGGTTTTAGGGCTGAGTTTGGGTTTTGGGGTACAGGGGTATTTTTAGGTTTTAGGGCTGGGTTTGGGTTTTAGGGTACAGGGGTATTTTTAGGTTTTAGGGCTGGGTTTGGGTTTTGGGGTACAGGGGTATTTTTAGGTTTTAGGGCTGGGTTTGGGTTTTGGGGTACAGGGGTATTTTTAGGTTTTAGGGCTGGGTTTGGGTTTTGGGGTACAGGGGTATTTTTAGGTTTTAGGGCTGAGTTTGGGTTTTGGGGTACAGGGGTATTTTTAGGTTTTAGGGCTGGGTTTGGGTTTCAGGGTACAGGGGTATTTTTAGGTTTTAGGGCTGGGTTTGGGTTTTGGGGTACAGGGGTATTTTTAGGTTTTAGGGCTGGGTTTGGGTTTTGGGGTACAGGGGTATTTTTAGGTTTTAGGGCTGGGTTTGGGTTTTGGGGTACAGGGGTATTTTTAGGTTTTAGGGTTGGGTTTGGGTTTTGGGGTACAGGGGTATTTTTAGGTTTAAGGGCTGGGTTTGGGTTTTGGGGTACAGGGGTATTTTTAGGTTTTAGGGCTGAGTTTGGGTTTTGGGGTACAGGGGTATTTTTAGGTTTTAGGGCTGGGTTTGGGTTTTGGGGTACAGGGGTATTTTTAGGTTTTAGGGCTGGGTTTGGGTTTTGGGGTACAGGGGTATTTTTAGGTTTTAGGGCTGGGTTTGGGTTTTGAGGTACAGGGGTATTTTTAGGTTTTAGGGCTGGGTTTGGGTTTTGGGGTACAGGGGTATTTTAATATATATTTACAAATAAAATTAAAATTAATTTTATTAATAAAATTATTTAATAATTAAATAATAAATAAATAAATTAAATCATACAAAAATAATTATTTACATTATATATTAATATTATATACTTACCTATACTTACGTTGTAATGGTATGCGTTGTAATAGTATCTGCGTTGTAGTGTATTGCGTTGTAAAGGTTTCCGTTGTAAAATGACCTGCGTTGTAAAAAATCCGTGGTAATGGTATGCGTGCTAAAAGTACGCGTGGTAACATCATATATCCTTTTGACAGCTGTCCGGACTGCGCGTGACGAGATAGTGACCAGGATCAATGCAGTGGCGATCGATGTCAACCTCCACCGATGTGACCTACGTAAGGTCTCGGACAGGGTCACCACGACAGAACAAAACAAGGATGTGCTCCAAACGGAGGTTTAGTCTCTGCAGGAGACAGTTATGGAGCTCCAGAGGAAGACAAACAAGCTGGATGACCGCGCAGAGGACCAGGAGGGACGCTCACGAAGAAACAATCTGCAATTCGTGGGATTCCCGGAGCGGGCGGCGAGCCCCTCTGCGGAGTTGTTCCTGGAGGACTGGATAATGAAAGCGTTGGCGCTAGGCAAAGGTTTTTCGGCCTTCAAAGGGCGCACATGGCGTTGGTCCCTCGCCCACGTCCGGGGGCCCTGCCGAGAGCCATCATAGCTCGATTCTTTAACGATACGGACTGTGATATGCTCCTAAAATCCACTTGTGCCAGATCTGACCTGCAGTATGAGGGGCAACATATTGCGATCTTCCCGGACTACACGCAAAGAGTGCAAGATCAGCGAAGCACCTTTTTGGCAGTAAAGAAGCGCATGAGGGAGGCCGGGACGAAATACAGCCTTCTTTATCCAGCCAAGCTTCTAATCAAACATAAAGGCAGGGCTCTGTTCTTTGGATCAGCCGAGGAAGCTTCAGACTGTATGGACGCCACTGGAAACCCTGAAGTCCGATGGAGACCGCAGTCCAACTCAGGAGAATCCGCGGACTCTAGGGGCACACTGGGGAGACAGCTGAGACCGTCTAGAGAAGCAGGATATAAAGGCTCAAGTAATTCTGGCAGAGTTCAAGTGTGTGAGGATGGTACCCTACAGGTGGTGGACGGATCGCCAAGCTCTGACCTGACCTTGTCGGAGGTTATACCGGACACTAATGCTGATTCAAGGATGATTGGGGAATGCTGCTTAGGGGTTTTGAATATTCAGATAAGTGACTGTATAGAGAATTAATAAAAATGCTCAGTTTTTTCCCTATTTCTCTTTTGGGTAATAGATGCGGATGGGAGGGGACTCGCCCCTTAAGAGTGGCTGGGACCCATCTGGAGAGCTGGAGGCTCTTGTCTCGCGCCCCATTGAAGGCCCAGTCACTTGCACAGCACCTATTTTGTAGCTCCTGTTCAACTATTTCTCATGACAGTTTAAGTCTATGTAACTCAAATATGGGTACTGCTGCAGGGCATGTGTATGTTTTTGAGATTTCAGAGAGGGGTGGGTTAGGGTGGAGGATGGGATTGTTCGCTCTCTACGACGTGGGAGGGATGGTCCTGTTATACTGCCCAGCGGGTGGGTAGCAGCTGTGTGTGTTCAAATTATTGTATCTGTTCTTTGGTTTTCAGGGAAGTTTAAGGGATCCATGTCTAGGGTATTATTCTCTAAACTGCGCTCAATTTAATATTAAAATCCTGGGTTGGGAACGGAAAAGTGATACTCATTATGTGATCTTATGGCTCCTTCTCTAACAAAGCTTCTTACGTGGAATGTACAAGGGATGGCAATGCTGGAAAAGCGTAGAAGAGTACAAGCCTATCTGAGAAGGTATAAAATAGGTATAGCTGGCTTGCAGGAGACACATGTTTGGGATGCTTGACCCAGAGGGGCGCTACTTGATCTTACACGGTAGGTTTGACGGAGATGAGATATGTTTCATAAATGTATATACCCCCAATTCAGATACAGTCTTTTTTAATGATGTAATGGCTGCAGCAGCACCCTACCTGGGTGGGGGAGCAATCCTATTTGGTGACGTCAACTGTGTAATCGACGGGATGCTGGACCGTGAGCCTCCCAGGCTGGGTACCAAATCGGGCATGACTGGGGCCTTAGTGGAAGTTACGAGGGAGATGGGGTTGTTGGACGCATGGAGGGTCAGACATCCAGACAATAGGATGTTTTCCTGTTTCACTCCTGCGACCAACACATTTAGTAGGTTGGACCAATTCTTTTTCTCGTTGCTGTTGATGTCTAGGAATGCGGAGATAATATATCTACGGAGATATATCTCGGATCACTCCCTTCTACTTTTAAATTTAAGTACTGGTAGACCCCGGGCAGCAATTCCCACGTGGCGGCTGTTAACAGAGGCAATCACCAACCCACCCTTCGTCGTGGAATTGGAAGAAGAGATTGCCTGGTATTTCACAACAAACTGGGGGTCGGCATCCTCAAGAGGTATGGAATGGGAGGCAATGAAGGTGGTTGTCTGGGGTTTTGCATCAGTACGACTTATGGGGACTGGCAGCAACTCGAGAGGAACATCTAAGATTTAGAATAGAACCTAGCTGAGCTGGAGGCGGCTCTACACGTGGACCCTGATTGCTTGAATGAGTGGTGGGAGATATGGGAGGAGCTGTTAGCTGCACTAGGTAGTCTTGACACTGCATATCGACAGTGGCTACAGGCGGAGGGGGATCGTTCTGGGGTGCTACTTGCCAGATTGATCAGTAATGAGAAACCTGTATCCCCCATCACCCAGATGCGGTCCACCAATGGACGGATGCTATACAGTCATGAAAAGATCTTAGACACTCTAGCTGATAATTTAGTCAGGGTATATGCTGGGCACCCTCTGCCCCCTCTGGAAGGTGTGGGGGAGTTCCTCGCTACACTGAATTTACCTCGGCTGGATAGAGAGGTTAGCCAATTATTGGACAACTCGATCTCGAAAGACGAAATCTTAGAAGGTATAAAGTCCCTGAAGCCTGTGAAAAGCCCGGGAAGTGATGGCCTACCGGACAAATTCTACAGGGAGTTTGCCCCCCTGCTAGCGGACCGCCTTCTGTAGGTATATTATGAAGCGTTTCAAAACCTTACCCTCCCGTCCTCCATGAATGAAGCACTGGTAATCAGGATTCCTAAGGCGGAAAGGAATACTCAACTGTCGGGTTCATATATGCCTATCTCTTTGTTGAATATTGGCATATAAGTTCTTAGCGGGATCATGGCAGCCCGACTGCAACCATATTGCAACATTTAATACACCCTGATCAAGTGGGATACACCCCCAAACGAAGCACCACCCATAACCTGAGGTGGCTAGCTCATATGTGGCTTTCGCCCGTCATACAACAGGAAGAATGTGTCCTGGCACTATTAGATATCGAACAAGCGTTATCTCCAAACAGTCTGGAGTTTTGTGATCTATCCGTTGCACACTCGAGTGCCTAGAGGGTGAGATTAAGACCCTCGATTCTCTGCCCTCTTCTAACCCCCTCCCTGATACACTTGCACAGCTCCGAGGTAAACCCTCTGAATTTGAACAGGAGGCCGACAGGGAACTCTACTTTCTGGGTAGGGAGGCACAGGTGCGCTGCTACGGCGAGGGCGACTGCGTTGGCAAGACCGCCTTGGCAAGACCTTAGCCAACCTTATGCGTCGGCACCACGCTGCCTCCTACATTACGGCACTGCAGGACGAGGGTCCAGAACGCACCACCTCTCCCACCAAGATCATTTTGCGGGTCACCGCTTTTTACACTCAACTGTACACCGCTGAGCCTGCGCTGCCACATGCTCTTTTGGATCAATACTTCAACACCCTTGAGCTCCTCTGGCTGGGCAATAGTCACAGGGAATACCTTGACGAGCCCTTATCTAAAGAAGAAATCCTTGCCGCCATTAAAAGTCTGCCCGGGGATAAGGCCCCTGGCTTAGATGGCTTGCCTGCTTCCTTTTGTAAAACGTTTGCGCTCCTCCTTGTCCCTCGTCTTCTTGCCACTATGTATAATGACTCCTTTGAGTCTGGTCACTTACCTCCTTCACTCCGCGAGGCCCTGCTGACACTTCTCTTGAAACCAAACAAATCCCCTGATCATCTGGACTCCTATCGACCCTTATTCCTCATCAATACTGACAATAAGATCTTCGCCAAGCTATTGGCCTCCCGCCTCCTACCTCTCACGCCCCTGATCGCCTGCACGGAACAATCCGGCTTTATACCTGGGCCCGCAATGTAGCATCTTTTGGATGCCACCAAGGCCTTCGACATTCTCAAATTGCCCCTGCTTTTTTACCTTCTGCCCAGTCTTGGCTTTAGCCTGGTTTTTCTGCGCAAAGTCCATCTCCTTTATACCCTCCCAGTGGCTCGCCTCCGAATCAATGGTCATATTTCGGAACCCATTTGCGTCTAGAGAGGAACCAGGAAGGGGTGCCCATACTCGCTTATGCTTTTTCATGTAACCATGGAGTCCCTCGCAGCCCGGCTTCGGCAGCATCACACTCAGAGGGGCATGGGATTCGCGGCCCGTGCTCTATTAGTCTCCATGTATGCGGATTATGTTACGCTCTAAGTCGGTCATCCTCAGGCGAACCTCGGCCCCATGATCCGTGAGGTGGTGCGTTCAGGGGTCTATCCGGCATTCAGGTAAATTGGAGTAAATTCATTCTCTTCCCCTTGAAGGACACCAATGTCCCCTTCACCCCAGACTACCCTTTCATGTGGGCATCAGGACCCACCAGATATCTGGGCGTTTGGGTCAGTAGGGATGTGGATGAACTTTGGAAAGCCAATTTTGGTCGGGCGGTAGACTGGTTTGAGACCAAAATACCCTTATGGCGGTGCCTACCCCTATCCTTAGCGGGACGCATTGTCATCGCTAAGATGGTAGTGCTCCTGAAAATCTTGTATTTATTTCTGAATGTGCCTGTTCCTCTCAATGCCCACTTTTTTCGTGCTCTCCGTTCCCTTATCAACTCCCTCATCTGGGCTGGACATCAGCCTAGGATAGCAAATGATATCCTCACGCTCCCCCTCGTGTGTGGTGGGATGGGAGCCCCGGATTTTAAACTATACACCCTTAGTGCCCAAGCCAGCTTCCTCCACTTTTGGGTGAATCACACACTTTTTCAGCCTCACGTGGCGGTCGAAGCCGACTTGGCGGCCCCCCTGCCCCTACAGACTGCCATCTTTGCCCCTGCCAATCCACCATGTGGAGAAATTGACAGGGTGGAGACCCTGCGCTGGGCCTGGAACGGTCTTCGGAAATACACTGGCTCGAGTTTGCTCTCCGTAGGTGCCATGCCTATCACATGTCACCCGGCTTTCCGCACGCTGCACACAGCCGGAATGGCAAAACACACGGCTGACATGGGTTTGACCACCTTATCTGACCTCTACCCCAACAAAAGTTTTTTTTCACTAACGGTCGAATTATCACCCAATTAATATACTGCTTATTCCCAGACCCTGGGTATCTTGTTGGGGTGTGCACCCCACGTTTCCGCAGCCCCCCCTTTCGATGTCTGCCCTTGACCTGACGTACACTTCCTTATCTCCATGCAAATTGGTCTCTTGGCTCTATGCCAACACGCTAGCGGCCTCTTCAATGTCTGCTGATCATGCCTGCATGGCCTGGAGCGAGGACCTGGGCATTGATCTGCCACAGGAGGACTGGCTGTACTGCTGTAAGCAGCCTAAATGCTTATCTCCCAACTACCGCCTGCGCCTCATAAATTTTAAATATTTGCACCGGCTGTATCGCTCCCCTGCTCAGCTATTTAGAATGGGTCTGGTCCCTAGTGACAGATGCCTACGGTGCTCATCTCCCGCGACAGACTTCTCGCATCTTGCTTGGCTGTGCCCTCGGGTTTCTACATACTGGCACGATGTATGCTCTATCATTACAGCGATTACCTCTTCGCCTGTCCTGCCAGATCCCAAGACCTGCCTGCTCGGCCTGGTGAGGCATTGCCCGGACGCCACACACCAACTCACGGTCATGTTGCTAGTTCTCGAGCGTCGCAGAGTTGCTATGCATTGGGGTCGGAGGCCAGCACCCAAGGCGGATACCTGGCTCGAGGATGCTGCGCGATGTCAGATGCTCCTATCAGAATTTTGGGAACTGACACCCATTACAGGTAGCCCCCGTGGCATCTGGGCCCCCCTTGTGTCATATTTTCTCTCCCAGAGCACCTCTCGCTTTGCGAACTCTATGGCGCTCCCCGCCGGCACTCCGCCCGCGGCGGCCGCTGGTGCTGGTCCATAGGTCCACCTTCCCCTCCCATGCTCTCTACTCCTCTACTTGACCCCGTCTGATATTTCTAGTTGCCCTCTCCTGTTCCACTCCTTGTCATATGGTCCTACATCCCAAAAAGTGCCGTTATTGTCTTCCTGACTTTATGATGTTTATGACTGATGTGATGTTTCTAATTACGCCTGTCATTTGCTGCAGTGCTATTTGATTACCTTGTAACCTGATGTGCATGATTTTAAATAAATGTCTTTGAAAAATAAAAAAATTAATTAAAAAAAGATATTGAACATACATTTGACTCGGTTGGATGGATATACTTTTGGGAGGTCCTACGTGCATTGGGTGTGGGGCCACAATTCCTGAAATGGGACCAGACATTATACTCAGGCCCTAGTACTAGGATCAGACGGGCGGCTGGTGTCACAGGCTTTTAGATAAGGTTGCCCCCTTACCCCACTTCTTTTTGCCATGGCAGTGGAACCCCTAGTGGCAAGCTTGCGGAAGGAGATGGTGGCATTTGGGATTAAGCTGGGGGAGACTACTCATGTGGAGTCCATGTATGCGAACAACACATTGGTGTACATACGAACGCCGGCTCGGGCGATACCGATACTCCTTGATGTTCTTGTAAGATTTGGACACATGTCAGGATTACACATTAACTCAGGGAAGTCTAAACTAATTACATTGGGTAGACTGGCTTTGCTTCCGGATGAGGGATTGCCGGAGGTGCAACTCCTGTGGGCAAGATCCGCGCCAAGGTATCTAGGAGTTAGACTAGCAGAAAAGGCAGAGCAATACCTGGCGCTTAACATAGGAAAAATCATTGAGGGACTGTGAGGTGAGGTTCGCTTCTGGCGTGAGCTACCCATGTACCTTATGGGGAGAATACCCCTGTCCAAAATGGTTGTCTTACCCAGATGCCTCTATGCAATGCAGCACTTCTTTTTTAAGACCCCTCAACAGTTTTTTGTAATGTTGAATAGACTCCAAACTGAATTACTGTGGGGGCCTAAGCTTAGACGGGTAAGCTTGGCCACTCTTCAAAGAACCTAGCAAACCGGGGGACTGGAAGTTCCCTGTCTGGAATTTTAATACACAGCTTCGCAGTTGCAAAACGCGATACATTAGCTGGATGATGATGAGAACTGGGAGAAGGCGCTGCTGGCGGGAACCTTCGGAAGTGCAACACTCCCAGAATTATTAATATTGGGAGCACAGATTCCACTAACAAGCCCATATATCGTCCGGCATGTGGTGGAGATATGGGAGCTTGTTGTTCGGAGGGTGCTTAAAAGGACCCCCTACGCTCCGCAAATGCCCCTGTGGGCGGTACGACCTTTTCACCATATTTTTGCATCTATATCTGTGCGCAGATGGCAGGAGGGGGGATGCTGCACCATAGGGGACCTGTATATTAATAAACAGTACGGCACACGTGAACAGGCGATAGAAGCCTTTACGCTGGGACCAGGACAGTTCCTGCGGTATGCGAAAATCGCCCAGGTGGCCTGAGTTGTGGCCCATGTTCTCTGCAGAGCCCCCCGTCTCTAATGTGCTATGGACTATGATATTTATGGATCACTGAAATAATATCGAGGGACAAAATATCGACTTGCAAAAATATCGTGGGCAAAGTATCGACAGTCAAAATATCGAGTTTGTATCTACAAACAGGTAAGTACAAAAATATCCAGTACAAAATATCGTTTACAATAATATAGTTGTAAAAAATATCGACTTTATTAAAAAGAGTGTTAAAATAAATTAATATTAAAATGTAATTACTAAAATATACTTAAAAATACTTAAATTAACTTATAATAAATAAATAATAAATGAAATTAATAAAAATAATATTTTACAATCATATTTGTTAAAACATATATATATAGTAACATACTATAATTAAATAAGATACTATTATATTACCGTACGATACCAGAAGTGTAAAAAATACTATTCCCACTCCAGTGGGTGCAACAGTAGGGAAAGTGTTGGATAGCGTAGGGGTTAAAATTACTATTCCAACTCCAGTGGGTGCAACAGTAGGGAAAGCGTTGGATAGCGTAGGGGTTAAAATTACTATTCCAACTCCAGTGGGTGCAACAGTAGGGAAAGCGTTGGATAGCGTAGGGGTTAAAATTACTATTCCCACTCCAGTGGGTGCAACAGTAGGGAAAGCGTTGGATAGCGTAGGGGTTAAAATTACTATTCCCTCTCCAGTGGGTGCAACAGTAGGGAAAGCGTTGGATAGCGTAGGGGTTAAAATTACTATTCCAACTCCAGTGGGTGCAACAGTAGGGAAAGCGTTGGATAGCGTAGGGGTTAAAATTACTATTCCCACTCCAGTGGGTGCAACAGTAGGGAAAGCGTTGGATAGCGTAGGGGTTAAAATTACTATTCCAACTCCAGTGGGTGCAACAGTAGGGAAAGCGTTGGATAGCGTAGGGGTTAAAATTACTATTCCCACTCCAGTGGGTGCAACAGTAGGGAAAGTGTTGGATGGCGTAGGGGTTAAAATTACTATTCCCACTCCAGTGGGTGCAACAGTAGGGAAAGTGTTGGATGGCGTAGGGGTTAAAATTACTATTCCCACTCCAGTGGGTGCAACAGTAGGGAAAGTGTTGGATAGCGTAGGGGTTAAAATTACTATTCCCACTCCAGTGGGTGCAACAGTAGTGAAAGCGTTGGAAAGCGTATTTTTAATAATTATATTTGTAAAAATCACATATTAACAAATTAATCAATTAATATAAAATTATTCACAATTACTATTTAATTAATTAACACATATAAATTAATTTACAATTAATTTTAAATTAATATCAATCAATTAATTTACATATTTAATTAATTATAATTAAATTACTTTCCACCCTATTCCCCTATAAACCCACAACCCGCTACAGAATTACATTACGCAATTATTATAAAAACACAATTCATTTAATAAAATTATTTATAACATTAATACACACTTTTCACACATATTATTACATAAAAATACACTATAAAATATTATATATTAATAAAAATTCGATATTTTTGCTATCTATATTTTATACAGTCGATATTACTTCACTTACCTTAAAAACGATATTTTTGTAGTCGATATTCTGTCCAGTCGATATTTTGTCCAGTCTATATTTAAAAGTCGATATTATGTCTAGTCGATATTTTGGAGTCGATATTTTGTCTGTGCACCGATATTTATGGCTAATGGGTGCAGACTGATGTTGCATCTATACCGAGCAATCCGAGACGATAAGGTGGTCCAGACTGCCAATTCAGACAAAATGCTAGACACTGACAGAGGACCCCATAACAGAGAAAGACTGGATCAAAATCCATGAAGGTGTTAAACAGGTGAGCTTGAATGCAAGGTTCAGGCTGATTCAGTTTAATTATGTACACCAGACATATTTTACCACGAGGTTACACATGATGTACCCGGAGAGGTCGGGCCAATGTTCCAGATACGGGGAGGCGGAGGCTATATTTATTCATAGGGTTTGGTCCAACAGTGACAACTTTATTTTGGCAGCTTACCTGCACATATACATATTTGTTCTCTCAGCTTCCTGGTGTTCTCTCAGCTCCCTGGTCCACTGGGGGTCTCCGTTTGTGTGTCTTGTCCAAGAGAGAGAGTTTCAGCTCTGTATCTTTGGCAGAAGATAGGATGTCGATTCGGCAAACAGGGAGTCTGACATGTGTTTTCAAAATGATTTTTGTGTGACTCCCTTAGGGTGGCATATAACACACTGCATCCCTTAGGGACTCTCTTTAGTGCTCATGCCCTTGGCACGGCGATCCGGAAACAGGCAGTTGTGAGAGGTCACTCCTCCGGAAAAGTTGTGTTCTTGGGAGACCTCTCTGCTGGGCGCCACTTCGAGTTTGTAATATTAATAAACTCATCTTTGTATCCTGTGTCGTTGGGAATCTCCTCCACGCGTGACAATCGAGTTATGATCATTAGAGAATAGTTTATTGTGGCATTGTGACCGATTTGCAGTTAGGCCAATACCAGGACTGGGAACAATAGATGTCCTGAAGAAGACCGGGGTGACCTTTGAGGCGCAGTAAGTCGGTCGAAACATGTTGGCACAAGCAGTACCAGGAGGAGTGTTTTGAGAACCCAATTGTCTCCTTTAAACACAACCCATTCTATTTTCTTTTTAATCCTGGTTGTGGAACCTATAAATAAAGGTTTGATTGGTATCCTCAAACCAGTTTTAGAGCACTTTTCCATCAACTGCATTTTGTCATATCACCATTCCCAGTCACAGGGTGATTTTCACTGTTCTATCACTGTGTTTGTTATATTTATATTTGTTTTGTGTCTTGTGACTCTTTATCTTTTATTTTCTACCCCTTCCCTTATGCTCCGCCCTGAGTGTGGCTACACCAGGGCGTTTTGTAAGCAGACCCGATGATGAAGCTGTGTGTGAGTGAGGGCAGTTTTTGAAAACAGATGTATTTTTTCTGTCTCGTGTTGTTACACGTGAATTCTAAGCTCTCCACCCCTTCTTGTGTGTATACTTTGCCTTGGGGGTTTGGGGTGGTGGAGTTGTATAATCTTTTGACCCTCTCCCCTCCTTTGTGGATAGTCATGCCCTTGGTACACACAGGTACCACTTACTAGAGACTTGACGGGGTGCTAAAGGCCTTGCCAACTGTGGTACAATTAGACATTTACCTTTTGTTAAGGTAAAGAGCACTGGCACTGGAGGCCTGGTTAGCAGGGACCTAGTGCATTTTCTGTGGAAAAGCATCAGTACTAGGGCAAAAAGTGGGGGTGACCATGTCAAAAGGAGGCACTTTCCTACAGTAACCCATTTGAAAATGGTGAATGTTAAACAAAAGCCTGTTAGGGAGTAGGCAGTGTTCCATTGGACTACTGCCAACTCTCAAACACATTTTTTTAATCAAAGTAAACTTTTCTTTTTAAATCAGTTCCATTTCCTTCAGGGAAAACAGGCTGCATTTTAAACAACACATTTACTTTATTGAAAGACAAGCACTAACATGGAGGGCTGCTGACCCCACAGACCACTATCCCTTTGATAGTATCCAATTGGAGTGAGTTGCATATTGCAACTTACCTCATGAACATTAATGAGATAGGTGAAACTGCGACCCGATCCGAATCTGAATTTTCTGAACGGGCCTATTTGTTCATAGGTCGGTTCGGAAAACTATTTACTGGTTGCAAATTGTGTGCAGTACTTTATGAGCACTAAATAGATCTGACCCACTGGGCCTTATCTGGAGTTTTTGGGGATAGGATACGCTGTCAAAATCTGAAGGATATCCCATATGCCATATTAACAGGCTATAATTTGCTTTTAAAATGGTGGACGGTACATCTGCCATGTTTGTGAAGGAATATCCAGTCTGTCAAACTCTAAATAAAGCCATTATTCACTTAATTATTTACCTTGGTTTACCCTATAGTACTGAGTGTCACCAGGGCACAACTGTTAAAGTACTGGACTTTACTATTTCAAATCATTGTTTTCAGCTATGATAGCCAAGATGGTTGCATTGCTCTACAACAAGACTGAAAGTTCAAAAAAGAAATACTGCGAAAGCCGTTCTTGTGAAGGAAAGCAAGATGTTTTAAATTCATGCAAATTAATGTATTCGTTTTTTGGCTTTACTATTTACATGCGAACCTCTTGCATATTAGTGCATATTTGATGAAGTTGTATATCATGTATAATTTGTGTTTACCTATTTCAAATATGTAATAATGATGTTTAAAGGAAAGGTTTTACCACACTACCAGGACATGATTGCTAGTGCGCATCATTCTAAAGCTTAAAACATCTGCAACGCAATAAGTTACCACAGAAGACAAAGACAGACATGAAATGATTTGATTCGACTGATCCCATTTCTGAACTAATACCCTGTAGGGCAGAGCCATAAACCACAAATAGAGGCCCTGTAGACAATGTAAAACAACGTTGTCCTTAATTGGATAAATAAGTCTGGTGTTACGTTTCTAGAATTACAGTCAATTACAGCTATGGTTACACAAATTACACTCTTTAAACCTGGTATGATCCCGAAAGACTCCCAGGATTAAATTAAATTAATATAGGCTGGTTATGTAATTGCCTGCTATTGCCTGATATACAGAAATGAGCTAGAGGGTACCTACGCACGGAACACTGTGTTCTTGCATTTAGTAAGTCAGGGGCTGGGGGAAGGAGGTGATCTTGGGTCCAGCCGGACCAGAGTAGTCTCTCGAGCCGCGATCGAATCAGCAGGGCTCACGGTGATCTTCTTGGTTGCAAAGGAGCCGCGAATGAATCAGCAGGGCTCAAGAGTTCTTAAGGTAGCGATGGAGCCGCGACAGCGTCAGCAGGGCTCGGTGATCTTCTCGGTTGCAAAGGAGCCGCGAACGAATCGGCAGGGCTCAAGAGTTTCTCCGGATAGTAGGGAAGCCGCGACCAGGTCAGCAGGGCTCTCGTAGTCCAGGATACAACTGGTTTGATCATCCCAGAGCCACCCTTGATATAGGACTCCTTTCCTTTGATGTCCGGAATCCTCGCAGGCGGAGGTCGTAGCACCCGGGTGCTGGTTGTTGGGGGTTCCGCCTCGGCGGCTCCTTTCATCCTTTCAAGTTGGGTCTGGAGGGATCTCAGACACTCAGCAGGCCTGGAGCCAGCCCTCAGGGAGGCCGGATGAGTGATCAAAACTCATCTCTCGAGGGGAGGTGGAAGGTGTGACCAAGCTACTCCTCCCTCTCTCGTTCACAGGGAGCGCTCTACCACCTGGCTGGGGATGGCGCCGTTGGCCGAGGTCGGGCTGGGGCCGGGGCGGCCATCTTAGGTGCAGGGACATGGGCCTCAGTCTCGGACGTCAGGACAATGAGGGACGAGGGCGGGAAGCCCAGGGTCAGGGATGTGTATCATGGCGGGAAGGGTCGGGTGGTTCAGGGTCTTGGGAAGCTATCTGGTTCAGGGGTGACCAAGCCACGAGGCCGGGTCCAACACGCGTCCCCTCCAGCTGAAAGTCGGGGAGAACTACCCATCCTCTTGGGGATTCTCCTCGCTGAGGCGGAAGAACCTGGAGAGGCCGTCAGCGTTGGCGTAGTCAGTACCAGGGCGGTGTTCTACTGTGAAGTCCATCCCCTGGAGGGAGATCGACCATCGCAGCAGTTTGGGGTTCTCCCCTCTCATCTGCATGAGCCACCGTAAGGGTCGATGATCTGTCTGCACTCGGAAGTGGGTTCCAAATAGGTAGGGTCGAAGTTTCTTGAGGGCCCAGACTACTGCGAACGCTTCTCGTTCGATGGTGCTCCACCTCTGTTCTCGGGGCAGTAGTCTTCTGCTGATGAATGCTATGGGCTGATCTATGCCTTCCTCATTGAGCTGGGATAGTACGGCCCCGATGCCATGTTCGGAGGCGTCGTTCTGAACCACAAACTCCTTGGAGTGGTCCGGGGCTCGGAGTATGGGGGCAGTACACATTGCGGTCTTCAAGGCGTCGAACGCCTTTTGGCAGGAGGGGGTCCAGTGCACGCGCTTGGGCTGCCTCTTGGATGTCAATTCTGTGAGGGGACCCACTATGCTGCCGTAGTTCTTTATGAACCTCCGGTAGTAGCCGGTGAGGCCCAGGAAAGCTCGGACCTCGGTTTGGGTGGTGGGGGGTTCCCAGGCCAAGATGGCATCGATCTTCGGTTGGAGCGGGGCGACCTGCCCGCTTCCGACCTGGTGACCTAGGTAGGTCACTGACCCCTTCCCAATCTGGCACTTGCTGGCTTTCACCGTCAAGCCCGCCTGGCGCAGGGCTAGCAACACCCTCCGGAGGTGGTCACTCCATTGGGAACTGAACACCGCAATATCGTCCAGATATGCGGCGCTGAACTCTTCCAGCCCGGCCAGGACTCGGTTCACCAGTCTCTGAAAGGTGGCCGGGGCGTTTTTCATCCCGAACGGCATTACTCGGAAGCGATAGTGCCCGTCCGGGGTGGAGAAGGCGGACCGCTCCTTAGCTCCCTCTGTGAGCGCAATTTGCCAGTAGCCGCAGGTCAGGTCAAAGGTACTCAGGTAGCAAGCAGACCCCAGGCGGTCAATGAGCTCGTCCGCACGGGGAATGGGGTGGGCATCTGCTCGGGTGACTGCGTTGAGCCCCCGGTAGTCCACACAGAACCGAAGTTCGGGGACAGCTCCAGGGGCCGCAGCTTTTGGGACCAGCACCACAGGACTGGCCCAGGGGCTGTCGCAGGGCTCGACCACTCCTAGGGCGAGCATTTTTGAGACTTCGGCCTGGATGCAGGTCCGGACCCGATCAGGCACTCGGTAGGCTCGGTGCCGCACCGGCGGGCTGTCTCCGGTGTCCACGTCGTGGACACACCAGTCGGTGATTCTGGGGACTAGGGAGAACAAATCTGAGAACTGGCCCAAGAGCTGGCGGCAGTCCTCACGCTGCTGAGGGGTGAGGGAGGAAGAGAGGTTCACTCCATCAACGGAGCCATCTTTTTCTTGGGCACACAGGAGGTCAGGGAGAGGCTCCGTTTCCTCTTCCGCTCCATCATCGGTGGCCAAGAGCAAGCTCAACTCCGTCCGCACGAAGTGAGGCTTGAGGCGATTCACATGGAGGACCCGAAGGGGGTTCCGAGGGGACTGGACGTCCACCAAGTAGGTCACTTGGCTCTTCCTCTCCACGACCTTAAAGGGGCCTGTCCATTTGTCTTGGAGGGCGCAGGGTTTCACCGGGGACATCACCCAGACCTGCTGGCCCGGTTGAAACTCGACCAGAGTGGCATTCTGGTCGTACCAGCACTTCATTTCCTCCTGACTTGCTTCGAGGTTGGCTTCAGCCAGCGCTCGGAATTTCCGTGTCTGTTTCGGAGGGTGAGAATGTAGCGGAACACATCGGGGGGAGGTTCCCGGGGGGCTGCTTCCCATCCCTCCTTGACCAGGCTAAGGGGCCCCCGAACGGGGTGCCCGTACAGCAGCTCAAATGGGCTAAACCCCAGGGACTTCTGGGGGACCTCTCGGTACACGAACAGGAGGCAGGGAAGGAAGACATCCCATTTGCGCCGGAGGGGTTCTTCTAGGCCCATGATCATCCCCTTCAATGTCCGGTTAAACCGTTCCACTAGGCCATTGCCCTGGGGATGATACGGGGTGGTGAATTTGTAGGACACTCCACATTGTTGCCACAGGGACATCATGTACTTTGAGATGAAATTTGTGCCGCGATCACTCACGAACTCGCAGGGGAAGCCTACTCGGGAGAAAATCCCCATCAGCGCCCGGCCCACCACGGGGGCCGTCACGGTGCGGAGGGGAATGGCTTCGGGGTACCTGGTGGCGTGGTCCACCAGGATAAATCGGTGACCTTGGGAGGTTCTGGGGTCCAGGGGTCCTACTATGTCGATCCCGACCCGCTCAAAGGGGGTGCTGACGACCGGGAAGGGTTGGAGGGGAGCCCTGTGCGTGCCTCCACTCTTTCCACTAGCCTGGCACGTGGGGCAGGACTTACAGTGGGTTTCCACATTCGTACGCATTTTGGGCCAATAGAAGTGAGTGACTAGGCGATCGTAGGTCTTATCTTGACCCAAGTGTCCCGCCAGGGGTACATCGTGGGCCAGACCCAGGAGGAAGTCTCAGAAGCGTAGGGGGACCACGAGTACCCGACCCGATCCTGTTCACTATACAGGAGGCCATTCTCCCAGTACAAGGAATGAGTCCCAGTCTGGTCGCCCGCAGCTTGGGCCGCGGCTTGTCGTCGGAGTCCGACCAGGGACGGGCAAGTGGCTTGCTCCCGGCAGAACTCCTCTCGGGAGGGGCCCCCCTTGTGACGCCACTGCGCCAACTCGGGCAGATCTATCTCAGGGAGCTGGGCGGCCTCGGGATGCAAGGCCTCGTTGTCGGGGACGGGCTCTCCTCCTGGGGAGAGGCCGGGGGGCTCAGCTCGATCTTCCCTATCTTCTTCTACAGGGAGGTGGTTGGGAGGCTCGGCGTCGACCGCCCCGATGGGGGGTAGTCGGGCGGACATGGAGCGGGTGGTGGCGCACACCCACTCGGGTAGGCCCATCATGCCCAGGTGTGTCTTACGTTCTACCTGTCTCCATGGGGAACTTTCCAGGTCGTTGCCCAGGAGACAGTCTACGGGTTGGGAGGCCCTGACAGCGACTCGTAACTCTCCTGTCACTCCCCCCCATTCGAAAGGTACTAGGGCCATCTTGCAAAGACTCTCAGTGTTGTCAGCGGACAATACGGGGCATAGGACATTCGGAATGATCTGGTCCTCCCTGACTAGGTGGCTGAGGATACCTGTGATACTTGCCCCGGTGTCACGAAGAGCCTCCACCCGGTGGCCGTTCACCGTCACTAGTTGTCGGTACTTCTTGGTATTATCAGGTAAGGGGGCCCCAGGGATCATCTCTCAGTCTCCTAGGGAGACTAGGGCCATGGCGGCGGGTTCCCACTCTTCGGTGTCCTCCATCTCCTCCCCTAGAGCTACATTTGCTACCTGTCTGGCTGGGGGAGCTGTTGCAGAGGGTCGCGGGGCCATGGGACACAGGGGATCACTGGCGTAATGCCCGGTTTGTTGGCATCAGTAACAGGAAATCGTGACCCGGTGCCCATGGTTGCCCGGGGGAGCGGAAGTGGCTGGTGCGGTGGCTGGTATGGTCTGGGTTTGGCCTCTGGGGGGGACTATGCTGGGGTCCTGACTGGGAATCCCTCTGTCTACCTTGGTTCCCCCCACCCCTCTGGCGGGGAGATCCCTGGCTGTTTTTGGGGGAGTCTACTACGGGACCCCGGGGGACCCGGGTATTCGCCCAGTGATCAGCCTCCACGGCCAGCTTCCTTGGGGGGCAAGCTTGCTGTCGAGCAGATGCTGGCGGAGTTCCACAAAATAGTTCACGGACAGATGTTCCCCCATAGCATGAGGTCAGTTAGCTCTTCCATGGTGGTCACTTTGCTGCCCTTGACCTACTTGTCGAATGCTCTGCTGAAAAAGTTGACGTACTCCACCCAGGTAGTGCCAGGAATCTTCTTGCAGTCCCGGAACCGCTGGCGGTACATTTCTGGAGTGAGGCCGTATCTCGTCAGGAGGGCCTCCTTCATGTGGCTGTAGGAAGTCTGCATAGGTGATGGTAGGTCGAGCAAGGTGTCTCTCCCCTCGCTCAGGAATCGGCCCCACAGCCCGGCTCCCCAATTTTCTGCGGAACTCGGTGGGAGGTCATGGCGACTTCTTAGGCTTTAAACCATTGCTGGATATCATAGTTCTTATAATATTCTCTCACCACATCCTTGGGGATGTGGACTTTTGGTTCTATCGGGGGGGCCGCTTCTCGGCTCCCCAAGGTGCGATTCTCTTCGCTCCGGGCCTTGAGCTCGATCTCCTTCAGGCCGCGCTCATGCTCCAGCTGGAGTCTCTTGTCTTCATGTTCTCGTTGGAGCTTCTTTTCCTCCAACTCTCCTTGGACTCGTAGTTGTTCCACCACTAGTCTCTTTTCTGCTAGCTTCAGTTCACACTAAATTTTGAGTTTGGCCAATTCAAGTTCATGATTGCGGGTCCTTTCTCGGTCCGCAAGTTCTCCGGGGGAGAGGCCCCCGTCCGGGATGTTGCTCCGTACCGGAGTGCTGCTGCCTCCTCTTGGGTTGGGTTCGGGGTCGGTCGGTTGTTCTGTTCCTCCTCCTGACGGGGGAAGGTTGTCTTCGGACTCAACCCAAGTTTGTAGAGCTTTTTGGCATATCTTCTTTCGTATTCAGGCCTGTGGTAGCGATTCCTCGTTCCTTGCAAAATTCCTTCAATTCTCTGTGCGTGTAATCTTCTAATCGTTCCGGAAGGAACCCGGTGCTTGCATCACTCTCAGTGGCACCCTTGGTATTCTTCTCTGCCATCTCTGTTTGGTAGTGCGTCAGCCGCTTACTGTACGATATCTAGATTTACGGACTTGGATCCCGTCGCTTGCCACCAATGTTATAGGCCCGATCTTAGGAGGGGACAGATTTCGCACCTGACCACCCTGGGACTCACCTCTCTTAGGAATACAGCCGAGCACTGGCGAGCGACCCTCAGGTTGAGGATCTCGAATATAGAATCGTAACCGCTGCGCTAGCACCACTTCACAGAGAGACACCACACTGGAGATTTCAAGAGAACGTATTCTTTATCTCTTCGAATAAAAATGGATCTTTATGATCTGCAGATTATTAAGTACGGGTGAGCCGGGGCTCAAAGAGTCTTGGTAGGGATAGGGTAGCGGGACAGTCTCAAAGTTCAAGGTATCCGGCGCACAGCTCTCAATCCTCGAGCTGGGAGAAGGAGGTGATCTTGGGTCCAGCCGGACCAGAGCAGTCTCTCGAGCCGCGATCGAATCAGCAGGGCTCACGGTGATCTTCTTGGTTGCAAAGGAGCCGCGAACGAATCAGCAGGGCTCAAGAGTTCTTAAGGTAGCGATGGAGCCGCGACAGCGTCAGCAGGGCTCGGTGATCTTCTCGGTTGCAAAGGAGCCGCGAACGAATCAGCAGCAGAGCTCAAGAGTTCTTAAGGTAGCAATGGAGCCGCGACAGCGTCAGCAGGGCTCGGTGATCTTCTCGGTTGCAAAGGAACCGCGAATGAATCAGCAGGGCTCAAGAGTTTCTCCGGATAGTAGGGAAGCCGCGACCAGGTCAGTAGGGCTCTCGTAGTCCAGGATACAACTGGTTTGATCGTCCCAGAGCCACCCTTGATATAGGACTCCTTTCCTTTGATGTCCGGAGTCCTCGCAGGCAGAGGTCGTACCACCCGGGAGCTGGTTGTCGGCGGCTCCTTTCATCCTTTCAAGTTGGGTCTGGAGGGATCCCAGACACTCAGCAGGCCTGGAGCCAGCCCTCAGGGAGGCCGGATGGGTGATCGAAACTCATCTCTCGAGGGGAGGTGTAAGGTGTGACCAAGCTACTCCTCCCTCTCTCGTTCACAGGGAGCGCTCTACCTCCTTGCTGGGGATGGCGCCGTCGGCCGAGGTCGGGCTGGGGCCAGGCGGCCATCTTAGGTGCAGGACATGTGCCTCGGTCTCGGATGTCAGGACAATGGGGGACGAGGGCGGGAAGCCCAGGGTCGGGGATGTGTATCATGGCGGGAAGGGTCGGGTGGTTCAGGGTCTTGGGAAGCTATCTGGTTCAGGGGTGACCACGCCACGAGGCCGGGTCCAACAGTTGTGTTCTTGGGAGACCTCCCTGCCGGGCGCCACTTCGAGTTTGTAATATTAATAAACTCATCTTTGTATCCTGTGTCGTTGGGAATCTCCTCCACGCGTGACAACCGAGTTATGATCATTAGATAATAGTTTATTTTGGCATTTTGACCGATTTGCAGTTGGGCCAATACCAGGACTGGGAACGATGGATGTCCTGAAGAAGACCGGGGTGACCTTTGAGGCTCAGTAAATCGGTCAAAACATGTTGGCACAAGCAGTACCAGGAGGAGTGTTTTGAGAACCCAATTGTCTCCTTTAAACACGACCCATTCTATTTTCTTTTTAATCCTGGTTGTGGAACCTATAAATAAAGGTTTGATTGGTATCCTCAAACCATTTTTAGAGCACTTTTCCATCAACTGCACTTTGTCATATCACCATTCCCAGTCACAGGATGATTTTCACTGTTCTATCACTGTGTTTGTTATATTTATATTTGTTTTGTGTCTTGTGACTCTTTATTTTTTATTTTCTACCCCTTCCCTTATGCTCTGCCCTAAGTGTGGCTACACCAGGGCGTTTTGTAAGCAGACCCGATGATGAAGCATGTCACACACTTCTGTGTGTGAGTGAGGGCATTTTTTGAAAACAGATGTATTTTTTCTGTCTCGTGTTGTTACACGTGAATTCTAAGCTCTCCACCCCTTCTTGTGTGTATACTTTGCCATGGGGGTTTGGGGTGGTGGAGTTGTATAATCTTTTGACCCTCTCCCCTCCTTTGTGGATAGTCATGCCCTTGGTACCACAGGTACCACTTACTAGAGACTTGACGGGGTGCTAAAGGCCTTGCCAACTGTGGTACAATTAGACTTTTACCTTGTGTTAAGGTAAAGAGCACTGGCACTGGAGGCCTGGTTAGCAGGGACCTAGTGCATTTTCTGTGGAAAAGCATCAGTACTAGGGCAAAAAGTGGGGGTGACCATGTCAAAAGGAGGCACGTTCCTACAGTAACCCATTTGAAAATGGTGAATGTTAAACAAAAGCCTGTTAGGGAGTAGGCAGTGTTCCATGGGACTACTGCCAACTCTCAAACACATTTTTTTAATCAAAGTAAACTTTTCTTTTTAAATCAGTTCCATTTCCTTTAGGGAAAACAGGCTGTATTTTAAACAACACATTTACTTTATTGAAAGACAAGCACTGACATGGAGGGATGCTGACCCCACAGACCACTATCCCTTTGATAGTATCCAATTGGAGTGAGTTGCATATTGCAGCTTACCTCATGAACATTAATGAGATAGGTGAAACTGCGACCCGATCCGAATCTGAATTTTCTGAACGGGCCTATTTGTTCATAGGTCGGTTCGGAAAACTATTTACTGGTTGCAAATTGTGTGCAGTACTTTATGAGCACTAAATAGATCTGACCCACTGGGCCTTATCTGGAGTTTTGGGGGATAGGATACGCTGTCAAAATCTGAAGGATATCCCATATGCCATATTAACAGGCTATAATTTGCTTTTAAAATGGTGGAAGGTACATCTGCCACGTTTGTGAAGGAATATCCAGTCTGTCAAACTCTAAATAAAGCCATTAATCACTTAATTATTTACCTTGGTTTACCCTATAGTACTGAGTGTCACCTGGGCACAACTGTTAAAGTACTGGACTTTACTATTTCAAATCATTGTTTTCAGCTATGATAGCCAAGATGGTTGCATTGCTCTACAACAAGACTGAAAGTTCAAAAAAGAAATACTGCGAAAGCCGTTCTTGTGAAGGAAAGCAAGATGTTTTAAATTCATGCACGTTAATGTATTCGTTTTTTGGCTTTACTATTTACATGCGAACCTCTCTCATATTAGTTCATATTTGATGAAGTTGTATATCATGTATAATTTGTGTTTGTTTACCTATTTCAAATATGTAATAATGATGTTTAAAGGAAAGGTTTTACCACACTACCAGGACATGATTGGTAGTGTGCATCACTCTAAAGCTTAAAACATCTGCAACGCAATAAGTTACCACAGAAGGCAAAGACAGACATGAAATGATTCGATTCGACTGATCCCATTTCTGAACTAATACCCTGTAGGGCAGAGCCATAAACCACAAATAGAGGCCCTGTAGACAATGTAAAACAACGTTGTCCTTAATTGGATAAATAAGTCTGGTGTTAGGTTTCTAGAATTACAGTCAATTACAGCTATGGTGATACAAATTACACTCTTTAAACCTGGTATGATCCCGAAAGACTCCCAGGATTAAATTAAATTAATATAGGCTGGTTATGTAATTGCCTGCTATTGCCTGATATACAGAAATGAGCTAGAGGGTACCTACGCACGGAACACTGCGTTCTTGCATTTAGTAAGTCAGGGCAGTTTGTGAATAAAGAATGACTGCAATACATATGATATCGCAGATGCTAAAATGATGCATGATTAGTACCCGCATGAATTAATAATTAAAGTTGTATGATTTTAAATAGGGGCAAGCAACTTTGCCACCTCTTGCTGGATGGACTGTGATGAAAAAAATCGAGGTCATAATCCTATGTAATAAAGAATAATGAAAAATGTGAAAGGTACTTCTCGCTGCTGAAACAGTATTAAGTAAAACAAACAAATCAACACATGATTTACAACAAATTGGCCATGAATTATGCGCTAAATATTCAGATTATTTATCTGTGGTTGACAAACAACTAATGTAAGTATGTTTCTATGTATTGGTATAAGCAAAGGAGTGCTGCACATGACTTGGGGGAATGGGACACAATCATGTACATCAAGGGGCGATTACACAAACACTTGCCTAATAGTACGGATTTGTGCTGTAACACAAAAGTCTCAACGCAATTCAATGTTACTACTTTGAAGTAAAAGATATTTGTGTGAAATCCGTTGATATCACTATTGCAGCAGAGATAGTATCACACAGATAACCGTTGGTACACATGGCCATTTCTTCCTGTTTGTCAAAGAGGTATCGAACGAAGTCGTCCAAATCAATTTCAAAGGGATTCCTTTATAATGATAACGGTGCCTTCTTTGTTGCGCTAAAGGTTAACCAGCATCTAACGCAACAGGCACTTGTCTTTTCAGTCAGATCTGCAGGTGATGAAATTGGTGCCCCTGGTCCTTGTTGTTGCTACAGTGGTGGGGTCTGGTAGGGCCACCTGCTTGGTGTGAGGGCTGTGCACCCAGGAGGTCAGCCCCTCACACTTTATGGCTGAGGCAGCTATTGATAGGAATTACAACGGTCCCTTCCACCGGGCCGGAGGCAATGACATCTGATGCTTGCGCTGAAAAGCGCCCAGTCCCAGTCCCCCGGTTGGCGATCATGTCCAGCTGGTGTTGTTGTATCAGGAAGGGCCAGCAGCACTTGACAATGAAGTATCAGAGTCTGACAGTGGAACTATGAACATGTGTCCTGAGGTGTACATAGGCCGGTAAAACATTATTTCATGTAGGCTCATTTTGGTCACTCTGACAGGGGTGCTTCTTATGGTCAAAAAAACAAGTGGTAGTGCATCAATCCAGTTCGGTGGATGCACAAATCTTTTCAATTAAAAAGTTTTAGCACACCGTTCCAATCTACTGTGCTCACTGCGCACAGTGCAGTTTTTCTTCTGTTCTTTAAAGAGACTTTACCTCTTTATATGAGGAATTCAATGTTGTAGTGAAGCAATGTTCACAAAATTTTATGGTAAATTCTCATATTGTACAAAGGTGGATCTGTGTTACACCTTAGCCATCTTGCAACATTAAATGGTTCTACCTATAATAAATATGATTTAATGCTGAAAACCTTTAAAAAACCAAAGCTGTGTTCTGTAAGGTCTGCCGCCCAAAGGGATATCACTAAATCTGATCATCCTAAATTTGTAGGTTTAGAAACGGTTCAAAATCTAGAAAGACCTATCTATGACCACACTCGGATTTTGTGAATATGCAAAAAAATGTGTAAACTTACTGAAAAGTGTGAATTACTCAAAAGTGTAAGTTACCTTTGTGAATCAGGCTTTCAATCTTTTGCCTGTACTACAGCAGTACTACAAAACGTACTACAAAGTGCTATTCACAAACTGTAATTTTGTAATAACTTACACTTTGGAGTAAGTTTACCCCTTTTCAGTATTAAAAACCGCACTATTGTAGTAACTTACACATTTTGTTTAGAAAGTTCCTATCACCAATATATTCTTTGGAAGGTTGTTGCAGTATCAGTGGTTGGACATGTGTAGTGCTGGACTACAAAGTTGTAAGCTGTCAAACCATATTTTTCCACTTTTAATTATATACTTAGACTAACTTTTTTTCTCTTATTGTTAGATAATATACCCACAACCAGGATAAGCCAAAAATCAAAGTGAAATGGAGTCAGAAGGGTGTGTATTGAAACCACTTGTACAACACAATTGGAGAAATAACAGACTAGATAATTTTGATCAACATGGATGAGTTTTGCTATTTTTAAAAACAGAAGCTCAAAAACCGCCTAATAAAATGTCTGTGGAGGCCCTTTAGCATGAAGGAGGGAAGAATAGAGATTGTAGAGAATGGTAGGAAGATATTCGTCAATGCAGTCTGAGGGAAAATAATGTATTATCGATTTCTCCATTATCCATATTCAAGCCTTGAAATGTGATTTCTGACTAGAGCCATAATCAGGTAAAGTGAATTCATAAGAGTTTCTATAATGCTTCTATGCACCAGTAATGCAGAGTTGTATGTCTGGTATTTTTGAACACCCGGCCAGTTTAAAGTTGTGAGCAGCAGAAGTGTTGTTGGTACATGGCTATGCAGCTTTAACACATACCTTAATCACAAGTGTCCCAGTATTGACGTATATGATGAATCACGATACACTGGAAATCATTATTTACCAGATGACATAACCTCTAAATACAGGTGTTTCAGTGTTAACCCCTTAAGCGCTGCCGTCGGCCAACGGCCAACGGCAACGCTACTTCCCCAGTGCTGCGAACGACCGTTGGCCGATGGGCCAGCGCTCGTTATTCGAACGTTCAGCACTGGGTGCTGAACGTTCGACGCAGCAAAGGAGTTAGAGAGGAATAAGATGTAGATTTGTGTGCTTATCCAGCCCCTTTTTCCCTGGTAAACATCAACGGATTTGACCTGAAGATATTTACCTGTGAAAAACTCTGACCCACTTGTAAGTGCAACATACTTGCAAACTGGTTTACAATGGTGCTGTAGTTTAGACACAGGTTGCCATTCAGCCTCCAATGTCTGTATGCACTGATCCAACCCCATTTGAGGTTGTCGCTAATATTACAGCCCCACATTAACTCACAGTAAAGACAGAAGGTAAACCCCAACCACAGTTTTTCGTACCAAAATACAATTGATTCACTGCAGGTTACTTTTAGAAACAAATCTTTATTTAGTTTTTCCTCATTTCTGCCCAGTATTTTAATAATGCATAAGGAAGATCACTGCATCCTTCTTTTGAAACAGATGTGCCCCGCACACGTCCACCTTTCTTCACTCATTTTTAACTCAACATCTCCCCTTCTACTTCATATGCATGTCACCTGACTACATACAATGTGGGAAACCAACCAGTATAGATGACCTTTGGCACTCTCTTTGCCCGTACAAGTCCCACATTATTTTTCCCTTTCAATCCAACCGAGTCCCTGAAACTCAGTCCTGATGAAGACCTGAGAAAGGAGTTCCCAGGGTCGAAAAGTCTATGTAGTTTTTCCACCCAGGATAACCAGTAGTATACCAGCAAACACACAGAGTAATTAAGAATACTCAATAAAGGTTTTATTGACACTAACCAACCTTCTCTACAGATTCCCTGATTGAACTATACCACTGCTAACAACATACTCCTGGCAGTCCAGAACTTTGGTATAATTTTTCCGCATGGGCTACTATATCTTTTTGAGTCTCATACTTTTGTTCTGCATGTAGTTCTTATATCTCACAAGAGCAAAATAGTTTGCGCTTTTTGGACATTTTTACTCACTTGCATGCCTCAGGTTTGAACTCTCCGCGCCTTCGACAGCGCATGCGTTGCAAGAAATATTGTATTCAACAAGAAACTTAGAGCCCACCCATTGCTTACCTTTCATTGGCTTCATTATCATTCTCACTTGCTGCCTCCTAATTGGCCAGTGCATGCGGGCTTCACTTCCTCTCCTTTTATGTAGAGCACAAATTGCTTCATCTTCATTACTGTCGCTTCTTGTGCTGTGATTGAGGTACTATTTTTATCTTATATTCTTCATGTCTTGTTGCTTCTTCCCTCCCATCCCTGTTGTTGGTGTTCCTTTTAACCTCCACCCCAATTGTCTGTGCTTGCTTTTAAACCCCTTCAATCTCCCTTGCAGTCTATGCTGCTTCTCGTCTTCCTTCTCCTTCTCCGTGTTGCTTTTTATCCCTCTGCCCCCCTTGTCCATGTTGCTTTTAATACCCCTCCCCTCCCTTGCCCATGATGCTTTTAACCTCCCTTGTCTGTGTTGCTTTTAACTACCCTTCCCTTGCTTTTCTGTTTTCCTTTTTTATACCCCTCTCCTACCTTCTTTATGTTGCTTTTAAGGCCCTCCCCTACCTTGTCCATGTTGCGTTTAACCCCCATCCCTTCTATGTCAGTCTGGCTTTTAACACCTCCCGCCCCACCTGACATAACAAAAAAAGTGCAGTGAGATGGCCAACGCTGCCCATGTCATAGCACTTTTATCATCCCATTCTCTCACACCCCCCTCCCATTGTCCGTGTTGCCCGTTTCCTAACACCCTCCCTATCTTTGTCTCTGTTGCCCACCCACACTCGCTATAACAACAAAAAAAGCCCTATAATGAAGCCAGCACTGGTCGTGTTATAATGATTAAACTTTTAACCATGCTGTTGTACATGGCTAAAAGACATTGGCAAAGCCAATAGCTCAAGCATAGGCCAAACCTATGGGCTTAGCCAATGCTTGTTTCACAGGAATGTGGAAACTATCAAAAGATTCAAAGAATGTTTTCAACTGATTGGATGCGCATTTTTAAATGATCATATATTTGCTGTGTTGTTGATGCTGAATTATTTCAGACTGCAAGTTATTAAAAGCGTAGTGCCTTTTTAATATTGGATACATTCAAATGCTTATAGGATATTTTAGTATTTAGATACATGACCATAAATAACCAGTCTTCATGCAAAATCATTTTTTACAATTGACTGCAGGAAGGCTTTTATTTGGTTATTTCTACACAATTTAACACAGCAGTCATAATCAAGGCTACAAGGTACTGTAAATGTAAGGGCACTACTATGTCTCCAAATTTTTCCCTTCACCAAGCTTCATGGGTGTGCGTCAGTTTAGTTTTAACCTAACATGAGATAAAGACCTTCCCAGAGTTTAACTGGGATGTCAGAAGGAATATGTAATCAGTAGGAATCATGTTCACTTCAGTAACTGTAGCTTTTGCTAGGCAGCAGAGTTACTTTAATCAATCACACCGATATATTCAGCTCAAAACCCAAAAATGTCAACAGAGATCCCCTAACGAACAAGTTACTTACCTTCAGTATCAATATATCTGTAAGAGGCATATATTAGTTATAGATTCCTTACCTTAGAATTCCCATCAAGCAGACTGGATCTGGAGAAAGGTTTCTATCTGAATTTACAGAGGATGAGTTGCTTGCAGAACACTTTTGCAGATTTAGATTACTCTTTTCTCCAGCCACATACAGGGGCAGTACTCAAACACATAGGATGTAGTGGCATTAGTTTTCTTGAAACGGCGTTGTCATGGAATAGTATCTAAAATAGAGTTCAGGAATGTGGATTTGTAATCAGGAATATTACTGCTTAGTATGGGGAGTGGATTCAAGACAGCTGTCATGAAAACATGTATGTCTCAAGGAAGCTAGTTCAGTGGTTTGACGAGAGGAAGCGAAATTGCAGATTCAGCTAGCGAATCATGACATTTTATAAGCGAGGTTGGGCACTACTCAGTGCATATTTATTTATATTGGAAAATTGTATAGTGTATTCGTAATGGGGTGTGAAATAAAGAATGTTTTATGAATGCATGTATTTAAAATCTAATTTTTAAAAATTGATACTACGATGTCAATTTAGATACAAGTGTTGGTGCTATCGTGGGTTTAAACTGCATTTGCGCACATTGTATAACTAACTTAAAATAGGAATTGAACATAAATCACTTGCACAAGTGTTTGAATGTGTACACGTATACTGCAGGGATAACCCAATTAACCCATAGGCCTCTGAGTAAATAGTACAAACAAAAAGAAAAGAAAACCTACGGAAAAATTGCATGTCTATCTAATTTACAAGACTGAATACCATAAATTATCCATTCTTTGAAAAATCATTTTTCACAAGACTTAATCCAAAAGGGTTATATGTATGGAGTTTCTCCAATAAGCCAAGCCATTTAAACACAAATAATCTGTATGTATATGGTTTAAGTATTTCTTTTAATTAAACCATGTTTCTTCATAAAGTATTATTATCTCAAATTTAACATAAATATACACACTTTGTATATATATACAAAACAAACAAGACAAGTGACACTTATTTGTTGAAGTCACCAACACAAAAAACGTTTTTTGACATGGATGACAAAATAATGATTCAGTAGTGTCAAAGAGAGAGAGGTTAAAAGTTTCTAACCTTGGACACTCCTTTTGTTTTGTCTTGGTGATCTGTAAATAAGGAATGTTGTCAGAGATACTGTAGATAAACATCCTTTCTTTCAAAATAAGTCGGGTAAAAGAACTCTGAATTTAGTTCAAAGTAACTTGTATATATATTGTGGAATGTACTTTTAAGGTTTTAAAAAATCAAATAAAGTTTTGTTTGACTGACTGACAACTTGTATATCAGTGTAAATGTACTAGTCTTGTTTGTTTTGTATATATGTACAAAGTGTGTATATTTATGTTAAATTTGAGATAATAATACTTTATGAAGAAACATGGTTTAATATCATGGTTTTACATAACATTTATCCTAAAGGTCTTGCAGCTCACATTGACAAGTGGCAAGAGAACCGAGTAAGCCAGAAGGGTATGGTAGCCAGGTGGTAAAAGGCCAAGGTGACAGGAAAGTATTGTAGCAAGCCCAGCCTTTCAACAGTCACAGTGGTTCCCAGGTAAAGTCACAGGGAAATAATCCTTTGAAAAGAATCCCAAGACTATAAATGGTGGAGGTTGCTGGCAGATATCCCAGTCCAAACCTAGAGAAATACGTTATTGTTGTGGGCCACATGAAGCATAATTGCCCAAATATAACTCCAACACTTCAGATATCAAATTAACCTTTTAGTCTGGAAGATGGCTACCAGATTGGCCCCCCTGAGGTGGCCGAGATGGCAAGAGAGAAATTCAATCTCAAAACCCTCACAACAGTCGGATAATCTGCAACTTGCCTTGAAGGACGACAAGCAAGTTGATTGGCATGTGGGATCCTAGTGTTAGCCAAGCCATGACTGATGATTGTGCTCCCAACCCATCAAAGGTTAAATCCTGGAGTCTACTACCATGGAGTCACTGTAACTGGCAAGTGTTCTAAGTATCCGGTAGCCAGTATAGAGCTCTAGACAGATGATGGGGAGCTAGGAAGGTCCTATTCATCTAAGGTAAGACCGCACATGGAGTTCTTGTTGGGAAATGACCTTTTAGGCTAGGATCTGGAGGACACTATAATCATGATCGCATAATCTTCAAAAAAAAGCAGCCTCCAGGGCAGTTGCGATCCCTTAGAGGATGCTTCTACTCGGAGATACCGTTATGTGAGACTAGGAATTTTAGATACGGCTGTGTAGCAGTCTGAATAGCTTATCCATTCTTAGGCAAACTCAGAGCTGCCATCAGTGGGCCATAATAGATCTCTGGACCATGCCAGAGTTTCAAGAGTTGGTGTATGGTGGAGGTTCCAGAACAGTTGAATTTGTGATAGCTCAGTCAGCGTATCGTTGTCTTGAACATCTTGAAGTCTTTCAGAGAAAAGGCATAGTGGCTGGCGAGGGCCGCTTCTGGGCTGCTGACAGGGTGCATACAGGCTTGCCTTAAGCCCGCCTTTGGCACACAAGCGGCATCTATGCTGCACGTCCGTATTAGGCTCAACTTAAATGGCAGTAAGAGAGCCATGCAGACAGCTAGCTCACCCGCCCAATGTCAGACACGGGAGCAGGGAAACGAAGGCAATGCGGTGGGATTACTCCGCTGCCATAGGAGTGCAATAAAGGAAGCGCAGAGCAATACTGATTCCAATGGCATCAGTCACAAATTCACATTCAATTGTTGCTGATTCCCATTCAGTTATTACGCAGTCGTGGAATTTGTTTTCCCCCCTCACACTGACAAAACCACCATGCAAATGAGCAGTATATGAATTAGGTAAAAGCCCCCCACATTCACAAAACCCCAGTCCAAATACACCATTTTTGAAAAAGTAAATGACTGTATTTAAAATAAAATTAAAATAATTAACACTCAGTGTCTCTTTTAGTCTGCTGGCATCTGCAATAGGCTCAACTTAAATAACAGCAAGAGATGCAAGCAGAGAGCAAGCTGGTCCGCCCACTGCTAGACTCTGAAGTGGAGAAGCGAAGGGAACACAGTGGGATTACATTGGCGCCGTAGGAGTGCAATAAAGAAACACAGAGCAATACCGATTTCAATGGCATCTGTCACTAACAGCCATGTATGCCGATGACACTCAGCTATGTTTTCATTCAAGAATGGCGAGCTAATTGGCCATGATGACATTAAACTCTATTAGCAAAGTTCCACTGGTTGAGTATTAACCAACTAAGATGCAACTGAGGTTCTTAACTTTGGCTTCAGTTTTACTCTTTAACTGCAAATTCATAGACCAGACACCACCCCTCCTAAAGTACTGCAGAGGGGACACAGTTTTGTGGTACAAGCTGTAGTAAAATCGTCCATTAGTTACAAGGTAACTAATGGTCAAACATGTGGTGAGGTGTCACAGTAAGTCCTGTCATTTGTTAACACCATGCTGCCCATCTGTATTGGACACAAGAAGGGCAGGTTGAACAGTCCATATCTCTAGCTCAAATTTGAGAGTATTCGACTGACATTTTCCACATACTGATGAGACCCATGACACTTGCCCTGGGTAAAAACATCGACATTACAATGGGACTGCCTTGGATTATGACATACAAATAGCGCTCATTAGATCTGGCCTTCATGGACTTGTCTAGTGCTTTTGACACTGTCAATCGTGACAGATTATGGAGCATTTTTTTTTTTTGTAATTTTTAAAAAATCTTTCTTTTCAATTTTACACATATATATGTCAATAAACAATGCACATATCGGTACAATGGCAAGGCGCCATCGCACATATGGGGTCATAAAACAAGAAAAACATAACATGGTACTAGCCCAGGCCGCCGAGACAAGCGTGAAAGATGTACAGGTTAAGCCACATTGTCAATGATCCGTCATGAATGTTCCCGTCTCCCAGAAGCATCCTGCTGCCCTCTCCCAATAGAAGCCTTAGTCCACAGCGACCAACATGTATAGCACATAGGCACAATCATGGCTAATAAATACAAATACTACAACAACATTTCTAGCCTACTCCTTCGGGAACAATGCCACTGGCAACTGGTGCATCAGTTTCGCTGCGTCTACGGGTAATGTATGCTCTATATGGGCCCCAAATGTCGTTCGGGGGGAGGAGCTGGGAACGAGAGTCGCATATTCCTCGCAGTTCACATTACAATACTCCAAACTGCGAAGCCATGCATGGGAAGTAGGGGTTTTCTTGCTACCCTAAAGCAATGCCACCTCCCGCTTGGCCAGTAGGAATCCCAATGCAGCAAGCTTTCTTGACTTTTTTGGGGAAATGAATCATATATCCCAACAACGCAATTTTGGGAGTGGGTACAAGTGTCATAGAAAGTATGTATCCTAGTTTATTGTGTATCTGTACCCAATAGTGCATTTCTGACAATGGTGAGGCCTAAAGAGGTCTATCCTGTGTGACCAAGCCAAGCCGGGGTGTGGTACATCCTGCGAAGAAATTTGAAGTGCAACAGCTTGTGCCTACTGTTCAACGACACCTCTTTCGTGACCCTGCAACAATGCTCCCATTGATCATCAGCTATAGGACGAACGAGGTCCCGCTCCCAAGCCGTACAGGCCTGAACATCAGAGAAGGGAAGATCCATAATACACTGCTTATATATTCTGGAAACCAAATGTGCACCCGTTGGGCTCTCGGTTATTAACGACAGAGGAGTGACTGGTTCAGGAGCAATCGGAAAAAGTGGGGAAGGTAGCCCGTAACATGGAAAGCATACGTTGCAACACAAAGACATCCATAAAGGAGCAGTCCTAAAACGGAGCCTCCTCAGATACCGAGAAAACATGATTGTCGGGAGATCACCAAGAAATCTGAAAATTTCTTGATAGAAATCTGAAACTTAGCCAATGTGCGTTGCACCAAAACCTCACCGGTGATAGGAAGCAATGTGGGATTTGGGAGTGGCAGTGCCGGAGAGTATAAGGGGTCCATTCCCAACAGCCTATGCAACTTGTGCCACGCCCAACTAGTGGTGGAAACTGTCTGAATATCCCGTGGGTCTCTCAGGACCTCTTTAGGTAATACTGTAGACAATTTCTGTGGCAGTACCAGATCTGCCTCGGGCTTCAAATAAGGGACTCGGGCGTCTGGGTGGTACCAAGCATAGAAGTAACAACACTGTGCAGAACTCTCCAACTCACCCACGGTCTTTTGTCACCCTATACCAAGCGCAAAAGAAGTTGGCGCAGTTGTAAAAAAAAGGACTGGGTAAGAGGAATGGGAATGTTGTTAAAAAGATACAAAAACCTCGGGTGGACTATCATTTTAATAATGGCCACCCTGCCAGCCATTGACAAAGGCAGCCGCAGCCACCTATCGATTTGTGATTCCAACGTGCTAATCGCTCAGCCATAGTTTAGCCTAATGATGGAGGTAGTATCCAAATGAATATAAACCCCGAGATATTTAACCGCGTCATGGCACCATTCCAGCGGGAATTCACAGTCCCATGTGGTTGTACTGCTGGTTAACGGAAAAATCACTGACTTGTGCCAGTTGATACAAAGACCTGAGAACCCGCCAAAACAGATAATTTCCCTGATAAGGGGTTCGAGGTTAAGGTGGGGTTGCCGAACATATAGAACAGTATCATCGGCATATAAGGACATCAACAGAGGGCCGGTGCAAAACTGCAAGCCACGGTGTAAATGTTTCTCCTGAAAATGCCGCACCAAGGGATCCATCACTAAGATGAAAAGCAAAAGGGGACACGGGGCAACCCTGTCGGGTGCCACGGGACAAACGGAAAGGCTGGGAGATCGTGCCATTCAGGCGCAGTTTGGCGGTGGGCTCCTTGTATAGTAGAGCAGTGGTAGAGACGAAGCACTCAGGCATACCCATACGGCGCATCACCAAAAGGAAGAAAGGCCACTCAAGAGAGTCGAACGCCTTCTCGGTATTGAGAAGCACTAGAGCGGCCAGAGTGGCGGGGTCTATCCTACGTAGTACTGTAAACAAAGTGCGCAGGTTAAGGGAAGTGGACATGTGGGGGATGAAGGACTGGGTTTTGATAAGACCCAGTGGTGCCAGGGACAACACCTGAAACCTTCGTGGGTTACCTGTTCCGGCGTACAAATGACAGAGACACGGGACACTTCCTTCGGCGTCAAAGATGCGAGGTTTATTTACTGCAGGGAACACAGAAGTCACGAGAAGTACATAGCATGTAAGTTCAAGGAGACTGCTTCGAATTGTATCTGTGGATCGCTCCTTTTATACAGTTTTTCGTCATACGACAACATGGCAGACAAAAGGTTACAACCCGGTTCCCACAGTAAATTTCATAGGGGGTCGCTTTCATGTATTCAGGGTCCCGGAACATAATTACAGTAGCATCGCCGGTTCCCAACTGTAAAAGTACATCTTCTCACCATTAGTGCATTCCATTCCGGCAGTAAACGAATCAAGGAAGAGTCAGAAACAGGTGCAAAGGAAGACAATGATAGCGAACAGATTGAAAAGAGTGTAAGGGGTGCTTTCGGAAACACGATTGCAGGGATCAAAGGAGACATGCCTAATGAATGCACAACTGAGACAATAGACCGGCACGGCAAGATGAGCCTCGAGCGGGGCCATCTGCCTTGCAGTGTCATCCCCCTCGTCATAAAGACATCCTCAAAGGAACACGTGTCTTCCGCAAGAGTTTGGGAATCCCAGGGTCACAAAGCGAACAGTGTCCGCTCGCTGGCTACTTGAGGGCAAGAAACAAAATGGATGCCATATCTAAAATGGAACCCGTGGGTTCAGATGGAGAAACCCACGAAACAGACGAACGGTTTAGGTTAGCACAGCGAAAACGCGTACACCCACTAAACTCGTCATTTACGGTTCATAGATACCAGACTCGACCATATTCGGGCGAGTCGAAAACACCACTTACAATTGTCACGGAACCTCAGACGCTCCTTTTGCCCTCATGTAGGCAAGCACTAGTCGGAATCAGAATCGATCTCGATATTCATCAGACCATCCAGATGCTGTTGCAACATTATTCTATCCATCAGTGCTTCCTTGGTAACAGGTGGCCGTCTTATACACGTAGTAGCACAGAGGCCACATAAGGCAGGACCACACTGCACACAAAGACAACACGTGAACAGAAATGCTACAACAACCCCAATGATCATCAGAATTTTCCAACCCCACGTCGACATCAGGCCCCAAAACCACCCTAGTAGCGTCCAATCCCCTACGTCCACGTGTATGGACTCGGAGATCTTATGCAACTTCGAGATGGCTTGATAGACAGTTGGAGCGTTGTCAGGAATGAAAATGCAGCAACTCGAATGGATCACCTTACATACTCCACCTCTATCTGCAAGGACAACGTCTAAAACCATACGATTTTGTAACATCATAAGCCTGTCAGCCTGAAGCTCTGCTGTAATATTACCAAGGGCACTCGCAGTGATATTAGCGGTCGATTCCACCACACGAGTCAATTGTCTCAGGTTCCTACTATTGATCATAGGTCCCCAAAACGGCAGAAAACCCTTAAAGAAGTCTCCTGCTTCTTGACCGGCAGTGTCCTCTACGCTAATCACGCCTCTCACAACTCTGGTCTTGTGATAATCCGACCCAACAGTAAAGGTCGGCGGCAACAGATTCACAATATAACATGTGCCTGAGAAGTCACGAGGCAACCATGTATATGCGCGGTCGTAACAAACAAAGTACGTACCCTTGGCAGTCAAAAGAACAGGGGAAGAGAGCGTTGGTAAAACATACGTTTCGGTACAGGCACTCCTCCCGAGCTGAGCTCGCGGGCTTCGGCCAAGGCCTTTCAGACAGAAATTACCGAGATGGGGTACGATCCAGATCGGAGACAAGCTTTTAAGCTGCCGATCACCCACTGACATGCTATACTCAGCCTCACTCAGATCTCGGTATGCTCGCACCTCTTCCTCTGGGATAAGCGATGCGTCAAAGATATCCCTGTCTAAATCGGCAATCGCTCTTGCCAAAGGCTTGTGGTACGGGCCAGGACCATGATCTGCAGTGCGTGGCTCTCGATGGGGGTAGGAATCTAGTGCGCTACGAAACATTGTTTGGAATGCTCGAGCTGAACCCTGGGAACTGTAAGGAAGGACCAAGTACGGAATTCCCCTATCCGTGGTATGTGGCATTAACCCACACACCCAACAGTTGGTAGTGTTCATCACCAACTGATGTTGATGAAGGAGCTGAACGAAGGAATTGTTCATAAATTCCGCACGTCTAACCTGCTTGTGTTGGGGTAAGATGTGAAAGGAATGAGGAGAAACAGTGGAAGTAGGTTTTGATTCAGAGGAAGGGGTAGGTGAAGCAGAAGGCAGTAATGATTGTATCACATAGTATACTCCACCCACCAGTAACAAAGAAACAGTCAGGAACAGTGGGAACACCTGAAACAGAAAGCATTTGGTACGCACAACTCTATGCAGTTTGAATCTTTGCGTTTGAGCCTTCTCCACTTCCGACAACTTTGAGAATGCCATCCTCTAAAACCGTCCGCAACGTTCTTGACGCACTTCGTTCTGTGTAGCAATGGTCAATCCCCAGGAGTTCCTAGGAATCAACGGCCTCCGACCTAGTGTCAGGACCTACTAAACAGAAGGAAGTACCCGCACGGCCCTACGGTCAACCCGGATGTAAGGGTTTGTATTTTAATCAAACAATATATACAAATTCTCCTAGCTGTGGAAAAAACACACGTGGAAAAGAACTCAGAATTTGATGAAAACCACAGTTTGTTCAAAAATGTTCAGAGTGATAATGGGGGTAAGATGAATTTCAAAGGAGGGGAAAAAACAAAAATCATTTATTTGTCTCTGGTATTAGATCGAAGAAAATATCTGGTTCTTCCAGGACGAGTCTGCTCTTCAAACAATTGATCGGATTGTGGAGCAGAGTCCTGTCGGTCAGACGATAGTTCAGATCTTGAATTCTCCAATGACAAAGGTTCAACGGAATTATCTGGCTGCACTGAAGTATCTCTCACAGGCTGAGCGTCACTGAACGGCACAAAGTTCGGCAAAGCTTCCGTTTCAGATGCGGCGATGCCAGTCCTCACCCACGAGTCCGCTGGTAAAGGTATTGGTACCTTTTTGGTATGGGTGGCGTGCACCCAATGTTTGCGTCCCTCCAAACGAACAGCGGTTCTCGTGGCGAGTAGCACTTGGAAGGGTCCAATAAACCTCGGCTCGAGGTTTCGCTTCCGGCCAAAATTTCTTGTCACCACCCAGTCTCCGGGTTGGAGCTGGTGGCCTGGACCCTCTGTCTGCGCCGGCAGTGCTTCAAAGACCTGTTGATGAATTAACCTCAGTTTAGCAGTCAGATCATGAAGGTAGTCAATTAGCATTGGATATTCAAGATTGGTAAATGAACTAGGTCTAGGAACCCCCCAAATATTTGCAGGACGGCCGAACACAATCTCATATGGGCTAAGCCCTACTCGAGAGTGCACAGTCGCCCTGGTTGACAATAGAGCCAGAGGCAAAGCGTCGGGCCACGACAGACCAGTCGTCGCCTGAATCATTGCGAGTTTTAGCTTTAGAGTACCATTGTACCCCTCAACCAAACCTGCTGACTGGGGATGATTGGCACTGTGGAATTTTTGTGTAATTCCCAGGCCCTTACACACACTCTTCATCACACTCCCCACAAACTCACTTCCGTTATCAGACCATACAATCCGTGGCATTCCATACCGCGGAAAGTACTCCTTCAGTAGGACTTTCGCTGTGGACAGGGCAGTATTGTCTTTAAGAGGGTAGGCTTCAATCCATCGGGAGAATGCGCAAACCACTACTAAAACGTACTTCAGGTTATTACATCTCTCCATATGGATGAAGTCTAGCTGGATTACCTCAAAGGGACATGTAGGAGGAGCAAAGTGACCAGGGGGTGTAGGAGTGCCCTTGCCAGGATTGTACATCATACATACCATGCAATTCTTGACCAATCTCTCAGCACACTTAGCGATACCATCATTCTTCCATACAGAGGACAACAACTTGCAGATACCCTTCGCGCTAATATGTGACAAACCGTGTTCCATGGTCACAACAGCTAGCACATATGCATCCGGCAACATCCATCTTTGATTCTCCGACAAATCAATCCAGCATCCATTTGCATCCAACTTTCCTGTGCTCTCCTTCCACTTGGTCTTTTCAGTTTCGGTGGCCTCATTCTGAATCGCTTTCACACTTTCGACAGTATCCTCACACATACCAGTGTCTGTGGGCCACCTTACCGAACTCGTCACATACATTCTAGTTGCAATGTTTCTCGCAGTCTCCTTAGCGATCTCATCAGCAAACGCATTGCCACGACCAACATAGTCCGTCACCTTACGGTGCGCACTGCATTTAATAATCGCTACCTGCTTGGGCAATGTGAGTGCGTCTAAAAGTTCGTTCACAAGCTGTCCATGCTGGATCTTCGTACCATGTGATGTCATAAAACCTCTCTCTCGCCACAATCGTCCAAAGCTATGGGCGACGCCAAAGGCATACTGGCTGTCGGTAAACACATTCACCCGCTTCCCTTTCGACAAAACACACGCTCTCGTCAATGCAATTAATTCTGCCGCCTGGGCAGAATTCTGATTCAATCTTGCAGTTTCCACAACCGTACTCAACGTTACCACAGCATACGCAGTCGTCACATCACCATTCGGCAACTTAAAACATGAACCGTCCACATACAAAGTACCATCGGGGTCTTCCAATGGAGTGTTTTTTAGGTCAACACGACCCTTCGTTTCTTCCTCAGTTCGCAAATAACAGTCATGTGGTAATACCTCGTCTGATTCCATATTGATAGGCAACAACGTTGCCGGGTTTAGAACATTGCAGCGCTTTATTTGGATATGACTCGCCAAAAGCGTCAACTCGTAACCGGACAACCTTGCGCTCGTCAAGTGTTGGGTTTTCGTACGATTTAAGAGAGTGTCAACTGCATGCGGACCATCACCGTAAGCATATTATCCATGACCAGTCCTGCAGATTGCCGGATGGACACCGCAGCTGCCGCTGTTGCTCTTAAACAACTCGGCAATGCTCTAGCTACTGGGTCCAAGGTCGAGGAAAAATATGCACATGGATGCTGCTTACCGCCAAATTGCTGCGTCAAAACACTCAACGCACAACCTTCCCTCTCGTGAACGTATAGTGTGAACGGCTTGCTGTAGTCAGGAGTACCTAACACAGGGGCCGAACACAACGCATCACGCAGTTCAGAAAAACTTTTCTGACATTCTTCCGTCCATGGCAAAGGAAATGGAACATCCTTGCACGTGAGAGCTACCAATGGTTTCGCTAGCAATGAAAAATTTGGAATCCATTGCCTGCAGTATGACGTGATACCTAGAAGGGCACGCACATCTCTCTGAGTTGTTGGCACAGTCATTCGAGCGATCGCTGCAATTCTCTCTGGGGTCAACCTTCTTCCCTCCTTTGACAATAAGTGACCTAGATAGGTTACTTCTTGACAACAATATTGTAGTTTAGAAGGTGACACCTTGTGATGCAAGTCACATAGATGCTGTAACAAAGACACCGTAGCAGTTTTGCAAATCTCTCGTGTGTCCGCAGCCACCAATAAGTCATCAACATATTGGATCAAAGCCGCATCAGCCGGTAACACAAACGCGTCAAGTTGACTCTTCAGGGCTTGGCTGTATATCGATGGACTCTCACAATAGCCCTGAGGAGCGCGTTTAAACCTAAAGCTGCGACCACCTAACGAGAAACCGAATAGGTCCCTGCTTTCCTCAGCAATCGGAATGCTAAAGAAAGCATTCTTCAAGTCGATCACTGAGAACCAGGAAGCAGATGCTGGAATCAGAGTCAGTAAAGCCGTAATGTCAGGCACCACAGGGAACTGAGGAACCACAATTTTGTTCACCTCCCGTAAATCAATGACAAAACGATAAACAGGAGGCTTAGATGGATCAGTGCGTTTCAGAATAGGTAACACAGGACTATTACACACGTTTCCCCGAGTCTCCTCAACAACATCTTTCTCGATCAAATCATAAATGATCGCTAACAATGCTCGCTCTCCATCAAGGGAGATACGATACTGGGGAATACGTGGTAATCGCACATTTGATTTCAATTGGACAACATAAGGGGAGATATCAAGCAGGCCCACGTCATTGGGACCCGTTGCCCACAAAGATGCAGGAAGAGAACTCAATTCCGGTGGGAGCTTATCAGATGACAAGTACATGGGAGAGGGTACTCTCTGACCCAATGTAAGCTCCACTCCCGCAGGAGAACAATACAAAGTTGCATACAATCGTTTCAGAAAATCCAGGCCCAAAAGATTTTCACCACAACCAGTAGTCAAAATCAAGGGAGCTTTCAGTTCACGAGGCACAATTGCAATGGGCAAAGGGCGAGAAACCGGATTGCTAACAGGGGTGCCAGAGAATCCAACGGAAACATTTGTTAAGCCAGACAAAGGTGCGCCAGGGAGTTTCGAATGCATGATGGAACTTTTCGCTGCACCAGTGTCCAACAGAAAAGGCTCAACTACGCCCGATGTGGCAACTGCGACATAAGGCCCTCTCTGATCGACCGGAACTGATACTACTCCCTCTCTTTGTCTATGGCTGTCCTAGTAGTTACCCTCATCAATATCATGTTCGATGTAAATATCGTCCACATGGTACTGTGCCGATCTACCTGACGATGAACCGCGCTGATCAAAGCAATTATTGGAATCAGACGAATTAGTAGAACGCTCATTCTGATGTTGGGTAACACCACGACCTCTACCTCGTGAAGCCTGCTGAGGACCACTACGACCTCCTCTAGCTGAATTACCATTATTTCGATCACGCAAAACCGGACAATCAAATTTTAAATGACCCTCACCCCTACAATAGGCACATTGATTGTATCCAAGCGTAGATCTCTGCGAAGAAGAATCATTTCGCAACTGCGACCTAGCGGGCTGCGATTGCGATCTATTCCGCTGTTGAGAATCGTTTTGATTTGAGCGCGGAGGATACACTTGTTGTAACAAAACTTTCGTTTTGAGCTCATTCGTCTTTTTATCCGCACGATCATTTTCCTCCTTCTCTCTATTTTCATAATATTGAGCCGTGGCCAATATCTGAGCAGAGGTAGAAACAGCCCACGCACTTTCCGAATTTTTCAATTTATTGCTAAGTTCAGGCAACAAATTTGATACAAATTTATCCACAAACAATCTCTGACCTCCCTCAGTGCCCATATCTTGACCACTGTGATCGATGAATGCCTCCTCAATCTCGTAAAGAAATCGGAGACACTCTCGTCCTTCTTTTGCTTACAGGCAGACAGTTTATCCCAGTTAACTTTCATAGCTGGCATAAGTGTCTTCATAAGGGTAATTATTCTCTGGGGAAGATCAGTAATGAGCTGTTCAGGCTTAGCCTCACCAACTTGTCGTACGTCAGCCGCCACAAGAGCAGCCCAATCACCGCCTAACTCAGCTGCGTGGTTCTCCTGACGAATTTTCGCCCAAACCGGTTGCGGAACCACGTTACCAAACAACATATCGATGTCCGCAAGATTCATGATCATAGCATCTACTAATTGAGACAATTCTTTATAGTACCCTGCATGATTTTTGCGAGGGTCAGGCAAAGTTTGCTTAACCTGCAAAACTTCCGATCGTTTCCATGGAAGGTGTATCCACACTCTCTGGAAGTGTGGCAAAATAGCAGGATTAACAGTTGCATCACCTGGCATCCACACTGGCGGAACTTCACGCATGGGATACTGACCAGGCGTCGACATCCATTCCTCATGTTCATCCTTAAACAATGCACGAGGCATCACAGTAGGACGAAAAGATAGAAGATGCTCGACAGCACGTCGAACATTGCTACCCACAATCATACCATTCGAAAACTGAAGCTGAAGTTCAGTTAGAGCGGCCAGTACATCATCTGCCGCATCCACTGATATCTCGTCACGTAAGAGTTTGCACATTTTTTCAAACACAAATCGTTGTGTTGGCTCATTGAATTTAGAAAAAGTGTCTACAACTATACGTGGAGGATTCTTTTTTTTTTTTTTTTTTTAAATTTTTGAAAACCTTTATTTGTGCATCCAGAAAAGTACAAATAGTGGCCCACAACCTTCAGGCCGGCCACAAATACTGTTGAGCACAGGTGCATGCAATATGAAGACGCAATAGCACATCAATATCAATTAGCAAATAGTCAGCAGTTACACTGTAAATCACGTGCCTTCGCGCCACAGGAGTGATGAAGGTTAATTTTATAGTTTCCATAGCTACTAGTAAAGTCCAATCATTTCGTTTTAGTAAATTGAAATACAGACGAAAAAAGAAAAAGAAAAAGAACAGGGTCCGCGTAGACGTGAAATAGCATTATCAACAGAGGCATACACAGCCCAGCACTTCAGGAGACAAAACCCACACCAGGCGACATGTTGGTCAGAAAGTGTGCAACAAGGATAGTGGACCCGTGGTCCCAACAGCACCTACCGCCACCCGCCCGCCAGCAACGTCGACACGGACCCAAGACAGAGGAAGAAGAAATAAATTAAAAAGAAAAAACGAGGCACCATAGGAACGTAAAAGAAATGAAGCCCATCCCTCAACCCCCACCCTATACGCATGCGAAGGCTACGGCCTACCCCCCCCCTGCAGCGCATCTGTCGCCCCATAAACCCGAAATATAGAATAGAAAGGAAGAGAGAGAGAAGAAGATAAAAGGACACCTTAGATATAGGGAGCAAGAACGGGGAAACCCAATCTAAAACTCCCACGAAAACCTAACCCCGGAGGAGGGCCATTATGTTCGTGTCACGGACTCCAGTACCCACACCAGATTTACAACATAGCAACTATATCAAGCAAATGCAAAAGTCATCGTCTCTAATGAGGAAGAAAGTCACAGTCAGAGCCCCCGTGCGTGTCCAGATAGTGTATCAATCCGAGTCCCCCCCAACCGAACAGAGAACAGTGCAAGACCACCATCAGCAACTATTGTCCCCGGTCCCCCAGCCCGCGAATACGACCACCCCGTTAGGAAGGGACAAAGTCAGGTACATCTTCCCTGCCGGCCGATCAAATATGAAGTCCGAAATCACCCATCAGCAACATTTACCCCCGGACCCCAGCCCGCAAAAGCATCTACCCCAGTAAGCAGGACCAAGAAGAACTGACACATAGTTACAGCCTGTAATGGATAAGGACTGTTAAAATTAGCTCATACAGAGGCACAGGATAGCGTCCCAGGTGGATCTTCGTCAGCCAAGTTGAGAAAGACAGCGCAAAAGCGGGCGGATCAGGGGAACACAGCCAAGAGGAGAGTGCACCAATAGAACGCAGGCAATCCGGCACACCATGGAAGTGCAGTTCCAATGGATGTAACAAGAAAAACAGTCCGAGTCAAGTCCCACCAGCCAGTGTATAAAAAGCATTGATAATAGTCCCTTCAGCCCTGGCCAGATCTTGACCGTCGCTTCAAAGATGGCCGACGGGGGAGGTCCGGTCCAAACGATGCAGGAAGACAAAATGGCCACCACTGGTGAAGAAGAAGGAGGCAGAGACAAAATGGGCGCCTCCAGTCACTTTCGGCGCTGCAGACGCGCAGGATAAACACCCCAAAACACTGAAATCGGTATCCACTCCACCTCCTGGTAAAATTTCTCTGTGAGGCTGCAGGTTCAAAGGGGGGCGATGTAAGCGAAGGCAAAGTCTGAAGCACTAACCTCTCAGTTGACAAAGTTGCAATGTCCGACTGAAGGGGAAACATTGTAGCGCGACTGGATATGTTGATCTGCCGTTTAAAAGTAACTCGGGAGACAGGGAAAGGCAACTTCTCCCCACACGTATTCTGCGCCCCGGTGCCCCCCGCCGAGACCGACAGGGGCAAGCCAGCGCAGTCCTGATAGTTGGTCGGTCTCCCGGGACTCGAGAAAATGACCTTGTCGAGTCGCTCACTCATCCTTTCGAAGGAGGCATGCCAGTCTCGGCGGAGCTCGGTCAGTGCGGCCAGAACGGTCGCGTACGTCGGCTCCGAGTTTAGGCTCTTCAGTTCCGTGGCAGGGGATGGTGTAAGTAGTGTAGCCTTCAGGTCATCGGTGGGCCGGGCGGCAGATTTGTAGCACAGGATAGCCCTCGCCATCTCGGGGAAGGCAGCCGCCATCGCTCCCTCCCCGGGACGTACACACGAAGAAGGGGCTAGGCACGGTGTAAAGGCATCGCAAAGCGGGTCGCCGTCACGGACACAGCTCACGGTTCTGGAGCACCGCATATAGGATGTCATAGCCGATCCGCCGCTAGAGAGAGGCAATCATAGGGGTGACCAACAGGAAGGAGACAGTTGCCGGTTCAGCGGCTATCGGCGGAGAGGAGGCAAACGGGGCGCAGATCCAAGGCTTCAGCGGCCATCAAAGCTTGCGACGATATCTCCGGCAGGACAGTTCGCAGGGATCTCGGAAGCACACGGGCGGACTCAGCGCGGACACAGTATCACACTACTGCGGTCAAAAAGCAGGATAGCAGGCAGGATAGCAGCGCTGGATGTGTAGGCTCGCGGAGCCGAGACACGGCACGTCCGTTCAGGTCGCCATCTTGGCTCCTCCCCCTACGTGGAGGATTCTTAAGGGGATATCTAATCCAATTTTTCGCCATATTAAATAGCGTATCACGTTCCCTACCACCAGGAAGCTGACTTCGTCTTTGGGGAGCATCAGAATCAGCAGACCCAAGAATCGGTCCAAGAGGAGAATAAAAGTTAGCGACAATATTAGGAATACGTCGCCGAACAGACGGGGAAGAGGAGAGAAGTAAAGGGGTAACAATAGAAGGACCAAAAACAGGAGGAGCAGGAGCAGTAGGAGTAGCCACAAGAGTGGAAGTAGTGGGAACAGTAGCTTGAGAAGGTATAGACGGTGGAGCAGTGGGAACAGTAGCAGGTAGAGGAATAGGGACAGAAGGATTCGCAAAGACAGGATCAGCGACAGGCTGATTAACAGCTGCCGGAACAGCAGGTTGAGGAACAGGAGGAACCACGGGAGCTGTGGTATCCTGTGCATATGGAGGTGGCGACTTTAGTAGATAGGACAACAAAGGGTCCTCTACTGCTTCCTCTCCCTTCTTATCCGTACCCGTCGATAAAACGGGATAACATTTATCCACTGTCATACGTTGTAATCTATCAAAAACTTCCTTTTCCTTTTCTTCTTTGTCTCGCTGAAACTGCTCTGCATTTCTCATCGTTGTAACGATGCCTTCTCTCTTATTACGTTTAAGCTGCTTGATTTCTTTTTGCTTGGCTTCTTTGCGCCATAACCGAAAGGAATCAAACATGGCCGGCCTTGCTTTCTTTTTGAACAATTTTGCTTCTAGATTATCCAGAATTGATGTTTCGAAACTACCATGAGGTGGCCAGCTAAGGACACCGTCATCTTTTGTATAGCGGACCCAGCAATCATTATATGCAATAGGACCCACTCCATGTCGACTATATAATTCATAGACCGGAGTTCCAACTGGAGGTTTCGGACATGAGTCCTCCAATCGGGAATCCGCACCACAACCTCTAAAACAACTGAACAAAGTACTACGGCCAGGCATCGTGCACACTAACCGAGTTCCACAAACGTCAAGGGTTATTGGATTACAATATCCCCGCAAAAATGCAAAAACCCTCGGTTTTTGGCGACTGCAGTCGTCAAATAAAACAACTAAGAGCAAAATACGAAGAACCACAAATGCAATGGAACCATGCAACAACGAAGCACCCACAACAACTAAGGATTCTGGGGAGCGACCCACAAATACTTAACTCAAAGAACAATGGCGTCACCAGGAAGGCCCGTCAATCGTCTCGCTGTACCAAGGTCTACGCCAGGCGCCAAAACAGGTCGACAGTCAGGGCATCAGTCCGTCGCAGCCGTCAGGAGGCGGGGATCTTCGCGGGAAAAGTCTTCGGGCCACTTATTTTGACAACAGGATCGATGAAGTGGGGTGCACCTTCCCTCGGAGATTTCACACGAAGTTCCTCACGATCGTCGGGCTTTGGACCGGTACCGCTGATGCCGCCCCACCTAGGGCGCCAACTGAAGGACTGGGTTTTGATAAGACCCAGCGGTGCCAGGGACAACACCTGAAACCTTTGTGGTTTACCTGTTCCGGCGTACAAATGACAGAGACACGGGACACTTCCTTCGGCGTCAAAGATTCGAGGTTTATTTACTGCAGGGAACACAGAAGTCACGAGAAGCACATAGCATGTAAGTTCAAGGAGACTGCTTCGAATTGTATCTGTGGATCGCTCCTTTTATACAGTTTTTCGTCATACGACAACATGGCAGACAAAAGGTTACAATCCGGTTCCCACAGTAAATTTCATAGGGGGTCGCTTTCATGTATTCAGGGTCCCGGAACATAATTACAGTAGCATCGCCGGTTCCCAACTGTAAAAGTACATCTTCTCACCATTAGTGCATTCCATTCCGGCAGTAAACGAATCAAGGAAGAGTCAGAAACAGGTGCAAAGGAAGACAATGATAGCGAACAGATTGAAAAGAGTGTAAGGGGTGCTTTCGGAAACACGATTGCAGGGATCAAAGGAGACATGCCTAATGAATGCACAACTGAGACAATAGACCGGCACGGCAAGATGAGCCTCGAGCGGGGCCATCTGCCTTGCAGTGTCATCCCCCTCGTCATAAAGACATCCTCAAAGGAACACGTGTCTTCCGCAAGAGTTTGGGAATCCCAGGGTCACGAAGCAAACAGTGTCCGCTCGCTGGCTACTTGAGGGCAAGAAACAAAATGGATGCCATATCTAAAATGGAACCCGTGGGTTCAGATGGAGAAACCCACGAAACAGACGAACGGTTTAGGTTAGCACAGCGAAAACGTGTACACCCACTAAACTCGTCATTTACGGTTCATAGATACCAGACTCGACCATATACGGGCGAGTCGAAAACACCACTTACAATTGTCACGGAACCTCAGGGACAAAGTCACATTGCACCGGTGAAATAATATACTCCATCAATAAAGACAGCCGGATGGCAATTACTTTGGCTAAAATTTTGTAATCGAGATTCAGCAGGGTTAATGGTAGGTAGGAGCAACAGAGTGAGGGGTCCTTGCCTGGCTTGGGGAGTAGAATGATGACAGCTTCCCTGAAGGTTGGGGGAAGGAATTCAACCTCCAGCGCTTCCGAATAGACCTCTATCAGTCTTGGGACCAACACATCTTTATACGCTTTATAGAAATCCGCGGAGAGCCCGTCAAGGCTGGGCGCCGAGGAGCCTCTAAGTGCATCTATCGCCTCCACCACACTATCCTGGGATATGAGAATGGCCAGAAAGTCTTGCATATGCCGTTCAAGATAAACTAAGGCAATTTCGGCAATATATTCCCCTTGTTCATGAAGGTCCCCGATGATTCGAGTGGCATACAGAGCTTTAAAGTGTGTAAGGAAAGCGTCGCATATCTCCGGAGTAGAATGTAACAGATTATGGAACATGATGGGGGAAATGGGTATGGAGGAACCTTTAATTATTCTCCTGCGAAGGCTACATTTTAATACCATGGTTAAAATACTGTATTGCCCTGATGGCAGGAGAACACATTCAATAGTGTCACCCCACAGTGCCCGCCAGAGCTGCATCCTGGACCCATTTCTAATCCTTGTGTATACCTATGGTTTAGAGGTATATCTGTGTGGGAAGGCGGGTTTGATAAACAGGCAAGGAGGCTGTATAAGTTTTCGAAAAGGAGGATTTTTATTTTCAGTAGTGTGTGTCGGGTGATGAGCGTGCGCTTGACAAGGTTCTCAAGCTGGGTGATTCTTGCTCCTCTTCCTCTTTGTCATGGTGATCACCCCCGAAGGCTCATAGGAGGAAAGAAAAAAGGAAGCCGTGAGATAAAAATTTGAGGTAAGGCTTTAGTGAGGTATACCTTCACCACACCCTTGGTGTTGAAAGAGCTTTCTTTGGGGATAAGTTTAGGTTTAGTGAGGGAAGGGACTGTATTTAGTGCCTAAGGAGTTTTGGGGTGGTGCTTGGGGAAGTGCCACTGAGGTTGTATTAGTATCGTAGTACAGAAACTGTTATGCGCTAATCCCTACAACCTTCCTTGATCATGTTGCCACAATGTTCCTGCAAGTTAGGGCGAAATTACAAGAAAACTCCCCCGCTACATGTAACCCGCCCCGGTACCCTCTCTCTCTTCCCACAACCCCACTACCGGTTCCCTCGAGCCGCTATCACTCACCAGCTCCACCACAACTCTCCAGAGTTGCGGCTGCTCCCCAGCATCCTCAGGGCAACACCAGTCTTCGCACCAGCTCTCCTCTGGCTCCTTGGTGTTTCCTGATGGTCCCGCGTCCTGCAACTCGGGTCCCGCGTCTTCCTTCTCGGGTCCCACGTCTTCTTTCTCCACTCTGTCTTCCGCACTCTTCCGCTCGCTCGTCTTTCTTCCTGGTCTTTTCGTGCTACCGGCCACTGATTCCTTCCCTTAAAATCGGCTGTCTTTCATTGGGCCATCGTGAGTGTTTCTGGGATCCCTCGGGTTTGCTTCTGGGTTATCCTCAACGTCGGCGTCTCTCTGTGGATAAACATGAGAGGAGCATGGAAGTTGTAGTCCGTGTATAGAGTCTTGGTTTTGACACTCAACCCGCCTCGGTGACTCCCCCCATGGCAACACCACGGTAAGTCCTTCTTCTGTTCCCCGGTCTTCCTCACATCCCCTTTCCCTTGCTGTCCTTCTTCTAGGGTTTGAGTTTTGGGAAAATCTAGACAAGTAATCCACCTTTCCTTATTCACTCCCTTTCCTATGTTTCGTCTGGAATCCATATGGCTGTAGCGAGAGAAACCACCTAAGTACACTTTCATTGTGACCTTTGTTTCTAGCTAGCCATTCGAGGGGCGCATGATCCGTAAAAAGAGTGAATTCTCGGCCTTCTAGATAATAGCGTGAGGATTCTATGGCCCACTTTATGGCCAGGGCTTCTTTTTCAATTGTAGCATAATTTTTCTCTCGGGGAAAAAGCTTGCAACTGATGTATAGAATTGGCCTTTCCCCTTGGGGTGTCTCCTGAGACAAAACAGCCCCTATACCCAGGTCCGAGGCATCTATTTGCAATATAAAGGGACGGGAATAATCGGGACTAATCAAAACAGTGTCTGAAGATAAAGACTTCTTCAGGGATTCAAAGGAGTGTAACACCTGGGAGGGAGGAGATCCTAAGATTTCTTCAGTTCTGACATTTTTCTGAAGCAAATCAGTTAAGGGGGCAGCCATTTGGGAGAACCCTGGGATAAATCTTCGATGATATCCAAGTAACCCAAGGAAAGCCCGTAAATCTTTCTTTGTTCTAGGTAAGGGTATCTGTGAGATGGCTGTGAGCTTTGAGACCTGAGGTCTTATGACTCCTTCCCTGAGTAAATACCCTAGGTATTGAACCGTTTGGGCAGCCAGGTGGGTTTTGGCTGGATTTATCTTCAGTCCATGTGATCCTAACATCTGTATGACCTGTGATAGGTGTAACAAATGTTGTTCCCAGGTATCACTATAATTAATGATATCATCTATATAGGCACCAGCATAGGTTTCATGGGGTTTCAATACCATATTATTGGCCCTCTGGAATGTTGCTGGGGCCCCGTGTAAGCAAAAAGGCAACACTTTGACCTGATATAAACCATCCGGGGTCGAGAATGCTGTTTTTTCTCTATCCTGTTTCCGTAGTGGCACCTGCCAATACCCCTTACATAAATCTAAAGTGCTAATATACTTAGGTTTGCCTATTCTTTCCACCATTTCATCCACCCGCGGAAGGGGTTAGGTCTTGAATTCTGATATCTTTTTGACTTTGCGGAAGTCAATACAAAATCGCACTGACCCATCTGGTTTTGGCACGAGAACAATGGGTAAATTCCACTCACTCACAGAGGGTTCAATGATGACCATCTGTAACATCTTTTGTATTTCTTCCCTTATGGTCTGACGACGAGCTTCAGGTATACGATAAGGTCTCAAACGGACCCGCCTTCCTGGAGGTATTTTTATAGTATGTTCAATAAGGTTGGTCCTACCTGGAGAGGTTGAAAAGGTATTGGCAAGGGGTTGTAATACCTTGGATAGGTCCTTTTTTTGTAGTAAGAGCATGTCAGGGTCAATACATTGGTGAAACAAGGATGCTGGTGTTTCCGCAACGTTTACAGTGGCTGGCAAGGGTCCTTCCCATCTTTTTAGCAAATTGACGTGGTAAATTTGGGATATGTGCTTGGCTAGGTCTGTTTCAACACGGTACGTCACCGGAGTCACCCGTTTGACTACTCTGTAGGGACCCTGCCATTTCCCCAATAACTTTTGATCTGAGGACGCCATCATCAGTAACACAAGGTCCCCCACTTGGAAAGATCGTTTTTTTTTTTTGATCATACTGTATTTTTTGGGCATTCTGCGCATCTTCCAGATTATTCCGGACAGTAGTCCTGATCTGGCTCAAGTGGGTCTGTAAATTGGCCACATATTCAATCAAGGGTTTGGTATTGTTTGGCTCTGTTTCCCATTGTTCCTGAGCTATATCCAACAAGGTGCGGGGTTTGTGTCCATATAATATTTCGAAAGGGGAATACCCAGTGCTTTTCTGTTCTTTACATTGTATATCAAATAATGCCATGGGTAACAAGTCCTCCCATTTTCTTGTTTCTAAAGCTAACAGTTTTTTTAGAGTGGTCTTAATGGTGGCATTATATCTTTCTACCAACCCATCTGTTTGTGGGTGATAGGCAGCTGTTCTTATCAGTTTAATTCCTAACTGTGTACAGACCTGCTTCATCATCCTGGATACAAAGGGCGTTCCTTGATCGGTTAAGATTTCTTTTGGGAATCCAACCCTTGAAAACACACCAATCATAGTTTTGGATATATTAGCAGCGTCTGGACGACGGAGGGGTATGGCCTCGGGGAAGCGTGTCGCATAATCCACTATGACAAGTACATACCTACACCCACTTCGGGATGGCAGCAAAGGCCCTATTATGTCCATACCTATGCGGCGGAAGGGCTCGTCAATAATAGGAAGTGGATGTAATGGTACCCGAGTAGGTTGGTAACGGCTATTTTGTTGACATACTGGGCATTCCCTACAGTACTGTTTAACCTGTTGGTATATTCCTGGCCAATAGAATTTTTCTAGGATCAATCTTTTTGTCTTTTCTGTTCCAAAGTGACTCCCTAGTAAGTGGCTATGGGCTAAATATAGGACTTTTCCCCTGAAGGGACCTGGGGTCAGCAACTGTGCTTTTTGAGTAGGGCTTCCTTTCCTATATAATAACCCTTTGTTCTTAAAGAAATAAGGACCTACATGCTGGGGATCTTCACCCTCAAGGGCCTTATTCCATGCTTCCTGTAACACTGGATCTTCTCTTTGAGCAGCGTGGAAGTTTCTGTCTGTCTCCCAGGGGTTTTCATCTGGTATGATAGGTAATACTATCAGACTTTTTCCTTTTTCGCCCCTCCTTTGTCTCCAGCTCTTTCTGATTTTCGTAGGTAGCCACTCTTTTTTTACATCTTTAGAAAAAGGGGCTGATGATAACCAGTCTTCTTCTGAGGAAGAGGCACCTTGTAACAACTGGGGTAATTTAGGATAGTCATTCCCTAGTATGACTTGTTCAGGTAAGCGTGGTATTAAACCTACAGTTAAAGTGGTTCCTGAATCTTGGGGATGTTGTATGTGAACCTGAGCTGTTGGATAGGGTTTCGTGTCCCCAAGTACACACCGAATAGCCACAAACCCATCTATTGGCCCTTCTTGTTACCTAGGTCTTGGAGTCTTACTACACGATGCAAACATCCCGTGTCTGCTAGGGCGGTTACTGGTTGCCCATTTACTGATACCTTGCATCTATAGGATGGTGGTTTCCTTTCTGTAGGGGAACAATAATAATTGTGGGCCATCCCTATTTCCATTGGTTCCTCCTTTTGGGGGCAGAACCTAGCAATGTGTCCTATCCCTCCACATTGGAAACACTGCAGACCCATGGACGTGGAAGGGGGTCGGCAAAAAGGAGTACTGGGTACAATAGCCAGGGGTTCGGATTTCTTCACTAATGGGGGATGGGAATGATGAGTCATATGCCCCCCAGCCTTTCCAGTGGGCTCTTCTCTTCCTTTTTGTATATCCTGGGCTCTATTATAGGCAATAGCTATCTCAACTGCTGTTTCTGAGGTAAGGTTAGCTTGTTGTCTGACCCAGCGTTGTATGGGCGGGCGTAGAGAGGTTAAATACTGCTCTAAGTAGATCTTGGCCATACTCCCATCCTTGTCAGTGGTAGCGGGCTTTGACTACCGATTAGCCATATCTTTCACCCTAAAGTATAAAGCACGCAGGGTTTTTGTGGGCCTTCCTTAATTTGTCTTAATTTTAGCTGATATGTTTCATCGTCTACCCCTAATCTTTCCATGATACATTTCTTTATATCGGTGTAGGGGACTATCCCTTGAAGAGTGGCGGCTTGATATGCTGCCTGTAGATCTCCCGATAGAAGAGGGCCTAAATATTGTCCCCACCTCGGCGGGCCAGGATGCTGCGGTTGCCATTCTTTCAAAGTTATTGAAAAAAAAATGGGGGTCCTCTCCTGTCACATATCGCTGTAATACTACAGAAGGTAACGTTGTGGGACCTCTCTGTTGTCCAAGGGCCTCTGTAAGCTTGTCCATGGCAGTTCCATGTGTTTGACCTTGTCCTGTAAGTACTTGTTGGAACTTGCCACGGTCTTCTTCAACGACAGTTAGGAAGCATTCCATCACTTTACCCAGATGCTCCTGGTTTTCGGCCATTTTTGCCAAAGCAGCTTCCATTTTCCTCTCAATCCCATTTCTGACACCACTTGTGGGAGGGCGGGTTTGATAAACAGGCGAGGAGGCTGTATAAGTTTTCGAAAAGCAGGATTTTTATTTTCAGTAGTGGAAGGTAGGGATTGGGTAGGTGATTTTTCCTCTGGTTCCTCTTCCGAATTGTTGGGTGATGAGCTTGTACTTGACAAGGTTCTCAGGCTGGGTGATTCTTGCTCCTCTTCCTTTTTGTCAAGGTGATCTCCCCGGAGGCTCATAGGAGGAAAGAAAAGAGGAAGCCGTGAGATAAAAATTTGAGGTAAGGCTTTAGTGAGGTATACCTTACCACACCCTTGGTGTTGAAAGAGCTTTCTTTGGGGATAAGTTTAGTTTTAGTGAGGAAAGGGACTGTATTTAGTGCCTAAGGAGTTTTTGGGCGGTGCTTGTGGAAGTGCCACTGAGGTTGTATTGGTATCGTAGTGCAGAAACTGTTATGCGCTAATCCCCGTAACCTTCCTTGATCATATTGCCACGATGTTCCTGCAAGTTAGGGCGAAATTACAAGAAAACTCTCCCGCTACCTGTAACCCGCCCCGGTACCCACTCTCTCTTCCCTCAACCCCACTCCCGGTTCCCTCGAGCCGCAATCACTCACCGGCTCCGCCGCAACTCTCCAGAGTTGCGGCCGCTCCCAAGCATCCTCCAGGCACCACCAGTCTTCGCACCAGATTTCCTCCGGCTCCTCAGTGTTTCCTGATGGTCCCGCATCCTGCAACTCGGGTCCCGCATCTTCCTTTTTGGGTCCCGCGTCTTCTTTCTCCACTCCATCTTCCGCTCGCTCGTCTTCCTTCCTGGTCTTTTCGTGCCACTGGTCACTGACTCCTCCCCTTGAAATCGTCCGTCTTTCATTGGGCCATCGTGAGTGTTTCCGAGATCCCTCGGGTTTGCTTCCGGGTTATCCTCAACGTCGGCGTCTCTCTGTGGATAAACATGAGAGGGGCATGGAAGTTGTAGTCCATGTATAGAGTCTTGGTTTTGACACTCAACCCGCCTCGGTGACTCACATCATGGCGACACCGCAGTAAGTCCTTCTTCTGTTCCCCGGTCTTCCTCACAATCTGTTACAAAAATAAATTGGATCACCCAAAGATAGGAAATCAATTTGTCCCAACAATCCTTTACACAGACAATGATGTCCTTCTAGGAAGGACAGCCATGAGCCCGCAGAAATCTCCTGACACCTTTGTAGATTATATGTCATCCTTGGATCTAAAAGTGATCTATAAAACTATCTTATGTCATGGTTTGTTGCCCCAAGATGACAATATCGAAATTGTTTGTTGTGCAAGGTAATCTGATCGCCAGGTACAAAGTTTTTCTTATATGGGCTATCGTGGGACCCCTCATTAACTTTTAGGGTGCAGAAGACTAATAGAGCAGTGGAGGCATTTTTTCAGATTTTAGCCAAATTAGGCCAGAAGCTCGTTAAGGAGATGATCACACTCTACAAAGCAAAATTCATCTCAGTCGACACCTACGGGGCTGGAGTATGGGGCCACAATAATTGTGTGTTTTTTTTGTCAAAGATGTGTTTATTAAATTTTCGTAAACAATTCATGGCACAATCCGCCCAAGTTCCCACGCAGGGGCGACCAGCTCAAGAATTAGACAGTTAATCGACCGAAAAGGAAACCCACCGGACTAGAGTCACATACCCCGGCCCAATGTACATAGCTAATTACAGGTTACAGATTCTGGAGAAAAAAAACGGGTGCTCCGAGTAGTCCTTCCTGGACCAATTGACAGTAGCAAACCCTCTAGTTCCCACCACTCCAAGGAAGAGCTAAAGTCCCGATGGGTCTATCTGTGGTCAAAGTCCATGCTCGACAACAAACCGGATCGCCCCCCTGGGGTTCAGAAAGCAGTAGCAAAAAGAAAGCGAGAACACAAGAAAGAAGCAAGGTGGTAATTGCAGCCATGATGTAACAATAAATTGAACCCCCCCCCCCTCCATCCCCATAAAACCTTCCCCCTCCCCCTCCCCCCTTCCCCCTGGTGGTGGCAGCGGTGTAGAATGGGGTCCTAGAAGTGGGATGACCTAGAGCTGGAAGAGATGCAGGGCCCGTACTGTGGGTGGGCACACTGCTGAAGGCAGTCCCCGGGACAGAAAGGCGACCAACGGTCCCCACTTGAAGTTTTTGAAGTCCTCACGGAAGATATCCGACATACGTTCCAGACTGAGGAGCCTCCAGAGACGGGAATACCATAGGACATTGCGGGAGCCTCTCTCTTCTTCCAGGCCGCTGCTATGGTGATTTTGGCCGCCCCTAAACAGAGCCACATAATTCTTTTGTCCGCCCTTGTTTGATGCTCTAGCATAGGGTCTCGGACCCCTAAAAGTGTTCCAATCATGGAGGTCGGTATAGGGTACCCCAGTAGGTCCTTTATCTGCGCTAGTATTTCCTCCCAGAATGGCCTGATGGCAGGGCAGTCCCACCAGATGTGCTGAAAGTCTCCCAGGAGACCACACCCACGCCAACACATATCTGACGTGCCTGGGAAGATCCGAGCTAGTTTGGATGGGTACAGGTACCAATCCATCATTGTCTTTAGGTGTGCCTCTCGTAAATCTGCAGACTGGTTAAATTTGAAGATATCGGACCATAGGTGTGACCACTCTTCGTCAGTGACATCCCGCTGGGCCATTCCCTCCCACATTGACATGTATCGGGGTATAGGAGTCGGTGTCGAGGACAGCGGGTGTTTGTACAGGAAGGATATGGCCCCTTTTACGGTGGTAGATTTAGCTAGGAAAGTTTCTAACTTAGTGAGGGATCTAGTCGCACCCTCCCGCACCTGAGGACCCAAGGCCCAGTGTAGCATCTGTGTGTGGTGGAAGTGCTCAGAGTCCCCAATCCCATAGTCTCTCTTGCAGTTCTCGAATGTGAGGGGATCATAGTTGTGGAACAGATGGGTCAGAGCTAAACAACCCCCCTCCCTCCAGGAATCAAGTGGTCCCACATGAAGTGCAGGGGGGAAAGCCGGGTTAAAATGGATAGGGGTGAAGGGCGAGGGGAAGGAAGTCCACCTGTCCGACAGGGCCACCGAGTCCCAGACCTTCAGAGTGGTACGAGTGGGAGTGCTAAGGTAGGCGTTCTTGGGCCTGTCCTGTTTCGCCCGCCAAATGAGGTCCCAGATCGTTCTGCCCGCTACACTACGGTCCATATGGAGCCAGTGTTTCTCTGATTCTTCCTGTGACCATTCGGTTAGAACCCTAAGTTGGGCTGCCTTATAGTAAAGGTGTATGTCCGGTAGGCCAGCCCCTCCCTCCCTCTGGGGGCGTCGAAGTAGATGAAAAGAAAAACGGGCCTCCCTCCCTGCCAAACAAATCGCAGGATCATGACCTTCACTCTCCTAAAGAAGTCCTTGTCCATCTCTATGGGCAGTGCTTGGAATAAATACAACAGTTTGGGAAGGAGGGTCATCTTAACGGCGTGGATCCGCCCTAGCCAAGAGAGGAATAGTGGTTTCCACTTCGTGAGTTCTGCTTGAATGCGCAGCAGGATAGGCGGGAAGTTAGCACCGTATAGGTGCTCCACCTTCGATGTGAGCTGTACTCCCAGGTACTGAAGCGAGGAGGAGGCCCATGACAAGGGTGTCAATGTCTTAAGGTGAGAGGCCTCAGCCGAAGAGAGAGTGAGGTTAAGTATGTAAGATTTGGTCAGGTTGACTTTGAATCCTGCTGCAGCTTCAAAGCGGCTCAGTACATCCTGCAGGTGTGGGAGGGATGACTTCGGGTTGGAGAGGGACAGGAGGACGTCGTCCGCAAAGAAGGATATTTTATGGGCCTTGCCCGTGAATGGGAGACCTTCAATGCCCGGGTGTTCTCTAACGGCAATGGCCAAGGGTTCAATACTAAGGGCGAACAGTAAAGGGGACAGGGGACAGCCCTGCCTAGTGCCCCTGGAGTGGAGGAAGGGAGCAGATTGGACGCCGTTCATCGCGACTTTGGATCTCGGTGATCTATAATTGGCTTGGAGCATTTGAATAAATTTGGGGGAGAAGCCAAATGCCGTGAGTGTTGTCATGAGAAAGTTCCAAACGACGCGATCGAAGGCTTTTTCGGCGTCGAGGCCGACCAGGATAGCCGGAATTTTAAATTTGTTCGCCTTTTCGATCAGGTGAATGATGCGTGGGGTATTATCGTGCGTTTGGTGACCCGCAATAAAGCCAGATTGGTCAGGGTGGATGATGAGCGGCATAAGGCTGTTAAGTCGTTTAGCCAGAATAGAGGAGTAGAGTTTAGCGTCTATATTCAAGAGTGCAATAGGCCGGTAGGAGGGACAAAGGGAGGGATCTTTGCCTGCCTTAGGGATCACCATGATTACTGCCTCGGCCATAGAGACAGACGTGTCCCCGTCGGTAGCCATTTGGTTGAACAGCCTAACCAGATGATGGCCTAGGTCGGGGGCAAAAGTTTTATAAAAAAGTGCTGTGTACCCATCTGTGCCTGGTGCCTTGTGGGATTTCAAAGCTTTGATAGCAGAGAGTACTTCTTCCAGCGTGATCGGAGCAGTCAACTCCTCATTCCAGGCTGGGGAGACTTGCGGGATAGGTAGATTCTGGAGGAAGTCCCGCTGTGCCGTCGGGTCCAGGGCATCCGCAGAGTACAATTCTCTATAAAAGTCCCCGAAGAGGGCCGCTTTGTCCTCGTCTCTGTGGGTGAGTGCCCCTGAGGCGTCCCGAATACCCCCAATGTACTCCTGCTCCCCTTTGTCTCGCAGCTGCCTCGCGAGATGTTTCCCTACCTTATTGCCTTGGGTGTAGGAGAGGTTACGCAGTTTAAGAAGAGTGAACTCGGCTCGGGTATTATAAATGGCCTTGAGTTTGCCTCTGATGGCCGTGAGGTTGCGGAGTGTTTGTCTGGTGGGTGCGAGTTTGTGGGCACCTTCAACGGATGCCAGTTCCTCCTCTAGGTCTTCCCTCTCTTTTGCCCTGCGCCTATTCAGAGCGGAGTTGAGGGCAATACACTTACCCCGAACCACCGCCTTAAGGGCATCCCACGTGGTGTATTCAGAGGTGTCTTCCGGGTGGTTATGTTCGTAAAAATCCCTAATAGTCTCCCGCAGGAGGGTGCATGAGTCCTTATCCCTAGAAAGAGCTGCTGGGAAATACCAGCGGGCCGGGGAAGGGGCATTGCCCAGCCAGGACAAACAAATAGAGTACAAACCGTGATCGGAGACAGAAATGGGGAATATCTTAGCCTCTCTGAGATTGCCCTGGAGGGACTGGCTAGCAAAGATGTAATCCAACCTAGAGTAGGAGTGATGGACGTGAGAGAAGAAGGTGTAGTCGTGGGTGTGTGGGTAAAGGGCGCGCCAGGTATCCAATAATCCCATATCAGTGATAAGCCCTTGAGTATCAGGATGGAAAGAGCCCAGACCAGAGCGACTAGTATGCGTGCTGTCAAGAGTGGGGTGCCAGACTAAGTTGAAGTCGCCTAGTACGAATAGGGGGCCTTCGGCGAAATCCGTTATTTTACCCAGGAGAGTATTCAGGAAGTCTCTCTGTCCGCTATTGGGGGCATAGAGCGTCACAAAGGTGCACAGCTTCCCCTTCAGCTGGCCTTTAACCACCAGCCACCGGCCATCCTTATCAGTTAGTACATCCAGGGGCTGAAAGTGAGCGGAGGGACGAAAAATGAGTGCCACCCCCCTGTGCTTGGTAGGAGTAGAGGATCTATAAATGAGCGGGTATGCTTTATGTTTCAGGCGGAAGTCCTCAACTTTCTTTAAGTGGGTTTCTTGTAGTGCAAGTATATCTATATGGTGGTCTAAGATGTATTGCCAAACTTTTGGCCTTTTCTGGGGGAATTAAGCCCCTTATCATTCCATTTACCTATTGTGACCGGCATTACAGTATGTACACCAGGGCAACCATCTTAGCGAGACCACCCGGGTTCCCCGACGTGTACCACCATACTCTGCTCCCCTCGCTCTCTCCTGTAGGCCAGACAACATCCCGTTCACTATTATGCTCACCACCCCCCTGAAGGTGCATTGGAAAGCTCTGCTGTGTCCCCTCCAGCCCCTGTATCCCCAACCCCCTCGCTCTCCAGGTCCTGCCAACCCTGAAGAGAATTAGTAGCCACCACCAGATTTCCCACCCTCCCCCCCCCTTCCCCAGAACAAGAAACAAGTTAATCAACCATAACGAAAATTGTAGAATTTTGCGCAGCCACCCCGTGGGGCGGTCCACCTCACTCACAGGCAGGTGGGTACCACGGGCTTTGGGGCCCGGACCGCGCGGCATCCCAGCGGTAGTAGATTAGAGTCATTGGAACAGCAAGTCACTTACATAGCGATCCATTCAGCACAGTGTTCGTCACCCGGGAGAATGAGACTGTCGTCGGGTGCCCCCATGGCATGAAGATGACCTCAACAGTCGGAGAAGGCCCGCCATAGCCTCCGCGGTCACTCCTGGAGACGAAAAAGAAAGACGACGCTCCTCAAGCGGGCTATCAGCCATTTCTCTTGGTCGTAGCTGGCAACCAAGGCGAGGTGGAGGCTGCAGTCCTCGGCGGGGATTTGGATGCATCCGGCACAGGATCGCCCTCTTCTGTTGGCAGCCCCAGGAGGCACAGCCCCTCTCCCAGGGAGTTGAGGGGATGTCGTTTGTTGTGGAGCTCAAAGCTCAGACCAAAGGGGTATGTCCACCAATATTTAACGCCATCGTCGTGGAGCTTGGACGTGATGGGACGGAAGGCCTGTCGTCGCGTCAGCGTGGACGGAGCGATATCCTGAAAAATGGAGCACGCAAAAGTTCTGAAAGGAGATGGAGTCTTTAGCCCTTGCAGCCTGCAGGACTTTTTCCTTCACTTTAAACGAGTGGAATTTCGCCAGGATGTCGCGTGGACACCGCCGATCACCTTTTGGAGGGGGCCCCACTCTGTGCACTCTGTCTAGCTTTATTTTGAGCACTGTGGGGTGGAGGATCTCCGCGAAGAGGCCCTCTACGAATGCCTCCAGGTCGGGGCCCTCCGCGCCTTCCTCAAGGTCTTTGATGCGGACATTTTCCTGCCTTGCGCGATTTTCCAAATCTTTGGACTTTAGCTGCGCCAGCAGGAGCTGCTCCTTCAAAGACCTGACGTCATCTTGGCATTTCCCTATGGTCCGGCTGTGCGTTTGGTGGCCAGCCTCCAGGTCGAGCACTCTCGTACCCACTGCCACATCTTGTTGCAGGGAGGCCATGCGTTCCGTGATATCCGAGCGTAGCTGGTCAATAGAGGACTTCATGTCTTGGCTCAGCTCCTTTCTCAAATCCGACTTGAACTCCTTAAACAGGGATTGGAGGTCCGCTTTGGAGAGGGCCATGTTGGCTGTTTCGGTGGAGCCCCGGAGCGCCGGCCTAGCGTCAGTTGGGACGAAGAAATCCGAGACCCTGCCAGAACCTTTAGTTGAGCCCCTCTTTGGCGGCATAGGGAGTAGGATCGCTCAATCCGCTGTAGCCACTTGCGCCCGCCACGCCTCTAGCGACCCCCAATCTATAAACTCGAAGAGGGGTGTGGGCCCAGCTGGGTACTAGATTAGGTGGTGGGATCTGGCCGGTTCTGGTGGCTCTGGTGGACCCGGTGCACCCGGCTCAGTCGCCGCGTCCCCTTGCACCACTAGCTTCTTGGGCCGACAGGCCGTTCAGCGCGACCTCCCGAGGCTTCCCGGCATGGGCCCCGCAAGACTGCTATTCTGTGCTGCAAGCATACATGGGTTGTCTGTGCTGTGCTGGTGGTGGCTACGCATAGAAGTGGATCGGGCGCCGAGGTGCAGGGAACTCACAGAGCCCCTCGTTGCCAAGTTTCATGCAGGATGTCCCGGCGGCCGCCATCTTAGGGTCAGGCATCGGAGGTGCCGTCTCTCGGTGTTTCCCAGAACCAGCCTGGCGCCAAAGGTCAGTAGCGGGGTCCCCTGGTCCGCATCCTGTCCCCCGGAGCCGTGTAGACCCCGGCCGGGGCTCTCGGCGATCCTCCCGTCTCACGCTCCGGCCGCCATTTTGCAGGCAGACGCCCGCGCCGGGATGCTGCTCAAAAAGCGGATCACCGGGGCCTCCGCAGACAGCTCCGATGTCGCTCACTGCTCCCGGAACATTCCGCCGTCCAAAGCGCTACAGAGTGGTGAGTGCAGCTCCGTTTTGCCGCCGGATAGGGCCCGCTGAGTGCCGCGCAGCCCGGGAGCCGAAGCAGGTCACGTCTGCTCGGCCATCTTGCCTGGCCACGCCCCCAATAATTGTGTTTTTTTAAATTATGATTTAATTTTAACTTGCACTCACACTTCAAGTATTTATTTGGGTCCTGCTTGAATTGTTAATTGATGGGAGCACCAGTTAGAAATGAATGTTGGGTCAGACTTACCCCTGTCTGTTACCTTTTGTTTTTAACTTATTACCACTTTTTTCATTGTATTGATTGACACATTTATTTATTTTATTATTATTTTATTTAAGGTTTTTGTAGAGCGCGTAGTAACCCGTGAGCATCCCAGCGCTAGACCTAGTAAATCAAGAGGAGGCGGAAGTCAAGGTTGTACAAAGAGATCAGGGGAAAAGAAGGGTTTTCAGAGATTTCCTGAAGTGGAAGAGGTTAGGTTCTGTTCTCAATTTCCGAGGTAGAGAATTCCAGTGCTTCGCCGTATTCACAGAAAAGCGTCGTCCACCGGCACGGGCTTTCTTCACTCTGTGTACTACGATGAGGTTCTAGTGGTCTGATCGGAGTGCTCTGGTAGGTTTATAGGGAGTGATACAGCTTTTAAGGATGGGAGGGCCTTCATTATGGAGGAGTTTATGTGCCAGGCAGAGAGCCTTGAATACCACTCTTTCTCTGACTGGCAGCCAGTGAAGTTTCTTCAGGGCTGGCTTAGCTGATGTTCTGGCAGGGGTGTCCGTAAGCAGCCGGGCAGCGGCATTCTGGATTTTCTGTAGGGTGTGAAAAGTGGCTTTGGGGGCTCCTAGGTAAATAGCATTACTGTAGTCCAACCTGGACATGATCAGGCCTTGGATCAACAGCTTCTGGGAGTTGGGGGGTATCAAGGGGAGCACTTTCCTACATGACCTAAGGAGTCCGAAACAGATGCCCGCCGTTTTTTTTGCCTGCGTTCTGAAGGTTAGGTCTTTCTCCAGCCATATTCCCAGGCTCTTGACCTCCTTCTTGGGGATTGGGGGTTCACCCAGACAGGCGGGCCAGATGTTGGGAGGCAGGGAGGGCCCTTTTTGTCCTAGGAGCAGAATTTCAGTTTTAGACCCATTAAGTTTGAGTGCTGAGTTGTTCATCCATCCATGTATTTTGGAGAGACAGCTGTGGAGGTTGGAGTGTTCTTGGTTGGGGTGGGAGAGGGTTACTGAGCGTAGCTGATGATCGTCACTCCAAACGGGGTGACCACCACTTCCAGTGGGGACATGTACACGTTAAATAACGTGGGGCTCAGTAACGAGCCCTGGAGCACTCCACACCGAAGGGGAATAGCAGAGGAGCGGCTGTCATTCTCCCAGACTTGGAAGGAACGGTGGCTGAGAAATGATGAGAGCCATTTCAGAGCCTTGCCCTTCACTCCGATATTTCCCAGGCGCTGAGTTAAAACCTGGTGGTTGACAGTGTCGAAGGCCGCACTGAGATCTAGGAGAATCACTGCCAGCTGGGGGGGACTTCTCCTTGGAGTAGAGAGGCGTTGATAAGAGCGGTAAGCGGGGAAACAATGGTGTGGGTGACTTTCTTGAGAAAGCGCATGGGGACCGGGTCACTGGGGGAGCCACTCTTGATTGAGGCAAGTGTTGCAGCTACCTCTTCTATGGTTACTGGGCCGAAGGAATCAAGGTGCGGAGCAGGTGGTTTCGAGGAAGGATTCCTCAGAGGGGGAGAATTACCCCTATCACCTTCAATGGAATCAGCTTCGGTTGGGGGTAGAGAGGCAAGAATTTTTTTAATTTTCTCGTCAAAAAAGGTTGCTAATTTATTACATTTGTCCTCCGCAGCGTTGGAGTCCAGATATTTCACTGGGGGGTCGGTGACATGGAGGAGTTCTTTCAAAATGAGGAAGGTTTCCCTAGCAGAGCAGGAGGAATTTTTTATTTTTTCCTCATAGAATGAGCTTTTGGTGTTACCGAGTGCTAGTTTGTATGTTCTTATGGATGTCCGGAATACGTCTTTTTTGTCTGCAGACTTGTCCTTCCTCCATATACGTTCCGACCTCTTACATTCCTTCCGTAGAGCATTCAGTTCAGGGGTGTACCATGGGGCAGGATTGATCCTCTTGGCATGTTTGAGGGTGCTGGTTCAGGGTAAGAGGCTGTCTAGTGACTGGGTAAGCCAGTCATTGAATTCCATATCCGCAGTTTTAGGATCCAGGGAGGGGAGGGGGGTGGATTCCCTTAGCTTAGCTGCCCAGTCTTCCGGTACAAGCTTGTGCCAGCGTCTAATGAGGGTCCTAGCTTTGGGCGGCTGAAGCGGAATAGTCTCGAGATGCCAATCCATGGGGATCAAAAAGGGATCTGTCCATGGAAGCGGAAGAGGCAACTGGGTTTTAAAATTTCGAATATTCGTGAAGATAGGATCCAAAAGCTGGCCTTTGTCGTGGGTGGCTTGTGAGTTCATAAGATGCAGGCCAACTTAGGAGAGGTCCGTCAGCAAATCGACTGCGGAGTTGTCGGTGGGATCCAAGAAATGGAGATTGAGATCCCCTAGGAGAAGGAAGTTAGAGGCTGTGGTTGCTCTCCGGGTAACGTAGTCAATAAGCGTGCTGGGGAACTCACCGAGTGGGCCTGGTGGCCGATAGACTAACAGCCCGGAGAGAGAGATTGCAGGCGAGATCTGCAGAGTGAAATGGCAGCTTTCACAGTCTTTTATGTTACCATTATCAATTCTGCAGGTGAGGTGATCCTTGTATAAGATGGCTAGACCGCCTCCTCTGCCGAGAGGTCTGTTCAGGAAGCATATTTGGTAGCCAGGGGATACGGCATTAACGATGTCAAAGTCGTTATTGGACGTTAGCCATGTTTCTGTAAGAAACAGCATATCCATGGCAGAGTTTTGGATAAGGATATTTATCTCGTGAGCGTGTCTGACGAGAGACCTGCAATTGAGAAGGCCAAGTTGGAGGGCATGTAGGTGTGCCTCAGCACAAGGCGGGTTGCAGAGGATGCAGCCCGTATATGGGTTGTCTCCAGTGAAGATGTATTTACAATTGGGGTGTTTAGTCGGGTTCAGTGCTCGGAGCCTGTCTTGGGTATATGTTACACGACGCCTTTGAGAATCGGGCATAGTGCTTGGGCCTAGGCCTAGGCCAGGCGGGCTTGCCTTAGGCGCGCCCGCTGCGCCCGTCCGCTGCGCGTCCGGTGAAAACACATGGTTTTATGGGGAGAAAAGGGGGAGTGGCTTCAGGAGCGAGGGCGTGTTCTGCACCGGGATTCCCTCTCCCGCGTCAGCTGACCTCGGCTGCGCGGGGGGGTCAAGTCAGAGTAAGTGCCTGAGCTAGCGGCGTTTTGGGTGCAAGCAGCGAGTAAAAACACAGTATTACAACAGAATTAAAATTAAAATAGCCCAACAGTTAAAATCTCCCGGCTGTGCCTCAGGAGTTTACCAGGTATCTGAGCGCGGCTCGTATTCAGCGCGTTAAGTACTGGTAGGGGGCGTGGCTTAGGTCGAGGGGGCGTGGTTCCTCGGCGGGCGGGAAGCTGTGCCTGCACCGGGATTCCCTCTCCCGCGTCAGCGCTGACCTCGGCTGCGCGGGGGGGTCAAGTCAGAGTAAGTGCCTGAGCTAGCGGCGTTTTGGGTGCAAGCAGCGAGTAAAAACACAGTATTACAACAGAATTAAAATTAAAATAGCCCAACAGTTAAAATCTCCCGGCTGTGCCTCAGGAGTTTATTGATGAATCTATGTATTTTATTGTGCTTTTAAAAGTAAAAGTGTTTAGGATGACATACAAATATCAGAATATGAAGTGACTTTCTAAATTACAGGAGCCAAGTGTTCTCACCTGAATCTGTATCCTATATATAAGTATTTGGTATATAGTACAGAATACCGCTCCGTCTGAACTGTTTCAATAAGTCCTAACCTATACTACAATATTTGATACAAATATAGCCGCATGAGGTTATGTAGTAAAACTAGGTTCACATTGCATTCCTTTATATGATTTTTATATACTTTGATGAATATTATTAATAATATGTTTATCCCTTGATGCATTTCTTCATGAAGGACTAAAATCTTTGCCCTGCGATATAAGCAGGGCAAAGATTTTAGAAAAAAGTATGAGAGACCCAAATAAATATGGTAGGCCATGCAAAGTTAATTTAATCAAAGTTTTTACATTTTTTTATTTAATTTATGCTGGTCAGCAAGAAGAAAAAAGGAGACAATTTCACAGCATGACAACAGTTGGTATATACAATTTGGTCTCCTAAAGAACGCACACACTTATCTGCATATATGTTATACAGTATGGTATTTAGACATCCTTCATCCTAGCCTTGATTAGTGCTTGTCGCCTTTATACATTTCTTAACCCATCTTCCTTTTCGACGTTAAGCTGTCTTTGTACTATCAGGTTTTTACTTAAGGCCACTGCCTTAATTTAGTCTGTGTCTTGTGTGGACCTAAAATATTGCACAAAGTGGGGGCGTGGCTAGTAGCCGAGAAGAATGGTGGCTCACCAGCGAAGCTCCCATACCCTAGCCACTTATACTGCACATATCCTGAGTCACTCCGGACTACAGACCCAGATCGCAAGGGGTGAGTCAGCCCTGAAGTTCGTCAGCTGAGAGTGCGGCAAAATAGAAGTTGATACGACACATTGCACCGAAGAAATCAGGCTGCCACGGAGGAGCGGTGGTAAAATGGCGGCACCGCAATAAATCGTGGCAGAGGCTATGGTGTTCCTGTGGCTGATCCGGATTCCCTGGCCACCCACAGCGATCCTCTTATGCACGCGGGAAGAAAGATGGGCGAGAGTGACACCGGAGAGCTGCTGCCCATGTCGCGGTGAGTCACTGAGGGAGGAGCTGGAATTGAGAGGACGAGACAGCCAAAATTGAGGCCCAGGCTGCAATTGTCCGCTAGGCCCAGTGAGGCAGATTTCTCCTTAGGCCCCTAAAGCAGCAAGCGCGAGCCAGGTGCGTGCCCACCTCCTCTCCACCCCACCTGATGTTTGATTGGCCGGGGGGCACTTGGTACAGGCTACACGTCAGACCTGAAGTGGGGGCCATTAGGAAACAGCACCGGGGATCCTGACGGGAGCAGGCCCCCCCCCCCACTGGAGGCGTCTAGATAGACACTGCGCAATCAAGGGGTAAGCGCTCCCAGAACTTACAGTGCGGCACCCCCACCAATGTGAGAGTTAGGGAGGGTCGACACTGAGGCCTGTGGGGCTGAACAGACCTGTAATGAAATGAAATGAAAAATTGCATTTGTATAGCGCATAACCGCCCTGGGGCCTCGCAGCGCTTTGTATAGCGCATAACCGCCCTGGGGCCTCGCAGCGCTTGGGACCTGTGGGATCCCTACAACAGTTGGAGCAAAAGGACACCGCTGAGGTGACAGTAGTGACAGTAGTGTGCATAAGACTGACCTGGTTACCCAAGGTGAAGCAACCCTGCACCACCATTTTCAGAGCTCCATAGGAAAACAAGCAGCTATACACCGGGCTGGGCACAGGTTACCCTATATCCTTCAAGGACTTGGCACGTGGAGGGAAGGTTAGGACTTGGAAAGTGGTGTTGTCATTAAGGGTCAATCTCAGGGAAACCCAACAGGCCACTGGTGGGGCAGTCATCCTCACTGGGCTGGCGGCACAGATTACGGAGGCTGGTCTAAGCAGTAAGGTTGAACCCACCTCTGCACGTCCTAATCATGGCGACTGGCAAAGGACTCAAAGCAAAAGCCCATAATAAGCTAGCTAAATTAGCTTGGAACAAAACAGGGGAGGAGCAAGAGCAAGGGCCTTCGGTGGCTCCAGATAAGTAGAATAACCCCCAACAACAACGGAACCTCACACTCCAGGACATCATGGAAGCCATAGCAGGGGTATGCACCTCCCTAGAAGCCAGCATAAACTCAGTGAGTATAGGGTGTCCCTCTTACGCGCAGACTTTTGGAAGATGGAAGACAAAGTGAGAAATCTGGGTGACGTGACAACTGCATTACAGAAAGACACTTCCCACCTTCAGAAGCAAGTTAGCGAACTCCAGGACCAACAAACAGTGATGGCTAAACAATTGGATGAGTACAAAGGGAGAGCCTGGAGGAATAACATATGTATACTGGGAGTGCTGGAGCGTGCAGAGGGGCCAGCAGTGGACCTCTATGTTGAAGATTTTATCCTGAAACATTTACAACCAAAAAGGTTGTTGAGCTACTTTTCCATCAAGAGGGCCCACCGAGTACCAGGAGGATGCCCAAAACCAGGGGCACCCACGCGACCGCTCATCGTCCGTGTTTTCAATTATAGAGACCAAGACACGATTTTGCAAATGGCATGGGCTAATCCCCCGCTCAAAATTGACAACAACGTGATTACGTTCTTCCCTGACTTCACAGCCAAGGTCCAGGTCCTGAGGCGAAGTTTCCTGACAGTAGAGAAAGAACTCTGAGATCGTGAGGTGAAGTACGCCATGCTGTTTCCAGCAAAACTTAGGGTAGAGTCGGAAGTAAAACAGTGTTCTTCACCTCACCAGAGACAGAATGAGACTGAATGGAGGGTTAGCACAAAGTTGGTGGCCAGAACAGAGAACGGCGTGGAGGACACCGATCGCACAAATCACATCAGGGGGCTGATTCCGGAGGCGAATCATCTGTGGCAGCAGTGAAGGAGACAACGCTCAGCTGAGTCAAGTTCACCTTGAGACTGAGACTACCATATATTGCCTGCAGATAAGTGGCTGATTCTGAAGTTTCCTCTGACCAAGGGACAACTGCAGGATCCACCTGAGAGGTTGAGATGGGTGCACTTTGAAGGCTGTGGGCTGTAGAGACTTGAGCTACCTGAAATAGGCGCTGGACTGCAGGCCTTGGAATTTATGTGGGATGCTATACAATGTGTTTAAGCGAGGGAGAGGGAAGGCTGCCAGCCCACATCTCTCAATATTCTAGTGGGGTAAGAGGCACTTTGCCCATTTGGGGTGTGTGTAGTTCAAAATCCACGGGCAGGGGGGCAGGGAAGGGGGTGGTGCAGGAGATTGAGGTGGGGGTACGGTTTTTCAAGGTTCGTTGAGTTCGCAAATTATAGTTCACAGAATGTCGAATACAGGTTCCATTATTGCAAAAGGCAATAGGGAGGTGACACTTACAACCCGTGTTGGGATATATGTACATAGTGGCGCTAGAAAAATTAATCACTATGAGTCAAGCATGCAGGCTGTGGACATCGGGCCCCAGAGCGCCTTGTGCTGTGCCGATTCACCAGACCTTACTGTAGATGGCAGGGGTTAAAATGGAAACGTCAGTCTCCGTGCTCACTTGGAATGTAAATGGGATGGGAGACAAAATCAAACGAGGGGTGGTACAGCAGTATCTTAAACGTCAAGCGCCCGACCTGGTGTTATTGCAGGAGATGCATATTGTGGGGAACAAATGTAAAGCCCTTACACGGAGGGGTTATAAATTACTGATACACGCAAAATACACATCGGGATCTCGTGGGACAGGTATCCTTGTTAGGAAAAACCTGGCTCTTATAGTGACGCACACATGGGCGGACCCACTAGGCAGGTTTGTGGTCTTAGAGGCACAATGGGAGGGGAAGCAATGAATATTATTTCAATATACCTTCCGCCAGTGTTTGGTAAGGAGGCATTAGTAGACCTGGGTAAGATATTAGCTGACCTACCTATGGGCACACTGATTCTAGGGGGGATTTTAATATGACCATGGATGATCGGAGAGATAGGTATCCACAACGACAGCGGACAAGACCTAGTGCATTAATGGAGTTCTCCACATCTATGGGATTGACTGACGTGTGGCGTACACTGCAGCCGGAGAAAGCACAATAGACCTACTTCTCAAACACACACAAGAGCTCATCCCATATTGACTACTTCCTAACACACTCAGCTTCTATCGGAAGCTATACCTCGCCTCACACTCAAGCAGATGTAATATAAGAGTATAGCAAGGGAACAAAAGATGGCCAAACTCCTCCATACTCGGCATAGGATATATGAATTAGGAGATAGGGCAGGCCCAATGCTGGCTTGGTTAGAGAAAAAGGATCAAGGGGACAGATGGGTGCCCAGGTTAACTCTCAAAGACGGAACACAGATCACGCACCCCGGAGATATAGCTGAAGCCTTTGCGGACCATCTAGAGCAAATCTATTCCCCCTCCACTACATATATAACGGAAGACTCCCGCCAGTTTCTGTCAGACAGTGACTTACCAACACTCTCTGATACCGATAGAGACACCCTAGAAGAAGACTTGACAGATGAAGAGATCCAGAAAGATATAGGTCACATCCAGTCAGGAAAGGCAATGGGGCCCAATGGGACTCCCATTGAATTTCTGAGACTGGTCGCCCTCCAGGTAGCCCCGCACTTGAGGGCCATGTGCAATGAGAGCTATGAGACGGGGATCCTACCGTACGATCAACGATTGGCGTCCATCGTAGTGATTCATAAAACGGGAAAGCCTGTGGATAGCTGCGGTTTGTACCGGCCAATATCACTGAATAATGTGGAAGCCAAAATACTTGCGAAGCTACTTTCCACACAATTGGTTGCAGTCATTTCCTCATTGGTACATCCAGACCAATCGGGTTTTATGCCGGGAGGAATACGGCTCTCAATATACGGCGTCTTCACAACGTGCTAGCGCGCCGACAGTTCATAGAGGAAGATGCAGTTGTGTTGTCCTTTGATGCCTCTATGGCGTTTGATTTAATTGAGTGGCCATACTTATTTGAAGTCCTGGGACGTATGGGCATTGGGTCTCACCTAACCTTAGTTCATTGGTTGGGTGAGACTACTTTATACAGGTGTAAAGGGCCAAGTGCACGTAAACAACTATACATCTTGAATATTCTCATTAAAAAGAGGCACCAGGAGACGCGCGAGCGCGTCAATCAAGATGGCCGCCGCCACCGGAGCTCCGTAATTTCCAGGAGCTTTCAGCTCAATTAAACGACGATTTCCTGCACTAATCACGGCGAAATTGCCAGCGCTGGCCTGCTGAAGCCTTCCCTCACCTGTGAGTCTTTTTTCCAACGGTTTTGCTCGATTGAACTTTTCTCCTCATGCCCCATGCTCCTGCTCCGATCTGCTCATTAACTTCCTGCCGAGATTGTGAACCTGGGGGCGGAGAGTTCATTAAGACAGAGGCTGGCTTGGGGCCTAGCTCCGCCTACAGCTGTGTTTAGCTGCTGCACCTGGGCTTTTTTGATGCTTTTTACTGCATTGGTCCATATTTACAACAATTCTTCATCATTTTTTGAGGAACTTTTGCATTATTCTGTTTTATTCATAATACAGAGCATTTATTCTCCTCAGAATGGATTTGAAAAATGCTCCTACAAATAAAAGGAAGCAGCAGGTTTCCCCTCCTCCCACAAAATCTAAAGTGGTGGAATCGTCGGAACCTTCTTTGGCTCTGATTTTGGAGGAAATTAAAGCCTTGCGTTTAAATACTGACTCCATTGCCTCAGAAGTTAAAAATGTTCGTAAAGATATGGCTTCTATGTCCATGAAGGTGTCAGATAATACCATCAAAATCCAAGATAATAAGAATAAGTTGGATGCTTTTACACCTTTAATGGCCAGAATTATTCCAATGCATTCCCAGCTGCTGGACTTGGAGAATCGCAATAGGCAATACAATCTGCGCATCTTTAATTTGCCTGAAGAAATCGAAGGGACCAATTGTCGGCTTTATCTTGAATCTCTTTTGCCTGGTCTCTTAAATATTAAGTTTGCAGAAAAATTTGAAATTGATAAGGCTCATAGAGTTCCGTCACATCGTAATCCTCGTCATTCAAAACCAAGGCAGATGATATTTAAGGTCCTACGTCACCATCATCTGGTTCTTATTCGGAAAGCTGTTCGTGAAATACCATCATTACTGGTGAATGGAACCAAAATCTTCATCCATCAGGATTTTGCTAAAGAAACTGTGGCTATCCGTAAAGAGTTCTCTTCTCTTTGTCCACAACTGAGAAGCCTTGCCAGAAACCGGTCCCCGGGAGCTTGTTTCCTTCCCAGTGTAAGAATTGGCTTTTGTAGTTTGGTTTGCCCTGTTCTCATCATGCACTGGGACAGGAACAGACTAATTTGCATACAGCCAGGTTCTGAAACTGGGATGGTGCAGTGAGCTAAAAAACGGTGTTGGATCTAGCCCTGATCTCTTGACTGGGTGAGAGCTTTCTGCTTAATTCAGAGACTCTGTCCCTCACCACCCCTTGTTGTAAATATTTTTGTCCACCCTAAGCGTGGAAGGGTATTCTCAGATGTGAGACTCTTGCTCATTGCACCATCAGGATTCAAGCAAACTGGGCCGAAGACGGCTGTTATGCCAGAAACCGGTCCCCGGGAGCTTGTTTCCTTCCCAGTGTAAGAATTGGCTTTTGTAGTTTGGTTTGCCCTGTTCCCATCATGCACTGGGACAGGAACAGACTAATTTGCATACAGCCAGGTTCTGAAACTGGGATGGTGCAGTGAGCTAAAAAACGGTGTTGGATCTAGCCCTGATCTCTTGACTGGGTGAGAGCTTTCTGCTTAATTCAGAGACTCTGTCCCTCACCACCCCTTGTTGTAAATATTGGCTTCAAATATGGCCTATTTGATCCCTCTACAATGCGAGTCTGGAAAGACAATGTCTCTAAATCTTTTCAGCGCCCAGAAGATCTTCGTCTTTTCCTCGAACAGCAGGTTCCTCCAGCAATGGATACACAGGACCCTAACTCTTGACTGCTTCTCGCTGACCTCTTGTTGCAGGTTTCTAACTAATTCTCTTTATGGGCTCCAACGGTAACTGGCCATGCTTGAGGAACGGGTGTGCGTTTCCATGTCTTTATTTATGTTGTATGTTTGTGCTTTTCTCTCTCCTTTTTATTTCTCCCTTTCCTATTTTTCAGTCAGAGTTACTCTCTTAACCTGTCTTCTCCCACCTTCTTCTTGTTCTCATCTCTCTCTTTTCTTTCTATTCTATTCTAATGGCTAATGTTCATAATATTAAAATTGTTTCTCTTAATGTCAAAGGTTTAAGACATCCAGTAAAACGTTTAAATTTTTTTGATTATTTAGGTAATTCTAAGGCAGACATCTGTTTTGTCCAAGAGACACATGTTGATGATAAAGTTTTGAATTATATGAACAAAAAATGGGTGGACTCTATTGTCTCTTCACCTGCTGCAGGAAAAAAGAATGGGGTCGCTATTTTCTTTGCCAAAAAGTTGCATTGTCAGGTATTGCATAAGCTCTCAGACTCTGATGGAAGATATATTATAGCTAAAGTTAAAATTCATGACTCTGTCTTCTTTTTGATTAATGTTTATGGCCCTACGTCAGAGGATCCTGTTTTCTGGTCCACTGTTACGTCGGAAGTTTTAAAGTTGGGAAATGCTCCGTTGATTTTTGGGGGTGATTTCAATATGTTTGTGGACCCCTTATTGGATAGACTGTCCACATCTAGATTTCGACCATCCAAAACTTTTTATGCCTTTAAGACTTTTCTTCAAACCACCAAGTTAGCTGACATTTGGCGCTTGCACCACCCAACTGGTAAAGAATTTTCCTTTTTCTCCAATCCTCATAATTCTCATTCCAGAATAGACTATTTTTTCCTTTCCCCTTCCCTTATTCAATTTGCTACTGACCCCTCCATTGGTACTATCGACATTTCAGATCACGCTATGATTTCTTTTGTTTTAAATGTATCCTCTTCATTTACTAAACAGTCCAGATGGCGTATGAATTCTGACATTGTCCTTAATGACACTCATAAGCCCAAAATACTCCAGGCAATTCAGGATTATTTCACTTTCAATCCAGAAGGGTCTACATCTATCATCACTCGATGGGATGCATTTAAAGCCTATATTAGAGGTACCACTATTTCTATCATGGCTCATGAAAATAAGAAATTTAATTCACAGGTTAAATCTTTGGAGAAACAAATAGCTCATTTTGAACGTTTATTTATTACTTCTCATGATCCCCAATATAAAGAAAAATTGCAAAAGCTGAGGTATGAATTCAATGCTATTCTCAGCACTAGAGCAGGGATACAACTCTCTAAATCTAATGTTAAATTTCGTTTTAACTCTAATAAGTCTGGTAGACTTTTAGCCAATTATTTACGTATTAAACGAGATAAAACTCAAATCACTTCCATTAAATGCCCTCAGGGTAACATTGCTTTTTCCCATAATGAGATTGCTAATGAATTTTTGAATTTCTATTTAACTTTATAAAATAAACCAGATTATTGTGATGATTCTTTAATTGAGTCCTTCTTACAATATTCTGATTTGCCTCACATTTCATCCTCTGATAAAACTAAGTTAGATTTACCCATTAATACTGAAGAAATTCTCTTGGCCATTAAATCACTTCCCAAGAAAAAATCCCCTGGTCCTGATGGTATCCCTGCCGAATTTTATAAAGAGTTTCAACATCATCTTTTACCTTTTTTGGCTCAGATTTTTTCTCATTTTTCTTCATCAGGTACCATTTCTGGTTCATTCTCTGAGGCCTTAATTGTTGTACTTCCCAAACCTGACAAAGACCCTACCCTAGTTGCTAATTATCGGCCCATTTCATTGATTAATCAAGATTGTAAATTATATGCTAAAATTATTGCTTCTAGGTTAGCACCTATCCTTCACTCAATTATCCACCCAGACCAGTCTGGTGTTATGAAAAATCGATACTCTGCTAACAACACGAGAACGTTATTACATGTTATTGAGCAAAGCCCCTCTATCCTTAGCCCTGCTGGTGTTATGGCATTAGATGCTGAAAAAGCTTTTGATAAAATCCATTGGCAATTTCTATTTAAAACTTTGTTATCTTTTAATTTTGGCCCCTCCTTTATTCGTATGATTTCTGCCTTATACTATGCTCCCACAGCTAGATTATTTATTAATGGCCAGATTACTAACCAATTTTCCCTTTTCAGAGGAACTCGTCAGGGTTGTCCCCTCTCCCCTCTTTTATTTTTACTTGGTATAGAGCCATATCTTAATTACATTCGGAAATGTGATAATATTCAAGGAATTACTATCAATGACATTACTGTTAAGACTTTAGCATATGCTGATGATGTGTTATTATTTATTAGTAATCCGATTTCTTCTGTTCCTTTTTTACTTGATATTATTTCTAAGTATTCTACTGTATCTGGTTATAAGTTAAATGTTACTAAAACTGAATTTTTTCCACTAAATATGCTGTGTACTCATGATATGCTACCCTCACCAGATATAGTTTGGCAAAAGAGCAAATTGAAATACATTGGAATATTATTTTCATCGTCCCTTCCTGCTACTTTAAAATTGAATTCTGATTTCCTTCTAGAATATGTTAAACAAAAAACATCCAAATGGTCCTCCCTTCACCTTTCTTGGTGGGGGCGAATGGAATCTATTAAAATGACTATTGCCCCTAAAATATTTTATTCTCTTGCAATGATTCCGACTCAATTTCCACTCAAATTTTATAAAGATATTGACAAGCTCTTATCGAAATTTTTATGGAATAATAAACCTCCACGTATTGCTTATAAAAAATTAAAAATCCCCAAATGTCATATTGGTTTTGCACTACCTGATTTTCTTTTGTATCATAAAGCGTTTATTCTTAAACAAAGTTTGTTATGGTTTAATATATCTCCTATGCTTACTACCCCTATCTGGTTTCATATTGAGACTTCCCTTGTCAAACCTTTTCCTTTATTATCCCTATTAACCATGTCCCCAGTATCTAAAATTGTACATTCTTCTGCCATAATTAAATCATCAAGATTAATTTTTAATGATATAGATTCCAATTTTGAATCCCCCTTACTTTCTACAGTACATTTGTCCTTGTGGCATAGTGCCTTGCTCAAATTAAATAGAAATATTTCCTTTTGGTCTTCCTGGATTGCTAAAGGTATTTTTTATCTTGGAGATGTTTTCAAAGATGATGAATTTATTCCATTTATTCAACTCCAAAAGAAATATAATCTGCCTTTGTCCGAGCTGTCAAAATATCAATACCTCTGTAATTCTATTTTAGATTCCTTTCCCAATGGCATCCCTTCAAAAATGACAACTGATTTTCTGCTTTATGTTAATACTGTTTCTTTATCCTCTAAAGCGGTGTCTGTATTTTATAAAAAACTTACCGTATCCTTAGGTTCCAATGTTGATACCATTTCTAATTTCTGGAACAATGAGTTATCCCTATCATTGCCAAATGAGTCCTGGTCTTCAATATGGTCCCTTTCTATTTCTGGATGTTTACCAGTATCTATTTATCAAACTAATGCTTATATTTTATTTAATTCCTTATGGACACCATTGCGTTTATTTAAAGCTCACTTATTACCATCTAATATATGCTGGCATTGTAGTTTACATCCTGGTTCCTTACGTCATATGTTATTTGATTGTCCGACAATTTTGAAATTTTGGTCTGAAGTATGGAACGTGATACAGAAAATTTTGCCTATTTCTGATTTACCCTCTTATAATTTAGTTATATGTAAATCTGTTGCTCTGAGTGTACCCCTTGATGATATCGAAGCAAAATTATTTAATTTTCTTGTATCCGCAGCGTTAAAATCCATCACCTTTTGTTGGAAGGATGCTTTCTCTCTTTCAGTCCATGCTTGGTGGTCCTGGATTGTCTTTACAAGAAGAGGTGCACAATTGTCATTACAAGGTGTTCATCATAATTCTTCGGCTTTTCAATCTTTTTGGTCTCCTATAGATTCATATGTACAGGTTTAATTATTGTTGTTGTATTGCTCATGTAGTATTTGTAACTCTACTTATTTAAGTATTTATGCTATGAATTGTATATTTCCATTCCCTTCTCCCTTCCCCTCCCTTCCTCTCCTTTTCCCTTCTTCTGTTTTCCTTTGAATGACAAATTTTGTTATGTTGTGATACATTCTATTGATGACTGTATTTTTATGATTATTCTTTTTCGCTTCTTTGTATTTTAATGAATTTTCTTCGCTTTTTTGTATGTCTTTATGTACTACTCCTTTCTTAAAATTTCAATAAAAACTTACTGAACTAAAAAAAAAAAAAGAGGCACCAGACAGGGCTGTCCTTTATCCCCCCTGATCTTCTTCCTTGTGTTGGAACCGTTAGCTTCTTGGGTCCAAGTGGATGTTATGGTGGGGGGGTTGAAGTGGGCAGAGGAGTATGATGACCGAATATCCCTCTATGCTGACGACATTCTTCTCTATCTTGCTTCCCCGTATAGATCCATACATGGGGTATTAAATATATTTACTAACTTTGGGAAGTACTCGGGTATGCTATCAATGGGAGCAAGTTGGTATTGTTTATTCTTCGGGGCCTGATTCCTCAGCTTCCCCCAGGGTGTAATGTAGAGGTAGCCACTGAAGGGTTTTGATATCTGGGAATCTATATAACCCCAGATTGCTAACTTTTTTATGACCAAAATCTAGCTGTTCCCTTGACCCGGCTGCGTGCAGATGTTAAGCATTGGAGGTCCCTACCCCTTTCTCTAGTGGGCCGAGCGGCTCTTTTTAAGATGCTGGCCCTTCCACGTTTTCTCTACATTCTTCAAAACTGTCCCTACCGGATCCCAGATACATATTTCTCCGGAGTGGAGAGTGAAATCCGGACATTGATATGGGATGGGGCGGGTCTCCTCGTATAGCGCTGAACAAACTAACGAAGGGGTGGTACAATGGGGGCATCGCCCTCCCGGATCTTAGGCTCTATTATTGGGCGTCACAATTAATGGTGGTAAACCACTGGGTATATTGCTCCCCTATGGATCCGGGCTAATTTCTCTACAAATATCAAACTGGGAGGGAGGGGTACTTGGGGGTGTTGTATTCAAAGAACGGAAAGCACTTTTAAAATCACTACTGAACAATTCGAATATACCCTCATGTAGAGAAGCGGTAATTACCTGGCTCGGCGGGACCTCATTCCCATTAGTATGTAGAGGGGTGAAACTTTTAAACGTGTATTTAAAGGAAATCGGTTGAAACTATATAGAGAGCAAAAAAGATTCTCTAAAAAAACTAACAGCCAACCAGAAAAATAAGAAGAGTGCTGTTTTCTTTTTAAATTTTGTTTAAAAAAACGAAATTTTAAATATTAGATGCAAAAAAGTAACTTATTGATTATTTTTGTATGATTAAGCAAGCTATTCTATGTGTATATATGTAGTAGTATTATTTAAAAACTGTTATTTGGTGTAATGGTTTTTGTTTTTAAAAAAGACCGATCACCCAAAATAAAAATCTTGAAATCTTGTATTCAAGATTTGCAAAGGACGATACTTCGGACCCATGGCACATACTTGGCATCAGGTGAAATCCTGTCTCGGATGGTCAAATGTCCTCACAAAAGCCATGCCTCTCTTCAACAAGTGTTATATCATAGGAATTTCAACCATTGGAGATCTGATCAAAGTGGGCTCAGTCCTCAAGTTTGAGTTATGACATGGCCCCCGGAGAAGCGTTTAGATACATGCAAATTAGACACGCCCTCATCGCAGCCATACCTGACATGAACGACATACCAGAGTCAACCCCGCTGGAAGACCAGCTAATGGACGGGCACTTCTCACTAAAGCCATATCGCTGACTTATAAAAAAAACTATGCAATAACCTACCTGACACGTTCCTCAAACTCCGAGAGAAATGGCAGGCAGACATAGGACCCATTGATGATGAGGACTGGCAATCGGCACAAATGTCCCCTAGAGAAGCTGCCATCACCCTACATTTTAAACTTCTTAAAATCTTACACAGATCTTACTTGACCAGAGTTTCCCTGGCAAAAATAGGCTCCAGGACAGACCCGCTGTGCCTCAGGGGCTGCCAGCAAGATGCAACCTTTTATCACACAATCTGGGACTGCCCAGGGGTGCAGCCGATATGGGAGGAGGGCCCTACTCTCATCCAAAATGCCTTGGGTAAAGAGATAACCCTTAAACCACGATTAGGTCTTCTCAAGATATGGGAGGCAACTGACCTCACGGAGGTAGAACAACAACTGACCACATTGGGATACGCTTTAGTCAAACGTGAGATTGCGAAGGGGTGGGGGGTGGCGGGCGAGCCTTCCTCCCTGCTGTGGGTGAGAGATTTTGATAAATGTATGATTGCAGAAAGGGAGGTATTTAAATCGAGAGGGTGCCCGAAGAAGTGGGACAGAAAATGGGGAAATTGAATGCACACTGTGCCAACCTGTGTATATCCCCCACGGTAGAAATGGAAATGCAGCACACTGGAGAGAGACAGTTAGACATTCTATGATTGTGACCATGTTACCCTCTATTCTAATCATTGTACAAATACTCAGAATGTTGAATGGAAGATGTATGTGACCTTTGATATTGTGAAATTAATAAAAATATTTAAAAAAAATATATATTGCACAAAGGGTTCCCAGAAATCCCTAGGTCTAGATGCCTGTGGTATTTCATCTGCATATTTCTCCAGTGTCTCTTTACGGTAAGTCATATCAGATATCCAGTCTTTGTATTGTGGTGGTTGCCTGCTACCCCATCTCATCGCAATACGGCGCTTAGCTAGTAATAATGCCACAGCCAGGAGCTTTTGTCTTCTTAATTTAATCAAAGTTAGGGACTACTGGAAGTATGTTGTTAGCAGTGGTATAGTCCAATCAGAATACTGTAGAGGGCAAAAAGGGAGGCAAGTGTCGACCTTCATGATTTCTTTGGAATATTGGACATGTATTCTATCTCTGTGCAATGGCATATGTTAAGCAAAGTACTCCTACATGGCCTTCATAAATAACAAAAGCAGGGATCAGAAACCACTTCTTTTGTGAATCCAACCAACAAGAGCATGCCTTCCAGAGACTGGGCAACAAAAGCAGCAGTTGTGTTCTTCAACAGAAGCACTTCTGGATGTCCTGCTCCATGGTGTGCTATGACCAAAATATACCTATCCTCTGAAGTATTCGTGGCATCAAAGACCAACCATATCACTCCATAAACATTCAAAACGTAATCATACCACTGGCAATGGCACTAGAGGGACCTTTCTCTGTCTTCCAAACTTGCCAGATACCCGAGGCAAAGCATTTAATTTCTGCACCTATTCCAGGCAAATAGGAATTAGGAAATAACTTCTCATTAGTATTTTTCATTCTGAAGTAACCTGATAAAGACAGTTCAGGACCAGTTGCACAAGAATTTCAGAACTCAAAGGGACTACCTGCCTTTTTCTTGGTATAGGTTGTGAATCCTACACTGCATGTAGAGCAACTCATCTTCACATGTAACTGTGAAGCAACCAAGGGCTGTCTTGTATAAATGAATGAATAGCTGGAGTTCTAAAGTGCACAGCTACTCCAAGGAGTGTCCCAGAGCTGGACAAACTATAGGAGAGCAGAAGGAAATATAATTAGAGGGTAGAAAGCCAGGTCTTGAGTTGTTTTCTAAAAGGCCTCTCATTTTTTATTTAAGGTCTATTCCAGGCTAGAAGGCGTAGAAGGGAGAAGAATCTGATTCCTGTTTTTGTCAATCTGGCCCTAAGAACTATGGCCAGATGGCTATTGGAAGAACGAAGAGTCCTAAGGGGAGTAATGCATCCTGGAAGACAGGTATTCAGGGCAGAGTTTTTCAAGCTCTGTGCATAAATACATGAGTCTTGAACAAGATCCTTTTATGAACAAGGATGCCTCTCTCATGAAGTCTACGAACCGAGATGGGATGATAGACGGTATCAAAAGCGGCTGACGGGTAAAGTAAAACCAGCATAGTCAGAGTGCTGGCATATAATGATAGTCTGATGGAAGTGATACAGTCATCATTGCAGTTTATGTGCAGTGAAAAGCTCTAAACCTTGATTGCATGGGGTCCAGTAGATGATGGTCATCCCAATAGGAGGAGAGCTGTTTATTCACAAGGGCCTCCACATCCTTGCCTACGAAGGGACTGAGCGAGATGGGCGAATAATTGGCAAGCTTGTTAGGGTCAGTATTAAAAAAAATGTAAATAGGAGAAACCCAAACGAATTTCCACTCCAGTGGCAGTATCACTATGTTCAGTGATTTTTTTTTTTAAAGAATTTTTATTGCAGCAGAAATATGCGTACAAACAAGTCATCAATGCAGATAGTATCGTACAGTCATGGTACAACAGTTCTGAGAAGGAAGACTTAGCCTAACATGGCCATTCAGCTCACACCCCGGAGGTCGAGCGGCAGTATATAGTAGTCCAGTATTCGCTAAAACCTGCCAGGGCCCTCACATAGAGCTATTTCTCAGATAGCGCATATGGCTGCGTTTCTAACCTTCCTATTCGCCCTGCACCTGTTCCAGAGAGCATTCGAACAATAACAAACAACTTCCCCCCTCCGCCCAGGCCCCCCCTCAACCCCATCTTCCCTTACCCCCCCTAACCCCCTATCCCACTCCCCTCCCTCACCCCTCCCCCCTGGCGTGTCAGAGGTCCACAGGAGCAAGCCCGATTTCTACGCGGGACTATGTTCAGTGATATGTTAAACAGAGACGAGATGGACAGTATAAGAGGAGTAGGCAGAGTAGTTCACTATATGAGGGGGAGAGGGATCAGAAGGGGAGCCCGATTTAACTTTGATCAGCAAAGCCAACACTTGCTCTTGAGTAATAAATACAAACTTCTCAAGCGACTTTAAGGAGATAGATTTATAAGTAGATGAGGCAGCAAGTTCTAGTGTTGTATCGGGAAAATTCTGATAGATGTTCATAATTTTCCCCTGAAAGTGGTCCACAGGTGAATTACACAAACCTTGTGAGGTGGAAATATTGAATGTGCAGGCATGGGGCTTAGCAAATTCATTTAGCACTTTAAACAATTCTTTGGCAGAATTGCCAGCTTGGTCAATCCTATTAATTGTATATAGTCTCTCTCTGGAAGGTGATAACGCAGTATCTCTGGACCTGTTCCAGGAATGCATGCGGAAGACAGCCGACTGGCTAAGAAGGAATTCCCTACAATTTAACGCTGGAAAGACCGAGATGCTGTACTGTTCCTCTGATAGGCTACCTAGACAATTTCCCTCTGAATTCAGGCTTACCCCAGAGGAGGAACCACTGACCCCGGCAAGTAAAGTACGTAATCTGGGGTGCTGATTGACAGTGATCTCTAGATGGAATCACAGGAAAATAAGACCGCCAGTGTCTGTTTTGTTTTAATATGTATGTTGCGTAAAATACTCCCCTTGCTACCTGAAGATGAGCGATCAGTGGTCGTAAGTAGTATAGTAGGCAGTAGGCTGGACTACTGTAATTCCTTGTATCTGGGGGCCCCAGTATACATTTTGCAGGGGCTCCAAAGAATCCAGTCTGCAGCTGCTAAACTAGCCCTTGGCTGGCAATGCTGCTCCTCGACTACACTGCCACTGAGAGAGCTGCACTGATTGCCAGTGATGGAACGTATTAGTTTCAAATCCCTATGCTTGGTCTATAAAGCGATACATGAACTAGGCCCTGTTCCTATGCAGGAAAGGTTCTCTTGGTATCAACCTACAAGGCAGCTCTGTTCCTCCAGTGCCGGGCTACTTACGGTGCCTAGATTCAAACGGTCCAGGCTAGGAGGAAGGGCATTCAGTGTGGCCTGCGCCCGACTGTGGAATGGACTTCCCCAGAGCCTTAGACAGATCAGCGCCTTGCTAGAGTTTTGCAGGAACCTGAAAACCTGGCTCTTTCCTAAGGCTTAGTCCAAGCCCTCTTTCTTTGCTCCTCCAGTTGCGACCTATTCCATCGTGGTTCAGTTAGTAGTCTGAAGCGCCAGGATACCCGTGGGGTGACAGTATGCGCTATATAAGTTCAAAAATCAATCAATCAATCAATAGTCTATGTGCTCCATAGATTTTCTTGTGAGAGAACCCTAGGGCTAGTTTATAAGCCTATTATCTGAGGTAGATTTTGTGATGTGCCATTCCCTTTCCAGTCTTCTGCAAATGGTTTTCTCAAGTCTCAGTTCCGTGGGATACCATGGAGTATGGTGTTTGATGGACTTAGAGAAGCCTGCATAGGAGGGGTAACTATATCCAAAGCCTGTGAAAAAAAGTTCTGGTACTCTGTTAAGGTAATGTTTATGTCATAACCGTTCTTTATATCTGAAGCGTGAAAAGCTGTTTTAAAGAAGGGGGGTTATCTGTTTCCAGGGTCTCACGGTCCTTCTACCAACCTTCTTGTGCTCACTGCGCCCAATCATGTTTGAGAATTGAAAGCTAACAGAGTAATGATCAGCCAGTAATAAGGATTTGGGGGAATCCAAGTGTAGGTACTGGAAACTGGTGAAGTGTGGCCCGCTATGTGTGTAGAGCCTACGACTTTCTGATGGAACCCTAACATTCCAAGATCAGTGAGCAGTTGAGATACATCTGGTCCGAGCACCTTCCGAATGATAGTTAAACTTACCCATCAGGAGACAATTATCCGTGTCAAGTACATGCAGGGCCAGATAATCTATAAGCCAATGGCTGAAATCTTTCTTGGAACCAAAAGGGTGATAAACTAACGCACCCTTCCAGAAATCGCCGGAGAGAGTCTCAATCTTAAAAACACATAACTCCACCCAGTCAGAGAGAAATGAATAAATACATGCAACTTTCAGAGAATACAAAAATGTGATAGCCACTCCACCTCCCATTTTAAATTCTCTGTCCAATCTAACCATCTTATATTCTTCTGGGAGTGCCATAGGGGACACAGGGAAGGGCTAGAGGATGAAGTCAAGTTTCAGTAATAAAACAGATATCAGGTTGCTAGCAAGATAGCAAATCTAAAAGTTCTGTTGCATGTTTAGGGATGGACCTCACATTACTATGGAGGCCTTTAACATCAGGGATTTGCTGGAGAGTCTAGAATGGAGATTTTTAGAGTTGGAAAAAAATAGACATTTCCCCTAGCGACTGTACTGATTACACAATCTCAAGGTATCGTCATTAAAGAACTGCAGTCAATAGAGAGAAAATATTTGCAGTCTTGTACAATCCTGCCCAATCCTTAAAGACTAGTCAATTTGTTGCGGAACCTAGAACTAATTACAATACAATTTCTGTGAGTGGATTGTTATTGAAATTTTTTTGTAGAAAATGATGGTGAAAAGTCTAACTCTCTATCATGACATGTTAATCCAATATGTCGGATGTTTCAAAATGGCTGTCCATTATTTGAGATATAGGGTATAACTGTTTATATGCCCATGTGTGGTATCATTTTATATGTTTTTAGGGACGGGAAAGTCAAAAATAACATCAAAAACTGTTTCTGATGACCATAATATCAAATAATCGTGGGATATGTCAGATAGACAAAGTTTGTATAATTTTTTCGTTGACTTACATGACAAAGTGTGAAGGAACGTAAATATTACAATTAACTTTTGAAATAAAAAGTTTGCTATTGTTTGTGTTTTGTTTTGTAACTTTGTTGTTATTGTTTGTTTTTTTGTTAATTAAAAATGTTTCATTTATGTGTTACAGGTTCTTGCGAGTTGCTGTGAGATACAGTAAAAATGGATGTAGAAAAGTGTTTCATTTGTGATGTGGTGTTTCAAGAAGATGACGATGTATCTGTACTCACTGAAAGAGGAGTGACTGGAATTCACACAATTCAATAAATTTTATTCGGTTTATGCAAAAACCACCATAAAAGCACAACTTCTCATGTTCTACGGTCATGTGAACCCCAGTTTGATTTTAGAAAAAATTGTTTTTTCTGTGATGCTGAGTTGAATTCAAATAATCAGTTTTACAAAAATGCAACAAACGCAATGATGAATGGGCAGACAAAGTAAAGAGACGTATCCAAAATGTGTCTGATTTACATGCTGTAGATGCATGCTACCACAAACAGTATTACCTCAATTGTTATACTGGAAAATTGATTCCCGGGCAGTGCACTGATAACCCTCCAATATCTTCAGGTCGACCAGAGGACTCAGTTTTCCAGGAAACTTTTCTTCAAGTAGTTAAATACATGGGGGAAAATGATGAAGAACAAACTACTGTTAAAGAACTTGTTAATAAAATACGAGAATTACTGCCAGAAGATAGCGAACCATACAGTTCGAAGTATATGAAACAAAAACTCAAAGAGCATTTTGAAGATGAAATCTTCATAGGAACAGTTGCAGAGACTGCTGATGTCGTTACTTTTAAAAGTACAGCTGCTAATGTATTGCTAGAGTACCACAGTCATAGCCATGAAGATGTAGAAGAGGATCAAAACAATCTACTTATGGCATCTGCTGAAATATTAAGAAATTATATTAAAGACATCCCTGTAAAACCAGAAATATATCCACCCATTGAAAACATGAGTAGTGTTGACTATAATTTGAGCTATATTCCTGATTTGTTAAGGCTCTTATTATCAGTTTTTGTTACTGATAAAACCAACAGAGAGAGAAAAGTAGGTTCTATAGGACAGGCAATTATGCAAGCTGTGCGCTCACGAGTCTTAGTTGCACCGTTGCAGTTAGGGCTGGCAGTTCAATGACATGACAACACAAGCTTGAGATTTGTAGTAAATCATATGGGATTCTGCAGCTCCTATTCAGAAGTTCTTCGTTTTGAACGTTCAGCTGCAGCAGAAAGAGGAAATACTATATCTGTCCTTGTGGAACCTTCTGAAAGTCCTCCGAAATTCGTTCAATATGCAGCTGATAATATTGATCACAATATTATTACAATAGATGGCCATGGTACTTTTCATGGGATGGGTATATCATCAGGTGCAGCAGTGGATGGGTAGTCTTTTGGATCCATTACACTGAAGATTTGGACCGTTGAATGGCCCACCAGTCGCATCTCAGCAACATAGGGAAGTGGGGCAGAACATTGGAAGCAGTGTGTTCTTGTTCAGGTAGGCCTAATAGCGCGAGTCAGACTAGCGGGAACAAGCAGTACAGGAGAAGTTCTGTAGGCATTCTTCGCGGTGCAAAGTTGCAGTCCTGCAGTGGCACTTCAGCATCAGGCAAGGTAGAGCTTCGGATGGCCTGCAAGATTAAGTAGTTGCATGCTGCAGCAACCATGTGGTGCTGCTGGTGGTACACATACCATCTAATCTCAAATGCAACACAGGGAAGACAGAGATTCTGCCCTTCAGCAAGGAGAATCTGGTCAACCCCTCCCTATGGTGGCCGGAGGAGGTAGATGCCCCCCCCAACACCGTTACATCAGCCCGGAATTTAGGGATCAAATTTGACTCATCGCTGACTTTTAAACATCAGGCAGTAGTGGTGGCCGAAACATGTTTCGGCCTCATTAAAACACTGAGAAAATTCTTTGATCTCAACCATTTCAGGCACGGAAAATGGCTGCAGTAGCAATGATAACATCTAGTCTTGACTACTGCAATAGTCTATATGCAGGGAAAAATAAAACAATCTGCCATAAACTACAAATGGTCCAACATGCCGCGGCAAGACTGGTGTTGGGCTGGAATAGAAGAACTTCAGCAACAGCAGCAATGGATATACTACATTGGCTGCCGATCCAGAAACGGATCCTTTTCAAACTTCTAATAACCTTTAGGGCCTTCCATGGGAAAGGTCCCAGCTACATCCAAAAGATGTTCAAACGCTACTCCCCCCTGCGCAACCTCAGATCTCAAAAAGCTAACCTCCTGACAATTCCCAACTTCAGACTAAAAACCAGAGGAGGTAAGGCCCTGGCAGTTCTAGGATCTAAGGCCTGGAACTTTCTTCCGCCGCCCCTTCGCTAAATAGAAAAAGAAACAGACTTTAGAAAGGCCCTTAAAACTTGGATATTCAACTTATCAAGTACTATCTGCAAATCCCTAATCTGATACAGTATACCCCTTTCTCAATCCTCTCCCCACTGGATTCTGCCTTCTTTCTTTCAAGCGCTCAGATGCTCCCTGGAGTGCAAACTGCGCTATACAAAAACCTATTACATTTACATTTACATTTACATCCTATTGCTCCAAGCCTTGAAATGGCCCTAGGGGAGGGCTGAAAGTTCATACTCACCCTATATATCTCATCCTAACTTTCAGCCTTCAGGAGGTTTATAAATGTAATGAAGGATTAAGACTACAACTCAATCGTGCTCCGTCTTCATGAACTGTGAAGCCCAGCAGGCTTCAACATCTCTTGCTTGAACAGGGAATATTTATTGATGACAACTCTCATAAAACTCTAGGGCAAAATGTGCCTACATCCTCCTTCAGTACTGAACTGAAAATACACTGCACTCCACAGACAGACAAGGAGTGCTATGGTAGTGGGGTCAAGAGACCAGGATCTCCTTGAGTATGTATGTGACCATCAATGGTTCTTCCCCATTGGGGGTCCTTCCAGTGGCTACAGATTCCTTTATTCCTGGCTATCAGTACTGCAGAGAATCCCATGGGTCGTCAATACAATCTTTACCCAACAAGGCCAAGAAAAAGCATGATGTTTTGATCTGGCATATCCCTTGAATGGGGAAAGAGTCATTCTCAAAAAGAGTGTGCGTCACTTAATACCCCTCCTCCTTACTGGAAGGAAGAACCAGATGCCGTCCCTGAAAACAGGGATATTCCCTTCTCTGATGTAGTTCCCGAAGATGAGACGGTATCAGGTGGTGATCACAATGTCGACTTGCGGAAGGAACCGGGCCCAAACAGACCTGGGCACCTCGATTTGGGTGCAAAATTGCCTTTGAGGCTCAGCCAATAAAAGGGAACCTGAAACATTGGACTCCTATGATGCTCTACTTGATTAAAGTCAGGTGACTTCAGAGGCAGATTCTGTAGTGGAGGATGGTTGCTTTGGAGAGCCATTCTGAAAGCACCTACGAAAGTTAACCACATTTTCATAGCTGAATAAAGCCCAGATGACAATGAAATAGATCTTTGGCAGAAGGTTTTTGTTGGGTCACTAGAAGCAGCTGCCCCTTGACCAGCTGCCCAAACTTCTCAGCCTCTCAAAAAGAGGTGAGCATCCTCATCTAGGTAACCTGCGGCAGGACAAGAAAATGCTTGGAGGCTTCTTCCACACATGAGGTGGCTGTTGCACCCCGGCTGCAAGAGGCAGATTCCAGGATGTAGGCAATGCACCATAATAATTTTTCAATACAGTTACCCCTTTTTCCCAATCAACAGTGGGAGGGAGACTGGCACTGTTTATTCACATAATGCAAGTGATAATGAGAGGTGCATAGGTCCTTCACACCATCAAGGGTTTCCACAAATAGTTTTACGGGACACTCAGAAAGAACAGGAAACCTGAGCCACTTGACATTTCTATAGAGCAGTGCTTCCTTATTGATCAGAGAGTCGAGCCTTACTAAGGATAGGTACAGTGGTAAAAATTAACATTCACAATGGAGGATTCTTGAGCAATGTATTTTCATGGTGAAATAGAGCAATGACCACAGTCCACTCATCAACCTTTAGGAGGTTAATGAATGGTTGGTGTTATATTTCCCCTGAGTTTTTGCTTTCTGACCTCCCGGTTTTGACTCTGTTTCTGCTGGAGTAGTGTTTCTGCGCACTTTTCTCACTGCTGGTCAGTGGTAAAGTGCAAATGCTCCTGTGGTAAATTGTGTTATGGACTGGTGTTTCCATGATTGGATATTTGATTTACTTGTTAGTCCCTAGTGAAGTGCACTGAGTGTGCCAAGGCCTGTGAATCAAATGCTACTAGTGGGCCTGCAAAACAGATTGAGCCACCCACGTGAGTAGCCCTGAAAAGGTAACTCAGACCCGCGGAGCCTACGCGCAGTTTGTAACTGCCATGTCAACTTGGCTAGTGCACACACTTGCCAGTCCCTCACCTTCCCTTTTCTTACATGTCAGCCACCCCTAAGGTAGGCCCAAGGTACCCCCGTGGGCCACGTGCAGTGTATTTGAAAGGTAGGATATGCCCTGGTGTGGGTGGAATGTCCTGATAGCGCATTACAGCCAATATCGTTTTTTGCTATTGCAAGGCTACCTGTTCCCTATATAACAGAATGGGGACTTTGTTTATAACATCTTATAAACATAACTGGCCCAGGGAATTAGTTAGGAAAATAAAGTTTAGTATGCCTGAACTCAGAATCTAAAGATGCATCTTTTAGTGAAGGTGATTTTTACATTCTGTGTTTGAAAATACCACTTTTAGAAAGTAGGTATTTTCTTGCTCAGTCATCCTGGGTGCCTCTGCTGGAATGTGGATTGCCTGTCTGGGTTATGGATGACAGAAGGCTGGGGAGCAGGAGGGGCTCCAGATAGTCTAGGTGGGTCAGGAAAGGCTGAATAGAACTGGGCAGCAATTGGGGAAGAGGGAGGAGATTTCTTTGCACCTCAAAGGGCCTGGTCTGCCTCTGTCCATGCCGTCTCCACCTCCTGACAGGACGTCACACCAGAAAAGGCAGAACAGGTTCTGGCTGGGCACAGACACTCTCGGCCTAAGAGATCAAAGGATTTTGGGATATAAATATTGGTGCCCAGACCCCTGAACTTTAGAACTCTTTTGGATCAAGAAGACTGCCAAGAAGAAGAGCTGGAGAAGCTGTGAGGAGTAACTACCACTTTGCTGTGTGCTTAGCTGTGTTGGACTGCAGCGGCTGAGTCTGTTTTGATAGTGAAAGGACTGGACTGAACTATCTGCTATCTACTTTTATGAGTTTCTCCAAGGGCTTGGGGTAGAGCTTGCCCCCTGTTCAAAAAGTCTCAGGAACAGCAAAGAGTTCAAGCTCTTCTGCCCTCAGCACTGGAGACCATGTGTTTTGTGCTGCAACAGAGGAAAAAGCAATCCAACGCCGTCTACGACACCATTGCTGACTCTGTGTCCTGAAGGCACCGCAGAGGGCACCGCTGCAACGCCGCGCCGTGACCCTGGTCACACCGACGGCGGCTGCTGATGCCGCCACTGAGCCGCTGCTAGCACCGCGACCTGTTGGCACCCCACTCCGCACAGCCTCGCTTCACGACGATGCCTTGGCCTCCCCGGCGACGACGCTTGACCTCAACGCCGCTGCTTGCACAGTGGTTTGAGGGCACCTCTCGCAATGTTACACGACGCAC